>NC_080471.1:23298807-23971307 GCF_030265055.1 Doryrhamphus excisus | reverse complement strand
AACTTAACATGTGAAATTTCGCCATCTAGTGGTGACGTAAAAGTACTGCAACTTAACATGTGAAATCCCGCCATCTAGTGGTCACCAAAAGCAGTGCAACTTAACATGTGAAATTCCGCCATCTGGTGGTGACTTAAAAGTACTGCAACTTAACATGTGAAATCCCGCCATCTAGTGGTCACCAAAAGCAGTGCAACTTAACATGTGAAATTCCGCCATCTGGTAGTCAGTTAAAAGTACTGCAACTTAACATGTGAAATTCCACCATCTAGTGGTGACTTAAAAGTACTGCAACTTAACATGTGAAATTCCGCCATCTGGTGGTGACTTAAAAGTACTGCAACTTAACATGTGAAATTCCGCCATCTAGTGGTGACTTAAAAGTACTGCAACTTAACATGTGAAATTCCGCCATCTAGTGGTGACTTAAAAGTACTGCAACTTAACATGTGAAATTCCGCCATCTGGTGGTCAGTTAAAAGTACTGCAACTTAACATGTGAAATCCCGCCATCTAGTGGTCACCAAAAGCAGTGCAACTTAACATGTGAAATTTCGCCATCTGGTGGTCAGTTAAAAGTACTGCAACTTAACATGTGAAATTCCGCCATCTAGTGGTGACTTAAAAGTACTGCAACTTAACATGTGAAATTCCGCCATCTAGTGGTGACTTAAAAGTACTGCAACTTAACATGTGAAATTCCGCCATCTAGTGGTGACTTAAAAGTACTGCAACTTAACATGTGAAATTCCGCCATCTAGTGGTCACCAAAAGCAGTGCAACTTAACATGTGAAATTTCGCCATCTAGTGGTGACTTAAAAGTACTGCAACTTAACATGTGAAATTCCGCCATCTAGTGGTCACCAAAAGCAGTGCTACTTAACATGTGAAATTTCGCCATCTGGTGGTCAGTTAAAAGTACTGCAACTTAACATGTGAAATTCCGCCATCTAGTGGTCACCAAAAGCAGTGCAACTTAAAATGTGAAATTCCGCCATCTAGTGGTCACCAAAAGCAGTGCAACTGAAAATGTGAAATTTCGCCATCTGGTGGTCACTTAAAAGTACTGCAACTTAACATGTGAAATTCCGCCATCTGATGGTCACTTAGAAGCAGTGCAACTTACCTTGGGATATTCCGCCATCTAGTGGACACTTGAAATTACTGCAACTATACTTGGGAATTTCCGCCATCTGGTGGTCACCTAAAAGCAGTGAAACTTAAAATTTAAAATTCCGCCATCTGGTGGCCACTTAAAATGACTGCAACTATACTTGGGAATTTCCACCATCTAGTGGCCACTCCAAATTACTGCAACTATACTTGGGAATTTCCGCCATCTGGTGGCCACTTTAAATTACTGCAACTGAAACTGTGAATTTCCGCCATCTAGTGGTCACTTAAAATTACTGCGACTGTACTTGGGATTTTTTTTTTTTTTTTTTTTTTTTTTTAGGTACTGCTAATATTCTTTGGAAATTCCGCCATATAGTGGTCACTAGCATGCATTTAAAATACTACAAATACAATTTTTGAGAAAAAAAAAAGATAGAAACAAATGCTTTTAAAGGTCCAAAAAAGTACACAACAAGTGGAGCGATTGTAACCCATAAATACTGCAAAAACATTCCTTATACAAAGTGTGACATTTTTTGTAAGTACTAACATGACTAGATGATTGCAAAATACTTCCATTGTTGTCAACAGATGCTCCCCTCGTGTAGACAAGTGTTACAGTTGGTTTATCCTTAAGCTTTAACAAAGAGTACAAGTGGTGATTAAGAAGAGAGTAGCTGTCAGAGCTGGGAAGAAATGTAGGCCATTGTAATGACCGCCATGTGGCCGGCTAACATTGTGCTATAACAGCCAGAGCAACCTTTCCAGCCAAAGCATTAGTCATGGCACTCGTGTATGAATTGCATATCTTTTATCCTGTGTTACTGTGCTACATGTGTGTATGTATCATGTCATTTACTTGAACAAGTCTTCCTACCTGTGAAGAACGCCGAGGCCATGTTGTTGATGGTGTGCCAACACGGTTACATGAGTCCTTCCCAGGGGGCCGACAGACTGCTGATGGACGCAAAAGGTTGAAGCTCCAGAAAATGGCGTCTTGTGCGTGCAATAGGTGAAACAGTCCACTGGAGAACGTATGGCATCACATGACGATTTGGAGCTCATGTTGAGATGGATGCAGAGGGATCCCACGGGCTGTTAAGCGCCAAGCGGCTTTTCATCTGTAACAGAAGTAGGAAGATTAGCTGCTATTCCTTTGCTGTAATGAAATACTGAGTTTTATGAAATTCATTACTGCATTGAATACTTATTGTAATGATGTGGTGTTTAGAAGTGAGTTTTTTCTTTAGTCGCCATTAAAATAGACCGAATAAGGGGGAAGGGTTATGAGTGTTTTCTCTTCCGTTGTCACAACGATGCTCAAAGATGAAATCAGCGGCTTACACTCACCTAAGAGATGCCTCGCCTCTGATGGCAACAGGCACGAACTTAACACGCCATGCACACGACTTAACCAGGACATCAAGGGATTTTCACGTCAAAAGAAATATTTAAAAATAAACCACTTTTAGCTTCAGTTGTCAGCAAAATATACTTTTAATAAATCGGTGTCAATTTGGGCCAAAGTCGTTGACATTATGTTATGGATTGCAAATGAACCGGTTGAAACAATTGCTTCCGTTATTTGGAGCATGCTGCGCGCCAATTACAGTCCCTGACAAAAGTCTTGTCGCTTATCCAAGTTGTAGGAACAACAAATAATAACTTGACTTGTAGTTGCTCAATTGGAATCAGAAATGACTCATATGAAAGGCAAAGCCCTCTAGATGATGCTTTTTATATCAAAATAACGTTTTGTACCATTCATTGAGTTTTATCATTTAATTAGGACATAAAGGTCAGATTTTGCTTGGACAAAAGTCTTGTCGCATACAAAAAAATGTAGAAATAATACATATACTTAATTTTGAATACACAAATATGCTACAATAACATCAAAACATAAAGTCATTGTACCTTGGAAAAAAGAATAAATATTGTGTATGGCTTCCATGAGCTTGGAGGACTGCATCCTTACGTCTTGGCAATGACTCAAATAAGTCATCTGGAATGGCCAAGAAAGCAGTCTTGCAGGACTCCCAGAGTTCATCAGGATTTTTCGGCTTCATCTTCCAAGCCTCCTCCTTCATCAACAACCAACAGCCTGAAATATCAAGAAATTCTCGCTGCCCATTACATTCCAAACCACAAGAAAGGGCAAATTCTGCTTCCTTCTCATACTTCAGCCTCCACATCCAAGTTCCTGAAAGCCAAGAAGGTCAAGGTGCTCCAGGATTGGCCAGCCCAGTCGCCAGACATGAACATTATTGAGCGTGTCTGGGGTAAGATGAAGGAGGAGGCTTGGAAGATGAAGCCGAAAAATCCTGATGAAGTCTGGGAGTCCTGCAAGACTGCTTTCTTGGCCATTCCAGATGAGTTATTTGAGTCATTGCCAAGATGTATGGATGCAGTCCTCCAAGCTCATGGAAGCCATACACAATATTAATTCTTTTTGCAAGGTCCAATGACTTTATGTTCTGATGTTATTGTAGCATATTTGTGTATTCAAAATTAAGTATATGTATTATTTCTACATTTTTTTGTATGCGACAAGACTTTTGTCCAAGCAAAATCTGACCTTTATGTCCTAATGAAATGATAAAACTCAATGAATGGTACAAAACTTTCTTTTGATATAAAAAGCATAATCTAGAGGGCTTTGCCTTTCATATAAGTCATTTCTGATTCCAATTGAGCAACTACAAGTCAAGTTATTATTTGTTGTTCCTACAACTTGGATAAGCGACAAGACTTTTGTCAGGGACTGTATGTCCACAAAATGACGGCCTCGGCTTCAGCTCGTCAACTTCGACATCGTTTATGTACTGTGTATTGTCCTATTGTCGGAGCGAAACGCCACTATTCGTGCTTCAACGTGACTTGAAACTTTGATACTGACCTTGTAGCATTGCTTGTGTGGCGTCAGAGTTAGATGGCAACTCCGGTGTTCTCCGTCAGGGTGTTGGAACGCCGACTCGATACCGAATGAAGTTGGCGCCAATGAAAACGATGCTGTTGAAAGACAAACAGTTTACTTGGGCACATTTTCACGGTCGTGGCGGTGTTAACTGTCAGTATTTTCAGCCCCATACCGTGGTAAGGGGCGGCCTGATTTCGTCAGGGAAAGAAACACGGTTGCCTGCTGCTTCCCGGCAACTTTCTTTTTCGACTACCCAGCAACGAGAGAACACACGAGATCCCCGCACTTCCTGGTTCACGCTCAACCCGGCCGACAATAGCTGGCCAAACACATGCCTGTAACAGTGTTGAAAAGTTGAAAAAAACAAAGCGATACACATGTTACATATTCTCAAGCATTTTCAATATATTCTCAAGCATTTTCGATAAAAAGTTTCAAAAATCACGTCTATTAGTTTTACAAACAGTAGTCGATGAATGTCCAACGGAGGTACGACTATGGCCTAGCATTTTAGCTTGAACATATACATCGTCGGTTGTTTTAACACGGCACCGATGCTGCAGCGTTTTTGACATCTCAAAACATGAAATAAACACGTACTTACGGCATTCCCTGTAGAATACTTGAGCTTGGCTGCAAACAGATTGACACAGCGTGATTGGGATGGTCGGCGCCATGTTCCGGACGAAACCAGGAAGTGCAAACAGGAAGTTTCAGCGCGGATGTGACGTCGTGTTTCACAATGATTTTACACACTATAACAAGAGAAATAATACTTTCTAAGTACTTAAATACTTTCTAATACTTTCCTGAAGCACCTTGGGCACCGTTCGTAGGGTGCTGTGAAAAAAGAGTTTTTATTTGATTAGTTGTATTTCACGTAACGTCATCGCTGACTGGCGGATCAGTACGGTGGCCTGTGACGGACATACATAGATGAAGTTGACTGTATTTGGGACTGACAAGTGTATGTTGAGAGCACACAAATGACACATGATACAAATACATAGCCAAGATTGACATACAAATAATTTTTAAGGAGAAGAAATGAAAGAATTGAGGCCCTTAATTGACATCCTCCCTCGCCCGCATCATAATCAGCAGTTCCTTGTCCTCTTCATAATGTAGAGTCGATAGGCGCACATCCCAGCGTGCTTTGCGGGACTGTCTATGAAAGAAATATCTGTTAAATTACTTGTTTTAAGCCACGTAAATAGGTTATTCTTGCACACGACTATCCAAGTCTGTTGTAGATATATATAGAATAGATATATTGTGTTGATGTTTGATGGGGTTTTTTCATGACACCCTAACCCTAAACGTTATGATGGGCAATCATATACTGTGTTTTCTCAACGGTGAAGTTGTGGCTAAAGTAAGCTTTGTCTTACTCTGCTGAAGAGTGCGGCGGCGGCGGCGGCGGCGGCGGCGGCGGCGGCGGCGGCGGCGGCGACTAGAGAGCATAATGAAGACGGCGGCGACGGTGACGGCGACGCGAGAGCATTATGAACACGGCGGCGACGGCGACGAGAGAGCATTATGAAGACGGCGGCCGCCGGCGACTAGAGAGCATTATTAAGGCGGCGGCCGCCGGCGACTAGAGAGCATTATTAAGGCGGCGGCCGCCGTCGACTAAAGAGCGTTATTAAGGCGGCGGCCGCCGGCGAGCAGTCTGCAGCGGCCGGCGAGGAACGGAACCTGGGGCGGCGCCGGGTGGCGGCCGCCGGTGTCCGCGGGGCCGCCGCCCATGCGGGGCTCGGGCCGAGGCGGGGCCGCCGGAGCGGGGCTCGGGCCGAGGCGGGGCCGCCGGCGAAGCGGGGCTCGGGCCGAGGCGGGGCCGCCGCCGGAGCGGGGCTCGGGCCGAGGCGGGGCCGCCGGCGAAGCGGGGCTCGGGCCGAGGCGGGGCCGCCGGCGAAGCGGGGCTCGGGCCGAGGCGGGGCCGCCGCCGGAGCGGGGCTCGGGCCGAGGCGGGGCCGCCGGCGAAGCGGGGCTCGGGCCGAGGCGGGGCCGCCGGCGAAGCGGGGCTCGGGCCGAGGCGGGGCCGCCGCCGGAGCGGGGCTCGGGCCGAGGCGGGGCCGCCGCCGGAGCGGGGCTCGGGCCGAGGCGGGGCCGCCGCCGGAGCGGGGCTCGGGCCGAGGCGGGGCCGCCGGAGCGGGGCTCGGGCTGAGGCGGGGCCGCCCATGCGGGGCTCGGGCCGAGGCGGGGCCGCCCATGCGGGGCCCGGGCCGAGGCGGGGCCGCCCATGCGGGGCCCGGGCCGAGGCGGGGCCGCCGCGGGGGCGGGGCCCGGGGCGGGGCCGCCGCGGGGGCGGGGCCCGGGGCGGGGCCCGGGCCGAGGCCGCCGCGGGAGGCGGGGCCGCCGCGGGAGGCGGGGCCGCCGCGGGAGGCGGGGCCGCCGCGGGAGGCGGGGCCGCCGCGGGAGGCGGGGCCGCCGCGGGAGGCGGGGCCGCCGCGGGAGGCGGGGCCCGGGCCGCGGCCGGGCCGCCGCGGGAGGCGGGGACGCCTTCGGCGGCCTGGACCGAGGCGTGGCTTGGCCGCCGGGTAGGCGTGGCTTGAGCCGTCTCGGGACCCCAGCGAGGGCGGGGCCTCCGTGGGCCGCCGGTGGCAGCGGGGCCGTGAGCGTGTGGGATCCTCGGGGCGTGGCCGGTGCAGCTGGGCGCCAGGCCACAAGCTATTTCATCAACCCAAACTGCAAAGTTGCGTCACATTGAATGGCAAGGTCTTAACATCCTTGCAGACCTTCTACCACAAAAGGCTGACAAATACTATAGGTAGCCCTGCGACTGTAGTGTCCTTAATAGGAGTCTATTTTACTATTTTCTTGTCATTTGGTGTAACTTACAACCTTTGTGTGACTATGTATTCGTATATGTTCAAACTTTACATTCCATGAGATAAAACTGAACCTTTCTGTCAATGGGCTGACATGGAATTGCCTTTTGTAATCAAAATCGTTATTCCTTTTGTCCACTACAGGCCGCCATACTGATGAATACAAATAAAGCTTTGATGCTGTCAAAACATTATGGCTGACTCAACTGGCTGTGTCTCATTGTAGTGTGTGCATCGGCCTGTCCTACTGAAAAAAAATTTAACAATTTAGCTCACAATGGCCAGTTCCCTTTAAGGAATAAACTTTTACAACACATGAGATTTAACTGGACACTTACATACAATATCCAACTGATAATTTATGTTGGCACACAGGTGAAGAGAAGAAATTAACTGCGAAAGACAGTACAGAAGCATAGTTATACAAACATCAGGACTTTGCCAGGTGAAACAACATTTCCCGGGTTAATCAGGACCTGTTGACATGAAAACACCATTGAAAATACTCCATTTCCTCAAATCGACTGACCTAATGCTAAAATATAAGAATTCCGACCGCTATGGTTAAGACAGACAGCCATCATCATGGCAATCGGAATGATTTCTTGTATCTTTAATGGTTGCTAATCCCTCAACTCAACAATCTACCAAACGGAAATGAATGAATGTTTGTAACCTCTGGACACCTCTGATGGAACAAACTGTCTAGTCTGACTGCCTATAGGGGCGGAGTTCAACTTGTTCCATCATGGTTGAGATGGAAGACCGATGGAGTAGGAGGAGTTGCTTGGGAAGGTAAAAACACTGTCAGATAGGGTGATGAGTCTGAGGATGAAAAATGAAGGTGCGCTGTTCAATGTTGTTAGCGGGTATGTCCCATGAGCGGGATGGGAGTTGGAGGAAAAAGAGAAAAACTGGCTGGACGCCGATGAAGTCTTACAGAGCATTCCTGGAAGGGAAGGAGTTGTCATCGGGGCAACCTTGAATGGACCTGTTTGTGCAGGACATACAGATGATAAAGAGGTGATGGGCAGGTTAGCTATTCGGGAGAGGAACGCAGAAGGACAGATGGTGGTGGACTTTGCCAAAAGGATGGAAATGGCTGTAGTGAATGCTTTCTTCCGGAAGAGAGAAGAATATAGCGTGACCTGTAAGAGCGGGGGTAGGAGTCCACGGGTAGACTACATCTTGTGTAGACGCTGTCATCTGAAGGAGATCGTGACTGCAAAGTAGTGGGAGGTCAAAGTGTAGCCAGACGGCATAAGACGGTGGTGTGTAGAAGAACCCTCACGGTGAGGAAGACCGAGAGGGCAAAGGCAGAGCAGATGACCAAATGCTCAAATCTGAAACAAAAGTGTTATAGGACTTTTAGGCAGAAATTGTGACACGCTCTGGATGGTCGGGAGGTGCTTCCTGGATGACTGGACCATGAATGAGGAGGTGCGGGAGTGTATACGGCCAAAAAGGTTACCTAAGAACAAGTGGGACATGGAGAAGACTGAAGAGAGTAGAGGGGGAGTACAGAGAGATGAATGCTAAGGTGAAAGTAGAGGTAGGAAAGCCAAAACAAGAGGTCTATGATGACTCCTACGCTAGCTTGAACAGTAAGGAGGGAGAGATGGATCCCTACAGGTTGGCGAGGCAGAGAGACGGACACGGGAAGGGCGTGCGGCAGGTTAGAGTGGTCCAGGATAGGAATGGAAGTGTACTGACAGATGCCGGTTATGGGTTGGGAGGATGGACAAAAAACATTTCAAAAGTCCATGAATGAGGAAAACAAGAAAGAAGGAAGAGTAGAAGAGGTATCTGCTGTGGACCTGGAAGTACCAAACATTGGTAAAGAGGAAGTGAGAAAAAAGAGATGAAGAGTAGGAAGGCACCAGATGGTAGTTATGGCATAGACTACTTGAAGCTAGGCTAAGGGCAGAGGTCACCATGTGGGAGCAGCAGTAGGGTTTCATGCCAAAAAAAAAAGTACTACAGATGCTGTATTGCTTTGAGAATGTTCATAGAGAAGTACAGAGAAGGTCGGAGGGAGCTGCATTGTGTCTTTGGAAATCTGGAGGGGGAAACATCAGAGGCCACGCACTCCTGCATCCAAAGACACAATTATGCATTGCGCTCATCAAACACCTTTGCCGCTACGCCCCCCCACCCCCGGTGCAGATATGAGGATGCTGACGTTCTCGTTGGGATGGATAGGATCGTGAACAAGTTCATCTGAAAGACATTACATGTTAGAGACCTTGGACATAAAGTCAGAGAGGACGGACTGAGATGGTTGGGACATGTCCAGAGTAGAGATAGTCAATATATCGGTAGAAGGATTCTGCCGGGTAGGAGGCGTACAGGAAGGCCAAAGAGGAGCTTTAAGGATGTAGTGAAGGAGGACATGAGGGTAGCGGGTGTGAGAAAGACACATGCGAAAGACAGGGTTGGATGGAGGCGGCTGATTTGCCGTGGCGACCCCTGAAGGGAAAAGCAGAAAGAAAAGAAGAAAAAGACACATATGCACACATATACACATCTCAAATTAAAAGGGACAAAATACAAAACACTCAAATATGAAAAAATATATACAAATTATAATTCTGTGTACCGATATGGACCCGACTGAAGGGGGTTGGACATCGGTGCCATACGGGACGCGCCGCGCCCGTACTCACATGATCCAACACAGGAGACTTGTCCCTCGGGAGTGACATTCCCTACTGGATGGGGCGAGTGCATTCCCTGGTGCCCCTTGGAGGAGGCGTGGGCACTCGGCCCTACACGCCTCACTCCAGGGGGTGATTTCCGTCCATCACACACATCGTGTGATGCCGGGCGTGATGACACAATGGAAGAGCACAATGTCGCCTTCATCAGGTTTATTTGAGCAACTGCAGGAAACAACATTGTGATGCATCGTTTCAAAATAGGAATGCCATCTTAAAGTGCCAAATCATTACAAAGAAAAAGGTTGGAAAAATATTGGTGGTTGTCTCCATACTTTTAAAGCATACAAATTCTTGGTTACATTTCAGAGAACAAAGTTACAAGTTCACGACTGAAAGCGCAAATGCTACAGCACTGCCAGCTCGTGTAGCTCGCTCCTCGACCCTTGACAAATACCATCGTCATGCTAACGTGGATCTTTACTTGTCATGGCTCACGGTTTGGCACAATGTAAACAACACACGTGAATAAAATCTCATCTCTACGTGAAACAAACATCTTTAAAATAGATTCTCCTTTCGTTTGGAAGTATTTACACACTCACACTATGTACATGTTTCAAGGTCAGCCACTCCATACGCGACCTTTACAAACGGACACGCCTGAGTTTTACAGCAAAGACCGGCCGTTCACGTCTACTTTGAATGTTTCTATGTTGTCCGGCAGGAGGCTTCAACACCCAGCGAGTTTCCTGAGACTACCTGTGATGCTAACAGGTCAAAATACTTCTTCTAAATCGATCTGAAAACACAAGGATGCCGATCTTGTTTCAATATGACAACGCTAATTGGTTAACACTTTGAGCATACGGGAGGCGCTGTTACTCACTATCAGCCCTGGCTCGCCGACAGATATTTTAGTCAGCGGGTAAATTCATCTACTGATTCATTTCTTTCATTCATGGACTCAAGATTAAACAGTTCATACTGTCCGGCCATCCGTTTTTTACACCGCTTATCCTCACTATAGTGGTGGGGGTATGCTGGAGTCTATCCCGGCTGTCTTTGGGGGCGAGAGGCGGGGTACACCCTGTACCGGTGGCCGGCCGATCACAGGGCACGTATCGACAAACAACCGTTCCCACCCACATTCATACCTATGGACAATTTGGAGTGGCCGATCAAGCTAGCATGTTTTTGGAACTGGGGAGGAAAGCGGATTACCCGGAGAAAAGCCATGCACAGGGAGAACATGCTAACTCCACAAAGAGATGCCCGAGCAGAAAATCAAAGCCGGATCTTCTCGCTGTGTGGCCTACATGCTAAACACTCATCCGCCGCGCAGCCCAACATTCATACCCTGTGTCATGTGTATTTTGGAATTGGAATTTTGTCATCTTTTGAGACACCTGTTTAACATTTGGAAATGAATGACTTGAATCCAGGACTGGCCGCAGCAGAGCCCCGCCAGGTGTCAACTAGCAGACGTGTGATGTCATTTAGCGTTGCAATGAGACAACGTTTAAAAAAATATCCCTCTGTCTTTGTTGATCGAAATGATCCAAAGACAACAAGGGAAAGAAGAAAAATAAGTCTTAATCATCATCACAAAAAGTACACAAAACCTGGGAGCCCTGAGCGTCGTCGACATGCTTGGTTGACACCAGACGTGCATCGCCTCCTGTTATTGCACAAGCGCCGCCCATAGAGTGTCACGGTACACCTTCCCAGACAGAAATGACTAAACATTTGTTTACTTCTCTGCTGTCCTCCTCATTCATTAAGAAGAAAGACACGCCCCTGAGGTCAGAGGTTGACCTTTGAAGAGATAAATCATCCATCACTAGGCTCACCTCATCAGCTGGGTGGAGGTCAAACTGCGACTACATGTCGTCTATGGTCAGGAAGGAGACAAGATGGCTGCCAAGCTTCGCCTGATTGGCTGCCTGTTAAGAAGCTTTTAACGTGTTCGCTGAGAGGGAGGAAGAGGAGGTGGGACGCGTCCTGGCATCTCTACGTGTCTCTGGGCTCCAGTTTGCAGGACAGGTCGAAGAGATGGTTCTGGTTGTCGATCACCTGCAGCTGTCGCACGTACGCTTTGGTCTGCAGGTGGGATGGCGACGTCTCCATATCCATGGCTACCAGAGGTGTCAAAACTTCATTAGCATTTATATTGTATGTGTGTCTGTCTGTGTGTGTGTGTGTGTGTGTGTGTGTTACCCAGTTGTCCACTACGGTATCTTCGTATGCTTCGCACCATGTCGGCAACTTTGTGCTGAATACAAAAAATGGCCAAAGGTAAATGCCACCATGTACCAACAACTGCAAAGCATTTTTTTTTTTTACCATCTTGTCAAAATTGACCAGCTGGCCGTGAAAAGTCTTACAACTCTCATGAAGAAAAGTCAAATCTGACAAGGAAACAAAAGAACAAATGTTGGTACTCCACACCTCAGTGTGCTTGTGCATGTGCGTGTACGTGTGCGTGTGCGTGTGCGTGTGCATGCCTTTAAGCAGCAGAGGAGTGAAGGGGATGAGTGGAGGTCTCAGACTGGTGATCAGGTCTCTGTAGGACTTGTGGTTTCTGGAAGGATCCTGAGGTTTTACAAAAGAAAAGAAGACATCAGACGAGGGACGAAAAACAAAAACAACATTGAGTGAAGAAAAATAACCTCACAGCAATGCTTTCTAACTGCTGAAACTGTTTCCGGAACTTCCCTGGAAGACCCTGATGTGCGCACGTACATAGGTACATGTGCACGCACGCACGCACGCACGCACGCACACACGCACACACACACCACAACATCAGGTTTGTTCAATTGGAAAATAAAGTAAATGTTGATTCAATAAATAAATCAACTCTCTCATGATCAGCAGGTCTAATGGTCTACCAAGTCTGCACTACTGGAACGAGACCTTTATCCAGGGTACCGCTATAGATTCTTCCAATGAAAGAAAATGACTTAGACCGGTAGAAATGATGAAAAACATAGACAACCTCCGACATGGTCATCACATTTGAGCGAGCGTTGGAAGTGGGAACATGACATCAGCGTGTTGTGTGAGGTGACATTACCTCCCAGGTAAGGTCACATGACGATGTCCAGAGAACACAAGGCTCACATGTACGTTTATGCACGTTTGGATAAGTACTTTAAGTCATTTTCTAACAAAGAGATCAAATTGAAATAAATCTGTAATACAGCGAGGAAAATAAGTATTGAACACGTCAACATTTATCTCAAAAAACATATTTCTAATCGAGCTATTGAAATGAAATTTTCACCAGATGTCGGCATCAACCCAAGTAATGCACACATACAAAGAAATCCAAACATTTATGTCCATAAATTAAGTTATGTGTAATAAAGTGAAATGGCACAGGGAATAAGTATTGAACACGCGTACTGAAATTTATTTAATACTTAGTGCAAAAACCTTTGTTGGTGATTACAGCCTCAAGACACCTCCTGTATGGAGAAACCGGTCGAATACATTGCTCAGGTGTGATTTTGGCCCATTCATCCACACAAACTGCCTTCAAATCTTCAAGGTTCCGGGGGTCTCTTCTGTGAACCCGGATCTTCAGTTCTTTCCAAAGATTTTCAATTGGATTCAAGTCTGGTGATTGACTGGGCCATTCTAGCAGCTTTATTTTCTTTTTCTTCAACCGGTTGAGTGTTACCTTGGCTGTGTGCTTGGGATCGTTGTCTTGCTGAAAGATCCACCCTCTTTTCATCTTCAGCAGCCTGGCAGATGACAGCAGATTCTGATCAAGAATGTCTCGATACTTTTCTCCAGTCATTATTCCTTCAATGATATGAAGTCTACCGGTACCACATGCTGAAAAACAGCCCCACGCCATGATGCTCCCACCTCCAAACTTGACTGTTGGTATGGTGTTTTGGGGGTGATGTGCAGTGCCATTTTTCCTCCAAACATGTTGTGTCTTATGACATCCGAAGAGTTCAATTTTGGTCTCATCTGACCAGAGTATGTTCTCCCAGAATGTCATGGGTTTATCCAAATGTTGTGTCGCAAACTCCAAACGAGCTTCAACATGCTTCCTCTTCAAAAATGGAGTCTTGCGTGGTGTGCGTGCATGGAGGACATGGCGGTTGAGTGCATTACTTATTGTTTTCTTTGAAACAACGGTACCTGCTGATTCCAGGTCTTTCTGAAGCTCTCCACGAGTGGTCCTGGGCTGTTGGAGAACCCTTCTGATGATTGTTTTGACTCCTCTGTCTGAAATCTTGCGAGGAGCACCTGGCCGTGGCTGGTTTATGGTAATGCCGTGTTCTTTCCACTTCCGGATGATGGCCCCAATGGTACTCACTGGAACTTTCAGAAGTTTAGAAATGCGCCTGTAACCAATGCCTTCAGTGTGTTTTGCAACAATAAGGCTGCGTAGGTCTTTGGACAGCTCTTTGCTTTTACCCATCATGCAATGCTTCTTGTCTAACACCTTGCTGGTGAGAAACCTTTTTAAAAGGCATTAATCAGGACTAAACCAGCTGATATTACTTTGCACTAATAGGGGACAGGTTAACCTTCTAAATACTGACATACTCCAGCTGCTTTCTTGGCTTTCCAGACCTTTTTACCCCTCCTTTTCTTCATGTGTTCAATACTTATTCCCTGTGCCGTTTCACTTTATTACACATAACTTAATTTATGAACATAAATGTTTGGATTCTTTGTATGTGTGCATTACTTGGGTTGATGCCGACATCTGGTGAGAATTTCATGTCAATAGCTTGATTAGAAATATGTTTTTTGAGAGAAATGTTGACGTGTTCAATACTTATTTTCCCCGCTGTATAATGACCTCCATGTGGCCGGCTAACATTGTACTGTAACAGCCGGAGCAACCTTTACAGCCAAAGCATTAGTCATGGCACTCGTGTATGAATTGCATATTTTTTGTCATCTATTCATTTATCCTGTGTTATTGTGCTACATGTATGAAGGCCATCATGTCATTTACTTGAACAAGTCTTCCTACCTGTGAAGAACGCCGACGCCATGTTGTTGATGGTCTGCCGACACGATTACATGAGTCCTTCCCCGGGGGCCGACAGACTGCTGATGGACGCAAAAGGTTGAAGCGCCAGAAAATGCCGTCTTGTGCGTGCAATAGGTGAAACAGTCCACTGGAGAACCTATGGCATCAGATGACGCTCCCATTTGGAGCTCATGTTGAGATGGATGCAGAGGGATCCCACGGGCTGTTAAGCGACAAGCGGCTTTTCATCTGTAAGAAGAAGTTGGAAGATTAGCTGCTATTCCTTTGCTGTAATGAAATACTCAGTTTTATAAAATTCATTCCTGCATTGAATACTTATAATAATAATACATTTTATTTGTATAGCGCTTTTCAAAATACTCAAAGACACTTTACAGATGAATGGAGTTGAATAAAGTAAGTAAACAGAATAGAAGACACACCAAAATACAACATTCATTGGTTAATACACAGTTAAAACATGAGTAAAAGCGGGGCGGGGAACAGTAGTCAGATATAAAAAAGTTAGACATTAAAAACTGATTTAAAGAGGTGGGTTTTGAGTTGTTTTTTGAAGGTGGGAAAGTCAGAGCAAGCACGGAGTGAATGGGGCAAAGAGTTCCAGAGGGTGGGGGCAGCGATGGAGAAGGCTCTGTCTCCCCAGGTTCGGAGCTTGGTTATTGTAATGATGCGGTGTACAGAAGTTTTTTAGTCGCCATTAAAATAGACCGAATAAGGGAGAAGGGTTATGAGTGTGCTTTCTCTTCCGTTGTCACAATGATGCTCAAAGATAAAATCAGCGGCTTACACTCACCTAACAGATGCCTCGCCTCTGATGGCAACAAGTTCCGACACAAACTTAACACGCCATGCACGCGACGTAACCAGGACATCAAGGGATTTTCACGTCAAACGAAATAATTCCAATTAAACCACTTTCAGCTTCAGTTGTCATTGACTATGACGAGGGTAGCGAAACATACTTTTAAAAAAATCGTTGTCAATTTGGGCCAAAGTCGTTCACATTATGTTATGGATTGCAAATGAACCGGTTGAAACAATTGCTTCCGTCATTTCGAGCATTCTGCACGCTCAACGTGACTTAAAACTTTGATCCTGACCTTGTAGCATTGCTTGTGCGTCGTCTGAGTTACATGGCAACTCCAGTGTTCTCCGTCAGGGTGTTGGAAAGCCGACTCGATACCGAATTACATTGGCGCCAATGAAAACGATGCTGATGCAAGACAAACCGTTTACTTCGGCACTTCTCCACGGTCGTGGCGGTGTTAACTGTCACTATTTTCAGCCCCAAACCGTGGTAAGGGGCGGCCTGACTTCGTCAGAGAAAGACAGATGGTTGCCTGCTGCTTCCGGTCAACTTTTTTTTTCGACGAGCCAGCAACTACAGAACAGCGCGCGCGCGCACGAGATCCCCGCACTTCCTTGTTCACGCTCAACCCGCCCCACATAGCTGGCCAAACACATGCCTGTAACAGCGTTGAAAACTTCAAAAAATTAAGCAATATACAAGTAATATATTCTAAAGCATTTTCAATAAAGAGTTTCAACAATCACGCTCTTAGTTTTACAAACAGTAGACGGCATTCCCTCTAAAATACTTCAGCTTGGCTGCCAACAGATTGACACAGCGTAATTGGGATCGTCGGCGCCATGTTCCGGACGAAACCAGGAAGTGCAAACAGGAAGTTACAGAGCAGATGTGACGTCGTGTTTCACAATGATTTTACACACTATAACAAGAGAAATAATACTTTATACTTTATACTCCTGAAGCACCTTGGGCACTGTTCGTAGGGTGCTGTAAAAAAGGAGGCTGTAGTGGTAGGTTACCGGGACATAACTCACCCCGGAACTATCGATAGGGAAGGTGTTGCCACCTGGAGGCGTAAGCGTGAGGGACGGGGGGTTTCCGGTTCCTGTGGTGGCCGTGTTGCTAAAAGGCTTTGACGTAGCAAGAGAGTGCAAGTTGATGTTGGCAAGAAAAATAAAGTTTTCTCCCAAATTTGACACTCCGCCTCCGACTCCAGTTCTCCGGCGCTTCAAGGCAGTATTTAATTTGTTGGATTTCACGTAATGTCACCACTTACTGGCGGATCAGTACGGTGGCCTGTGACGGACATACATAGATGATATAAGCCTCTATCGCCTCCCTGTGGCCACTTCGAAAACACACAAACGTCTTTTTGAAGTGTACTTTATTTTGGACTAACAAGTATATGTTGAAATCACACAAATGACACATGATACAGATAACATAGCCAAGAGTTGCATAAAAGTGATTTTTAAGGAGAAGAAATTCAGGAATTGAGGCCCTTAATTGACATCCTCCCTCGCCCGCATCATAATCAGCAGTTCCTTCTCCTCTTCATAATGTAGCCGATAGGCGCACATCCCAGCGTGCTTTGCGGTACTGTCTATGAAAGAAATAGCTGTTAAATTACTTGTTTTAAGCAACGTAAATAGGTTATTCTTGCACACGACTGACCAAGTCTGTTCTAAATCTATCTATTGTGTTGATGTTTGATGGGATTTTTTTCATGACACCGTGACTGTAATCCTTATGCTGGGCAATCATATACTGTGTTTTTTCAACGGTAAAGTCGTGGCTAATGTAAGCTTTGTCTTACTCTGCTGAAGATTGCGGGACAGTGGACTGATGGCGACGGCGATGACTAGAGAGCAATATGAAGGCTGCGGCCGCCGGCGCCATAAAGAGCAATATGAAGCCGGCGGCAGGGCGCAGACTGCAGCGGCCGGCGGGCAATCTGTTGTCAGCTGCTGGCTTGCGTGAAAACTGGAAACGGTGGCCGGCCGGTGGGCAAACTGGAGGCGAGGGTTGGAACCTGAGGCCAAGCATCAAGCTAGGTCCACCAATTTTTCACCATATCATCAGACAATTATTCTGCACGAGTGTGCAAAATTTCAGGGACGGGACTCAACAGGAACCATGTTTTCTTCCCAAATAGATTGACCACAAAGCCAGTCAAAGGCCCTAAAAAAAACAAAACTTTAATACATTCATCAAGCATCGAGCTAGGTCCACCAATTTTTCACCATATCATCAGACAATTATTCTGGACGAGTGTGCAAAATTTCAGGGACAGGACTCAACAGGAACCATGTTTTCTTCCCAAATAGATTGACCACAAAGCCGGTCAAAGGCCCTAAAAAAAAAAAAACTTTAATAAATTCATCAAGCATCGAGCTAGGTCCACCAATTTTTCACCATATCATCAGACAATTATTCTGCACGAGTGTGCAAAATTTCAGGGACGGGACTCAACAGGAAAAATGTTTTCTTCCCAAATAGATTGACCACAAAGCCGGTCAAAGGCCCTAAAAAAAACAAAACTTTAATAAATTCATCAAGCATCGAGCTAGGTCCACCAATTTTTCACCATATCATCAGACAATTATTCTGCACGAGTGTGCAAAATTTCAAGAGTCTAGCTCTAAAGGAACCTTGCCTAGTAATCGAACAGACTGCTCAAAGGTCATAGGTCACCATCAATTTGTTGAAATTAGAAACACTTTTTCTTGGAGTTTTTTTTTCATTTTTCAATATGTTGCAGACAGTATCCCATCAATTAGGAAGATATTGGTCCCAGCTCGATACAACCTTCCTAAAGCTAAGTAGCTAACCAAAGGTTGCACAGATGTGAAACTGTGCACACTTGCTTTATATTCTTTGTAGATGTTCTGTTGCGTTTTTTGACACATTTGAACATTTTTTGTCCGATCGGCGGGGGCGTGAACATGAGGAAACAACGAAATTCCGATGCCCGCTGGTCGAAAAGTACATGTCCGACCGACACTCGACTGATGTCGATCCACTCATCTGGAGGCCCCCAACAACATACTCGAATTTCAGACCTCTGCGTTGTCTGGAAAAAAGATTTCTGCGGATCAGGTCTGAAGAGCACGACAATGACTCTCAGAGCCTTTGTGGCCATTTCAGCCAGATTTGGAAAATAAAATTATGATAAAAAATGAATGGACTTTCTTCCATTGGAGTCTCACGAGGCTGGAAAGACAAAACCTCTGAAAAATATGGGGTCGCTGGGGTCAATATGGGCCTCGCAGGGCGTGAAAAACTGCTTTCCCTCCAAAAACCCCCTCTTTTTTCCCATAAATCTCGGACCCTTTGATCCAGGACCCTGATTTTTTGATATGTGTATCAGGGGCTGGCCGCTGACCTGTGTGCCAAGTTTCAAGTGTCTGGCTCAAAAGGGGGCGTGGCTAGACCTGCAAACCCACTAAATTGAGGCCTGCTTGAGGTCAAAGGTCACCCCTTTCTGAAATAAAATGGACTGACTTTCTTTCATTGGAGTCTCACGAGGCTGGAAAGACAAAAACTGAAAAATGTGCGGTCGCTGGGGTCAATATGGGCCTCGCAGGGCGTGAAAAACTGCTTTCCCTCCAAAAAACCCTCTTTTTTCCCACAAATCTCGGACCCTTTGATCCAGGATCCTGATTTTTTGATATGTGTATCAGGGGCTAGCCGCTGACCTGTGTGCTAAGTTTCAAGTGTCTGTCTCGATACGAGTCAGGGGTGGTCCCAAAAGAAAGCCCACTTATGGGGGGGGGGGGGGGGGGGTCGTCCTCGGGAAAAATGCCGTAGGATGTACCGTTCGAGTTATTTGGTTTTGGTACGAGCTACCAAGACCTCCTTCACCCCTATACCTACACCTAATACTGTGTCGCCATCTGGTGGTCAATTAAATGTACTGCAGGCGAATACCGACACTTTCTGGTCATTCCTATGTACTGCAACTCCAACCATGCAATGTCAATGGAGGATGCGTTTTTTCGCCTATTACTCACCAACGGAAGCTTGTATCTAAACGGGACCCACTTCCACCGACTCTAATTCCACCCCGAGCTTTCTGTCGAGACCACCGCCAACGATCTACGACTTCCGGTTTCCGAGATACGACAGTTATAGGAGCAGCTATAGGAGTCTATTTTAATATTTTCTTGTAATTTTATGTAACTTATAACCTTTGTGTGACTATTTATTCGTATATGTTAAAAATTTACATTCCATGAGATAAAACTGAACTATTGACCTTTGTGTGAATGGGCTGACATGGAATTGCCTTATGTAAACGAAATCGGTATTCGTTTTGTCCACTAGATGCCGCCATCGTGATGAATATAAATAAAGCTTTTATGCTGTGAAAACATTACGGCTGACTCAACGGGCCTGTGTCTCATTGTAGTGTGTGCATCGGCACGTGCCACTGAAAAAATACTAATTTAGCTCACAATGGCCAGTTCCCTTTAAGGAATAAACTTGTAGAAAACATGAGCTTTAACTGGACACTTGCATACAATATCCAACTGAAAATATCTGTTGGCACACAGGTGAAGAGAAGAAATTAACTGCGAAAGACAGTACAGAAGCATAGTTATACAAACATCAGGACTTTGCCAGGTGCAACAACATTTCCTGGGTTAATCAGGACCTATTGACATGAAAACGCCATTGATAATACTCTATTTCTTCAAATCAACTGACCTAATGCTAAAATATAAGACTTGGCAGGTTTTTTTTCAGTTTTTTCAACTTGCTCAAAATGCACTTTTCTGTTAAAATAAACACGGGAAACCTCACACACACTCAACAGGGGCCCCAGGAGCATCCAGAAATGGCATAAAATGCCCAAATTTTAGGGCGTCAATTTTTGAAAAAAAACGTAAGGGGTTAGTATGTCGTTTTTTTCAGTTTTTTCAACTTGCTCAAAATGCACTTTTCTGTTAAAATAAACACGGGAAACCTCACACACACTCAACAGGGGCCCCAGGAGCATCCAGAAATGGCATAAAATGCCCAAATTTTAGGGCGTCAATTTTTGAAAAAAAACGTAAGGGGTTAGTATGTCGTTTTTTTTCAGTTTTTTCAACTTGCTCAAAATGCACTTTTCTGTTAAAATAAACACGGGAAACCTCACACACACTCAACAGGGGCCCCAGGAGCATCCAGAAATGGCATAAAATGCCCAAATTTTAGGGCGTCAATTTTTGAAAAAAAACGTAAGGGGTTAGTATGTCGTTTTTTTTCAGTTTTTTCAACTTGCTCAAAATGCACTTTTCTGTTAAAATAAACACGGGAAACCTCACACACACTCAACAGGGGCCCCAGGAGCATCCAGAAATGGCATAAAATGCCCAAATTTTAGGGCGTCAATTTTTGAAAAAAAACGTAAGGGGTTAGTATGTCGTTTTTTTCTGTTTTTTCAACTTGCTCAAAATGCACTTTTCTGTTAAAATAAACACGGGAAACCTCACACACACTCAACAGGGGCCCCAGGAGCATCCAGAAATGGCATAAAATGCCCAAATTTTAGGGCGTCAATTTTTGAAAAAAAACGTAAGGGGTTAGTATGTCGTTTTTTTTCAGTTTTTTCAACTTGCTCAAAATGCACTTTTCTGTTAAAATAAACACGGGAAACCTCACACACACTCAACAGGGGCCCCAGGAGCATCCAGAAATGGCATAAAATGCCCAAATTTTAGGGCGTCAATTTTTGAAAAAAAACGTAAGGGGTTAGTATGTCGTTTTTTTTCAGTTTTTTCAACTTGCTCAAAATGCACTTTTCTGTTAAAATAAACACGGGAAACCTCACACACACTCAACAGGGGCCCCAGGAGCATCCAGAAATGGCATAAAATGCCCAAATTTTAGGGCGTCAATTTTTGAAAAAAAACGTAAGGGGTTAGTATGTCGTTTTTTTCTGTTTTTTCAACTTGTTCAAAATGCACTTTTCTGTTAAAATAAACACGTGAAACCTCACACACACTCAACAGGGGCCCCAGGAGCATCCAGAAATGGCATAAAATGCCCAAATTTTAGGGCGTCAATTTTTGAAAAAAAACGTAAGGGGTTAGTATGTCGTTTTTTTCAGTTTTTTCAACTTGCTCAAAATGCACTTTTCTGTTAAAATAAACACGGGAAACCTCACACACACTCAACAGGGGCCCCAGGAGCATCCAGAAATGGCATAAAATGCCCAAATTTTAGGGCGTCAATTTTTGAAAAAAAACGTAAGGGGTTAGTATGTCGTTTTTTCAGTGTTTTCAACTTGCTCAAAATGCACTTTTCTGTTAAAATAAACACGGGAAACCTCACACACACTCAACAGGGGCCCCAGGAGCATCCAGAAATGGCATAAAATGCCCAAATTTTAGGGCGTCAATTTTTGAAAAAAAAAACGTAAGGGGTTAGTATGTCGTTTTTTTTCAGTTTTTTCAACTTGCTCAAAATGCACTTTTCTGTTAAAATAAACACGGGAAACCTCACACACACTCAACAGGGGCCCCAGGAGCATCGAGAAATGGCATAAAATGCCCAAATTTTAGGGCATCAATTTTTGAAAAAAAAAAACGTAAGGGGTTAGTATGTCGTTTTTTTCAGTTTTTTCAACTTGCTCAAAATGCACTTTTCTGTTAAAATAAACACGGGAAACCTCACACACACTCAACAGGGGCCCCAGGAGCATCCAGAAATGGCATAAATTGCCCAAATTTTAGGGCGTCAATTTTTGAAAAAAAACGTAAGGGGTTAGTATGTCGTTTTTTTCAGTTTTTTCAACTTGCTCAAATTAACTTTTCTGTTAAAATAAACACGGGAAACCTCACACACACTCAACAGGGGCCCCAGGAGCATCCAGAAATGGCATGAAATGCCCAAATTTTAGGGCGTCAATTTTTGAAAAAAAACGTAAGGGGTTAGTATGTCGTTTTTTCAGTTTTTTCAACTTGCTCAAAATGCACTTTTCTGTTAAAATAAACACGGGAAACCTCACACACACACTCAACAGGGGCCCCAGGAGCATCCAGAAATGGCATAAAATGCCCAAATTTTAGGGCGTCAATTTTTGAAAAAAAACGTAAGTATGTCGTTTTTTTCAGTTTTTTCAACTTGCTCAAAATGCACTTTTCTGTTAAAATAAACACGGGAAACCTCACACACACTCAACAGGGGCCCCAGGAGCATCCAGAAATGGCATAAAATGCCCAAATTTTAGGGCGTCAATTTTTGAAAAAATAACGTAAGGGGTTAGTATGTCGTTTTTTTTCAGTTTTTTCAACTTGCTCAAAATGCACTTTTCTGTTAAAATAAACACGGGAAACCTCACACACACTCAACAGGGGCCCCAGGAGCATCCAGAAATGTCATAAAATGCCCAAATTTTAGGGCATCAATTTTTGAAAAAAAAAAACGTAAGGGGTTAGTATGTCGTTTTTTTCAGTTTTTTCAACTTGCTCAAAATGCACTTTTCTGTAAAAATAAACACGGGAAACCTCACACACACTCAACAGGGGCCCCAGGAGCATCCAGAAATGGCATAAAATGCCCAAATTTTAGGGCGTCAATTTTTGAAAAAAAACGTAAGGGGCTAGTATGTCGTTTTTTTCAGTTTTTTCAACTTGCTCAAAATGCACTTTTCTGTTAAAATAAACACGGGAAACCTCACACACACTCAACAGGGGCCCCAGGAGCATCCAGAAATGGCATAAAATGCCCAAATTTTAGGGCGTCAATTTTTGAAAAAAAACGTAAGGGGTTAGTATGTCGTTTTTTTCAGTTTTTTCAACTTGCTCAAAATGCACTTTTCTGTTAAAATAAACACGGGAAACCTCACACACACTCAACAGGGGCCCCAGGAGCATCCAGAAATGGCATAAAATGCCCAAATTTTAGGGCGTCAATTTTTGAAAAAAAACGTAAGGGGTTAGTATGTCGTTTTTTTTCAGTTTTTTCAACTTGCTCAAAATGCACTTTTCTGTTAAAATAAACACGGGAAACCTCACACACACTCAACAGGGGCCCCAGGAGCATCCAAAAATGGCATAAAATGCCCAAATTTTAGGGCGTCAATTTTTGAAAAAAACGTAAGGGGTTAGTATGTCGTTTTTTTCAGTTTTTTCAACTTGCTCAAAATGCACTTTTCTGTTAAAATAAACACGGGAAACCTCACACACACTCAACAGGGGCCCCAGGAGCATCCAGAAATGGCATAAAATGCCCAAATTTTAGGGCGTCAATTTTTGAAAAAAAACGTAAGGGGTTAGTATGTCGTTTTTTTCTGTTTTTTCAACTTGTTCAAAATGCACTTTTCTGTTAAAATAAACACGTGAAACCTCACACACACTCAACAGGGGCCCCAGGAGCATCCAGAAATGGCATAAAATGCCCAAATTTTAGGGCGTCAATTTTTGAAAAAAAACGTAAGGGGTTAGTATGTCGTTTTTTTCAGTTTTTTCAACTTGCTCAAAATGCACTTTTCTGTTAAAATAAACACGGGAAACCTCACACACACTCAACAGGGGCCCCAGGAGCATCCAGAAATGGCATAAAATGCCCAAATTTTAGGGCGTCAATTTTTGAAAAAAAACGTAAGGGGTTAGTATGTCGTTTTTTCAGTGTTTTCAACTTGCTCAAAATGCACTTTTCTGTTAAAATAAACACGGGAAACCTCACACACACTCAACAGGGGCCCCAGGAGCATCCAGAAATGGCATAAAATGCCCAAATTTTAGGGCGTCAATTTTTGAAAAAAAACGTAAGGGGCTAGTATGTCGTTTTTTTCAGTTTTTTCAACTTGCTCAAAATGCACTTTTCTGTTAAAATAAACACGGGAAACCTCACACACACTCAACAGGGGCCCCAGGAGGATCCAGAAATGGCATAAAATGCCCAAATTTTAGGGCGTCAATTTTTGAAAAAAAAACCGTAAGGGGTTAGTATGTCGTTTTTTTTCAGTTTTTTCAACTTGCTCAAAATGCACTTTTCTGTTAAAATAAACACGGGAAACCTCACACACACTCAACAGGGGCCCCAGGAGCATCGAGAAATGGCATAAAATGCCCAAATTTTAGGGCATCAATTTTTGAAAAAAAAAAACGTAAGGGGTTAGTATGTCGTTTTTTTCAGTTTTTTCAACTTGCTCAAAATGCACTTTTCTGTTAAAATAAACACGGGAAACCTCACACACACTCAACAGGGGCCCCAGGAGCATCCAGAAATGGCATAAATTGCCCAAATTTTAGGGCGTCAATTTTTGAAAAAAAACGTAAGGGGTTAGTATGTCGTTTTTTTCAGTTTTTTCAACTTGCTCAAAATGCACTTTTCTGTTAAAATAAACACGGGAAACCTCACACACACTCAACAGGGGCCCCAGGAGCATCCAGAAATGGCATAAAATGCCCAAATTTTAGGGCGTCAATTTTTGAAAAAATAACGTAAGGGGTTAGTATGTCGTTTTTTTTCAGTTTTTTCAACTTGCTCAAAATGCACTTTTCTGTTAAAATAAACACGGGAAACCTCACACACACTCAACAGGGGCCCCAGGAGCATCGAGAAATGTCACAAAATGCCCAAATTTTAGGGCATCAATTTTTGAAAAAAAAAAACGTAAGGGGTTAGTATGTCGTTTTTTTCAGTTTTTTCAACTTGCTCAAAATGCACTTTTCTGTAAAAATAAACACGGGAAACCTCACACACACTCAACAGGGGCCCCAGGAGCATCCAGAAATGGCATAAAATGCCCAAATTTTAGGGCGTCAATTTTTGAAAAAAAACGTAAGGGGCTAGTATGTCGTTTTTTTCAGTTTTTTCAACTTGCTCAAAATGCACTTTTCTGTTAAAATAAACATGGGAAACCTCACACACACTCAACAGGGGCCACAGGAGCATCCAGAAATGGCATAAAATGCCCAAATTTTAGGGCGTCAATTTTTGAAAAAAAAACGTAAGGGGTTAGTATGTCGTTTTTTTTCAGTTTTTTCAACTTGCTCAAAATGCACTTTTCTGTTAAAATAAACACGGGAAACCTCACACACACTCAACAGGGGCCCCAGGAGCATCCAGAAATGGCATAAAATGCCCAAATTTTAGGGCATCAATTTTTGAAAAAAAAAAAACGTAAGGGGTTAGTATGTCGTTTTTTTCAGTTTTTTCAACTTGCTCAAAATGCACTTTTCTGTTAAAATAAACACGGGAAACCTCACACACACTCAACAGGGGCCCCAGGAGCATCCAGAAATGGCATAAATTGCCCAAATTTTAGGGCGTCAATTTTTGAAAAAAAACGTAAGGGGTTAGTATGTCGTTTTTTTCAGTGTTTTCAACTTGCTCAAATGCACTTTTCTGTTAAAATAAACACGGGAAACCTCACACACACTCAACAGGGGCCCCAGGAGCATCCAGAAATGGCATAAAATGCCCAAATTTTAGGGCGTCAATTTTTGAAAAAAAACGTAAGTATGTCGTTTTTTTCAGTTTTTTCAACTTGCTCAAAATGCACTTTTCTGTTAAAATAAACACGGGAAACCTCACACACACTCAACAGGGGCCCCAGGAGCATCCAAAAATGGCATAAAATGCCCAAATTTTAGGGCGTCAATTTTTGAAAAAAAACGTAAGGGGTTAGTTGTCGTTTTTTTTCAGTTTTTTCAACTTGCTCAAAATGCACTTTTCTGTTAAAATAAACACGGGAAACCTCACACACACTCAACAGGAGCCCCAGGAGCATCCAGAAATGGCATAAAGTGCCCAAATTTTAGGGCGTCAATTTTTGAAAAAAAACGTAAGGGGTTAGTATGTCGTTTTTTTCAGTTTTTTCAACTTGCTCAAAATGCACTTTTCTGTTAAAATAAACACGGGAAACCTCACACACACTCAACAGGGGCCCCAGGAGCATCCAGAAATGGCATAAAATGCCCAAATTTTAGGGCGTCAATTTTTGAAAAAAAACGTAAGTATGTCGTTTTTTTCAGTTTTTTCAACTTGCTCAAAATGCACTTTTCTGTTAAAATAAACACGGGAAACCTCACACACACTCAACAGGGGCCCCAGGAGCATCCAGAAATGGCATAAAATGCCCAAATTTTAGGGCGTCAATTTTTGAAAAAAAAAACATAAGGGGTTAGTATGTCGTTTTTTTCTGTTTTTTCAACTTGCTCAAAATGCACTTTTCTGTTAAAATAAACACGGGAAACCTCACACACACTCAACAGGGGCCCCAGGAGCATCCAGAAATGGCATAAAATGCCCAAATTTTAGGGCGTCAATTTTTGAAAAAAAAAAGTAAGGGGTTAGTATGTCGTTTTTTTCAGTTTTTTCAACTTGCTCAAAATGCACTTTTCTGTTAAAATAAACACGGGAAACCTCACACACACTCAACAGGGGCCCCAGGAGCATCCAGAAATGGCATAAAATGCCCAAATTTTAGGGCGTCAATTTTTGAAAAAAAAAAAAATGTAAGGGGTTAGTATGTCGTTTTTTTCAGTTTTTTCAACTTGCTCAAAATGCACTTTTCTGTTAAAATAAACACGTGAAACCTCACACACACTCAAGAGGGGCCCCAGGAGCATCCAAAAATGGCAAAAAATGCCAAAATTTTAGGGCGTCAATTTTTGAAAAAAAACGTAAGGGGTTAGTATGTCGTTTTTTTCAGTGTTTTCAACTTGCTCAAAATGCACTTTTCTGTTAAAATAAACACGGGAAACCTCACACACACTCAACAGGGGCCCCAGGAGCATCCAAAAATGGCATAAAATGCCCAAATTTTAGGGCGTCAATTTTTGAAAAAAAACGTAAGGGGTTATTATGTCGTTTTTTTCAGTGTTTTCAACTTGCTCAAAATGCGCTTTTCTGTTAAAATAAACACGGGAAACCTCACACACACTCAACAGGGGCCCCAGGAGCATCCAAAAATGGCATAAAATGCCAAAATTTTAGGGCGTCAATTTTTGAAAAAAAAAAAACGTCGTTTGTTTCAGTTTTTTCAACTTGCTCAAAATGCACTTTTCTGTTAAATTAAACACGGGAAACCTCACACACACTCAACAGGGGCCCCAGGAGCATCCAAAAATGGCATAAAATGTCAAAATTTTTCAGTTTTTTCAACTTGCCCAAAATGCACTTTTCTGTTAAAATAAACACGGGAAACCTCACACACACTCAACAGGGGCCCCAGGAGCATCCAGAAATGGCATAAAATGCCAACATTTTAGGGCGTCAATTTTTGAAAAAAAACGTAAGGGGTTAGTATGTCGTTTTTTTCAGTTTTTTCAACTTGCTCAAAATGCACTTTTCTGTTATACAGTATATGCGTCTACCCATGAAAATAGCTAAAAATGCTAGTATTCTAATGTTAGCATGCTAACATATTTGTATACTTAAGAAAATGGCTAAAAATGCTACTATGCAAATATTAGCATGTTCGCAATGTTAAAATGCTACCTTTAACACGCTGACGCCTGGAATGATAGAGCTAAGTGTTTACGCAGTATATGTGTCTACCCATGAAAATAGCTAAAAATGCTAGTATTCTAATATTAGCATGCTAGCAATGCTGACAAGCTAACACCTAGTTCTTTTGAACATAAACCGACAAACAGGTAAACGCCGGCAACGACATAACATAACAAAACATAATTTATATAGCATTTGGATAATCAGGAAATCTATTTATTTATTTATAAGATTTTAGATGGAAAAAAATGTGAAAAACAAATTTGTGTAATTTCTGCACTTTGTGTAGTGCTACTTTGTGTAGAAATCCAAAACGTGTCCACACTTCAGCCTTGTACTATATACATGTATCTATGATAAATGCCTAAAAATATCCATATCGTACTTTTTAATATCGATACAGTATCATGGAACAAAGTATCGCGATATATCGCCGAAACGATATTTACACCCCTAGTGTAATATTTGTGTGTGTGTTGTTTCCCAATACCATGTTAGAAGTTGTTGCCAGGTATCTTATAGTACCTTAGTAGTCAGCTTAGAGGAAGATTAATGGTCTCGGAACAACAGCTGCAAATTTTGCCAAGCTGGATCTGGCAACGGAGCATCGGAGAAGAATGGCGGGATGAAGAAAGAAAGATGCAGGAAGACGTGTGGAAGAAGAGACGAGGAGGCACCAGCTGGGGAGCGAGAGAGCTAATGGGGGGGTAAAAGACAGATTTAGTGCTCTGTGATCGGCGCTGATGAGTTGCGTGGCGCTCAGCCGTCCCAGAGAGCTGGAGAAAGACAAGAGGAGGGGAGAAACAAAGGGGGAGCGGGGGGGGGGGGGGGGGGTTAAAAGGAAGGAATTAAACACGAGGGCACGCAGACCGCCGGGGAAGACGCATGAATGGAAATGTGAGGGGAAGCTAAACTAGGACGACGGTGGGTGAGGGTGCGAAAACAACAATTGTTGAGGGAAAACAACAGAAAGGATGAGAATGTACGTAAGTCTTCGAGATGTAAGAAGCGACGTTTGTGCCCGTGTGAAATGGGACCTAAACCTGCCCCCCCTCTAAACCCCGCCCCCAAACCCCCCTGAGTAGCTTCATGTTCACCTCCAACACAAACACACAACACAAAGCTGCAACCTCACTTCCTGTCCGTCCCTCACTCTGGTCCCTGAAGGGGGAATACATTTATATAGTAAGACACACAAGCACCAGTCCTCTTTATATCTGAAATGGCTTACTTACACGCTCTTATTATGTGGACGATTTTGCGAAATACGAGCGTAAAGGTGACTATAGGGGTGCTATGTCATGACTGGAGGGCTCCAATGATGAACAACCATATTTAGGTCGTAAAACAGTCCACCACCATAAACATAGTCAGCGTAGTGCAGTTACACTATTTGTTCCACGTTTGCGTTTGTCGCACCGTGAGTGAAGGAGACATTAATTTTAACCAAATGCTCATCAGCGTAAAACATAATTTATTGATGGTGCCTAGTACACACAACCAGCAGTTAGAGCAGCTTCCTGTGTAAAGTGTAAAGGTGACTATAGGGTGCTATGTCAGGACTGGAGGGCTCTAATGATGAACAGTAAAGTGTAAAGGTGACTATAGGGGTGCTATGTCAGGACTGGAGGGCTCTAATGATGAACAGTAAAGTGTAAAGGTGACTATAGGGGTGCTATGTCAGGACTGGAGGGCTCTAATGATGAACAGTAAAGTGTAAAGGTGACTATAGGGGTGCTATGTCAGCACTGGAGGGCTCTAATGATGAACAGTAAAGTGTAAAGGTGACTATAGGGGTGCTATGTCAGCACTGGAGGGCTCTAATGATGAACAGTAAAGTGTAAAGGTGACTATAGGGGTGCTATGTCAGGACTGGAGGGCTCTAATGATGAACAGTAAAGTGTAAAGGTGACTATAGGGGTGCTATGTCAGGACTGGAGGGCTCTAATGATGAACAGTAAAGTGTAAATGTGACTATAGGGGTGCTATGTCAGGACTGGAGGGCTCTAATGATGAACAGTAATGTGTAAAGGTGACTATAGGGGTGCTATGTCATGACTGGAGGGCTCTAATGATGAACAGTAATGTGTAAAGGTGACTATAGGGGTGCTATGTCATGACTGGAGGGCTCTAATGATGAACAATCATATTTAGGTCGTAAAACAGTCCACCGATACCCGCATAGTCGGCGTAGTGCAGTTACACTATTTGTTCCATGTTATCTTTTGTCGCACCGGGAGTGAGGGAGGCATTCATTTTAACCAAATGCTCATCAACGTAATCGTAATTTATTGATGGTGCCTAGTACACACAACCAGCAGTTAGAGCAGCTTCCTGTGTAAAGTGTAAAGGTGACTATAGGGGTGCTATGTCAGGACTGGAGGGCTCTAATGATGAACAGTAAAGTGTAAAGGTGACTATAGGGGTGCTATGTCAGCACTGGAGGGCTCTAATGATGAACAGTAAAGTGTAAAGGTGACTATAGGGGTGCTATGTCAGGATTGGAGGGCTCTAATGATGAACAGTAAAGTGTAAAGGTGACTATAGGGGTGCTATGTCAGGACTGGAGGGCTCTAATGATGAACAGTAAAGTGTAAAGGTGACTATAGGGGTGCTATGTCAGGACTGGAGGGCTCTAATGATGAACAGTAAAGTGTAAAGGTGACTATAGGGGTGCTATGTCAGGACTGGAGGGCTCTAATGATGAACAGTAAAGTGTAAAGGTGACTATAGGGGTGCTATGTCAGGACTGGAGGGCTCTAATGATGAACAGTAAAGTGTAAAGGTGACTATAGGGGTGCTATGTCAGGACTGGAGGGCTCTAATGATGAACAGTAAAGTGTAAAGGTGACTATAGGGGTGCTATGTCAGGACTGTAGGGCTCTAATGATGAACAGTAAAGTGTAAAGGTGACTATAGGGGTGCTATGTCAGGACTGGAGGGCTCTAATGATGAACAGTAAAGTGTAAAGGTGACTACAGGGGTGCTATGTCAGGACTGGAGGGCTCTAATGATGAACAGTAATGTGTAAAGGTGACTATAGGGGTGCTATGTCATGACTGGAGGGCTCTAATGATGAACAATCATATTTAGGTCGTAAAACAGTCCACCGATACCCGCATAGTCGGCGTAGTGCAGTTACACTATTTGTTCCATGTTATCTTTTGTCGCACCGGGAGTGAGGGAGGCATTCATTTTAACCAAATGCTCATCAACGTAATCGTAATTTATTGATGGTGCCTAGTACACACAACTAGCAGTTAGAGCAGCTTCCTGTGTAAAGTGTAAAGGTGACTATAGGGGTGCTATGTCAGGACTGGAGGGCTCCAATGATGAACAGTAAAGTGCAAAGGTGACTATAGGGGTGCTATGTCAGGACTGGAGGGCTCTAATGATGAACAGTAATGTGTAAAGGTGACTATAGGGGTGCTATGTCATGACTGGAGGGCTCTAATGATGAACAGTAATGTGTAAAGGTGACTATAGGGGTGCTATGTCATGACTGGAGGGCTCTAATGATGAACAATCATATTTAGGTCGTAAAACAGTCCACCGATACCCGCATAGTCGGCGTAGTGCAGTTACACTATTTGTTCCATGTTATCTTTTGTCGCACCGGGAGTGAGGGAGGCATTCATTTTAACCAAATGCTCATCAACGTAATCGTAATTTATTGATGGTGCCTAGTACACACAACTAGCAGTTAGAGCAGCTTCCTGTGTAAAGTGTAAAGGTGACTATAGGGGTGCTATGTCAGGACTGGAGGGCTCCAATGATGAACAGTAAAGTGTAAAGGTGACTATAGGGGTGCTATGTCAGGACTGGAGGGCTCTAATGATGAACAGTAAAGTGTAAAGGTGACTATAGGGGTGCTATGTCAGGACTGGAGGGCTCTAATGATGAACAGTAAAGTGTAAAGGTGACTATAGGGGTGCTATGTCAGGACTGGAGGGCTCCAATGATGAACAGTAAAGTGTAAAGGTGACTATAGGGGTGCTATGTCAGGACTGGAGGGCTCTAATGATGAACAGTAAAGTGTAAAGGTGACTATAGGGGTGCTATGTCAGGACTGGAGGGCTCTAATGATGAACAGTAATGTGTAAAGGTGACTATAGGAGTGCTATGTCATGACTGGAGGGCTCTAATGATGAACAGTAATGTGTAAAGGTGACTATAGGGGTGCTATGTCATGACTGGAGGGCTCTAATGATGAACAATCATATTTAGGTCGTAAAACAGTCCACCGATACCCGCATAGTCGGCGTAGTGCAGTTACACTATTTGTTCCATGTTATCTTTTGTCGCACCGGGAGTGAGGGAGGCATTCATTTTAACCAAATGCTCATCAACGTAATCGTAATTTATTGATGGTGCCTAGTACACACAACCAGCAGTTAGAGCAGCTTCCTGTGTAAAGTGTAAAGGTGACTATAGGGGTGCTATGTCAGGACTGGAGGGCTCCAATGATGAACAGTAAAGTGTAAAGGTGACTATAGGGGTGCTATGTCAGGACTGGAGGGCTCCAATGATGAACAGTAAAGTGTAAAGGTGACTATAGGGGTGCTAAGTCAGGACTGGAGGGCTCTAATGATGAACAGTAAATTGCAAAGGTGACTATAGGGGTGCTATGTCATGACTGGAGGGCTCCAATGATGAATAACCATATTTAGGTTGTAAAACATTCCAACAATACCCGCATAGTCAGCGTAGTGCATTTACACTATTTGTTCCACGTTATCTTTTGTCGCACCGTGAGTGAGGGAGGCATTCATTTTAACCAAATGCTCATCAACGTAAAACGTAATTTATTGATGGTGCCTAGTACACACAACCAGCAGTTAGAGCAGCTTCCTGTGTAAAGTGTAAAGGTGACTATAGGGGTGCTATGTCAGGACTGGAGGGCTCCAATGATGAATAACCTCCTAAGCGTATGTTCCTCTCCCTCTAGATGCTGCAGCCCCAGTTTAAACCCCACAGCATCCAACAGGTTCTACTAAGGTTGTTCCAGGTATTCTACTCTACTTATTGTCTCGTTTTTACTCGACTAGATTTCAAGTCAGCTCAGGTGAATGACAAAGAACACAACTTTGATAAAAATGTTCTCTCAAAAGGTGATTCCCGGAAGATCCCCCTATGGCTCGTGGGATCCGGGACGGTGCCTGCGGTGCGCCGTGGTGGGGAACTCGGGAAACCTACGCGGGGCCGGCTACGGGGCCACCATAGATGAACACAACTACATCATGAGGTGAGATCGGTAGATGAAGACTAAGACGGAGGGAGAGAAGGGGGCGGGGGCGGGGGGGGGGGCAGATGGCTACGAGGAGCGGCACGAAGGAGCACGATACTGTCATCGCTCGGCACGAGAATGTGTCATTAAAGTTACATCACGGCTAAAAGAAGGAAAGCGGAATGTTGGTTGTTATGCTAGTCAGCGGGATGGTGTCAAACGACGTAACTAATGTCCACAGAAGACGCTTTCACACCATTCTACTTGTCAGGTTTAATCACCAAACATCTGTAAAGCAAGCTGCTCAAAGAGGACAAAGAGACTGGGATAGTTTTACTTGCAAGGAGAGTGATTGAAGTCTGCTCAGTAACAACCTCCAAATCAACTCTGAAACAGCCTTCACTCTCTTGCCTTTTATTTAGGAATTCCCTAGGTCACAGGAGGTCTCAACTGCTACGGGGGAAGGGTGTCCTGACTATCCAGTTGAGGGGAACCAATGCACACACATCTAGAGTAGTTACCGGGGAACCAATGCACACACATCTAGAGTAGTTACCGGGGAACCAGTGCACACACATCTAGAGTAGTTACCGGGGAACCAATGCACACACATTTAGAGTAGTTACCGGGGAACCAATGCACACACATCTAGAGTGGTTACCGGGGAACCAATGCACACACATCTAGAGTAGTTACCGGGGAACCAATGCACACACATCTAGAGTAGTTACCGGGGAACCAATGCACACACATCTAGAGTAGTTACCGGGGAACCAATGCACACACATCTAGAGTAGTTACCGGGGAACCAGTGCACACACATCTAGAGTAGTTACCGGGGAACCAGTGCACACACATTTAGAGTGGTTACCGGGGAACCAGTGCACACACATCTAGAGTGGTTACCGGGGAACCAATGCACACACATCTAGAGTGGTTACCGGGGAACCAATGCACACACATCTAGAGTAGTTACCGGGGAACCAATGCACACACATCTAGAGTAGTTACCGGGGAACCAATGCACACACATCTAGAGTAGTTACCGGGGAACCAGTGCACACACATCTAGAGTAGTTACCGGGGAACCAATGCACACACATCTAGAGTAGTTACCGGGGAACCAGTGCACACACATCTAGAGTAGTTACCGGGGAACCAGTGCACACACATCTAGAGTAGTTACCGGGGAACCAATGCACACACATCTAGAGTAGTTACCGGGGAACCAATGCACACACATCTAGAGTAGTTACCGGGGAACCAATGCACACACATCTAGAGTAGTTACCGGGGAACCAATGCACACACATCTAGAGTAGTTACCGGGGAACCAATGCACACACATCTAGAGTAGTTACCGGGGAACCAATGCACACACATTTAGAGTAGTTACCGGGGAACCAATGCACACACATTTAGAGTAGTTACCGGGGAACCAATGCACACACATTTAGAGTAGTTACCGGGGAACCAATGCACACACATTTAGAGTAGTTACCGGGGAACCAATGCACACACATTTAGAGTAGTTACCGGGGAACCAATGCACATACATTTAGAGTAGTTACTGGGGAACCAATGCACACACATTTAGAGTAGTTACTGGGGAACCAATGCACATACATTTAGAGTAGTTACTGTGGACTCCCCAGTACCACGCAGACGAGGGATGCCCCCTGCAACACATCCACGTAGCATGCTTCCATTTGACACCCCTGCACATCCTGAAGCTCCATTGGTCCACTGAAGGAAAAAGCAGCCCAGATCATGATGCCCCCCCCCTCTCCACTGTGCCGTGCGGGAAACATCTCAGGTGGGATCTCCTTGTCATGCCAGTAACGTTGGAGACCATCAGGGCCATCTTACATTTGTTCTCATCAGACAAGCCAACTTTCCTTCACCTCTTATTCTTCTTAAAGGGTTGTTGGGTTATTGACCTCCGCCCCAGTAACAACCTTCATTCGGGCCGAGGATGGTCCGTGTCTTCACAGTCAGCCAATGGAATCCTGGACCTCAGGGCTGCTGAGGTTTTTTTGAGAGTGAATCCACATTTGCGCCAAGATTTCTGCCTTTTAAGCAGCCTAATTGACTTTCATGCTAATTTGGAATAAATTGCTAACATTTTTTGTCCATTTGCTCATTTTGTATTTCCAAGCTCTACTTGGTACGTCCATAAGAAGCCGCAGTGCCTCGTGTAGATTATGCAATTTTTCAACCCGTCTTAAAATTGTGGTCAGGAGTGTATTCAATAAATGACTATGGAATTGAACCCTCACTAAAGAGACTTGCTTTGTATCACATGATAATGACGCAATGGAGCGGTGTACGGCGTACATGCATAGCGTGTGGTCATCAAAGTCAGGGGTTAGATTTAGAAGAGGATGGGAGAAAGGTGCCATTTCCTGGAAACGACATAACCCACGTGGTCCTTGTACCTTCCTCTCCAGGTGTCTCTCTAGTCTCAAGAATGCTTCCGTTTCTCTGTCTCAAAACCTGAGGAGGAAGCAAAAAGAGCTCAGTCCTTTGGCAGGGTTCATTCGCTGTTTGCAGCTGGTCCATACCTGATTGACTTTCCATTCATGAAAGTAGTAATTAGTAGGTGTGAATAACGCCAGAGTCATACCGAGTTCCTCCAGTGATGGCACTCCAAACTTTTCGTCATGGTCCTCTCTAAATGGTGCGGCACAGCTCTTGAGGACCTCCGATGTGATTGCCTCCGCAGGCGAGTCCACAGCGTCCATGCAGTTGGCGAGGGCCCGGAAGCGCTCGTATGTGAGAGGAGGCTGACCGCCATGAACGTGGATGATCCTTTAGAACAGGAAACAACACGCCGCCTCAATGCAAACATGGCGGTTACCACCGTGCTAAAACGGACACTTACTGGTCCAGATGGTAGAGGATGTGTGAAATCCACAGCGTCACTTCAACCCCCGCCTCCCTGGCGAGATTTGGTATGGCGGCGTCACGTTCTTTGCCAAAGGGCTCAGAGTCGTACTCTTAGGATAAATGGATGATCTGCCATTCCTGGGGCCAAAAGCCACAAAAGACATTCATTGAGGCCCGTCGCTAATTGATAGTGACCGCCACAGATCAATTTGGTAAGAATTCTCCAGGATTATGTGGGGACTCTTACTTTGAAAGGGATCCTTCTGCTTATGGTTGGTGTGTGGGCTTGGGCTGATTATGAAAGTGTATTTGCTGCCATTGTTGATATTATCATAGGCCGTCTGTATGCATACAAGATGGAGGGGTTGAGTTTACTGAACTAAAGTAATGCACCGTGTGTTACCTTCAAAGTCCAAGTGTAACTTGAGTGTAACTCAAGTTCTCCCCACCTACTGCATATGGCTGGTATTAGTACAATAACTGTAGTTCTACCCACCTACTGTATATGGCTGGTATTAGTACAATAACTGTAGTGGTACCACCTACTGTATATGGCTGGTATTAGTACAATAACTGTAGTTCTACCCACCTACTGTATATGGCTGGTATTAGTACAATAACTGTAGTTCTACCCACCTACTGTATATGGCTGGTATTAGTACAATAACTGTAGTTCTACCCACCTACTGTATATGGCTGGTATTAGTACAATAACTGTAGTTCTACCCACCTACTGTATATGCCTGGTATTAGTACAATAACTGTAGTTCTACCCACCTACTGTATATGGCTGGTATTAGTACAATAACTGTAGTTCTACCCACCTACTGTATATGGCTGGTATTAGTACAATAACTGTAGTTCTACCCACCTACTGTATATGGCTGGTATTAGTACAATAACTGTAGTGGTCCCCACCTACTGTATATGGCTGGTATTAGTACAATAACTGTAGTTCTACCCACCTACTGTATATGGTTGGTATTAGTACAATAACTGTAGTTCTACCAACCTACTGTATATGGTTGGTATTAGTACATACAGTATAACGAGCAACAAGCCACCACTGGCTGTAAGATGCCGCCCTCTTGTGGCTGAGCAGAAATATTGCTCTCGTCATCATAGAAGGATTCAAGCCTCGTCTTTAAAAGCGTGTGTACGGAGTCTTCCAACACAATCATGTTCATTTTCAAATGAATTTCAGTAATATAATAGAAGCCTTACCTCCACCACATTCACATGATTTTGTTGTCAGCACATGTAAAAAAAAAAAAAAAAAAAAAAAAAAACAACAATAAATCGCTTCTATTACTTTTCATACTGCAGTTCTATGAATTTCCAGCAGAGGGCGACAGCCGCCTCGTATCATTTGGTACATTGTGTAGAAATCGACGCAGTTATTAAAAACATAGCTGCACGAGTTATGTTTTTATACATGAGGCAAACATCTTGTAGACAAATATCTATAAGCATAGTCTCCATGATGCTTCACATTGGATGGCAGCAGACTAACAAAGCACAACTGCAATGGTCTTCCACTCTTTCCAGACGCAATAGGGAAGGGACCAACCGGATGTGACGTCAAGCACGTCGTCAGTAAAATAAAAGTATTTTTATCGATAAGTTATCCTACCACAGTCCAAACATAATGCTTGGCACATTAATATATAAAATACAAATGGCTGGTCCACTAGGTCTTCATCGTACTTAAAAAAAACAAGCATTTAAAGACTCAGTTCTCCGGTCTGTCCAGGAGGGGGCAGCAAAAGCAGGGTTGCTTATGGGACAGTATGGGACAGCAATAAAGCTCCTTTGTATGCATAAAGTACATGACATGATACACTACAAGGTAAAGCAGCTGCCTCCTGTGCTGGAATAGACATTTTGATTAAAAAAAAAGACTTACCAACGCAGCTCAGCACGTGTTGGTATGAAAACTTCAAGCTTGGCATCTGTTGGAATAGAAACACGTTTAACAAAATAAGGTTCAACCATTAGTTGGTGATGGAACGGAATATTGCAGACGACAAAGGGGACCTGAGAATAACGAAATATGCTAATGTAGCCGCTGGGATCCAGCTGAGCTTTCCAAAGAAAAAACTCCAGGTATGAAAAAGATAAATTTATTTAACGATGTTAAAAGAAAAGGTCACGGGGAGGGTCAAGCTGAGGGACAGCAGCAAGGTTACTGAGACTCCACATGAAGAGAGAGGGGGGGGGGGGGGGAGGGAGACGCCCCCGCCTTGCTCACACGTATAAAATAAAAGACGACAACTTTTACAAATAGATGAAGGGGAGGAAAGAAAAAGAACCATCCAATCGGGCGGAGGATGAAGATGAAAACAACTTGCTATTTTTTTTTTTAACCTACAAACACCGAAGTTTAACCACAAGTTTTACAACCGCCTTCGTGTTTTAGAGTCATTACAAAAAACCCAAACAGTTTTAAGGATCGTCTCCATTGAATAACGATGGTAGCATCCTTGGCAGAGTCCAGTTTGGATGCTCAGATTGGGGGGGGGGGGGGGGGGGGGGGGGGGGCAGGCCAATTGTTGACCGTTCTTTCATTCATACGCACGCGTACACCCATAGAAAAATCTACTTAAACTTGACTCAACTGAAATGTCGTTGCACCCCCCCCCCCCCCACGTTGTTTCTTTGATACGCACACACACACAGCTCCAGATACACACAGGTGTCTGCCATAGTGATCACTTGCATTGGCAAATCCGGGAGGGAGGGGGGCAATCCAAGAGTCATGAGTGGCGTGGCGGCGTCCTGGGAGCTCCATAACTTCCATCACGCGGGACGCGGCCCCGGTAGCCTGGTACAACTAACGGTGTGGCGAGGCGGCTAGCTTGCTGCCTAGCGGAGAGCAGGGCGTCCGTGGTGAGATCGAGCGGCAGTCGTGTAGTGTGAGGAGATGCCCGACGGGGGTGGGGGGTGGGGGACAAACAGACAAGGAGAGCATGTTTCCAAGGATACGGTGAGACTGCGGCTGTCCGTGTGAATCCCACATAAAGGAGTCGGTGTTGCGTTTATAAGGCTACGGCCATCTCTACGGTTATATCCTCATGCCCCTCCCACACGCCCCTGGCCTGGTGGCTGCCTGACCAGACAGTCAACTGGATAGTGTCTTCAAGGGGTGCGGCACGGAGAGTGAGAGAAAGGGAGCGATCTCACCCCCCCAAAATGCCCCCAATCCATATGGAACTTCATGTCCCCCTGCTTCTTCTGGCGAGTTCTTAGCACATGGAGATGGTCACGTTGATGCCCAGGTTGCCGTTCTCGGCAAAGAGCTGTGCGATGGACGTGTCGAACACCAGACAGTCGCTGTTCATGATGGCGGTGGCGATGCCCTCGTGGATGGACCGCGGCGTGGCCTCCCAGGTCAGGCGGCGCCGGTGGCCGTTCAGCTCCAGCCGGTACGCAAAGTTTTCCGCCTGCTTGCGAGTCCCAATGAGCTGCACGATGGCAAAGAACTGTTGGTGGCCGTCGTACTTCTCCTGCTTCTCCAGCACCAGCATGAAGTGGAAGCCGAAGCAGGACTGCATCATCACCCAGTCCACCGCGCCCGGCAGGTTTATGTCGGTGGCCAAAAACACAATGTCCTCCCCCTGGGAAAAACCACAACACATTATTTTAGACCACAGGCTTCACTTGACACACATCGTCACACATGTCTGTCATGGACCTTTTGGCCAATCAAAAGCCTGGAAACCTGATCCCACGTCGGTTCATCACGATGTGGCGTTCAATGAACCCTCCCTTTCCAACATGTGTACGTTTAGATATAAATAGGTATTTTTATTTATACTGATTTTGGTTGGTTTGTGGTGCTTTGGATGTTTTTCATGTTCAAAATAAAGATGAAGAGAGAAAAAAAAAAAAAAGACGCCTACCTTGGCTTTAAAACACCCCCAAGTCATTAACTTTAGTTCTGTTGAGCAAGGGTCAAAAGATGCTAATATGGTACACGTATGGTATGACGCACACTTTTAGCTTGTCCACACACAAACACCGAGCCTCAGTTTTGGGAACTCTCCACTAGAGTTTTTAAAAGGATGAGCTACATTTGTGAGGGCATAGACGCAGAGATGGAATCGAGGCCCTCGTGCAGCACTCGTCACGTTATGCGAACGACGATGATGCAACATGGCAACAACAACAACAACTTGCAAGGAGCAGAGTCACTGCAGAGTCCATATTGGCCTGATCGATACCCAACTCCGCCTGCAAACACGGTGCTTATGCTGGAGTGGCAAGTATTGATCTTGGTCCCGTGGCAGGAGTCTTTAGGTAACGGCTGAGGGAACCACGCATCCGATCCCGTCTCAAGAAGCCTGCCTTTCAATGATCAAAGTGGTGGAGGAGCACAAAGTCAATGTCCTACGTTTTGCCGTTTGAGAGCAGGGGTCCCATTAAACCCTTGAGAACAACTAGAAGATCTTCAAGTAGAGATGTTTGACACAATGCCTCGTTCGTTGGGGTTAATTGGTTCCAGACCCAACTGCGATAAATGAATTTGTGTGATATGGATTTCATGAATAAATTGATTATAGAGCATAGAACTCCCCTTTGACTTTCTAAATGCTGAGAGCCCTGCCCTGTAGATACGAAATCACACTCCTAAAGTCTTCAGCAACTTGTGGCGGTCCAAATGTATTCCTGGTAGACCGCCACTAGTAACCTAAAGTATGGAAACCTTCTTGGAATGAGTTGCAATGAGTCCCAGTACGAATGTCGGGACGTCGTGGACGGTGGCTAGTTGAATGCTGACCTGCAGTGTGGTGATGGACTTGTGCTGATGCATCAAGTGAGGCATGACGGCGTCCAGAGAGCCCTGCCACTTGCAGGAGGCGCCAGGGCACGGGCACGAGTATGGTCGGAACTCGCACAGCTCCTCGTGCTCCGTCTTGTCCGTGTGCGGCAGCGTGACTTCGCAGCCCGACGAGGCGTATTTGCAGGGGAAGAGGACAGAGTTTGCCACCTTCTCCATGGCCAGATTCCGGATGGAGCCCAGCGGCCCTCGGCACGTGGGGCAGCAGGTGAGTTTGGGCCGACAGTTGGAGCATACCTGACATAAGCACACAGACTTTATAGTTGAGGATGCTGAATATTTTACATTTAATACCACAAGTCATTTTTTTGCTCCGGTTGAATTTTGGGCTAAGAAGTTACTGAATCGGTTCACGTGGTATCGTTCTAAATGAATCAGTATCGCCCTTGAGTCGTACTGCGATACCAATCGCATGGTTATTAAAATAAATGGTTACACCCCTAATATTTGGATTCCTTGTAGTTTTATTGTCCTGATCCTGGTCAGTGTTAGGACACCCCATGGGGCTTACAATGAAAAAACTTTATGTTTTAGCAGTGTAAATCCAAAACTTTGAAAGTACAGCATCGGGCCGAAATATGCATCCATAAAATATTTAATGCAGCAAAATCTTGAATGAAGAACTGTTCCTATTCCCATCACACCCAATGTGGCCTGTCAAACAAGGAACTGGCGATGACGTACCAGGTGTCCCGACTGGCACTGCAGGATGGGGGGCAGGACATAGTCGAAGCACACCGGGCACTCGAACAGGCTGGCCAGGTCACTGTTGGAGGCGGTGGTCCCTGACAGGGTGGGCACGCGCTGGGAGGCGGGGCACTTGGAGGTTCCTGTGGGCAGCGCGGTGGCAGTCTGGCGACTCATTTCTGGTCGAGAGTCAGAGAGAGAAAAGGGGGGGGGGGGGTCACCAATCAAAGACCTTCCTTCTCCGTGCTATTTATAACTCCAAGGCTGCATGCATCCGACGCTGACATCAAAGTTCCCAAGTATAACTCTGTTGTGGAAGAAGCTGAGGTTGGCAGGCCCAGGCAGATGTTCCATGACAATGATGGAAGAACTACTGCCATGCTCTTGCAATGTATATGGATATTCATTTCTGGGGGGCCGCCACAGAACGAGTTGGTGCTACCTATCAAGAATCAAGAGGCTCCTTTGCTTCAAAAGTGCCTCATCTCTCAAGCAAACCCAGCCATCATCATCATCATTTATGGTGGGATGCTGAACACCACTGCTACCTCCACCGCTATTAGCATGGCATTTCTTCCATGCCTGCCACCATTTTCCCGTTTTTACATTCCTGTCAGAGGTGCTCCAATGAGGGTTCTATGCTGCCCATTCCGATACACGGATTAATTGTAAATATTTCAGTTTATTTATGAGTTGGCCCTGGGACGCGTCCTCTTAGACTGCCCCATTATCACAGTGGAAGATGCATAGTCCAAGTACTGCTAATGTACAGACATAAAGGAATGAACAATTTTCAATTAGGCATAGAGAGGATTAAGTGGGGACACAACTGCGACCCTGCATAGCTCATTCTTTAATAGCCCTGCCCACACTTGGACAACACAAGGAGAGCCACACTGGAGAGATTAAATGTGGAGATGGAAAATGTGTGGAAAGGAAAGATTTGGAGATGTTATAGCACGGCTATATGGAGAGCATACACCGACAGTCAAGGGAAGCTTGCGGTCCAAAGCTGCAGGATTCAATCACCCACCACTTTAAGACTCTTACAGGTCAACGTAAAAGCAGATATTTGCATCCTTCGATGACAGGATTAGAATATGTAAATCCAAAAGGGGTGGCCTACTGGTGCAGTAGGAGTCAGGGTAACCCAGTGCCTTCAGGCAACACATGACATGCACAGATCTGGTTTTACATCTGGGTTTCAGGCTGCATCTGTGTGGACAAGGTTAATGCGTGTACACATGCACACACACCATCCCTACGCTTGCACATCTGCTGCAATAAGGATAATGCCTTAGCAACTATTAATAGCACTTTTAGCTGCCAAGCATACTAGCAGCAGCGGTAGCAGACGCAATAGCAATGGGACTAAATTAGCACAGGACATGGAGCTGGAGCTGGGCCAAGGCCAGGGTCACAGTCAGCTAGCATGCACAACTGATGGAGCCGGCGAAGGCAGCTCCTTGCGGGCACCGACTAATCCGCCTTAAGAACAATGCTACGACCTGATGGGGTGGCAGGAGGGCCACCCTTTTATTGGCTATTCATTTAAGCCAGGTGGCTTCCACTGAAGCATTTACTGATGGCATAGATGACTCAATGACTGAAGATAAAACCTCATCCATTAAACACTGAATATGTGATCATTGTCAATGGTGTCTGCAGTCTACAGTACCTGCTATATACTCAAGTGTACATGTCAATCAGTTTTTTTTACCTTTTACACTTATTTCACCGCGGTGGCGTGCGTGCTGTTTGTGACTGTGAACAAAATGTCCCTCAATTAAATGAAAAAAATCCTTACATTTTGTCATAACCAGATGTAACTTTTCAGCCTCTGCACACGTCCGTCCATCCATCTTCTATGCCCAGCTTGGTAGTTAGGAAGACAAATTAACTGGCTAACGGGCACTACAATAGTCCGTTAAACAGCACGCCGCACTTAAGAGCATGTGCTAGGTGGCTAAATATAGTAAATATCCTGTTTGTTTAGGAGGCACGCTAGGGTGGACACGCAGATTAGTTTTCATTTAGTCTGTAATCCAAAACAAGATGAGGTTTTATCATGATTTCAATGTTTATACCCAAACCTGTATTCAATTATGAACATTTACAGTGGATTTCCTTGTGATGGTTATTATTTTACAAATGTAGTTAAGCAGTTTATTCCCCCAAATTAGAGCGTTTAGGTGGTTGTTGCAGCAGGGCGAGAAGAAGAAACTATGGATGTCTCGCTCCACGTGTTTTGGCTTGCCATCAGAGTTTTTTGGTAGTCTTGCCGATCCAATCCCATACCGACATTCTTCCCCCCTTTGCAATAATATTAATGATGATGATAATAATAAGCTTTGTTACAAACATGCCTTTGTGGAATTGAATGTGGTTATGAAAGTAGCTCTTTAAAGTGTTAAAAAAAGAATTGCTGAATGTACTTTTTGATTACACCGCATGACCAACAACATTTGGCTTTTGTAACAAACCTCGGTACCTTTGTACGACGAGTTGGTTACAAGAATAAACGTACTTCCCGTCTTCACTCAGAATCTGTCCCGTCATCCGGCATTATGAAACACCGCTTATACATTAAATGGGTGAAGATATACTCATGCAGGTGGCCATGTTGGAGCATGCTAGCGCGGGGCCCTTTGTTATGAATGTGATACGGCAACCGGATCGGCCCCATCTCATGACAGAAGCCGATATTATCCGATCTTCAAAATACAACGGATCGGCAGCCGATCCCAATCCTGAAGGCCGCATCAGGACATCCCTAGAAGAAATGGTTAAGTTGTTTGTTCAGGCAAACCTTCTCTGCTCTTCAGAGTTTGGGCTTTCAGCTAACTTTCAGCAGTGCTTCTTGGTCAGTTTGAACTTTTTGCAGTTCCCACACTAGAGATTTCACTCATTTCTGATGATGGCATAAAAAATAACAAAAAAACTAAACACTCACCTTCGTCCATAAGATTTCCAAATAAGGCTTTCGTCTTCTCTTGAAATGTGGTGACCTCTAAAAAGGAGAAATGAAAGACAAATTGTGATCGTCTGGATTAACTTGGTATTGTGATCAATTAACCGACTGGCCAGAATAGATTGTGTCAAATACAACGTTAATCAAATCTGGAAGCAAGAGAACCACGACGGCACTCAGAACAAAAACACTAACAAAATGTCTGATCAACAAAAAGCAATGTGTATTGAATCCAATGCCCATCCCGAATGACATTTTTGGACTGACAGGAAATGGAGCTTGACACTACATTCCTCTACGATGATACCCGACAGATGCACTGAGGACACAATGAGTAAATTGGGAGGCAAATCCTCACTTCTGAAGTGATGGGTTGGGCTGGACAGGATGTAGTTTAAGTTGGATTTACAAATTTCCCCACTGAGGGACGAATAAAGGCATATCTTAATCTTAATTTTAAATGCAACATAACTAGTGTTACAGTTATTTCATTTGCAAATGTCAAAAGTTGAGAACAAATCCCTTGTAAGACACACCAAGCGGTTTACACTTAGGCCCTTTCCTGTTCTATGTGGCCACACACTGACACGGTCTGAAAAAGGCGGTCCAAGTCGGGATATGGAGTGATATGCAACTCAACTTCCCCTGGACGAAAGAAGTTGCGGTAAAACATTTGAGCTCCTCGTCACTTCGCACTTTCTCCATGGAAACCCCTTAGCGATGTTGACATTTGCTACAGTCGCTCTAAACACACCACAACGCTGGAGGATCGGGTTTCACTCCACTGGCTCCCCCATTAGGGAAACATGCATTAGGATCCAACAGAAGCCGCAACAAACGACAGCCGGCTGTTCCCACTCACAAGTGGAGGAGATGGTGGAACAAACAAGCCATCGCACTTCCATGTTCCCACATCAGCAACTGACATCCTTTCTGTGGAGCATTTATCCATCAAATCAGGCCACTGCGTATCAGGGGAGAAGATAAGACGGTAAAACAATATCACAGAGGGCTTTCTGTCACATTGTCGCTATGGTCTGACTGAAAACTGTACTACTGAAATATATTTGATACGGGGCCTTAAACTTCTTTGAAAATCTCAAAGTAGAAGGTTTTGTAAAAGAAGCACAATGGCTAAAGAAAAAGCACACAGTTTATTGACTCAATGTTACCTGTGCATTCATTTGTAGGGCTTTATGTCCGCGGAAACGCAATTGGCCAATATAACCGGCATCTACTGTTAAATGTGGAATCTTGTGGAAATGGACATCATGTGGATGAAATGCTGTCGTCGTGAGGAGGGGGACCGTTTATGTGGGGACGCATCTCCTTGGAGGACCATTCAATTGTGGCGGAATCTCATCACAAACACTAGAGCTAAACTAAAACTAAACTAAACTTTAGGTCATTGGTACGTACTGTAAGCATGCCTTTAGTTTACGATGCCCAACATCACAAAAGGAAAGGAAAGAGGAGAGGAACACAGGGACAAAGTACTTTAACATGACGGTAGACATCGTCTACCCCAACAAAGTTGCTAATTATTTCCCCAGCATGTTCCTCTCTGCGGTCAAACATAAATAATCAGCGTAACATTGTGGGACGGGTTCGAATTAGGAAAACCTAGTTGAACTGGAATGGTGATGAGTGGGTGTATGTTGGAAAAACATAAGCCGAGCAAGCATATTTGTTCAAAAAAAAATTGTCCAAAGGGAAACCCAAAACGCATAAAACACCCACATGCTTATTTTAGCAGCCCACAAATACAAAGATGAGGTGGCAAACTGAATTAGCGGCATCGTGACGCCACGTCTCAACTGAAACCCTGTTTTGCATCCACATGGCCGCGTTCCTCCATTACAACCCCTGACGTGCAGTTTAGAAAACCTGCACTACAAATGAAGTACTTTTCACCAATGACCTCTGACCTTTATCTGAGCGAGCCTGCCATTCCAAAGTGAAACCTCTGTTATAGTCATTTATTCGTTCCAGAAGGTCCAACTCAAACCCAATCAATGTTTCCTGTGAGAAATAATGCAAATTTGATATCATATTGTGTTCCAAACAGATGTAACACATTTATAGTTTTGCATGCAGAAACCAATTTGCAATGTATAGAAACTCATGTAAATGTTGAATAAGGGGATAAACGAACCCTTCACTTTGACGTCACTTTAACCTTGATTAAAGATGTTATTGTCGACAAAATCAAAACAGGGCTGGGTGATATGGATTGAGGTGATATCGTAAATCACGTGAGGGCTGGGCGATAGGGTTAGGCAATATGGACCTTAGCATATATCACGATATTTTTGGGAAGTATCAAGATATGATGATAAGACTGTATCAAATTTAAATTCAGCCGAGTCTCGTAAAAAAAAAAAGAAGCTACAAACCTTAAGTACACATGTCTGAAATTGTCAAGCACATTTCTTTATTGGTAACAAACTAGCTAAGTTTTCTAATGGGGTGTCTGCCACTGCACTTTGCTACTAAATCTTCAACTAACTGGAATGCCTGTGCTCGTCATTAAGGAAGATGTAGTCACCCATGCAATTCCGACTGCATATGGAAATATACTCATTGAGCCCGAGTCGCACACGCACACAACTACTTGCCATCCTAAATTAAGCTAACCCCTGCTAGCTTCTATTCAGTCTCTGCACAAGGAGATTCTGCCATCAAAAACAAGCACATGGTTCATATCGAGATCAACTGGATTTGATGCGGACGTCTCATGTTTCAAGATGGCGGCGCCTGAGTGCAAGCTAGTTACGGCGGCTCTGCATGTTCTGGGGTGTGTTTAATAGTACTTTTTAAATGTACTTTTGGACAGAAGTGCTACCCATACTCTGGAATGCACTGCTGGTATCAGAGTACAAAATATAGGAGATTTTAGATTCAGGCTGATACAATCAGATGACATTTTTTTCCATTGATATTGGACTGATATGAGTGATATCAGATTGGGACACCCATAGTAAAAACCATCACAAGTCCAAGGGTGACGCTATGTTTTACATAGCCAATTGATGTCCATCTCGTACATGGACGCATGTGCAGCATCTGACAAATGTCTATTTGTCAAAAATAAGTAAATCCTCATCAAAACCTAAATGTCTGTGAATGTGGAAACACATGAATTGCAACAGCACTTGAGATGCAATCCAATTCAGATGTGCAAGACAATAAATGAGAGGAGACTGAATGGAGAAGAATGATGACAAAGCCCCATCAATAGGGCACATGAGGTCACTCGATAGGCTCTGTCCCAACATCTGAGCACCTCTCTCACACACACACACAAATTACACACACACACACACGTATCACCTTTTAAAAGACGTCGTATTAAAGTGTAGCACTTCTGTCAGAGGGCTTCTGGTGTAAAAGTGTAACATTTGTCATCATATCATCAAAAGTGTTTCTCTACCAGTTGTGACCACGATCTCATGGTTGCCCCGTACAGACGCTGTGCTTTCCCCGACTCGCACTCTAGTTTGTTGGGAGTCCGCCAAACCAAAAGAGGAAGACGATCATGCATGGAATGCTTTGGGACACGCTTGATATGCTGTCCAAGTGGAGAGAAAAAAAAACGCATGGATGCAACGTGTTGACTCGGACAATCCAGCGCCGGGGAAATAGAACATGCGTTCATTTAAAGCGCCTCAACAAACTGCACGTTGAGAAAGTCCCATTCGGTCGTGTCTGTATGAAATGTAGGAACCAACACGGTGACCTGCTGCTCATGGAGAAGAGCAATACATGCTCATGGCGTGTTGATAGACATACCATTTTGGTGTATGTTCACGCATAGTGTAGGTGTTTATTTTGGGGTTGCGTAATGTGTTCCACATGTCTTGTGATTGTTGTTCGCACTGCGAGTGCCCTCTTGTCGCTCTGTGCCGCGTTGTTGAGCGTTTGCTTAGATCAGGGGTGCTCATTAAGTCGATCGCGAGCTACCGGTCGATCGCGGAGGTGGTACTGGTCGATCGCTGGTCGATCGCTGCGTGACATTAAAAAAATATCATCCCAGCATCAATGCCGTCACTTGATTGATATACAGGGCAGCCATTCAGATGACAACTGAATGTTGCCCTTCGGGCGACCAATCAAATCAAACAACGTCTCTAAGTGCAGCAGAACTTACGATGTCAGCCTATCATCCATCCCCGTTACTTGATTGACATACAGGACAACCAGTCAGATGACAACTGAATTTTGACCTTTAGGTCACCGCTCATGCGTAAACAACGATGCAAAGTGCTAAGCTAGTCGGCGAATTGCGTCAGATTTTAAAGCCCTCGCTAAAGTTTATGGTCACTAAAATGAGTGAAGGAGCTGGACCAAGTAAAAAGGCAAAAACTGGACCAAGTAAAAAGGCAAAAAACATATCACTTCCATACGGATATGGAATATTATACGGATATTATGATACGGATATTATCCATGACTGATAAACATTTGGAAGTGTGCTTGAGGCTGGCTATCAGCAGCTACTGTCCGGACTATGCATCCCTGGCTGGTTCAATTCAGTGCAAGTCATCAAAGTAAACTCAGGTAATTACAAAAAATGTTAATAGTTAATTATGTGTGTTTTGCAATATTGGCTCATTTGGTTATGTAAGGTACATCAACATACATTGTACGTACAAATAATCCTCAATACATTTGAAAATAAATAGATGTTTTGCATTTTTGTAGTGGGTAGATCATTTTGACTCGCTCATTTTAAAAGTAGCTCGCATGCTGAAAAAGTGTGAGCACCCCTGGCTTAGATGATAGCTGCAAGTAAAGACCACGTCCTTGTGCAAGCTGGAGCGCCCCTCTTCCTAGTTCCTGTGAGACCTGAGCTCGCCACAGTGGTGACAACGTTTGATCCTTGGCGCTATGCCTTCCTATTCTCTGGCAGACGAAGGTAGTATGAGGTGTCTTAAGCCAGGTTAGGATCCATATCGCCTCCTCCATCACAGACAGTCCCATTATAAAGTGAGGGCAAACAGGCACTGGCAAATCTATAGGTGGCGGACAGCACAACACTAATTATTATTTTTATTATTATGCGGGAGCCAGGCAGTAACATTTCGTTGGCAATTTCACTGCTGTGAATTGTGCAGTGACAATAAAGAAAGTCTATCTATAGATTGACAATTTCCCTGTACTTTCATGATATGCAATCAACACCGACACTGCAGCCTTATTAACAACTCCGTGCCGCCTTAAAAGAGACGCCACACGCTTGCAGGGCGTCACAAGAGAAGACAACTGGCGACAGAGGATCACGGTGCTCCGGTACCGATGCTAGTACAACAACTACCACCAAAACAACAACCTGTTGTGATGCACTTTTAGTTCACGTTCTAACTTGGGTTTGCTCTCAAAAGCACTTCCATCTGCGTTAAAGCGCCTCTGTTGATGCTTGGCTCAGTCGCCGTTGTTATGGCAACAAGATACCCTGCTCGACAGTTACACACCGAGGGAAGTGGAGTTAAGTGTGGCGGATACATTCCACCTCTAGAATTCTTCAGTGTAAAGAACATCTACCAAAAAAAATGATTATAATTTCAGCAAAGCCTCAAAGAACGGACAATACAGTTGGAGTTTGCTTTAAGTGCATTCACGGACTCATACACGCAACCTTTACGACAACTGGAACATATCATTTGACTCCTAGACTTCATCTTTACACATGCGTGTTACGATCGGTCGTAATTACAAGACCCGATTAAAAAGATCATGTAGACTTCAAATCCGGATTTCACTTCCATCGGAGCTAAAAGCTGACATTCAAGCCTCCGCTCGGAGCCAAGACCCTCACAGCAACCACAGTCGCTATGTTGATCATTTGCTCTCTTGTCATACAAGCAACTCAAACAGCAACTCACCCCGACACGTTGGACAACACGCTTACGTCGACGGATGTCACCCGCAGCGAATTCAGAGGAAAAGCTTTCCAGGGGGACCAAGCTAGCGACCGTGTTAAAGACATACTAGGCCTTATCGTGACGGGGAGCAGGAGCCGTAATATGTTAGCTCCATGTACCGATGGAGGGTTAGCGTTAGCTTAACGTGTCTGCTACCGAGCTAACCATGCAAGTTTACAAGCACCGTTCGGTGGAAGTAACACAAGTAACACAAACAATAACAACAATAGTTTGTTTAAACGCCACACAAGGCGGTGTTGGGTAACACGAGAAGCTAGCAAACAAGTTAGCGACACGACTAGCTAACATTAGCATGTGGCTAATGACGGCAAGCTAACGTCCGCTGTAGCAGGGGGCTGTTGTTTTGACCCGGGGACGCTCACTCGAAAAACCCCCGTTTCACCATCCATGGCACGGCCGTCTTACCTCGGACGAAATAGTCTTTATTTGGCAGCAGACGCAAGCGCGATCACACGGAGAGGGGATCGACGGGGGCCGACCGTAGTCCGTCTTTCCTCGGCTAGCTAGATAGTTAGGTAGCTACATAGACACACATTCGCACTGCTCGTCAAGCAGAGGCGAGACGCCAGGCCTTAAGTAGCAGCCGCTCGGGGACGCGCACAGTTGTTGAAGTTTGCCTCGGGGGCGCGCTCCTCACGCGTCCCAGTCCAGTGGTTCTTTTTTACATTTAGGATTTTTTACATTATTCTTATTATCATGCCCCCCAGGACACGGATCACATTTTAACACTACTGGGAACCTGATATTTATTTAGTCATTTAAGGCAACCTTGAAGGACACTTTTGCATTTTAATTTCATATATTTTATAATTAATTATGGGATGCACTCAATTGTAATCTGATGCATGTTCAAATGAAATAAAACAATTACCATTACCATATATGCAATATAATTAATCATATATATATAACACCATTATAGTATATCATTGATTACGTCTAACACACACCCATATATATATATATAATATTACATGTAATGATTTAATATATAGATGTTCTGTGTTGGTTTGTATGAGATCCAAGATGAGGTCAGCTGTGCTCCATCAACGCTATCAGATTTACTTGTGTGCAAACTCACTGATTACTTCAGGGGAATACAGTCTATGTGACACTTATCTTATTCCTTTAAAGCAGTCAAGCCCCCCAGCCCCCAGCCCCCAGCTACTCCCTGGAGGCAACCATTTTTCACTTTTTTTTTAAAGACTTTTTTTTTTTTACCGTAAATGTACGTAAATGTCTCTCAAATTTACAACCTTCCTTGTAAATCTACGACCTTATGCTCTCTTTTCTCATATACTATACCACTTCATGGTTGTAAAGTTATGATATATTTGTAATAAATATGAATATATTAAAAATATATAAAAATATATAAAATAATAATTTTACTCACAAATGTACAATTTTTTTCTTGTAAATGTACAACATTTTGTCTCATAAATTTTCAACCGTATTCATCGCAAATTTTTGTTTTTTTCCTCACGAATGTACAACTTTTTTCTTGTACATTTTTACGACTTTTTATCATAAATGTAACATTTTTTCTCATGAATTTTCAACTTTATTCTCATAAATGTACAACCGTATACATTGCAAATTTTAGTTTTTTTTCCTCACAAATGTACCACTTTTTTCTTGTAAATTTACAACTTTTTTCTTGTACATTTTTACGACTTTTTATCATAAATGTACCATTTTATTCTCATGAATTCACCACTTTTTTTCTTGTAAATTTACAAAAAAATTTTCCTCATAAATTTTCAACTTTATTCTCATAATTGTACAACCGTATTCACCGCAAATTGTAGTTTTTTTCCTCACGAATGTACCATTTTTTCTTGTAAATTTACAACTTTTTTTCTTGTACATTTTTAAGACTTTTTATCACAAATGTACAATTTTATTCTCATGAATTCACCACTTTTTTCTTGTAAATTTACAAAAAAAATTCTCATACATTTTCAACTTTATTCTCATAAATGTACTACCGTATTCATTGCAAATTTTAGTTTTTTTCCTCATGAATGTACAACTTTTTTCTTGTACAGTTTTACGACTTTTTATCATAAATGTACCACTTTATTCTCATGAATTTACCACTTTTCTCTTGTAAATGTATGACTTTTTTCTCGTAAATTTAGCCCTTTTTTCCACATTTACTTTTTTTTCTTTCTTCTCTTTGATTTGTATTTTTTTTTTCATTGTGGCCCCAGTACTCAGGGGGACAGGCCAAAGGTGAAGAGACCCAAGCCCAGAATGTTAAGCTGTTGGGACATACTGGAATAGAACTTTGTGATGCGCCATAAGAACATCCATAGTTGTAGCTGTTCTCATCCCTGACTGAGATGTTTCATGTACAGAGAGGAGGATCGGGTGGACGTGACCAGCAACAAGCGTGAGAAGATGGCCGAGAGGCAGGACCGTTCCCACCGCCGTCAGCAAATTCCACACATAACTCTGTTTGGCAGCAGAAGCTCATACAAGAACAATACAAACTCCCAAACCCGGATCTTACTCGCTCCTTACCGCTCCTAGACAGCAGCGGCGGGCGGAGCATTCGGGACTTGGGGCTTCGGTGGCGGCTTAACGGCATGAATCCACCTCTTCACAAATCACAATCATCAACAAAGCCTTCATCTGGGAACACATCGTCACATGGTAACTTTTAGCATACGTGACTTCCTCCGATGATCTCGTGCTTGAGGTGTTGAGGATGGAAAACGACGGCCAGTCCCAGGCTGCCATTGTAGTTGGTCGGGCAAGGTGATGAGCGGCGAGGAAATGTCGAAATTGAGTAACATGTGAGAGTTGTCAGTCTGATGGCACCGTTGATAAAAGTACAGCAAAGGAAAAATGAAATAGCTAGGAAGGGCATATTTTTGTAGTTATAAATATAAAATAAATATGTTTTTAAGCATTGTTAGAGTCCCCTGTACATGCATACTCTCACCTTTACATTCCTATTACCCAATATCGTAGACATAAGATGCTAGCAATGGGAGCGACCCCTTTTTACTTCCAGTTTCTGTACAGTACTTCCTGCGGTGGCTAGTGATGACTTAGTAATACATTTTTGAAAAACAGTGTCAATGGATTACCATCATGGCAAAAAAATACTAGTTCGTACACATCAATAACCAGCAAGGTATGCTGGGTAGCTTCATGTTAGGGAAGTGTGCGAGCAGGCTTCCCTGACAGCCTTGTGGGATATGAAGTTGTGTCAAATAAAGTATTGTTTTGTACGTATACTAGTGTGTAGTCAGTGTTGTAATCATATTCCTTTATAATGATACATTGCTTATGCTATTGAAGGTCTTTAAATAGCCAATTCATGTAACTCCCAAGTATAAACAAAAAGTAACTAAATATGTACAACAATATAGTTGAATGAGTGTAGGGTGGAAAGCTTTAGAGTTGCCAAGAGCTTTGCAAGCCTATACTGCCCCACAGCGGCGAGCAGCGGTAACACATCTGTTCCCTCCCACCGCCAAATGACGTCATCAATTCATCATCACAACATTCAAAAATTGACATCAAATGTAGGGAGCAATTCAGACACGCAGACTGAATGCACCCTGCTGAGCTACTTCGGTTTCATTTGACTTTTTACCAATGATTGTCCTCAACAAATTTGAACATAAAAGTTGTCATGGAACGACCGAGTGTTAGGGCTACAGTGACGAAAATTAAGAATTACATTTTCTACTTTATTCTCGGAAATGTGCAAAATTTTCTTATAAATTTCACACTTTTTCTCGGAAATGTACCACTTTATTGTTGTAAATTTACGTTATTGATATAAGTGTACTACTGCCTGAATCCGGCACACCCGTCACAGAGCGCATGTGCAGAAACTAAGCACGAGTTACTGCCGCCCAGCTGTGGAGCAAATTTACAACTGTCCACTATGTGGACACTTACTATGGTACACATCATGTCATGGGATGGTCATATCACCGAGTACTTTGGTACGGGACAAAAATTCAAAAAATAAATAAAAAAAACAAAAAAAAAACTGTAGGGCGGCACGGTGGTCTAGGGGTTAGCGCAGACCTCACAACTAGGAGACCAGGGTTCAATCCCACCCTCGGGCATCTCTGTGTGGAGTTTGCATGTTCTCCCCGTGCATGCGTGGGTTTTCTCCGGGTACTCCGGTTTCCTCCCACATTCCAAAAACATGCTAGGTTAATTAGCCACTCCAAATTGTCCATAGGTATGAATGTGAGTGTGAATGGTTGTTTGTCTATATGTGCCCTGGGATTGGCTGGCCACCAGTCTAGGGTGTACGCCCGAATACAGCTGGGATAGGCTCCAGCACCATTGCGACCCTCGTGAGGAAAAGCGGTAGAAAATGAATGAATGAATGAAAAAAACTGTATTATGGAAAGCAGGAAGTGAACAAATGTAAGAGTTAGTGATTGTAAAAGTACCAGATGGAGGGGTAGGATTTAATAAGCTTTGCGTCTTCCTACTCCTTTTGGACATGTGGAACTGGGAACTGATTATGGGATGCACTCAATTGGAATCTGATGCATGTTCAAATGAAATAAAACCATTACCATTACCATTACCAGCGTCATCCAATGGTAATTGATATGTATTTATTCATCCTGAAAAGGAAACCATTATTTACATTCCTCTTTGATATTTTATATACATAAAGAACTGTCAGGAAACTCCTTTTATGTATACTTTGGCCATCATAGCACACTGAACAAAAAAGGTGAAGGGTATCTCACCAGCAAGCAGACTGTGCTATTTTTATCCCTCACTTACATGAAAGCACGTCCAAAAAAAGCTATGTACAAACAGAAGTCAGTATACACAAAAAATGTATAATACAACAAAAAAATCCTTCAGCATAGTAAACACCACCAGAGTGGAGTGCCCCCCCCCTTCCTGATCCCTTTGCCATGTTTCAGATAAAACAAGGACATCACAGCAACAGTAAGTCGTGTGATGGTCTGGGGCCGTTTTTTCAGATTCAGGAACGATTCAGGAATGACAATGATCCAAAACGCCAGCAAGTCAAGCTGCGAATGGCTGAAGAAAAACCAAATGAAGACTTTGTTGTGACCTAGTCAAAGTCCTGAGCTGAATCCTACTGATGCTGGCATGACCTTTGTGCTGGAAAAGCCTCCAATGACTTTTCATGTATCATTAGATCTTTTCTCCCATGATGCCTTTCATTAAAAAAAATGACTAATATTTGTTGATCTGAAACATCTCAGGGTGGCAAACGTGCAAAAATCAGGACAGAGGGGGGGGGGGTTAACCACTTTTCCCCACTGGTGTATTTGGTTGGGGATTTGTGTCTTACAAGGAAGTGCTAGCGTGTAACAAAAGGATGCACATCACACCAGGCATGCAGGGGAACTTCCTGTCGCTCCCTCGTGAATGCCAAATATCAACTTAAGTGTACATACGTCCTCGCCACGACCGCACGGTGGAAAGATGGCTTGCGACGGCAACCCACGGAACAACACAAATAAATCCAGAGAACAGAGAGAACACAGAGAACCATGTGACCATGACCACGTGATGAGGATGCTGCTGGAGTGGCCAATGCCGACGTGACAAACCAAAGGCGATGCACTGATAGCACTAATCCAAAGTAAAAGGTTAGTAGTATATTGTCCTCGTAGTGTATGAACATGACATCAAAGTCCAAATATACATTTTGAAGAGATAGAAAATGTGCAATGTTGCCTTCAATTCAGCAACAGGATGATTATGTGTCATGGATGTATTTACAAACGTTGCACCAGTGGCTTTTTGGATTGTTACTTCATCCATGTAAAAATGGTACTTTAAGCATTTCCAAAGGTCTGTTGGACATGTATTAGGTAGTAGGTAGTAGTACAGATGCGTTATGACAACACCGGAGATGCCCGCTACTGGCAGTGGCAAAAAACAAAACGCAGCCAGAACACCTCCCTGATGCGACCCCGACTAACACACGCAGGCATTGAAAGCTCACACATGTAAAACAATACTTTGTTTTATATTTTGATAGTTGTTTAGAACCCGCAAAGCATGCTGGGTAAGTGTGAGCTTCCCAGCATGGTTCTAAACAAATATGAAATGGTGTTCTTTTCCCATACCTGCACAGCGAGTGTGCTGCCTTTCCTTGAATGTTAGTTTTGGTTGCACTGTGAGCGAGGCAAGCATCGGGTTGATAAGGATAAGGTCCTTTTTGGTCTGTGGTGTGTGTGTTTAAAAAACGAAAAACTCCTCAAGCAGGTTGAAATGTGCATCCAACTTAGCTTCTTGTGTGCAACAAGTGAGACGCTTTTCCCAATAACCTGCAACATTATGGGGGTGATTACGGGGTGGAACTGGAGGGTCCCCGGTGGGTACATCATCCCAGCAGCAGCCCCGACAGGGCGTTCAAGTCCCTCATGTACGGGTTCTCGCTGAGGATGCGGTCAATTTGCTGCTTCTGGTCGGGGAAGATGTCACACAGCTGCCTCCGCAGCGCCGACGTCTCCCCCGGCGAACGCTGGGGGGGTGGCGAGGGGGAGGGGGACGCGGTACGGCGGCCCGGGTGGGGCCACTGCACGGCGGGCTGGGGCATCAGGGAAGGCGGCGGCTGGGGAGCCGCTGCGGGGGTCCACGGGGCGGAGTGCAGGGCCTGCACGTACAGCGGCTGCTGCTGCTGCGAGGACGGACGCAGGTCTGGCGGTCTCAGTGGGGGAGGGGCGAAGGGAAGTTGTCTAAAAGGAAACGGTGAGGGATCATGATTAATTATCAATTGACTTTAAAGGCCATCCTCATGTCAAAGATTTATTATATTATGACTTGATTTAAAAAAAAAAGACCGTTCATTCATTTTCATCTTATCTCCAGCTTACATTGAAAGGCATACTTCCTGCGTCAGATGTGACTCCACATTGAAACATTTACAATAGAAAAAAGCTCGTGGGTATGGAGACGGTCCTACCAGGAACTGCTGCTTAATGGCCACGTTTACTCAGCCGTCACGGTCCAGCTCTGGATGAATTCCTGGGGTTGGTGAAATATGATCCTATATTCTACCTACTTGTGATGAAGGCTGTTTGCTGGAACACTGGACTGTGTAACGGCACGCCACGGCTAATGTGCTCCAAAGCAGCAAGCTAGTGCTCACGGCGGTTATTGCATGGCTAATTCCAGCGAGGCACGTGCCAGTAAAACATATATCAATATTAGTGGATGTTATTGTTGTGAAAATATGTCTTTCACAATAGACGCTGGCTCTGCTTGTGTGCGTCTGTTGCCGGTGTCACCCTTCTAGACCTGATTTGCTTGCACTCACTCGTCTTTCTGGCCTATCAGTTTCAGTCAGTAAATACACAATGTGTATATAAATAGTATTTTTGGACTATAAGTTGCTCTGGAATATAAGTCGCACAAGGCCAAAAATGCATAATTAGGTAGAATAAAACATCCATAAGTCACACTGGAGTTTAAGTTGCATTTTATGTGGGTATTTATTATTATATTATTATTATTATTATGTGGGTATATATTTATGTATTTATTTGACCAACTACTTGACCAAAACAGACATTACGTCATCTTTGAAGGAGAGTTCTAACATTAATAAAAGAATAGAACAGGCTGAATCGGTGTAAGATATGCTAACACAATGCTTATTCGTTCATTCATTTTCTACCGCTGATCCTCACCAGGGTCGCGGGGGTGCTGGAGCCTATCCCAGCTGTCTTTGGGCGAGAGGCGGGGTACACCCTGGACTGGTGGCCAGCCAATCACAGGGCACATATAGACAAACAACCATTCACACTCACATTCATACCTATGGACAATTTGGAGTGGCTAATTAACCTAGCATGTTTTTGGAATGTGGGAGGAAACCGGAGTACCCGGAGAAAACCCACGCATGCACGGGGAGAACATGCAAACTCCACACAGAGATGGCCGAGGGTGGAATTGAACCCTGGTCTCCGAGCTGTGAGGTCTGCGCGCTAACCACTCGACCACCGTGCCGCCCCCAATGCTTATTCAGCTACACCAAAAATAAACATGAAGAGAAAAGGTGTCCAGTGTTCAAGTACAGTAACTTATGCCAGTCCCTAACGAGTTCCTCACTTACTCCAAACCTTCTCTCTGCTGCTCGATTACCGTTTGCAGCTGCAAATTTCATTACTGGCAGCTTGTAGTCTGCAGAATATGATTTTCTTTTGGGGGGCATTTGTGTTCTGTCGTTGTCTTTGCTGTTTAAATATTGAATTAAGGAGTAGGAGATATCGCTGCAAAAGTCTAGGCAAAAAGTGCGACTTATAGTCGGGAAAATACGGTGATTCATTCACGATGATGGGGATTCATTCCAGGGCTCCTTTTTGTGGTGTCTGTGTCACATACTGACTATTCTGTACCTGTTTCTACGAAGGAAGAGGTCCAGATGAGGTCCGTTTCTGCCCAAAGGATCATCAGGGATCATGAAGTGGTCCTCCACAAACGTGAACTGAAGTAACCTGTCAGCAAAGGACAAGCGACTTGGCAAACAGGCCAGAGACGGCACCAGGCCGACACGTGTGCATCCCGTGTCCATTACAACATGTGTCGGGCGACGTTATGCGAATGACTCATCAATCAATCACCTCTCCAGAATGATCTTGCGCCAGGTCTCAGAAGAGTTGACAAAGTCTCTCAGATTGTCGTTGGTTACGATGATGCCCTCCGTTTTTTCCGCTAAATGAAGCAGGAATCTAAGAGAAACGGCAAGGATTAAACATGTAGGATTTGCTTTCTTCAACTTTGAACCCTGCGGCTTATACAGCTGCTTTATGACCACGTCCTCATCATCTGCTGTACATTAGAACTACTAATCGTTTATACGGGGCCATTTGGGAGTCACAAGCTGTAAGGAAACATTACTCACCGTGTCATCTTAAACTCATCACACAGCAACTGAACACTAAAAAGGTATACCTAAGAAATATACAAGATAAGTACCAATGTGGGTCTAAAACAGAGGTAGGGAACCTATGGCTCGGGAGCCAGGTAGGGCTCTTTTGATGACTGTATCTGGCTCTCAAGCATTTCTTACCACAATAAAAAATTATTTTTGCTAACGTTTTAAAGTAAACCATCACTGAAATGACTGTTAAAAATAATATTCAAAATTAACAACTTTCTTATGCATTTTAATTCGTCCATCTATTTTCTACTGCAATACGGCCGACCATATCCATCTTTCTTGATGATATTTTCCAGGTCAAACACCAAAACTGGATTATTACTGGGTAATGCGGTAGTCTACCTCGGTCATTGAGATGTCAACATGTAAATATAAACTTTACTCCTTTAGTCAAATAGTCACCTAGCTAAAGCTGCAGAACCAAGCCTTCTGGCAAAGATGGCCAAAAGAATGAAATACATGTACGGAGTATGGTGCAAAACCATGCAGCAGCAGAAGTTGTATTAATGGCAACAAGTATTAGATTTATTATTGGACACTGCGCTGCTCACGAAAGTGTGCTGGCCACACCCCCTTGGCGTGGGGTAGTGTGCCTCCTGGTCTACGTAATTAGAGCCCATTATATCTAAAACTGTTGGTCTTACATAAAAATGCACACATTTTATTGCATTCAATGTTTAAAAAAATGTATATGGCTCTCACAGATACACATTTTAAAATATCTGGCCTTCATGGCTCTCTTAGCCAAAAAGGTTCCCGACCCCTGGTCTAAAATGTAACTTCATCCTATAATGCATTTCGTTAATGGCCAATGGCTCCCTCTGGTGGCGAGGCAGCCGTAATTATTCCAAATGACAGTAATTTAATTTCTACTATGCTACACTCTTCTGCACTCTGTGTATGCCAGTGGCCCCGTCTCCACCCACAGTTCATGCTGTTGTTTTATGGAAGAAACAGAGTGAACTCTCTTGTTTGGAGGGGAGAGACAAGGAAAAGGAATGACACATGCCAGCATATTAAGGCCAGCAAAAGTTCATTTCATGTATTGTTTTCATTGTCTCAGGCCTGGAACCCGAGACATTTTTCTTCTAAACAAGAACTCTTTGAGATCTTTAGACATCGTTCCGCGGCGCAGTGTCGAACACGTGTCCATGTTGGCCAGTCGGCTATTGATTGGCAGACACAGGCGTGGAAGGCATTGTGTTTGTGTGTCATAGGTGAGCACCTGTCATCGTGTGACGCTATCCTTTGGCCACACACCTCTCTGGAGGGGGTGAAGGAGAGCAACCGCAGGTCTTCTAGCTGATTTAAAAAATGTTGTTCTGCAGGAAAAGCCATGAAAGGAAACGATTGAAGAGACTACACGATGCAGCTAATGCACACACATTGCTGTACGTACCCGTCGTCAACGGGTCTCTCTTCTGGCGCCACTGAGGAACAAATACAGTGATCTCCCTGTGGCCCCGCCTCCAAAATGTCTCCACTGCAAGGGCTATTCCTCGACAGGAGAAGAACCGATGCAGGCCGTGACTGAAGAGAAAGATGATGAGAACAAGGAAGAAGATTGGAAATAGCTTCATAGTCCGATTGAAAAAAAAAAATCTAAAATAACTGATGATACATTAATTTATTGTGAATGCGTGTTCTGAACTCACGCCATCGCCACATTGCTGCCATCTATGATGATGTGGCGCAGCTCCGGCCGTCCTGGTTCGTTGGGGAGCTTTAGAGTGTACGGCGTTGTTAATGACTGGTGGAAACGAGCCAAGCCGGTCACCGGGGGGGCCTGGGGATTGGTTGCGGGAGGGTTCCTGGCCGCACTGCCATGGAAGCCCACGTGGCCGATGGTCTGATAGGGCGAAGGCCGGCTTGTCGTTAGAGCCGCCTGAAGAGACAGAGGGACATCCAATCAGCGTGCATGCGCTTTCCACCAAAACAAGCACCACCTACATTTGGAGTGGACGACACAGACGTGGTGCTGGCTGTCAGCCACTGGGGGGCGCTGCGCAGGGCTGTCACACTCTCAACTTTCATTGATCCGCCCAAAGTCCGAGTCCCGCTTCTTGACACGTGATCCCTCTGGGAAATGCTGCCCCCTCCCCGTGCCAAGTAGTCTGTTCTGGATCCGGTCTGGGTGTCAGCGTGTGCCACTGTCACCTTGGATGTCCGAGCATCCGCCGTTTTGACATTGATGATCGGGACGTCCTCATCATCATCAATGGTTATGACCTCATAGTTCCCGGCTCCTCCTTGGGCACTGGAGCTCCTTTTGATGGTGATGGCCTGTGAAACAATGCAATGCAAATATTAAGAGACAGCACAGTGTTTCCTATCTGTTAGGTGCCACCTACTGTACCTCCCACATGGTACTGTGTTTCTTACTCGCTAACCAAATACACGCAGTCACCAAGGCGGACCTATTCGAGATGCCGACATGCAGGGCACTCCACAAGCATTAGGCGAGGAGCGAGCGTGGAGCCCAGCCTTTTGGACTTGCGATAGAGCTAGGAAGAGAGAGCCATGTTGTTTGGGGACACCTCGCCTTCCCGGCCAACGTAAACCTGTTGTACCCAAAATGCGAGCACAGGGCCAATTGTGGACTGTTTTTTTCTCTCGTCTGTCACTTTGAGCAGCAAAAATGAGGAAACAGTTGTCCCTCACCACAATGCTGTTTGAATATGAATTTCTCAAAATGCATTCATAAATGAAGTTTGCGGTTGACTACAGCCCATTAGCACATTGAAGCAAGCTTTACTTTTTGCCTAAATCAGCCATTTTCAAAATGAACTCAAATCCAAACATAAGGCATTAAAAGGTTTCAATTTGAATTGTGATTTATCAAGGGGCCCTTGGAATGTTCTAAGGGTGGCCCTTGTAGTTAATCCAGGTGATCGGTATTGGCTGGTTGCACTCATGTATGATTGGAATCTGAATCTAAGTACGGAAAGATTCCATTTATACAGAAGGACAACTACTTTGGTGAAATTCACAACCAATTAAGTGTGATAAAGGAGGTGTTACTCTAATGATCAGGCTGAAATGTTGATTAATAAATGAACAGAGATTTGTCTTTAAATATAAAAATATACTTAATAAATGAACAGAGATTTGTCTTTAAATATAAAAATATACACAAGGCCAGAGAGAAGACTCAAAGCTGATCATTTAGTGTCCACAGCTCTTGGTTTTGTTCCAGTTACACGACCATCCAGCCCATATGCAGGAAGCATAAGCCACATTCCCTTTTGGAACTTCCACCATGGCTAACCAGCCTTGGAGGAGACATGGAGACATGGCTTAAAGGATGTTACCTGTTGGGTGCTGGTCTCACTTCCACTGCACTGCCTCCGGTGGCCCAGGCCATTGCTTCTTGCTCCATACTGGTTCGGCTTAATGTTCTCTTTGGACCTCCCTGGCTCCCGTTCCTTCTCGACAGAGCGAGAGGATAGCGTGGAGGAAGCCGATGGAAGGTCTGAGGAGTGCACATTGTTCGCTTTACTGTCTTTTGTTCCTCTTTTTATTCCTCCCTCGCAATTCTTTGTTTCTGCGACAATTTTCTCTAGTATGAGGAAGGTGTCTTCCGTCTGTCCCGTCTCCTTGATGACTCGCTCCACGACGTCCTGCTGGTAACCCATGGTTCTAAAGAAAACACGCCGTCAATATGAAATCAAACAACAAACGTGTTGTGATGCTCACCTGAAGAAATTGACTAAGCAGCGCAGGTTGGTTTCCGGGCTGACCACCTCATTGTCGTCCGTGATAGCCTCACTGGGCTCCAGTATGATGGGGCCAGCAACTGTGTTTGCTTTAGCTGAAGAAGAGGAATACAACGTCGATGAAGCAGACGGGGTTTTGGATCGGCAGCTGCCGGCGTGGCCATCTCTGTCCCTGTGTCGCTCCCTGTCCCTTGACCTCTCTGGGGACTCGTCCCTGCGCTCCAGAGAGTACTGTCTCTTTGTGTCCCGAGGTTCGCTTTCAGAAAAGCGGCGCTTGTGTGAGGGCCTGCTGCCATTCAGGAGGACTAGCTCAGGACCCAAACCGATGCCTCCTCCTGCTGCTGTTGTTGTTGCCGATGCCGCTTTTCCGGCACCCTCCCCAAAAGCCTTTGTCCCTCTGTCCTCAAAGCTGGTGTCTAGGATGCGAATGGACAGCTCCGTCACAGGGGTGCTACTCTGTGAACGGTCTTGGTCGATCTCCACAACGCAAGGATGCAGGTTCTGGTTGAGCTGAGCCTGAGAGACACAACACAATCAGGCCAAGATGGAATGTTCCAGAACGTGGCAGGCAAGAACAGGCAGCCGAAACAAAAACAATCGTGTAAAAAAAACACACCAGAGAGGGTGTACTTGTGCTGGTCGGACTGTGAGCCAATCCCAGTAGCTCTTCTTTCAGGGCACTGGGCAGCAGAAGAAGCTCCATGGTGTATTTATCATCCCTTTCCTCCACAAAGGACTTGAATGCTCGTTTCACCGCTTGCTCTCGGTCACTGAGTAAACTTCGTTTCTCCTGTAAGACAAAATGGCAGATATTTGGAAATGAACAGTTAAAAAAGTGTTTCAGCCCTAATTGTGGCATACCCCGAATAACATGTCTCCGGTTCTTCTTGCTTTCTATTATCAAATGTTCATGTTTGAGAAATGTTACTGTGGAGGAGCGATTACAACGGAGCTGGCTGCACTGTGTGTTTTAAAAAATAGACCTTTTCCAGACGAACAACCCTGCTAAACGCACCTGGAAAAGTGCAACAAATTGCTGAACTCGGCTCTGCGCCATGACGACGGGCTCAGCGCGGCCCAACAACCGCAGGCGCCCCGGCTCAGGAACCAAAACCTCAGCGCTGGTGTCCCGTACAAGTCTGTCTAGGAAGAGGCCCCGGGCTCCAGCAAAGATACAGTGCATGTCCACTGGGTACCGCTCGTCTTTCTTCAGTTCGGGGTCACAAAGTCCCCGGACATACTCCTATACAAAATGAAGGAAGAAAAAAAACAGTCCATTTCAGCCGTTTAAATGACCCTGCAGTTAGAAATCATACACGACTGGAACATTCCAGTCCAGGGAGGAGCCCACCTCTCACTAAAAGAAATAAACCTAAGAGAACGAGGGTGCAAGTAATTGAAACGGCCGTAAAAATCTCTATTTTGACACTTGTCTCAGTCACGGTGCAACCAAATATAACATAACTTATGGCCCACTCAACGTAACTGCACAACACCATCTATGGGGGTATTAAAATACTTTGTGGGTTACACATTTGAATAAAATAGTTTTGCATTTGTATAATGGTGTGTAAACGTCTATTGTGATACCTGCATAGTTTGTGTGGTACCGTTACATTGTGTGTTGTTGTGTTATTTTGGTCGCACCGCGAGCGAGGCAGGCATTTGGGGTGGATAAGCTCTTGTAGTGTAAATATCAAGCTGATTCACTGCATATGAAAGAACACCTCCAATAGAAAGTAAACGTTGCCTCCAACTACTTTCTGTACAACTCCGGCTTTACCGATGCCGGGCAAACAAGGTGGCTTTTATACCAATAAACCGCCTATTTCTGGAGGTAAGAACAAAATGGCTGGTGTTCATACACATAATTGTCACACAATTTTTTCAAGCTATAACTGAATAAACTTGACACGCCACTCTCTCTCTCACACACACACACACACACACACACACACACTCACACACACACAAATTCAGGGAATCTCCTGGCGCTGGAAGTTGAATGAATCAGCTGCCAGTTAGTCCGGTGACTTCCTTACAGGTTTCTTGTGTCACATGTCTGAATTGTAAGGTTCGTTGAATCGATGCACCAACAAATACTGATGTCGTACCGAGGATTTGAAATGACTCAACAATGACTCAGCGGGACAGAAAGACAGGTTTCGGTGTAGAAAGAGAAGCTGATGTCACGTATTTGGGCATGTGTCAAAGTGAAACCATCACTAACATTAGTAGATACGTGTTTGAAGGAACGAGTTTCCGGTGGAATTCCAGCAGACAGACACACGCCATTATTATTATTATTTGAGTTCACTTTATGTTTGAAGCCAAACACTTGATAACATATGTTCAATGGAGACCATAGTAAAATGCAGACAAGAACGAAGAGCAGATAAGCATTACGATTGTCACGACTGGGATGTGCACAACAACATTAACGGAGTTCAGGCAGCACTATGCTGTCACATTTGTACCCTCAGAAACAAAGTACACAGTGAACATAGTACAGTCATCCCTTGTAATGTTAAGGTTCCATTATCGCTCCCTCGCTATTTAACATTTTTTTCTGAAATTAATCGATACACGATCACTGTTTCATGGTAGCCTATGGTCTATTAGTAGTCCAAACATATTGGAATACAAGTACAATACAGTGTAGTGGTATTCGGGTCACTCTGAGACAGTAATGACACAAAACATTGACACATTACAATAACAAGACATCCAAAGTGAGTGAAGGAGAGCTATTGTAGGTATTTCCTTCCTGCAGCTGCAGACTCTATGAATAAACTGCTCCAAAAATCCTGTACAATAACTGTGCAATAAACCATGCAATAACTGTGACATACTGTAAAGCTGTGACTTGGTCAACATGTAATGTATATACGGTAGTTGTTTTTAGCCTACATGCTGTCTTTGTGGGAATAATAAAGGCATATCTTATCTTTTATAAAGTCATGATATCATCTCGCTGGCTTGTTAGCTCACTAGCTAGTGGTGTCCCTGCAGCATTAGTGTTGCGCAATGTGTTAATGTGTAAACAATTGATAACATTGTAATGGTGACTATAAGTGTGTTATTTGTACAGGGTTCTAATGATGTTTAAAATGTATTTAAAGAGCAAAGATACATTTAGCATTTTTATGTAGTGTAACTCATAAACACCTCTTTTTCCTTCTCATAAAGAGGAACACATTTTTACAAAATGACATTTTTGCCAAACACAGACCTCCAACAAGTAACGGCTTACAACATCAATAAAAATAGAAAATGTATCAACAACCAATGTATAAACCTAATCAACCATTCTTTTGGGATTTCAAAACCTCTCTTTCTGATATTGTTTTCGTTCAGATTTTTTTGAAAGGAAGTCCAGAATGTGTTTTTTTCTGCAGTCTTCTTTCTGTCCTGGGCTTGTGGTGTTGCAGAGGGTTGTGGCAATGTGCGGACTCAACATCTGCTGGAATGACACATGATGGAGTACAACTATTAACTCATTGTACTTACAATAGTACGAGTAATGATGCTGTAATGGTAAAAAAAAATAGATGGGAATTCCAAAAGTTTGATAAACTTTGATCATCTGTAGTGCTGTCCACATATGGCCATGTTGTTTTTTTGTTTCTTTAGGGTTTTTCCTCATTAACATGTACATGGATTAACATTTAACTCACTGACTGTCGATACTGTACGGTGAATACAAGTATACATGTACAAAATACATGTGATTAGACAGCAAATATAAAACGCTAGCGTCACAGTGCAATCCATTTCAGTGATGTAGCTCCCAATAGCTGCACGAGCTACCTCATAAATACAACGTACAATTAACACGCTAATGTAGTCCCTACCTAATCATTCATAAAATAAAAAAAACAGATTGCAGTGTCTTTCAATATCGGCGTTCAACCAGCAATTGAAACATTAGAATAATTATGATTGGTTACTTACATCTTTCATTCTCCGCTCTGCCGTCTTGTCAGTGGGAGTGGTCCAGCTGAGAAAATGTCTACTACCCTTAATTTCAAGTGTGGTTCCTGACCAGACTTGGTTTCAAGGACTACAACCCCTTAGTCTTTAACCCTCGATTTAAAGGGATAGTTTGGATTTGTTTGACATGCAGTTGTATGGCTGCAACACCCACATTGTCATCTGCTGTGGAACACATACGTGAACAAGATGGCCGCGACGCTCGCGGCAGATGCATCTTCACATAGGCAACAGTGCGCATTAATACGAATATTCTTCAGGAAAGTAACCCCAGCCACTAACTGGAACTACTTTTCTCATTACTGAAAATCCAACCAGAAGTGGGCTCACAGGACCAAGTGTGGGGTACGTCACTATTGATGGACTACACCGCTGATAGAAATGTCATACAACTTCCTGCGAAAAAATACAAACTATCCCTTTAACAAGAATTGGGACACCACTTGAGTCTCGTGAATGTGCAAAGCCAAGGGGTGAAGGGGTAAGGTAAGTGGTAAGGTGTGGAATTGGGATTCGGCCTTACCGTTCTATAAAGAAAGGTTAGTTCAGCCCAAATGTTCGAGCATGTTATGATGGTTTTGACATTCCTAAAAATTCAGCATGAGTTTGTGTGTCACGAGGAGCAGCTAGCTCCTTGGTGAGCAGGATATGGTGAGCTTTGCTTCTTCCTACTCCTTTTTGGACTTGTGTACATGTGGTCCATTCAATACAGGAATACTATTACTTTACTGCGCTTCGAACTTTGGGTGTATGGAGAGTTATTTATGCTGTTATGTGCATTGTTTTAAGCTACAAAATATAAAAACACAATTTAAAAACAGCGTACGGGTGAGGGGGGTTCATGGGGGCCCTGACATTGGTGCTACGCCCCTGTGCTGTTGTTTGGCACTGGCTGCTCGTCAGGGAAACTACACATCACAAGTTCAATATTCCACATGCTCGCTGCAGTTGTACACGTCCACTCAGAAACACCTGTTCGTGCCTCACGACTGGCGGTTTACACCTCGGTCACGGTGGCACGTCCAAGTACTTGGAGCCGCAGAGCTCTGAAATGTACCTCACCTTTGCTTTGGAAACGTCGTCAGGATTTCCTCGGAGCTGTAGCCATATCTGGCGCGCAGCTGTGCTGCCGTGTGCTTGTCCCGTGTGGTCCAACAGCCCGATAATAGTGAACGTCACTTTGAAAACACGCTCCACTCGAGGCCGGGCGAATTTCAGCTCGTCTTCTTTATTCTCCAGGACGGTAAACTCATCGACGGTCTGCGTGTCTTGTTGCTGCCTCGCGGCCGACGAGGGGAGCCTGTTGTTCGGCTGCTCCACGCACGCGAGCTCGGTGACTCGCTTCATACCGAGAAGGGGCCGCGTTGTTGACATTAGCGTCTCTCGGTGTTAGCGTCGCCTCGGCCGAGCAGGTCTCAATATTCCAAGCCGCCGGCGATGTTAGGACCCTTTGGTATCTTCATGGCCTCTTTAGTAAGCAACACGGGGCGGTAGAGCGAGGTTTATAACGTCTGATATAAAGAACACCACAGCCAGGTTAGCTAAGAAGTCGGAAGCAGCCGATGACGTATGCGGAAAGTCCCACTTATGACGTCATCAACGGCCGACAAGCCAGTGTGTACTCCACTGTTTATCTGCTAAAGACTTGTGGCTTTGCGCAAGCAAACTGCACTCTGACCTTTATTCTTACGACATAGAAAAACCTTAAGCGTCTATCTGGTGTAGACGAAGACGGATGTTTTTATTCCACTGTACATGTTTGAAAGCCCCCACTTCCTGAGGCAGTTAGAAGCCAACAATAGCTGTTAATTAGGTCAATTTAATATATTTGTGCAGGCGTCGCTGAATGAATTGTGCTGTAAAACTACTCATATCTACTTGCACAAAACATGGAAATATGGTGGGTCATTTGTGCTTAAATACAATTTTTTGTTCTTATTATTCTAATACTATTTTAAAATGCATTTATCTACAAAATAAGTTCAAAAAATATTGCACTTTTTTTGAATGCAAGTAGCCACACACAAACAAAATATTAAGTATGTTATGTGTGCTAAAACAAAGATATTGTCATTCTTCCATTAATTTGAAATGCCAGTGTCTTCTTTAACAAAATTGATAACCCCGAGTCTACAAAGGAAATGTTTGAAACATTTAATTTTGATGATAGCACTCATCTACATTCCCAGGAAAATTTCTCATGGAAAATTAACATTTCACGTTTAAATATTATTCACCAAATCAAGTTCAATTGAGACCTAGTGATTTCTTTTAAAGGCTATTCAAAACCATATTATTTTTTATTTGTTCTCAGTGAGTCATTTATTTTCAAAATATTAAATATTTTCATGTGTTAAATATTTCCTTTCAAAATAAGACAACAAAAAGCTGCAATTCCTCTTGATTTCAAGGTTGTAGCAGCCGCAGCCTCTAGATGGCGCTGTAAGCTTCAGCATGTCAGCACTGCACTCGGATGACAGGAATACCTGCCTCAAGATATCAGTATATATATTTGACACTGTTTCACTTCAGACACACACGGAATAGGTTTTGTTGTTACAATTCCGTTGAATTATCTAAAAGAGAGACAAAGACTAACTGATCTTAACTGACTTTTATCAACATAGATCAGTATTTTATAAAATGCTAAAATGCCTAAACACACATGTGGAGCAGCCGCTGTTTTAAGGTGATGTTTTCAGGATGTAAAACCATAAGGAAACAGCGACTGTGCCGTGGGTCCGAGGGGAAACGTGCCTGCGGGGGAGAACATTTATGAGCACTTAAAGCAGGAATACGCTGATTCTCTTTACGAGTCCACTAGATAGCCATCACCCTGGTTGCTCCACTGTAATATACGTAAGTGTATATTATAGTATCATGTAAGTGTCTTAGAAGAGGCGCATCTTTGTGTTGAACAAACATATTCAACACACCAACAGACACAAACAGTACAGGGTAGAACCATCAAGATGGAACTCAAACAGACCTCTGATTTGTTTGGGTTTGAATATTTAAAAATATATCAACAATAAAAAAAAAAGACAAAATAGAGAGAGAGAGAGTGGAACTTGCCACTGGTAACGCCTAGCAATAATGTACACCAAATGACTGTAGTTAATGAAGAAGGAATCTACCTAACCATTAATTAGTTCTTCATGACTTCCTCAGGAAGTAAATGTACTGTACGTGCCTTAGTTCCTCAGTACAACTACTCTACTCCTTCCTCGGTTAACCTTCCCCAGATCCCGTTTGTGGAGTCTTCAACTCTCACCTCCGGCAGAGCTTGGCCTGCGTCCCGTGGGAGGACCGGGATATTGAGTCCGAATGGGCCATGTTCTGGGCCTCCATTGCTGAGGCAGCCTATCGAAGCTGCGGCTGCAAGGTGGTCAGTGCCAGTGGGGGCGGCAGGCCCCGAACCCGATGGTGGACACCAGAGGTCAGGCCTGCCGTCAAGCTGAAGAAGGAGTTCTATCGATCATGCATGGCTTGTGGGACTCCTGAAGCAGCTGACAGGTACCATCAGACCAGGCGGCACGCGGCTTTGGGGGTGGTCAAGGCAAAAACCTGGGTGTGGGAGGAATTGGGTGAAATCCGGTCCACACCGTTTATAGTGGATTCAGGGGCCTGCTGATCTGGACTGAGGATGTAGTAGGATGGTGAAAGGAATACTTTGAGGTCCTTCTCAATCGCACTGAAATACTTTCCATACAGGAAGCAGAGTCAGAGTAGTTTTTAGATAGATAGATAGATGATAGATAGAGAGATAGATAGATAGATAGATAGATAGATAGATAGATAGATAGATAGATGATAGATAGAGAGATAGATAGATAGATAATTGATAGATAGAGAGATAGATAGATAGATAGATAGATAGATAGATTTATTGTTATTGCACAATAACACAGCAGTGAAATTGCCAATGAAATGTCGTTGCCTGGCTCCCGTATAATAATAAATAATAAATAATAAATAATAAATAATAAATAATAAATAATAAATAATAAATAATAAATAATAAATAATAAATAATAAATAATAAATAATAAATAATAAATAATAAAAAAATAAATAAAAAATAAAAAATAAAAAATAAAAAATAAAAAATAAAAAATAAAAAATAAAAAATAAAAAATAAATAATAAATAAAATAAAAAATAAAAAATAAAAAATAAAAAATAAAAAATAAAAAATAAATAATAAATAATAAATAATAAAAAAATAAATAAAAAATAAATAAAAAATGAATAATAAATAATAAATAATAAATAATAAATAATAAATAATAAATAAAAAAAAATAAAAATAAAAAATAAAAAATAAAAAATAAAAAATAAATAATAAATAATAAATAATAAATAATAAATAATAAATAATAAATAATAAATAATAAATAATAAATAATAAATAATAAATAATAAATAACATCAATGATCAAAATCACAACAAGATTTTTCCAATTTCATCATAAAGGAATGCAATAATAACAATTACATGAAAAACACATTTCCGTAATTACGGGATTTACGTCCCACAGCCCAATTGGCTTTTTTTTTAAAGCTTGATCGTTGAACCAATTCTCATTCTATTAAAAATCGTCTGTTTTTGCAAAAGCATAAGTATGCTAACAATAAAAAGACATGATATATGTAACATGGTACGTGTATATGTATACATAGATATAATAAATGCAACATTACTCATATGTAAACATATATCATTGTGTCTTCCTATATTATGACCAGAACAGGATGCCGGACGCGTTCCCAAGGGAAATCACGCTCCCGCCAGAAACCAAGCCAACAGTACGGCGACCGGTCCAAGGTGTGCCCCGCCTCTCCCCCAAGGCTCCAGTGAGACCAAGCGGCGTAGAAAATGAATGCTAACAGCTAACTACCAGTTGTGATTATGATGACGTTCTGCCTTCACTCTTCACTGCTGTCTGCTTCCACTGATTCGTTTACGTTATTCAACTCCTGGATTACACGGGAGGAACATAGAAGGTAACATGCGCAAATACACACGCTAATACGCCACCACACCCGCCTACTTAACAAAAGTATTTATGTACACATCAGCCAAAGCCTCCCACCCCTCTTTTCTCCATCTCTTCCCTCATCCCTCCTTCTCTTGCAGGTCAAGGCAGATAGTGAAGAGATAAATATCAGCGGCAATAAAAGGCCTGCATCATGAATAATGAAACAGCAGTAATCTCCTACCAATGATTTATACATCTACAGCCTCACGTGGCTGCAGACGCACAACGCCAGCGTGGGGGGGGGGGGGGTCACGCAGTCAACACTCTTAAATTGAGACGAATGGCGAGGCAGAGTGCACAAGTGGCCGCGGACACACACACACACACACACACACACTTATATACACACAAACAAGACACCATCCCACGCGTGACAAAAAGGAACCCGAGAAGGTGGACGCTGAAAATATGGAAGACGTGTACAGACGCGCATCCACTTTACACGCGCGCCGGCTCGGAGATTGGAGACATGTCAGTTAAGGGAGGCAGGAATTTACCCGCTTTTATTTTGTCAAGAGTCGAACTCACTTTGGCTGATGGAGAGAAGGAAGAGGTGGAGATAAATATAGCTGACCGGGGCACATTTCCTCCTGCTGCTTCGTGTTCTATCCGTGACTTGAGACGAGAGGTCACATTAGCTGTCCAAAAAGAGTGTCGGGCGTCCCTGGGAGCTAAAGCTGCAATGCATTCACACTTTTTGCTCTTTCTATGGAATCGATCACAATTCATCACAGTTAAATCAGAGGAACGGAGAATTAAAATGAAGATCCTATTTCTCTTAGACGTAGCTGAGCTTAGCGACAATATGACATGTGGATGAGGTTGCAGTGGAGTCCTCCGCTCGTCTCATTCCCTTACTTTGAAATTTCAGATCAACATTTGCAAAACAAGTGTTCAATCGGGACACAATCCAGGTTTAAGCTCCAAAGCAGCTGCTAACCTCTAATCCATCACTGACAAACACGAAGCTAGTGCTTCCGTAGCCAAACTAACTTTGGTGTCTTACGGCACCTATATGGTGCATTCAAGGGCTACAGAGTTTCACAGCACCCCCATACTGTCATAAAACACGGCAGCCCCTCCCCCTCAAAGGTTGGCTATCTGTAAAGAAAATGCAGAATTCTGTCACCTCCAGCAGACCAGGTACCAGACCAGGTCAAGAGATCCGGATACCCTTGGGACGGTCAAGGTCGTTCGGTCTAGCTCATGCCCCTGTTAGGGGACAGGAATGTTTGCCTCAACATATTTTCCAATCGAGCAAAAATGCCACAAAATGTTGTGAGAAAGACTACCAAGCATGCCTTGCGGCAGGGAATATATGTGTGCTTTTTGCACGCAGATATGCAGGTTACTTAATAAATGGCAGCTACAGTTTAAATGTTAAAGTTTTAGAGTTTGGAAATGACTGGGAAGCCGAATTAAGGTGCTTGGCGGGCCACAGTTTGCCCACCCCTGTTCTAAGTCGGGAAACGAGATGCTTTGATACGTGCCGCTGCATTGTTTACTTGATCCCTGCTTAGTCACTGGCACACCATTGGCACGCAGAATTGCGCACCACTGTGGCGGCAAAATGCGTGCCAGCGTAAATGAGGCTTGTTAATAGGCCCCAAGACAGCACGATTTATTCATTCATATATTTTTGAAAAACCGCCACAGGGTCAAGAGATGAAATTGGAGTCACGATGTGTTCAGGTACGACTGTAGTGGGTAGTTTTGCTTTTTGCAACTTGCAGTAGACAACAGCTTGTGTGACATTTAAGTGACTTGAAACTTGGACGTTGTGTATATGTCACATGTTTCATGCTAAATTCACTGTAGTCCTTGTTGACATTTATTCTTGGCCACAAATCACGATGGACGGTATCTGAGGGTCCTTGTCTGAGAAGACAAGGACACATGATATAATCCTCTTTAATGGCACGGAAAGGAAATGACTATGTTTCATTAAACCGGAAAAATATATGGCTTTCAAGGGTCCCTGACATGATGCATCATGTTATATATTGTATGGAATTATGTTTTTTTAAAGCATACGGTAAATGAGTAAAAATACATTTATTGACATGGCTATGCTCTATTTTCTCTCTGATATATATGACATAATGACAAGTCAATGTACGACTTTATTCTCGTAATACAACACATTTTTTCTGGGAAATTTATTGTTGTAAATTTACGACTTTATTCTCAATATAGTACGGCTTTTTCTCTGAAATTTATGACTTTATTCTCGTAAATGTACAGCTTTATTCTTGTCATGTTATTACTTTATTCTTGTATATTTACAACTTTATTCTAACTTCATCAGCTAAATGTACAATTTTATTCTCATAAATGTAGGACTTTCGTCTCGTAATATTACGACTTTATTCTTCTTCGAAATTTCCGACTTTATTCTTGTGAATTCATGACTTTAGTGTAGTGATATTGTCACTTTTTTCTCTTAAATTTACAAATGTAGTCTCGTAATATTATGACTTTATTCTGGTAAATTTATGACTTTTGTCTGGTTTGCTTCCTTCCTGTCGCTGGACCAAAATAGAGAGCGATGCTCTTTTCCCTCTGATACATACGACACGTACATTTACGACTTTATTCTTGGAATATTATAAATATTTTTGTCATAAATTTACAAGACTAAGGTTGGAAATGTATATCTTTATTGGTGTGATAGTACCATACCATTTATTCCCATGAATTACAACTTTAGTGTCGTAATATTACAACTTTATTCTAAAAGTATGACTTTATTCTCACAAATTTACTACTCTAGTCTTGTAATATTTCCACAAACAAAAAATTGTACCCCAAAAATGTGACTTTATTCTGAATATCTCAGATGTTTTTTTCCCTCAATGTGGCTCTTTAAGATGTGTAGAACATTACAGTTGGCCTTTAGTTTGCTTGCTTTTTATTCCCTGCTTCATTCCTTCCACCACTTGGCCTCCAACCCTTCATCTCCCATCTTCATGCCCACATGCAGCCACCATCTGCAATATGCAATATTAACATGCAACAATCTGCTTTTATGTCTGGATTGCTCCTCTCCTGAGTCACGTTTCCTTCTGTTCTTCTCCGTCCAGCAGGCATCTGTAGCTTTCTTCTCTTGTGCTCTCGCTGTGTGTGTGTGTGTGTGTGTGTGTGTGTGTGTGGTGTGTGTGTGTGTGTGTGTGTTTTGTCACCTGTCCTCCCCTTCATCTGAACATACAGTAAACGTCCTTTCCATCCTCTTGATTTTCAATCTCCAGCAAAGCACTCCTTTTTGGCTCTTCCCCCTCCGTCTTCTTCATGTTTTTTTTTTTTTTTTTTCCCTCTCTCCCACTGCGCGATCCGCTGCAGACATGCCTGTTTGGTGCTACAACCTATTTAGGGTCCTGCTGCCCGAGCTGCAAGGTAATTGGAACTGAAGTCACGGTCAGCACAGACAACATGGCAGACGGAGCAAGGAACAAGAATACTGAAAAGAAAACAGAGTCAGGGGAGAAGATGACACATCCAAGTCCTTATTATTATTATTATTATTATTATTATTATTATTATTATTATTATTATTATTATTATTATTCATCTACTGATTTCTACTGATACTGGCATGGAGTGGAGCTGGAGTGCATGATGGGTAAATGAGCCTCGTCTACTGTTCCTAAACCTCATAACGTGTCCTCATAAACCTTCCCAGGAGTGTTAACCCTAACCCTAACCAAAATGACCCAAGATCACAGCCACGATCATGGAAGAGGTCAAACATGTTTTAGTCAATGACAACAAAAAATGTCATTTTTGAATGAAACTTTTGCTTCTGAGAGAAACAAAATCCAACCCTACATGTGTGAAAAAGTGTTTGGCCCCACCCCATGCCCCACCCCCACCCCCATGCCCTGTTAAAACATAACTAGACTGCGATTAATTGAGCAATTTCTATAAAGCTTGGGACTCCAGCCAACCACAGTGAGAGTCATTGTCCACAAATGGCCAAAACACGTAAAAGTGGTGAACCTTCCCAAGATTAGCTGGCCAACCAAAAATGACCCCAACAGCGCAATGATGACTCATCCAAGGGGTCGCAAAAGACCCCACAACAACATCCAAACAACTGCAGGCCTCACCTGCCTCAGTTAAGGTCAGTGTTCATGCCTCCACCATAAGAAAGACACCGTGCAAACACGGCCTGCACGGCAGAGTTCCAAGACCAAAACCACTGCTGAACAACAACAACAACATGAAGGCTTGTCTCCATTTTGCCACAAAACATCTTAACGACCCCCAAGATCCTTTTGGGAAAATACTCGGACAAAAGTTGGAACTTTTTGGAAGGTGTGTGTGTCCCATTCCATCTGGCGCATTTCATAGCAACATAAAATATGGTGGTGGTAGTGTGATGGTCTGGAGCTGTTTGGTTGCTTCAGGACCTGGAAGACTTGGCGTGGTAAATGGGACATGAACTTTGCTGAAGGAGAACGCTCGGCCATGTGTTGGTGACCTCAAGCTGAAGCATGAACTCTGCTGAAGGAGAACGCTCGGCCATGTGTTGGTGACCTCAAGCTGAAGCATGAACTCTGCTGAAGGAGAACGCTCGGCCATGTGTTGGTGACCTCACGCTGAAACTAACTGGGCTTGTGGACCAGAACGTGTCTGCCAACCAAAGAGCACCTTTGCAGTCTGGAGTCATTCAAGTAGTGGAATCCATCCAGCCCACAAAGAGCCCACTTTGTGACTTCACACGATGTGAAGACACGATTGGCTCTGTTGGTGTCACTAACATTAATATGAAATATACGTTGATGTAAAAATGCTTTTCCATTCAAGGGAGCTTTTGGAACCCCAGCAGGGTCTGATTCTAACGGATGGAAGAGTCCAACGGTGTCGGCCTGCAGCAGTAAGTCCATACGCTGGATGAGCTACAAATTGATGAAAAGACTTTTAGCTAAAAAGCAACGTGTCACAAGGTATTGTCTGGCCAATAAATATGCTTCTTGGAATATCCGTCACACAAACGTGAGTTGGAATGTTTTGACTACGCTAACGAGAAGCTACCGGGAAGAGACATTCATTACAATAAAACAAAGTAGGTGTAAATCTTCTTTACACGCAGCACTTTTTATATAAGTGGAGGGGAGCTGGCTAATGAGACGCAATAAAGAATGCGCCTGGAAGACGACAAAATAGTGAGCGTAATGGATGCTAAAGCCTGGCATGGAAACAAGGGGCTGGCGGGTAGACCACAATACCTAAAGAGTCCAAACCGAGGCTAGGATGGTATCAGGAACGTTACCTGCATGAGTACCGGGTAGGTGGATGAATTTAGTTTTCTAACGCTTATCCTCACCAGGGTCGCGGGGGGTGCTGGAGCCTATCCCAGCCGTCTTGGGGCGAGAGGCGGGGTCCACCCTGGACTGGTGGCCAGCCAATCCCAGGGCACATATAGACAAACAACCATTCACACTCACATTCATACCTATGAACCTATGATCCTACCTAATAAAAAATAAAAATTAAAAATTAAAAAATAAAAAATAAAAAATAAAAAATAAAAAATAAAAAATAAAAAATAAAAAATAAAAAATAAAAAATAAAAAATAAAAAATAAAAAATAAAACTTGGCCATCTCTGTGTGGAGTTTGCGTGTTCTCCCCATGCATGCGTGGGTTTGCTCCGGGTACTCCGGGTACTAGTGGGTTAGCACTTCCTGATATGTTAGCATGTGTTTCCACAAAGACATTTGCCGCTACTATTTCGGGCATGCAACGTACAGAGTAAAACGCAGTCAAATGCTCCGCTCGGTATGTCGAGGAAGCTTTGGTGGATTTGTGTGTTTGCATGTTCTGCCTGTGCGTGCATGGGTTTTCTAGTGAGCCTAGTGAGGATAAGCAGCATAGAAAATGGATGGATAGACAAACCAAGGTGGCAAAATTTTTGCAAAATTTTGGATGTTAACCAAGACATACACTAACCAAGGTGGCGAAATTTTTGCAAAATTGTTTGATGTCAACCAAAACATACACTATCCAAGGTGGCAAAATTTTTGCAAAAAATTTGGATGTTAACCAAAACATACACTATCCAAGGTGGCAAAATGTTTGCAAAAATTTTGGATGTTAACCAAAACATACACTAACCAAGGTGGCAAAATGTTTGCAAAGATTTTGGATTTCAACCAAAACATACACTATCCAGGGTGCCAACATTTTGGGAATTTAGTTTTCTAACGCTTATCCTCACCAGGGTCGCAGGGGGTGCTGGAGCCTATCCCAGCCGTCTTGGGGTGAGAGGCGGGGTCCACCCTGGACTGGTGGCCAGCCAATCCCAGGGCACATATAGACAAACAACCATTCACACTCACATTCATACCTATGGACAATTTGGAGTGGCTAATTAACCTAGCATGTTTTTGGAATGTGGGAGGAAATCGGAGTACCCGGAAAAGCCACGCATGCACGGGGAGAACATGCAAACTCCACAGAGTGGAATTGAACCCTGGTCTCTTAGCTGTGAGGTCGCTAACCACTTGACCGTGGGAAAAACGTATTTTCGCTACTATTTCATTGACCAGAAGTCCATGAATTTGCGGGGCGGAATCATAATCAACATAATCAACAAATGAGAAACACGATGCTAAAATGCTATCAGTATCGGAGTCAGTAGTACTACTGCTGTATTTCCTTGCTATTGTACTGATAGCAACATTTGCATCCACGATAAAGATAAAGAAGTACACATAGAGTGAAGCACAACGTGGCGATGGGACGACTACTCGTGTTTTAAAATCACGGAAAAAACACCAAAGTGGTAATAAGTCATTCCAGTCCCCCCAACCGCCCCCCCATCCAGCTCTCCTTTCATTTGTCTAATAGAAGACTTTTTCTTTTTCTCCAAGTCTCATCTTGCTGCCCTCCTTCCTCATCTCCTAGCTAATGTGTCCATCTTTCACCCCCTATTCAGCGCAGTAGGGAAGCGCTGCATTTGGAGCTCATTAAGTAAGGACCTACAACAGCGTGCACGTGTGTGTGCACGTGTGTGTGCACGTGTGTGTGTGTGTGTGTTCGATGTTGCAGCTGTCTGGTTTGTGTTTAAGAATTACTGAAAATTTATGACAGCATTCCAAAATACCTGCCTCGGGATATGCAGATGAATCCGGCGTTACAATCTGGTACCAAAATGGCCGTTTAAACTCTTTGTTATTCAACCTATTGTTTCTGTGTGGAATCATTTTGTATTGGGGGGTTGTGCAAAGGGCAAAAAGGAAAATCTACCGGAATACCAGAATGCTTTGGGGTGTCACGAGACCATGCCCCACAAATTGACACAAAATTGACACATAAGCCACTGCTATAATAAAATAAAAAATAAAATAAAATAAAAAAAAATAAAAAATAAAAAATAAAAATAAATAAAATAAAATAAAAAAAATAAATAAAAAAAATAAAAAAAAATAAAACTTGGCCATCTCTGTGTGGAGTTTGCATGTTCTCCCCGTGCATGCGTGGGTTTTCTCCGGGTACTCCGGGTACTACTAGGTTAGCACTTCCTGATATGTTAGCATGTGTTTCCACAAAGGCATTTGCCGCTACTATTTCGGGCATGCAACGTACAGAGTAAAACGCACTCAAATGCTCCACTCGGTATGTCGAGGAAGCTTTGGTGGATTTGTGTGTTTGTGTTCCGAGGCGTTTATAATATCTGCGGTGGAATTGGCAGCGTTGTCAACGTGGGTGTTTCCAACAAGATCTCTCCCTCGATGGTCTTGGGGTTGTGGTTGGAGAGACGTACATAACATGGTGGGAGCGTGTGCTCATCATTTCAAACATCGTGTTCCGTCACATGACAAGTGTTACCGGTAAACTCTCAGTGGGGTGTGACACTCAAACACTGCTGGTAAAATCATAGTCTTACGCTTTAACTTGAATGCAAACCAAGGCAGGGGTGGTTAGCATGTTGGCCACACAGTCAGGAGATCGGGAAGCTGGAAGGGAAGCTGGAATTGGAATTGTGGCTTTCCGTGTGGCGTTTGCATGTTCTGCCTGTGCGTGCATGGGTTTTCTAGTGAGCCTAGTGAGGATATGCAGCATAGAAAATGGATGGATAGACAAACCAAGGTGGCAAAATTTTTGCAAAAATTTTGTATGTTAACCAAGACATACACTAACCAAGGTGGCGAAATTTTTCCAAATTTTTTTGATGTCAACCAAAACATACACTATCCAAGGTGGCAAATTTTTTCAAAAAATTTGGATGTTAACCAAAACATACACTAACCAAGGTGGCAACATGTTTGCAAAAATTTAGGATGTCAACCAAAACATACACTATCCAAGGTGGCAAAATTATTGCAAAAAATTTGGATGTTAACCAAAACATACACTAACCAAGGTGGCAACATTTTTGCAAAAATTTTGGATGTCAACCAAAACATACACTATCCAAGGTGGCCAAATTTTTTATCAAAAAATTTGGATGTTAACCAACACATACACTAACCAAGGTGGCAACATTTTTGCAAGATTTTTTGATGTCAACCAAAACATACACTATCCCAGGTGGCAAAATTTTTTCAAAAAATTTGGATGTTAACCAAAACATACACTAACCAAGGTGGCAACATTTTTGCAAAAAAAATTGGATGTCAACCAAAACATACACTATCCAAGGTGGCAAAATTTTTGCAAAAAATTTGGATGTTAACCAAGACATACACTAACCAAGGTGGCAAAGTTTTTGCAAGATTTCTTGATGTCAACCAAAACATACACTAACCAAGGTGGCAAAATTATTGCAAAAAATGTGGATGTTAACCAAAACATACACTAACCAAGGTGGCAACATTTTTGCAAAAATTTTGGATGTCAACCAAAACATACACTATCCCAGGTGGCAAAATTTTTGCAAAAAATTTGGATGTTAACCAAAACATACACTAACCAAGGTGGCAACATTTTTGCAAAAATTTTGGATGTCAACCAAAACATACACTATCCAAGGTGGCAAAATTTTTGCAAAAATTTTGGATGTTAACCAAAACATACACTAACCAAGGTGGCAACATTTTTGCAAAGATTTTGGATTTCAACCAAAACATACACTATCCAAGGTGCCAACATTTTGCCAAAATTTTGGATGTTAACCAAAACATACACTAACCAGTGCAGATGTTAACCGAGGTACCACTTATTTAATACAAATAAATGAGCATATATGACAACAAAATACAGTGATTCCAAGCCACTTTGCGCTGAAATCTGCAGTTTCTGTCACGCTGTCACTTTTTCATGGAAGTCATGGAACTATAGACGGTAAGAGACAAGTATCGGCTTCAAGGGGAAGCGTATGTTTGCTCGATGGAGGCCTGGCCTGCTTTGTTTAAACTCTGCCTCTCGCTATTTCTGGATCAGCCTTCCCTTCTTTGATGTGCACCAGTTTCCCTTCTTTCTTTTGGCTCTCCTTATTGCTTTGTTTAACCATTTTCTCACCCGCATCCTCTCCTCACAAACCATCCGTCTTCAGAATCCTCCTTTTTTTGTCATCCCTTACATCTCCTTCCACCTTCACCTGCTTCATCCTCAAGTTGAATAGTCCCAAAACCGCCTTCCTCCTGGACCTGACGCCTCCCAGCCTCCCCGCCTCCCCGCCTCCCTGCCTGGTGTACGGTGGGAGAGCAGGTGCCGGAGCTGTGAGGTGCTTTAATTGTGTTTTTTCGATAGATGAAAGAGGAGTTGGACCTACTGCGGTGTTTATACGTGCATGTGTGTGTGTACTTTGAAGAGGCGGCGGCACCAAATAATTGGAGAGACGCACCTGGACACTGGTCACCTCTAAACCCTGCCCCTCTGCCCTTCAGCCGGATCCATTCACTGGGTGCGTGTTGGAAGTGGACTGCCTACACAGGCGGGGGTTTTGTTGGTCTTGGTGTGACATTCAAGTGTACGCTATAAAAGATTCATAAATGGCAACAACCTGACTGGTGACAAAGCTACGGCCGAGCACAGACTAATATTCAAACTTGGCTTTTCACAAAGAACATTTTTACTACCTCAGGTAGTCTGCTGTACTACATCGCAGCACGTACTCAGTGGTCATCTGGCACAGTGCGAGCTAGTTTGCAATATTGTTTACAAAATACAAAAACACAAAACTGCCTGGACAAAGAACCATTAGAACATCACACAGGTAAAGAAAAAGTGGAACTAGCTCAAATCCCACAACAACTATACCTGCAAAAGAAAATGTCGGTTGGCCGGATGATTTTCGTTTTGGTGTCCCGGCCAACCCCCTGAGGCTTCCTGTTGACGCCATCTCCTGTAAGGTCGCTGGCGACTCGCCACTTGTCCTTGCACTACCCACCCTTAGGGGCGGGTACTGTCATGCCCCGTCTTTATTTCCCTGTATATGCCTTAGTTCTGCTTTGCATGCCTTTGGTTACATTCCATTCCTTATGATTCACCACAACGACATATGACCATCAGACACAGGAAGGACGAGAAAGCTGATTGGTGGAAACAGGGGTCAGGATAAGACACACATCGATTCTCACCTGTATTATCACATTTCTGTGGAAATATTGCCTACTTTGGAAGAAAGGGAAAAAACGTAGTAAAATGTATGAATTTGCAGGACCATGAATGCTCAACTTAATAGTGACAAAACAGATATTATCATCATGGGTCCCAAAAACATCCCAACACCCACCCATAACTTCTATCTTCAATTTGACAGCGCCACCCTCACTCCATCCCCGCTCATCCGCAACCTTGGTATCCTCCTGGACCCCACCCTTTCATTTGGACCCCACCCTTTCATTTGAACCCCACATCAAACAGTTGACCCGGACTGCATTCTTCCATCTTAAGAACATAGCCCGACTCCGTCCATCACTTCCATTCTCTGCCGCTGAATCCCTGATCCATGCATTCATCCCAACCAGGATGGACTACTGCAACAGTATTCCCTACGGTACACCTTCCAAAACCCTCAACAAACTACAATATATTCACAACCTCACCTCCACCCGCTCCCGTCAACACATTACCCCCGTCCTCCAAAACCTCCACGATCTGACCCCCCCATATCTCCCAGACCTGCTCCATCCACACAATCCCTCCTCAGACTCCAACCTCCTGGTACTCCCCTGGAAGACCAAGCTCCCAACCTGGGGAGACAGAGCCTTCTCCATCGCTGGCCATCACTACCACCATTGGGGGGGAACCGGTGGAGGTGGTTGAGGAGTATAGGTACCTAGGCACGATATTTGATGGCCTTCTGAGGTTTTCATCTAATACAGAGGAGATCCTCAAGAAGTGCAATCAGAGACTGTACATGTTGAGGAAGCTGAGCTCCTTTGGAGTGAACAAAAACATTTTGCTGACCTTCTATTATGCTTTCATTGAGAACTTTTTGGCCTTTTCATTCATTTCATGGTTTTATTCACTACATCTACAGGATCGGACTCGTTTAACCAGTATTTCAAATGTTTGTTCCAAAATCATTGGCCATCCTGTGAGACCTCTTCCTACACACTGCGATCAACAAATAACCCGGACTGCATACAGGATTCTACAGGACCTTTCCCACGCGCTACACCCCGTGTTTGAGTGGCTTCCATCGGGTCGGAGACTAAGATGCCCACGATGTAGAACACAAAGGAGGAGGGCTACCTTTGTCTCTACAGCAGTCCGGCTTCTGAACTTGGACCCCTCCCTATCCAGATTTCGCACAACCTCCCTTTAGCTTGTTATACTTTTTAAATTATTTAATTACTATTTATTCTCTTAGGTACATGTGTGTTCAGTTGTGTCTGCTCTTTTACTTGTCCTTGTCTGCTTTCTACATTTTTATTCCATATGCTGCTCTCTGTGTCCTTTAAATTGGCCCTCAGGGATAAATAAAGTGTTTTTGAACTTGAACTTGAACTGCCCCCCACCCTCTGGAACTCTTTGCCCCATTCACTCCGTGCTTGCCCTGACCTTCCCGGTTTCAAAAAACAACTCAAAACCCGCCTCTTTAAATCTGGTTTTAATGTCTAACTTTTTATATCTGACTGCTGTGCCCCGCCCCTCCCCGCTTTTACTCATGTTTTAACTGTGTATTAACCAATCAATGTTGGATTTTAACGTATCTTTTACTCTGTTTACTTGCTTTTATTCAACTCCATTTGTCTGTAAAGTGTCTTTGAGTATTTTGAAAAGCGCTATACAAATAAAATGTATTATTATTATTATTATTATTATTAATCTGTAATTAACAGTACAGCTGTGTACCAGTACTACAAACGCCATTACTTTTCTGCTCATTCTGTTGAGGTCGATGATGTTCCGTGTAAAAATCCATGCCAAATAAAGTAGGAATGAAATCAAATGTGATTTCTTCACCCGTCTTCCTCACCGGGTGCCGCTAATGCATCAGCTAATCCTTTCATGACCTGCTAACACTTGTGCTATCTCATTCTCGCCCGCTCAATCGAGACGAGACTCTGTGGGGGGGCGGGGGTTTGGTTGGGGGCTTGGTTGTACAACACCGTCATTACAGTACTACGCTCTTTTCATCTTCATCTTCATCCCAGCCTGCCTGTGATCCTTGATCCTCCGCTTCCTGCCCCGAGCTTTAACCTTATTACCCTGAACGCCCCGAGGACGTGTAATGAAACACTTCCCTCATTCAGTGGGTCAATTTGCTCCATTTTTCCACGTATGAAGTCCAAATTCCTCCTCATCCCTTCGGCAAACGTGGATGTCGGTGTTCCGGAAAGAATCAACTTTCCATCCGTGTGCTGATCCTGGAAAGAAATTCCTGTCTTGCACTTACCTTATTGATTTCAGCTTACACTTGTCAGAACCCCCCCCCCCCACGCCACGCCACGCCACGCACACACATTGATGCTCCGCTCGGCTGCTTCTGATGCAACGTAATCATGCGCTTCCAATTACAGAAGACGCATGGAATCAGAGGCCCCTCGCTGTCATGTGATTCAATCCGAGTGGCAAACATTCCAACGAGATCAAACGCGGCATCATCAAGTGTCACACGGAAAAGACGCTTCTCCTGGCAGTGATGAGCAATTTGTTCCTCAGGAACCTTGGATGACATTCACCCTCGTTGTCACGTGACGACCCGCGCCCATCTGTCAATGGAGTTTCTCCAAAAGCTGTCACTTCATCGTTTATTTATGGACGTTCTTCCTGAAATCTCCTACAGGGAAGTCTGGCTCCAAAAGCAAAGGATCAAATCGAACGGCATTGGGTGGCGTTGGCTGATTTTGATGCTCGTTTGAGAAGGTGAACATGCTTTTTAAAACAGGAATACGTGTGGTCTCCTTTCACCAGGTTTCCACCAGGTTTCCACCAGGTTTCCACCGGGTTTCCACCGGGTTTCCACCGGGTTCCCACCGGGTTTCCACCGGGTTTCCACCGGGTTTGCACCGGGTTTCCACCGGGTTTCCACCGGGTTTCCACCGGGTTTGCACCGGGTTTGCACCGGGTTTCCACCGGGTTTCCACCGGGTTTTCACCGGGTTTCCACCGGGTTTCCACCGGGTTTTCACCGGGTTTCCACCGGGTTTTCCACCGGTTTTCCACCGGTTTTCCACCGGGTTTCCACCGGGTTTTCACCGGGTTTCCACCGGGTTTTCCACCGGTTTTCCACCGGTTTTCCACCGGGTTTCCACCGGGTTTCCACCGGGTTTCCACCGGGTTTCCACCGGGTTTGCACCGGGTTTAAACCGGGTTTGCACCGGGTTTCCACCGGGTTTCCACCGGGTTTTCCACCAGGTTTCCACCAGGTTTCCACCAGGTTTTCCACCAGGCTTCCACCAGGTTTCCACCAGGTTTCCACCAGGTTTCCACCAGGTTTGCACCAGGTTTGCACCAGGTTTGCACCAGGTTTCCACCAGGTTTCCACCAGGTTTGCACCAGGTTTGCACCAGGTTTCCACCAGGTTTCCACCAGGTTTCCACCAGGTTTCCACCAGGTTTGCACCAGGTTTGCACCGGGTTCCCACCGGGTTCCCACCGGGTTTCCACCGGGTTTCCACCGGGTTTCCACCAGGTTTTCCACCAGGTTTTCCACCAGGTTTTCCACCAGGTTCCCACCAGGTTTCCACCAGGTTTCCACCAGGTGTCCAAACTTTTTCCATCAAGGGCCCCGTGAAAAATGCCAGGATAATAATAATAATAATAATACATTTTATTTGTATAGCGCTTTTCAAGATACTCAAAGACACTTTACAAAAGAATGAAGTTGAATAGAGCAAGTAAACAGAATAAAAGACACACCAAAATACAACATTCATTCATTGGTTAGTACACAGTTAAAAAAGCGGGGGCGGGGCACAGCAGTCAGATATAGAAGGTTAGACATTAAAACCAGATTTAAAGAGGTGGGTTTTGAGTTGTTTTTTGAAGGTGGGAAGGTCAGGGCAAGCACGGAGTGAGTGGGGCAAGGAGTTCCAGAGGGTGGGGGCAGCGATGGAGAAGGCTCTGTCTCCCCAGGTTCGGAGCTTGGTCTTACAGGGGAGTGCCAGGAGGTTGGAGTCTGAGGAGCGAAGGGGACGCGGGGGATTATGTGGATGGAGGAGGTCTGTGAGATATGGGGGGGTCAGATCGTGGAGGGCTTTGTAGGTGATGAGAAGAATTTTGAAGTGAATGCGTTGGGGGACGGGAAGCCAGTGGAGGTTTTGGAGGACAGGGGTAATGTGTTCACGGGAGCGGGTGGAGGTGAGGAGGCGGGCAGCGGAGTTCTGAATATATTGTAGTTTGTTGAGGGTTTTGGAAGGTGTACCGTAGAGGATGCTGTTGCAGTAGTCGATTCTGGAGGTGATGAATGCATGGATTAGGGATTCAGCAGCAGAGAATGTGAGTGATGGACGGAGTCGGGCTATGTTCTTAAGATGAAAGAATGCAGTCCGGGTTAACTGTTTGATGTGGGGTTCAAATGAAAGGGTGGGGTCTAGGAGGATACCAAGGTTGCGGATGAGCGGGGATGGAGTGAGGGTGGCGCTGTCAAATTGAAGATAGAAGTTATGGGTGGGTGTTGGGATGTTTTTGGGACCGATGATGTTAATATCTGTTTTGTCACTATTAAGTTTGAGAACATTTTGTTCCATCCAAGTTTTGATATCAGCTAAGCAGTTGAGGGTGGAGTAGATGTTGGAGGTGATGGAGGTGGTAGAAATGTATAGTTGAATATCATCAGCGTAGCTGTGGAAGTTGAGGCCATGTCGACGGATGATATTGCCAAGTGGAAGGATGTAGAGGATGAAGAGAAGAGGACCAAGCACCGAACCTTGGGGAACACCTTGAGGTAAAGGGGCTATGGAGGAGGAGCAGCTATTTATGTGCACAAACTGTTGACGGTTGGTGAGGTATGATTGGATCCAGGACAGAGCAGAATCGGTGATATTGAGGCTGGTTTTGAGGCGGGACAGGAGGATAGAGTGGCTAATGGTGTCAAAGGCTGCGGTGAGGTCTAGGAGGATGAGGATGGTAAGATGGCCGGAATCGGAGGAGAGAAGAAGATCATTGGTGATTTTAAGAAGAGCTGTTTCAGTGCTGTGTTTGGGACGGAAACCGGACTGGAAGGATTCAAACAGGCTGTTGGAGTTGAGGTGAGATTGAAGTTGAGCAGCTATGACACGTTCAAGGATTTTGGACAGAAAGGGGAGGTTGGATATGGGACGGAAATTGGAGAGGTTATTGGGATCGAGACCAGACTTTTTGAGTGTGGGGGTGATTGCCGCCAGCTTGAGAGACTGTGGGACGGATCCAGTGATAAGGGAGGAGTTAATGATACTTGTGATCAGCGGGGAGATGATGTGGAGGCAGGGTTTGATGAATGAAGAAGGGATAGGATCCAGGGAGCATGTTGGAGTCTTCATACCGGTTAGTATTTCAGTGAGTTGCACGGGTGAGATAGGTGTGAATTTGGAGAGTCGTTGGGTGGAGCCAGATAGTGGAGGGTCAGGAGGAAGCGAGTGAGTCGAGGGGGGGTTTAGGGAGCTGTATATTTTGGTAATTTTGGACTGGAAGTAGGTTAAGAAGTTGTTGCATTTGGTGGTGGTGAAGGATGAGGAGGAGTTGTCATTTGGCTTTAGCAGTGTGTTGATGGTTGAAAAGAGGGATTTAGGATTGTTAGAACCAGATGTAATCAGATTGGAGTAGTATCGTGAGCGGGCAGTGTTTAAGGCATCTTTATATTGCTGTAGAAAGTCTGTGTAAGCTTGAAGATGAACAGTTAGGCCAGATTTCTTGTACAGTCTCTCAAGCTGGCGTTTACGGGACTTCATATTATGGAGCTGAGGGGTGTACCAGGGGGCAGTGTGGGAGAAGGAGACCAATTTGGTTTTTTTAGGGGCCAGTTCATCAAGACAGGAGGAAAGGGTATTGTTGTAGTAGGAGACAAGTTCAGAGGGGTCCTCAGACAGCGGGTGAGGGGAGATAGCAAATGCAAGGGCCACTATGATATATAGGGCCAAGATGTATATTTAAATAAAACTTGCGTCTCAGCTTTGTCATATAGGTGAAAAAGACTTTTTATGAGTTTTATTTTCCAAATATTTAACATTTCTTATTTCAATAGTCCTTGGGAATTTTCTTCTCGGAATATTTACACTTTATTCTCATATTATAACTTTTGTCCAACCTCATTTACCAAAAATTACAACTGTTTTGTTTCTCATATTATTGCAATAAAAATAAAACTGTTTTTCTTTAGAATATTACAAGTTTATTCTTGTGAAAGTGCAACTTTTTCTCTTATTATTTAGACTTTATTCTTGTAAAATGATTTCTTCCCCCATTTTTGCTGTTTTGTTTGAGCTCACTTATTGCTCATTTTCTTTTTGTAATTATTTATGACTTTATTCCTGTAATATTTTCACTTGATGTTTGCAACATTCAAACTTTTTCCGCAACCCAAAACTTTCCAATAATTGCAACTTTGATGCTAAAATGAGTAAATGAATTTTCCTCATAATATTATTATGTTATTCTCATCAAAATGAGCTTTTATATTACTTCTGGTTAAATGAGTTCTCTTGTTAAAGTGAATGAAGTGGATATTCTTATCCGTCACTTTGTAGGTGTTAGTTTGGATGTACAATTTGCTACGTACATTGAAGTATGCTGGGAAATACACTGAAAACAAAACAAGTCATTTTGACCTTAAACTACCTGATGTCTCTGAACGCAACCCCCCATTGGTAATAATAAGACGGTTAAGGTGTTATTCTAACATTCTGTGCCAATGAAATGATTACACAAATAGATATTAAATATGTATAATACTGTCTTTTATCTTTCAGTTCCTTAAATACAGTAAACATGGCCAGATTTTTTTAATTGTTTTAAAAAAATTGTGATTAATCCGATAAAATTAATTAATGCACATAATGACAAGCCACGCTTGTTTGTTTTGATGGCAGACGGAAGCACAGTGTAGCATCCCGAGGTGCATTCACAGACACCATGCATGTTTCACTACAGGAGCGTGAGGTGCATTCACAGACACCATGTATGTTTCATTACAGGAGCACGAGGTGCATTCACAGACACCATGTATGTTTCATTACAGGAGCACGAGGTGCATTCACAGACACCATGCATGTTTCACTACAGGAGCATGAGGTGCATTCAAAGACATATTGGCAAACTGCAATCTCAGATACTTTTTGTACTGCGTCAACAGCTAGATGTGTGATTTGGAATGATGGGAATTCCAACTCCGGAATGTTCAAACTAAGCAAGCGTGCCAGCATAATTCAACCTTATTCCATCCTGATCCTGAAGGTCAACGCGAGAAGAAAGGACAATCATCATCTTAATGAGCGCCAGAGCGCCGCCACGGCTAACCAAAGCAGAGGGGAAGGGGGCGTTCAAAAGTACAAATGAGCTTTTAATGCAGCACGGACCCCCAAGAGGAAGACAATGATGGAGAGGAAATTGCTCTGATCAAACACATGATCTTTGCAACGTGTCGACGTGGCCATCGTGCTCGGTGACGCCTCCTCACTTGATGGCTGCCTGCTTCGTCTTTGTCTTGTGTGGGAACAACAAAGACTGATGGAGTCCGGCTCGGGGTCAGAGTGCTACTTTGGTGTGGTAGTTCCAGGGATGGATTTATTGTCTGAGGTTGGAATTGATCACCCAACAAGGGAGTTAAAAAACAAACAAACATATATATATACGGTATGTATGTTTATATACATATAAACATATGTATATGTATACGGTATGTATGTTTATATACATATAAACATACATACCGTATTTTCTGGACTATAAGTTGCTCTGGAATATAAGTCGCTCAAGGCCAAAAATGCATAATCAGGTATAAAAAAACATACATAAGTCGCATTTTTTGTGGGTAATTTATTTTCCAAACTACTTGACCAAAACAGACATTACGCCATCTTGGAAGGCAAGTTCTAACATTAATAAAAGAATAGAGAACAGGCTGAATAGGTGTAAGATATGCGAACACAATGCTTATTCAGATACACAAAAAATAAACATGAACAGAAAAGGTGTCCAGTGTTTATGGAACATAAACACTTTTTTCATTTATAAGTCGCTCTGGAGTATAAGTGGCAGGAACAGCCAACCTATGAAAAAAAGTGCGACTTATAGTCCAGAAAATACGGTATATACCGTATTTTCTGGACTATAAGTCGCTCCGGAGTATAAGCCGCACAAGGCCAAAAATGCATAATTAGGTATAAAAAACATACATAAGTCGCACTGGAGTATAAATCGCATTTTTTGTGGGTAATTTATTTTCCAAACTACTTGACCAAAACAGACATTACGCCATCTTGGAAGGCAAATTCTAACATGAATAAAAGAATAGAGAACAGGCTGAATAGGTGTAAGATATGCTAACACAATGCTTATTCAGATACACAAAAAATAAACATGAACAGAAAAGGTGTCCAGTGTTTATGGAACATAAACACTTTTTTCATTTATAAGTCGCTCTGGAGTATAAGTGGCAGGAACAGCCAACCTATGAAAATACAGTATATATGTATGTACAGAATGTATATTAGTGCGGAAAAGGTTTTAAAGCCATTTCTAAATCTCTGGGACTCCAGCCAACCACGACGAGAGCCATTATCCACAAATGGTGAAAACATGGAACAGTAATGAACCTCGCCAGGAGTTGCCGGCCGACCAAAATGACCCCAAGAGTGCAACCGACGACTCATCCAAGAGGTCACAAAAGACCCCACAACAACATCCAAAGAAGTGCAGCCTTCACTCGCCTCAGTTAAGGTCGGTGTTCATGACTCCACCATAGGAAAGACACTGGGTAAAAACGGCCTGCATGGCAGATTTCCCAGACCAAAACCACTGCTGAACTTGTGTCAGTTTTTTTTTAGCAAACATCTTGATGAACATCTCCATGTACGTGTCCACAGCTTCACAACCAGCTACCATGTTCAGGGTGTTCCTGCTCTGGGTTTTTTCCATTCTCCAGCCAGGAGGTTTTGGCCAGACTTTGGCAGGACTCTAAGACCAAGGGACTACCAGGTCCTACAAGGAAGGATATTTGGTATTTCTAAGTCGCAACATCACACCTACCTTGCCAAGTTTGGGGATCAAAGTACTGCTCTTTCTGTTCTCCAGTGAAGGAATATACTAGTCACATATTTGCCTGCTAGGATTCGAACACCTGGGATAAAGCATCCCACTGCTTGTCTTATAGTAAATAAAAATAGTTAACCCAGAGCCCATCTCGTCAGGCTAAAAGTCAACACGAGCAAAGTTGGTATTTATGAGCGGGAAACCAGGACAGGATGCGTTGCCATGGGAACCCGAGCCAAATGGGAGACCGAAGGTGCCAAGGCGACTATATCTGGTGGTGGAAGCTGAGGGGGGTAGACATTTTTTTTTTTTAGCTCAGTCATGAAGTCATCGCCAGGATGTTCTCCCTTGGCTTCAATCCGGTAAAACACAGATAAAATCTCGATAAAATCGATAACGGACAGAAACGATCTCGAAACTGGTGACCCAAAAGCGGGATTTTTTCAAACAATCTTATAATTTAGATGCTGTCTCTTTAAGGCGTGCTCTTGTCTAGCAAATATTGGCAGCTGGGTGTCAGACAGAGGCCGCATTCATTCTCCAGTCCAGGTCCTTCCTCATCCACTCGAGGTGCATTCAAAGACACCCGCAAAATACAACCTTCTTTGGTTTGTTTCTCATAATATTACAAAGTTTGAAAATAAGTTCTAAAATAAAATGTTGTTTTTCTTTAGAATATTAAAAAAATAATTCCTGTAAAATTGCAATTTTTTTCTCATTTTTTTCTCTTCATATTTTGACTTTATTCTCAGAAAGGAGCTTCAATGGCGTGCGATTTTTGAGCCTTGTTAGCCATGTCTTTTTAGCTGTTTGTATATCTTTAGAACACACGGAATAGAGGACAACATTCAGTATGGATGAGGGGCCAAAGAAGAAAAAATGTCCATAGGTATGAATGTGAGTGTGAATGGTTGTTTGTCTATATGTGGCCTGTGATTGGCTGGCCACCAGTCCAGGGTGGACCCTGTACAAAACGGAGGGATGGATGGGACCTATGATGCTTATCCACTTGTCCCCCCATAAATGTTGTCTTCTCGTGTTAAACGATTCATCAATGTTAACAATGACAACAAAAAACCACACAAAGACCCATGAAAATGAACATAAAGGAGCATTGAAAACTACGATCTTAGTATCGGTCCGATACTCCTTGGTATCAATACTATTGATATTTGGTCCTTCCTCATCCACTCAAGGTGCATTCATAGACACCCGCAACACGCAAACTGGTCCTGCGACCCACTTTTGGTTCCCGATCCACCAGTTGAGAAGCCCTGGTCTACAAGTCAGGAATCAAGAGAACTGCTCGGATGCCCGAGGCGAACTCCAAAACACAACAACGGTGCAAGAGCAAGACCAGAGGAACATCTCGTTACGTGGGAGTTGGTTTTAAAAAGGAGACTAGATTAGTTTGGGGCGGTACTGTTCTACAAGATAGCCCGCTTGCAAAAACTGTCCCTGGATTGGACCATACCACTAAGCTACGACTGACATGAACGCACACAACAAACAGTGCATGATGGATTCCCACAAAAATAAAAGTACCTGATAAATACACAATGGACTTTAAATGGCATCTAAACTGACAATTTGGCCCAAAATGAGCCAGACTGGATGAAATATTGCATGTGTTGATGATTATCTTTGCACCTGGCTAAGTCCATCATTCACGGGGGGGGGGGGGGGCATAATGACTGTTCCCCTGTCCACACCCCACTAAACCGTGGTTATAAATGAAGCATGGGAACATAAAAGAGCCATAGTGAGACCATCCATCAGGACACGTACGATCCAAACGATGTGAAAGGAAGCATTTTTATTCTGAAATGTTTTTTTGACCTTCGCCCCTAATAAGCCGCGTGAAACAACGACTCTTCATCATGACGTGCAAATCACAACGTCAGCCAAGGAGATTCAAAAATGCTAAATGTTTATTCCGACAAAGTCATTTGATTGAGGATTTATGGATAATATCGTCAAATGATAGCTTCTCTTGCAAGCCGATGAACCGTAACCTCCAGTGGGCAGAACCAGGGCAGGGATGCCAGCTCACCCTGGCTGGCAAGGCTGAATGGGGGACGGGGAGAGGGGCGGACACCGGCATGATCACAGCTTCCGCCTGATCGATGACCTCCTGTCTGACACTGGGCAAATTCTTGCTCATCCATCTGACTGCGACTTCCAACGCCCCTTCCCAGTCCCGGGTCCATTGGTCAGGCAGTTCTCCCGGAGGTTCCTCCAAGTGTCTCTCGTAATGTTCTTGTAACACCTGTAAGGTGGTACACCCACAGTTTTTCACATTCCCATAAATGCCATCTTCCGTCCTTTCTGTCGGAAAAGCTGGTTTGATCATCTCCCCCAGCCATTCCACTATTCTCATGATTGGGGGGGGGGGGCGTCGTTCCGTCCCGTTGGTGTTACATTCTGCAAGTGGTGGACGATTTTCATGATTTTGTATAATTTTCTGACCAATCGTCCAAATCTCTGATACATAGGTGGGGCCTGATCTTGGAAGACCCCCCTGCGTCGTTGTCCTTGTTGACGTCTGTCAATTAGGGTTAGGGTTAGGGTTAGGTATAAGGGTGAAGGAGGTTTTGGTAGCTCGTACCAAAACCAAAAAACTCGAGTACGGTGCGTCCTATCATGTTTTTCCCGAGGCCAACCCCCCCCAAAAAGTGTGCACGGCCTTTCTTTTGGGACCAGGGTTAGGGTTAGGGTTAGGGTTAACCCTAACCCTAACTTGGGTATGTTTTTTTCCAGGGACATCATGTACATTTTTGTCACGGCTCGGTTGGGCCAGGATCCCAGACGCGGAGGCAGGAGGCAGGAGGCAGGAGGCAGGAGGCAGGTGAGTACGGTCAAACAGTTTATTGAGTCCAAAACGATAACAAAAGGCGATGGTGTAGAAAAGGGTACACCATGGAAAAAGAACATACAGAGCAGGGCTGGTGGAGGCTCGAGCCGCTGAACGCATAAACTGGAACAACTGGGTTTGGTAGCATCGGGTGGCGAAGGAGAATAATCCAGCGATGGCCAGCAGTTAGAGGTGAGCTTAAATACAGGACAGGGATGATCAGCTTCAGGTGCGTTCAACAGCTCCGCCTCCAGCCAGGTGCAACAGATCTGGAGTAACAAAAGGACAGGAGGGAGACAGAGGCACAAACAAGGGCAACCGGGCGTGACACATTTTACTTTTGACATCAACTGATTGGCCTAAGACGAAAACTTAGACTTAGCCAATCCTCATTGCTTATGTGCTCTAAACAGCCGCCCACTCAAGTTAGTGACACTGTTATTTGAAATGCCGTTATTCCCATCAATGAAAAATGGGGCGCTACCAGTGTTTAAGAAACTTGTGTCGATCCGCTGATTGTGGTGGGAAGTGGCTAGCTTAACGGCTCGGTTAAAATGCATTTCTTTTGCTGGTTGGGAACCAGAGACTCCAACCACTTCTGCCTGATGTTTGCCTCGTAAGGAATTGTAAACAATCGTAGCTTTCCCTTCCGAGTTGACATTCCGGAAGCAGAGCATGAGAGAGGGCTACAATACGCCCATATAAGGAAGCCTGGCACTCTGTGATGTCACCGTGAGCTAGTGTTAGAAAAAACTCTCTGAAACCGAGCGTTTGGAGTCGTCCCAAACTTCTTTCAACGTTCAAACGAGAATACAACATTTTAACTACATTTACAGGTCAGAAATGGGAAAAACGTATAATAGGTCCCCTTTGAAAGGAATTGATCAAGATGGGGGTAGAAAGTGTTCTAAGAAGGAATGAGTACTCTACACGAAGTAAATACAGTAAAAGGGAACGTCTGACTGTCAGAAGAATATATTTGTATGTTTGTGGCTTTGCCTCTCATCTAAATGGACAAAGTGTACTCGAGATGAGTTTAGTTGGGTAAACGTCTCGGGTACGGTCCATCCACTGGAAATCCTGGAGGTGGCTGACGAGGGGACAAGATGTTGTCATGCATTCTTCTCATCTGCTTTTAATAAAAGCCCATCGGTCCTTGGAGATTCACAGCTCAGCTCATCTTCTCTTCCTCCTTTTTCGGTCCTCTTACTCAACTTTCACACATTCAGTCAACGAGTCTAACCCAAGTCTATTATTTCACCTTAAATCACAGCCAATAGTTTCTCTAGTCTGCCTGCCCTGCACTCAAGGTTGGGCTTCAAGCTTAGCAATCTTTTTTTTTTATTTAGTTTTATTGTTTTGGTTTTATTTTCCAAATAGTTGAACTTTCCTCTGAAATAATCTTTGTAAACTGAGTTTTTATAATATTTGGATTTTATTCTCATAGCATTATAACTTTATGCCCAAGCTTATCTTTCAAAAATTACAACTTCAATCTTGTTTGGTTTGTTTCTCATAATATGACAAAGTTAGAAAATAAGTTCTAAAATAAAATGCATGTTTTTCTTTAGAATATTACAAAATAATTCCTTGTAAAATTGCAACTTTTTTCTCATTTTTTCTCTTCATATTTTGACTTTATTCCTGTAAAATTACAGCCATTTCCCCCGTATTTTTGCAGTTTTTTAAACATTTTCTAATTGTTTGAACTCACCTCCTGAACTCACAACCAAATTTTCTTCTTGTAATTATTTTTCTACTTTTTCCTATAATATTTTGATTGACTAATGTAACATTCAAACTTTTTCTGCAACCTAATTTCCCCAAAAATTGCAACTTTGATACTGTTCTCGTTCTATTACTGCGCTCAGAAAGGAGCTTCAATGGCGTGCGATTTTTGCGCCTTGTTGGCCGTGTCTTTTTAGCTGTTTGTATATCTTTAGAACACACAGAATAGAGGAAAACATTCAGTATGGATGAGGGGCCGAAGAAGAAAAAAGTGCCGTTGTCCCAATACTTTTGCCCATATTACCGAGAGTCCTCAGGATGCTTATCTCATAATTTGCATTCCGGAGATAAACATCTGCACATCTTCCCAACTCTGGTCCTCTGCCTCCGTCACTCACGTCCTCTCTTGTGTTATGGAAACTTTATTGGATAGCGGCGGGACCCTTGAGGGAAACATTTGAAATGCCGCTGCAATTCTACTTGTAATAATGGACACACTCAGACGCAGACACGTTTTATGCCACAGGCTGGCATTGACACAAAGGAATTAAGTGGAAGTTACTCCGCCCGGCGACTCATCTCTGTCTCCCGAAGCCTGGGGTAGTTAGCACGGATCTGCTCCGACGTTGGGAATGCTGCATGTCCTGCGTGGGACCGTCTGCCCTTACGGATAGCAAGCCTGCAATAATATTGTACAGTGTCCAGGCTGGTCAAAAACCCTCCCGGCAACGTGATCTACAAGTGAGGGACAGTCGGCCCAAAGTAGGGGTGTCCAAAAATGGAAATGGATGGATTTGGATGGATGCAATGATCACTTTGATATACTCTATATGATGTTATATATCTTTCTTCTTAAATAATCTTTGTCAATTTCCTTTTCTGATTATTTGGACTTTATCCTCATAATATTAAAACAACTGGAACCCAACCTCATTTTCCAAAAATTACAACTTTATCTTGATTTGTTTGTTTTGTCATAATATTACAACTTTCAAAAATAATATAAAAAATAAAATGACTGTTTTTCTTCAGAATGTTACAACTTTATTCTCATAAAATTGCAACCGAATTATTTATTTAATTGAATTTATAATTATTAAATAGTTTAATAATTTAAATAATTATTAAATTAGGGGCGGCACGGTGGTCTAGGGGTTAGCGTGCAGACCTCACAGCTAGGAGACCAGGGTTCAATCCCACCCTCGGCCATCTCTGTGTGGAGTTTGCATGTTCTCCCCGTGCATGCGTGGGTTTTCTCCGGGTACTCCGGTTTCCTCCCACATTCCAAAAACATGCTAGGTTAATTAGCCACTCCAAATTGTCCATAGGTATGAATGTGAGTGTGAATGGTTGTTTGTCTATATGTGCCCTGTGATTGGCTGGCCACCAGTCCAGGGTGTACCCCGCCTTACGCCCGAAGACAGCTGGGATAGGCTCCAGCACCCCCCGCGACCCTCGTGAGGAAAAGCGGTAGAAAATGAATGAATGAATGAATGAATTATTAAATTATTATTTTAATTATTTCTTTTAATATTTGGACTTTATTCTTGTAAAATGACAGCCATTTTCCTTTTCGTTTCACTGTATTTTGTACATTTTCAAATTGTTTCAACTCACTTCTTGTCAATTTTCTTGTTGTAATTATTTTTGACTTTTTTCTTATAATATTTTCACTTGATTTTTGTCCCATTCAAACTTTTCCCGCAACCTAATAAAAGCCCCGACTATTAAACAAAAGACCCAAAGATGTCAAGGATCAGAACAGGAAGACCACACAGGATTGCATTAGAGACTGAAATGGAGCTGGACGATAACAAAAGACAACAATTGAACAAAGTCATTGCAATCTCAAAAACTGGATTGATTTGGAGTCAAAAGGACCAAAGGTACCTTCTTTTTTTGTGGTAGACTTCCATGAAATTTGTAAACTGCCGTAGCGCCAAAGTTCCTTCTGTCGCCCATCCTCACGTGTCCAACGGAAGCCACAAATAAAAGTGGAAGCAACGTCCAGTTTGGTGACGTCAGCCAGTCTGAGGGATGTGGACATCAGCTGGTTCCTCGGTCTTGACAGCATCTTGACTGGAAATGTCAAGGTCCAATCTTCAGTCTTTTGTTTCTTCGACCTCATCAAAAAGAACAAAGTCAAGGCTGACTGAAAGAACGGGGGCAGAAGGACCGGAGAAAAACCACCAGCTATATGTGGGCCACATGAGAACCGAGAGGAAGAAGCCAAACTGATAAAGATGGAAGACGAGTCCACAGACGGAGTGGAGGAACTTGGTGGAGAACCATGACAAGGAACGGCTACAAGAGTTTGGATGAAAGAGAGTCAGTATTCCAAGTATTCCAAAGTATTCCATGATGTCATTATTTTGCCAATGGCAGCTCATGTCAGCTCTTTAATCAGATTAAATCAATGGATCAACAAACACACCCAAAGACTTTAGGGACTCTAAGGGGTCACTTTGCTTTCTGGACCTTCCAGTGTGTCCTAATAAGGCAGAAGTCATTCATTCATTCATTTTCTACCAATTACCCTCAGGAGGGTCCCGGGGGGTCCTGGAGCCTATCCCAGCTGTCTTTGGGCGAGAGGCGGGGTCCACCCTGGACTGGTGGCCAGCCAATCCCAGGGCACATATAGACAAACAACCATTCACACTCACATTCATACCTATGGACAATTTGGAGTGGCTAATTAACCTAGCATGTTTTTTGGAATGTGGGAGGAAACCGGAGTACCAGGAGAAAACCCACGCATGCACGGGGAGAACATGCAAACTGGAATTGAACTCGGGTCTCCTAGCTGTGAGGCCTGCGTGCTAACCACTAGGTCACCGTGCAGAAACTCCCCCATCTTTCATCAGTAAAAAAAAGTTTATTCCTACCTTCTTTTGTTCTTTAGTAATCATCAGTAGAACATAGTTAAGTTTCAGGGAAATATCAGTTCCCCACAAAAAGAGTGAAAAAAACATTCATTCATTTTCTACTGCTTATCCTCACGAGAGTCGCGAGGGTGCTGGAGCCTATCCCAGCTGTCTTGGGGCGAGAGGCGGGGTGCACCCTGGACTGGTGGCCAGCCAATCCCAGGGCACATATAGACAAACAACCATTCACACTCACATTCATACCTATGGACCATTTGGAGTGGCTAATTAACCTAGCATGTTTTTGGAATGTGGGAGGAAACCGGAGTACCCGGAGAAAACCCACGCATGCACGGGGAGAACATGCAAACTGGAATCGAACTCGGGTCTGTGCGGCCTGCGTGCTAACCACTAGGTCACCGTGCAGAACCCCCCCCCCCCATCTTTCATCAGTAAAAAAAAGTTTGTTCCTACCTTCTTTTGTTCTTTAGTAATCAGCAGTAGAACATAGTTAAGTTTCAGGGAAATATCAGTTCCCCACTAAAAAAGTGCAAAAACCATTCATTCATTAATTTTCTACCGCTTATCCTCACAAGAGTCGCGGGGGTGCTGGGGCCTATCCCTGCTGTCTTGGGGCGAGAGGCGGGGTACACCCTGGACTGGTGGCCAGCCAATCCCAGGGCACATATAGACAAACAACCATTCACACTCACATTCATACCTATGGACAATTTGGAGTGGCTAATTAACCTAGCATGTTTTTGGAACGGAGAAAACCCACGCATGCAAACTCCACACAGAGATGGCCGAGGGTGGAATTGAACTTGGGTTTCCTCGCTGTGAGGCCTGCGTGCTAACCACCATTAGTCATTTTGAAGATAAATACATAAAACACGCTGAAGTAGTTCCGCATTATTTGTAGTGTTCCATTCATTGGTAGCCAATGAAAGCATAAGAGTTCCAGCTGTTAAACGATCTAATATATGAATATCTATGATATGAATAACATCTGTCTCCAAGATATGAATCAGTTTGATGCTGCAATACGGGATGTTAATATTTTCCTGATGTCGCTGTTGGTAAACGTGAGTTTGACTGATGGCTCGTGTTGGTGTTTATCCCGATGAGGCCTGTAATTGCCTTCTGTTCCATTGTAGTCAAGATGTCAGCCAATATGGCTGCCAGACGCTGCGGACGTTTCATCCGATGTTAGCTTATTGCTGGTTTTGATGGCTGTTATGGTCTGCATGCATTCACGCCATCTCCATACCTTCCATTGTGGAACGGATGCAACTGCTTCATTGCTTTTATTTCCTCACAGTCGTGCTGGAAGTACCATTCTAACGTCTAACGTCGTTAGGGCATTGACTTTCTGCTCCGGTTTTGGATCACCATTTGCAATAAAAGGTTCTGTAATTACTACATTATTTTAATCTCCGGTAGGAAACTTAGCTCAAATTTGGTCTGAAATGCTGATACTATATGGCAATACATAAAAAGTGAGATTAGAGATTAAGATTGGTTAGCATGCAGGCCACACACTTAGGTTACCCGGGTTCAATTCCCAGCTCCGGCATCTTTGTGTGGAGTTTGCATGTTCTCCCCGTGCATGCTTGGGTTTTTTTCCGGGTACTCGGGTTTCTTTGGCGACTCCAAATTGTCCATAGGTATGAATGTGAGTGTGAATGGTTGTTTGTCTATATGTGCCCTGGGATTGGCTGGCCACCAGTCCAGGGTGTACCCTGCCTCAGCTGGGATAGGCTCCAGCACCCCCGCAACCCTCGTGAGGATAAGCAGTAGAAAATGAATGAATGTTTTTTTCACTCTTTTTGTGGGGAACTGATATTTCCCTGAAACTTAACTATGTTCTACTGCTGATTACTACAGAACAAAAGAAGGTAGGAACAAACTTTTTTTTTACTGCTGATGAAAGATGGGGGGGGGGGGGGTTCTGCATGGTGACCAAGTGGTTAGCGCGCAGGCCTCGCATCTAGAGGACCCGAGTTCGATTCCAGTTTGCATGTTCTCCCCGTGCATGCGTGGGTTTTCTCCGGGTACTCCGGTTTCCTCCCACATTCCAAAAACATGCTAGGTTAATTAGCCACTCCAAATTGTCCATAGGTATGAATGTGAGTGTGAATGGTTGTTTGTCTATATGTGCCCTGTGATTGGCTGGCCACCAGTCCAGGGTGTACCCTGTACAAAATGGATGGATGGATGGGACCTATGATGCTTATCCACCTATACATGTTAGACAATTCATCAATGTTAACAATGACAACAAAAAACCACACAAAGACCCATGAAAATGAACATAAAAGAGCATTGAAAACTATGATCTTAGTATCGGTCCGATACTACTTGGTATCAATATTATTGATATTTGTGTGCAGTTAGAACCCAGACACCCAAATATAAAGTTGGTCCATACATTGGTGGTGTCATTGAAACTGTTTCAGAAAGAAAAATTGCTAATCCGAGTGTTTTTTTCCTAGTTTGGTGTACTTGCATACTGAAGAAGCAGGACTGTAGATAAATGTTCTCCGCTCGGCTCGCTTCCCTCATACATCTACGTTAAACCACAGCAGCCATCATTGCGCAAGACAAGGCCGATCCCAGGCTGGGTGCATGTGTGCCCCACATTATGGTTTATTAGAATAGATGGGACAGGTGGGCTTTCTTGGTTGTCATGAAAGCTGCGGCGGGCGAAGACGTCAGCCGGCAAGGACAACAAGCAAGCAGGACGATATTTCCTGTTCAGGTACACGCTGCCTTTCTGCTGTTTTTGTTTCATATGTCTGTCTCGGCGTCGACTTATTTAACCTTACTTGAAATGCTTCCTTTCTTCTGAGATCTCACCGACTTGGCATCAAAGCTCAGCAAAATGCAAGTGTTTATTTATAGAGTTTACATATCAGACGGGGATGGCTTTTGTGTTTGCGCCTCTGCTGTTCTTCCTTTTGAGTTGTTTTCCAAGCCCACGGAATACTGACAGCTGGATGCAGTGTGACCGAACAGGAAGTGTACTTCTCATCACTTTTCAATCGCAGCACTGTAATCATTCATGGAGCACAGTATGTATTGTTTTGGACACAAGTATAAAGGTAGTATAGTACATATTATACTGTATCTACTAGTGACTACAGCATTGATTCTGTGGTATAGAGTTGAGTATAGATTACTCTCATAAAGTATCCGATTGTGGAAAAGTAGTAAACTGCACAGGCATGTGGCTCCAAACCCAAACAAACATGTCCGCCATTTGTGAGCGTGAAGTTTGCATCGTGTAACGTACGCCACGAAAAATATCTTGAATTTAATACGGCATTTGAAGAACAAATATTGGACGGAGTATGGTGAGTTTTCAACGCTCGCAGATACGTTTTCGGTCAAAATTAAGGGGATTTAATGGTTCCTTTTTCAGATAGATCACATAGCCAATAGCAAGGATTCATGTTATTTAAAAATGACCTCTTTTCTGTCAATCAGGAGCCCTTTGAATTGTCCTAACCCACCTATTTGACACCTCTGGTCAATATCTGAAAAATGTACAGTTAAACATGTCACAGTATCGGCTGATTTCCCTCATGGATGATTGGTGTTGTTGGAATAATCCATCCATCCATTCATCCATCCATCCGTCGGGCAAGAGGCGGGGTCCACCCTGGACTGGTCGCCAGCCAATCACAGGGCACATATATGTAGACAAACAACCATTCACACTCACATTCCGACTCTGACGTTGGAAAGCCATCGGACTTCAGCATCAGTTTGGCGGATAGTCCGGCTTGGTTCCCGCCAAGCCTACAGCTTCTACCCGGGCCTGGCTCGCTGTGATGTCACAGAGCTCTTCAAATCCACCCCAAACTTCTCTCAGGTGTCACTTCCGAATGCGCAGACCTCATTATCTGAAACCTGGGCATGTTTAACACGACAATAGAACTTTTATAGGTCAGAAAAGTGGAAAAAGATGGAAAAAATGTTCCAATTGCATTCAGTTTATTTTCTCCAACGGAATAATGTAACCATTTCATTCCCAAAGAATAGGATTCCCAATCCGAATGAACATATAATCGGATTCACAGGGGTGGAATATTCCTTTCCCCAATCGGATTGAGGTATCTGGTATTTTGGATGCAAACCAAATTTCAAGACTGAACACAAAGGAAAAACTGGAATACGGAGTTATTCCAACAAGTGGAAGAAAAACTCGGGGAAGTTGATATCACGAAATGTTGATGTTTACGTTTTACTGGGCATGCCCCATTGACTATTCTGTTGGATTATAGCGGCGCATGTGTACGGGAGATTGGAATATTCCATTCCATGTGTACCATTGTTTTCGGAAAAGTCATCAGGAAAGATTCCATTCGGAAAGAGAAAAACGTGGCTAGTGTAAAATGTCAATTCTTTGAATTTTTCAACCGGTCTTACATTTGGATCAGGTGTACACATTTACTGAAAGCACTAGTCCATTATCCATAAGAGCTGCTAAATGCTCCAAGACCCGGAATTTATGTCCCGGCAACTCCGGCTGAGTGTTTGCGTGTCTTCTTGCTTCTAAATCCCGTTTTTATGCCAGACATTGTTAACAACACGGCCACAATTTAGCCCCTCCACTCCTAATGGCTCCGTGTCACCCTTGGTGTATTCCCCGCACTCCTCCCTCTCTCCTCCTAAATCTCCATCTTCTCCTCGCCACTCAAAGGTCCATTATGCCTCCCGCCTACCGCTTTGTGTTTATCCGCCCCGCTCTCATGTTCCCTGCCTCTGCCACGGACTCCTCGCTATCTCTTCATTATTCCGCTCAATTCAGATCTGCTGTTCTTTCTCCACTGCTGATTTTCCTGATCATCTCTTCTCCACACGCCGTGTGTGTCCAGCCACGCCGCCGCTTTTCTATTTGTCTCCGTGCAGCTGCCGTGTGTGGATCTCTGGAATTCTTAACCATCCCATGCAGGCACTTCATCACCTTTGACAGTGAGAAACTTGGGTTTTTTAAATTCAAGTATGTTTTATGCAAATTTGAGCCTGAAAAATGAACGTTCACCGACAATGCAGAAAGAAAACTTCTAGTTATTTTGTTGTGGATCTGTTGGGTGATTAATGCCTGAAGAAAGATTTCAGATGAATTAAAATAAAAAATGGATTGAGGATTGAGTCCTATGCTAGGACTACGTTATGCTAGCCATAGCATTTCAGTATGTGGAATCAAACTATGGAATGGATTGAGTAAGGAAATCAAACAATGCACAACGATGAGCCAATTGAAGAAACAATACAAGCAGTTGATGTTTGCTAAATCCAAGGATGAAGAGTCTTGAACCAGTCATGATGTGCTATATATATCACTATATTGACACGCACTATGGTACCCATTATGGCATTGGATGCTCATATCACCTTGTCAAATAAAACTAAAAAAATTAAAATTCAAAAAACAAAAAAAATTTTTTTTTTGTTATATTAGGAAAGAAGGAAGTGAACAAATGTAACAGTTAGTGATTGTAAAAGTACCAGATGGAGGGGTAGGATTTAATAAGCTTTGCTTCTTCCTACTCCTTTTGGACATGTGGAACTGGGAACTGATTATGGGATGCATTCAATTGGAATCTGATGCATGTTCAAATGAAATAAACCATTAGCATTAGCATTACCATTAGCATTACCATTAGCAGTAGCATTAGCATTAGAATTAGCATTAGCATTAGCATTAGCATTAGAATTAGCATTAGCATTAGCATTAGCATTAGCATTACCAAAACCAAAGACAAAACTATCCATGAATTAGAAGGTGAACTCATGTTCAGAAGGTCTCGGGGGTGCTGGAGCCTATCCCAGCTGTCATCGGGGGAGAGGCGGGGTACACCCTGGAGTGGACATTCACCGAAAATGAGGCTATTTGTGACTCTACTAAGAAGGGGGTAATGGTTGTTTTAGAGTAGTGACATCACAGAATGACTCTTCATACTTAACGAGCTAATCAGTGCTGAGCTAGCTTATTCTAAGAATGCTGCATTCAGGTGCATCACATCACCCCCCATCCGGCACAAGTGGCTGCTGCATTCACGGACACGTGCACGTGCAGCCCAAAGCACGTGATATTTCCAAAGCCAAGCACTTGAACCAACCAAGTGAAGGTGGAATTGACTCCATTCCAGGGGAAGGATGTCAACATCAGAGTGGAATAAAACATACGTGGGATGATGACTTAGGAAAATCACAGCAGGATATTTTCCTGGTGCTGGAAAAAGCGTGTTTATCACGTGCTAAAATATTTGTCAGTGACAACACAACTTAACTCGAAATGCAGTTTTTAAATGAAACTTTTTAGGATTAAGGGAGGGAAAAAAACCCCAAATGTACATAGCGCCGTGGAACAAAGTGTTAAAACATAATTGGGCTGAAATTAATGGGGATTTATCACTCTGGAAAGGTTATGAAGCCATTTCTAAGACTTTGGGACTCCAGCAAACCACAATGAGAGCCATTATCCACAAATGACAAAAACAATTTATTTCATTAAAATTTGTAATCAGGGCTGCACAGTGGTCGAGTGGTTAGTGCGCAGACCTCACAGCGAGGAGACCCGAGTTCAATTCCATCTCTGTGTGGAGTTTGCATGTTCTCCCCGTGCATGCGTGGGTTTTCTCCGGGTACTCCGGTTTCCTCCCACATTCCAAAAACATGCTAGGTTAATTGGTGACTCCAAATTGTCCATAGGTATGAATGTGAGTGTGAATGGTTGTTTGTCTATATGTGCCCTGTGATTGGCTGGCCACCAGTCCAGGGTGGACCCCGCCTCTCGCCTGAAGAAAGCTGGGATAGGTTCCCGCGTGAGGATAAGCGGTAGAAAAAGAATTTATTTAAATTTGTAATCAGCGCTAGATGAAATATTTAATATGAATAAATAGCTTTTTGTGTATTCCACATGAAATCCCTTTCATCCCGTCTCTTCTCACCACGCAGCGTTTTTTGGGCCGTCCCATGTGAGGAGGGTCAGTCAAACGAGTGGATTATCTCAGTGGGTTAGCTGTCATCTTCCCGCTATGCGCTTCGGGACGCGGCGGTGCTGACAGGCCAAATATCCAAAAGGTCAGGGATGGAGGCTACCCGAGTCAGAGACGATCCTGCCTCCTCTTGACACAAAGACGGACTTGCAGATTTCTGATTGCATCTTGGAACAATGGCCTAGCATCGATGGTCCTTTTGGAAATGGAAAGAAAAAGATGGCGCTCCTATTAATATAGAATGACCAGCAAGGCAGTCGTCGGGGGGGGGGGGGGGGGGGGGGGAGTGGATAATAGCCAATTTAAATCTACACCTTGACATTTTGGATTCTGCTCGGTTATTTTCTATCTTTTGACGCTTGTTATGCTGTGAGTGGGGGAGAAGTTTCAAGCCCCTTTAAAAAAGGCTTGTAAACTCAGGAGAATGGCTCATTTAAAACCAAGGGGCCACACTTAGCAATACTGTTTGAAAGCTTTAAATAATAATAATAATAATAAAAATAATAATAATAATAATAAAGAATAATAATAATAATAATAATAATAATAATAATAATAATAATAAATAATAATAATAATAATAATAATAATAATAATAATAATAATAATAATAATAATAATAATAATAATAATAATAACAATAACAATAACAACAACAACAATAATAATAATAGTAATAATAATAATAATAATAATAATAATAATAATAATAATAATAATAATAATAATAATAATAATAATAATAATAATAATAATAATAATACATTTTTATTGAAAATGTTGATCCAAAATTGGAGGTTGAGTGGTTTGTGGATGTGGACTGTACACCTTCCCTCTGAATAAGTGGGATAAAGATCAGAAATTATCTTCCACAGGCTGACCAGTCGCGTCCAGAGAGGGCTTGCAGGGAGGGGTTCGCTGGTATCACGACACGGGAGCATCCACGTTTCACAGACGGCAAACTCCAAAACGAAAGCAACAAAATATGTGGAGTGTGAGAGTACCAAAAACTTGTACATGTTGGCAGATCTGTCCTCCATGCCTCTCAAGTTATAGTTATGGTAATGGTAATGGTAATGGTAATGGTAATGGTAATGGTAATGGTAATGGCAATGGTAATGGCAATGGTAATGGCAATGGTAATGGTAATGGTAATGGTTTTATTTCATTTGAACATGCATCAGATTACAATTGAATGCATCCCATAATCAGTTCCCAGTTCCACATGTCCAAAAGGAGTAGGAAGAAGCAAAGCTTATTAAATCCTACCCCTCCATCTGGTACTTTTACAATCACTAACTGTTCCAGAAATGTATTTTCCTTCACCCTTTCAATGTCCACACCGTCTATTTGTATTTGCTGGTGTGTGTCCTTTCATGATTTTAGTTTTATTTAGGTTCAAGGACAATCTATTATCATCAAAGCATCTTTTTAGTGTGACCATTTCTTCTCTGACCTTTCTAATGGTTTCGTTTGTACTCCCTCCAGAACAAAAAGCAGTGGTATCATCCATAAATAATACCAGCTTTAAGTCTTTTGTAACTTTGAAGATATCATTGATGTACAAGTTGAACAGTTTTGGCCCCAGTATTGACCCCTGGGGAACTCCGCACATAATATATGTATATATATACTAATTTTGCTTTGTTCAATACTGAAATATTTCTGGCTACCTTATGTTGTATATTTGTAATATGCGGTTTCCAGCTCATATTTTCATCTATTATTGGAGACGCTATAGCGCTACAACCACATGGATGTTTCTCACACGGACAGCATCTCACATCTGTACTTCTCCATCGTGTCCAAAATGCTTTGAATGTGTGCTGGGCATGTGTTGCATGCTGCTTTATGTTTATGCAAGCCAGCATTTCAGCTTTTTGTTTGGGATACTGTTGAGGGGAGTGAAAGAAGGAGTGAAGCATATTTACTCTATTCAAACATTCGGAGGGAATGAAAGGGAAAAATTCAATTTGTCCGTGTCAGACTCGCCTGAAGGACAAACTCTTTTCATTGGCGTTTGAGGGTGTACACACACACACACACACACACACACACACACACACACACACCAACCTTCAGCTCTTGCAATGCCATTGAATGAACACACACACACACACACACACACACACCGTGTTGCAGACACAGTGATGAATGCGACTCGTCTCTCTGTGGCAAATCTGCATGCCGCGCCTAAACTAATAACGCAGGCGGCAAACTTTATTTAACTGCAATAACTATTGGAATTTGGTTTAGCGAAAAGTGCTTCTTCGGGATATGAAAGCGTAGCACTTTCACGAGGAGCTATCCACTTCACGCTGGTACGTCGGATCCTCAAATGTCTAACCTAATAACGCAGTTTGACATTGCGGTCTTCATTCAGCGAGGAGGGATTATACTCCCTGCAAACGTTACATCTTTTTTCCTCAACTCCTATTCCGCTCACTGGTTTCACATCCCAAGCTGACATTTTTATTCAGTTGTTCGCTTCCTGCCCAATCTTGAAGTGTTCTTTTCAGTTTTTTTGATAAGTGAATTTTTAAATGGAATATTTACGTGTTTACAGATAGAAAACCCATTTAGAGCCCTCTAGACATGAAATAGCACCCCTACAGCCCCTATTAGCCACGTTTACATGACCAGTTTTTCTCTTACTGAATGGAATCTTTCCAAATGACCGTTCCGAAAACAATGGTATACAAGGAAAGGAATATTCCAATTCTCTTGTCTACATGCGCCGCTATAATCCAACAGAATAGACAATGGGGCATGCCCAGTAAAACGTAAACATCAACATCACGTGACACCGGCTTCCCCATGTTTTCTTTCCCCTTGTTGGAATAACTCCTCCGTATTGCCAGTTTTTCCGTTCGTCCAGTCTTGAAATTTAGTTTGGATCCAAAACAAACTTTGCTTAGTCCAGTGCCGATTGCTGGCCTCCATTTTTAAAAGTGAAGAACGTCTGGATCTGCGTGTTACGTCATGTGAAAAGATCACATTCAATCTTGCTAATATTTTATAATAATATAATATAATATATTTTCTTTTTGAATCAAACTGGACTGAATAAAGTATAGAAGTGTTTCGACGGTAATGCACACGAAATCTGCTTGCCAACCGCCAATAAACAACAGAAGAAGAAAAACACGAGGAAGAAGAACGCATCCTGACAACTTTCCGTTTGATTGGGTACAAGATACCTCAATCGGATTGGGGAAAGGAATATTCCGCGCCTGGGAATCCCATTATGTATTGATTCGGATTGGCACTTTTCTTTGGGAATAAGGCGTGTACAAAGGTTACATTCTTACAGTTTGAGCAAATAAACCAATGCAATTGGAATATTTGGGTCCATGGATATGTGGCTATTGACAGCATACTTCCCGCCATGGTTATGGTTATGATTATTGACTCATCAAACCTTGTGACCAGGGTAGAATACTACTTTAACGCTTCAGTACCAGCTGTTTTAGATGGTTTTGATTGATCACAGAATATTGTGTTCTATGGGTATGTCAACATAGAACCTACCAAAAGAAGACTCCCGTCTTTGTTTCTACCTTTTTCCGTTCTTTCGTAATCATCAGTGGAATGTAGGTACGTTTCAAGAAAATAATTTCCCGACTGAAAAATAATGTATTTACAAACACATTTTAGCAGGAGGTTGCCCACAGCCACAGCGGCTCATGTCAATGGTTTCTGACATTGGTGATAATTAGAGGTCAACTGAAGAAAAACATGAGTTGGATTTATTTTATGGGACACTCCTTTGTTTGTTTTTTAATAATAATAATAATAATAATAATAAATTTTATTTCAAAGCGCCTTTCAGGACACCCAAGGTCGCTGTACAGAAGATATAAAAACACAAATATAAAACACAAGATAAAAGACAACAAACAATGAATAGGAACATAGAATAAATCAAATGTAGTTTTGTGGTTACCTTAAATGGAGTCGTACAGTCGGAATATCTTTGGATTGCCTTTGGCAAAAGTACAATGGGTCAGAAGCAAACAAGAGGGGGTAGAACGTATTGGGGATGGAAATGGAAAAATTGATTCGTCGGTCCACAGAAGAGGGGCGGAACGTCTTGCCTGCTGAGACGGGGCCACTAAAGAGAAACAATGCCCACGGAATAAATGCATAATTCATTGTCAGGAATTAGCGTTGCTGCTCACAAAGTCAAAATCAAGCGTTGCAAGTTGCAAGTGTCGTCCTGACTAAGAAATGATTGTCGTAAATTGACTTTAAGGTTTAAGATGGGATGTCAAGCAAGTGTCTTGTGACTAACATATGCAATAGAAATATTTTACAGCCATACGTTAAATGCTTGTGATTTGGCCTGGACGGTAAATCCACCATCCCGAAGTCAACAAGCGGCATTCAATGACCTTTTATGGCTGCCATCAAAACGCCTTAGAAACGGAGTATAAATTATTAAACACAAGCTGTTTACTCACCTGACAAAAAACACTTTTGAGTGGAACATTCCATCTCAATCTTGTTACCAGTTGAATCAGAAATAATGTGGAATGTGGTCCTTGATTACCGGCCGGCCGAGGCAGAGCCGCAGATGTGAGTGGCACTTTATCACCAACCCGTGTACTTTCAGATCACCGTAGATCTTTTAAGATAGTCGCAAGTGTAGTTCTAGTGGAGTAGGTGCCTTGCCAAAGGGCATGTTGGTTGAACAAATGATCAGTTTAGCTTTGTAGCAAACACGAACAATACTTGACATAGTTTGAGGGTATCTACAAAACAAGGAGTCAAACCGGACTCGTGCTTACTAAGCTCTCCTGTTGATGTTCTTGTCTTGAAGGATGTTTTTTCCCGTCTTTGTTAAACATAAAATACTCTCAGGAGAAATACACAAGTGGCCAAAAATGAACAAGTCATTGAACTACCCATTAAAAAGGTGTATTTTGATACTCAAACCAACAGAAGGTCATCAAACCAAATGCCTCCCTCACTCACGGTGCAACCAAAAATAACAATAACAAGTTCCAACTGTGAAAAACCAAGGAACAGGTATGAAAATAAACACGTACATATTAATATACCAATTTGAGGGACGTATGCATCGAAATCCTGCGGTATAAAATAAAGACGACAATCCACGATGACTTCTTCTCAAATAAGAGCACTTCAGATACCCCAAAAGGACCACACCAACAATTGCCCACCCGTTTCCAGACACATTTGACATATTTCGATTAGCCTGCTTAATGCTATTCACTATACATTAAGGCCTGCTAGCATTAGCCATTTCGCCTATGCTCAAATTGTCTACCACGCATTTCATAACAAAACACTTTGCGGTCAGATGTTGACTCTAGCGACTCTTGATACCACCATCGCTGCTAGCGCCCCTAGTGGACCTTGCGGTATTACACCCAAACACCAACAATGGAAATTTTGATTATTTTAGACACAAACATATTTATGCATTTCAAACAGTTTTTTAACCATGTTAACTTATTGTATCTTTTTATGTACCTTCCACAAGGTATGCTGGGTAACTTCCTGTTGAAAGGAAGTGTGCGAGTGAGCTGCCCAGACGAGTAGTTCAGGACACAACTGATCATCACCTGGTGATGAGTTGGGTTGACTCGAGTCTAACGGTGGAGGAGGACACCAGCCAGACCTAGCAGGCCCAAACGTACGGTGAGGGTCTGCTGGGACCTTCTGGCTGAACATCCCATCGGGAGTTTTAAGTCCCATCTATGGGACACCATGTTCCGAGGGGGTGTTCTTAGGTGCTCCTAAGACACAGCCTGTTGGTGGACATCAACTGTGAGGGATTAAGTCAAGATGAAGAAGGAGTCCAGTCTGATCTTTTTGGTCCTTGGGACTCTGGAGGTGGCTACCAGCAGGTACCAGCAGGTACCAGCAGGTACCAGCAGGCCAGGCTGGTAGAGTTTGTGGGAGTCATGCAGTCTTTTGGACAGTTTTGAAACTATTTTGGACCACCATTTTTTTTTTGTTTCCAACTTTGTGAGAACAGCAACTGCACAACGCAAAGTCCACGAGGGAATGGTTGAACTTGAGAGCCCTGACCTCAACTCTCTGAGATTTCATGCTGATGCCTCCTCTGCGCTGACGTCCTTCTCCTGACCACAGGGTGCCTGCCCTCCCGTATCTACACAAACCTTCATTTGATTGAGAAGAAATCCTACTGAATTAGTCCCAGGGTGACATCTACTGTATCTCAGTCGTTGGATGGTTGGTGTAACTTTTCAACAAAAAGCAGTTAATAACGTCCGTCTGTTGGAAAGAAATGGCCATCAAACCCTAGATACAACATTTGACTTATTTGGTAATGGTAATGGTAATGGTAATGGTAATGGTATTGGTAATGGTAATGGTAACGATAATGGTAATGGTAATGGTAATGGTATTGGTAATGGTAATGGTAATGGTATTGGTAATGGTAATGGTAACGATAATGGTAATGGTAATGGTAATGGTATTGGTAATGGTAATGGTAATGGTAATGGTATTGGTAATGGTAATGGTTTTATTTCATTTGAACAACAATTGAGTGCATCCCATAATCAGTTCCCAGTTCCAATGTCGATGACATTTTTAGCTAATTGGTTGTTTTTAGTCGTAGCAAAACGTTTGAAATGAAAACAGATCCGCCTCAAATACTGATGGCTAACCTCCATACAAGAAAAGGAACATGTTCCATTACAAATGTTGCCACCAATGAAATATTTACCGTACTGTATAGTGCTACTCTCCAAGCTGTAAGCCTGTTAAGACGTCCTCCATATGGACCTTTTACGCGGCTGTAGAGCATCCTTACTCCGGCCTGGATGACATATACTTGACATGGCACATGTTCCTTCAGAAGGCTGACTCCTATTCCAAGTCGAGTGGAACATCGCCAAGGTTTTATGTCAAGTGAACTAAACCATCTGTACCAGTCTTCCGTGGTCCCACGTCAGATTGATTCGCTGCTGCTTTTGATGAGCCTAACGTCTCAGCGTGGAAGTTTTATTTTTAATGTTCACACTTTCTTTCGACAGCGTCTGAATGGGGAACAAAAATATAAGAATATCGTGTCGCTCATGAGTATGATGGGATTAAAGGTGCTGTCCCGTTTTGGGTCCAAACTATACACAACCACTTGCTAGCATGAATAAAATTGTGGTTTAAAAAAACAGACTGAACAAGTACAAGTCGATATTTGTCACAATTTGAAGTTAAACTTTGTCAAATGATGTTCAACCCAAATAAAATGACAATGCAAACCCAACAATGCGTGTCACAGACTGCGTCTTTTCACTAAACGTAAGCTGGACTTGACTTAAGCACCCGGATGGATGATTTTATTTGTGATTTTATAGCCTTAAAAGTAAGATCAGTACGCATCCAATGTAGAACCTGATGGGACATACCACTGTGGCTTCATTCGTACTGGCAACACGCGTATGTTGGAAGACCAATGTACGTTAACCTTGCAATGAAAGTACTGACCGTGCGTTCCAGGCAGGTATTGGCAGGCAGGTGTCCCTGTACCCCCTCTCGGAGGCTGAGATCGTTAGATCAAAATTTACTCATGGTCCCTCGTAGTCGTTTTAGGACCCGAGGAGACCTATCTATTCAGGTTGTTGCGCCGAGGCTCTGGAATGACCTTCCACCCTCCCTATGTTCGCTTGACTCTGTCGATGCATTTAAGAGTAACCTTAAAACGCACTTGTTTTTGCAGGCATACCCAGCTCAGTAGATTTAGGGTACTATGACCATCATATATTTATGTCTATTTTATTGTATACTGTTTTTATGTACTGTTTTATGTCTATTTTTATTGTACATTGTTTTTATTGTATTTTTTTATGTGTATTTTAACTCTGTGTTTTGCCTTTTGTGAAGCACTTCTGTCTGAGAAAGTTGCTATATAAATAAAACTTACTTACTACTTACTTACTTGTATGGTATTGTATTGTCGCGGTACACTTCTAAGCCCTTCTTTCGTACCATTCCACGACCCTTTTACATTTGACACAAATGTATTATCATTTATTCTGCTTATATCACAAGTAAGTTTTACACAATGTCTAGTTCCGATTACGTCTGCAAGCGCATATGTCCACGTGAGTCAGCCAATCCGAGGGATTCAACTCAAACTGGTCCCACTGTATTCCTTTGATTGACAGTGTGCAAAATGAACCATCCCTATCAAAATAAGAAGCCTTCATAGGGACTTTAAATTTATTATAGTTAAAGGAACACAGGACGTTTTCAAAACAAGAGCTTTACACTTTGCATGGCTGTGCATTTCGCCCCCCCCCATATAGTTTATAGCACCTGGTATCCCAAGACGGTCTTCCATCCGAGCACGAACTCACTGCAACGTAACTAGAATCCCTTACCTTGCTACTCCAAACTTCTGACAAGCTTCATTTCCTGTCATCTCTCTCCTCTCCAATAAACGCTGCTTTGCTTTCATGTCTCTGCAGCACATTAGTGGACTCTTTGCATGCAATTAAGATTTCCAAATGAGGCAACGGCAAGCAAGGTGGGCGGGAACACGGCACGGCAGGACATTGCAGATGGCACTTGGAATCCAACACATACTGTATGTTGATATCACGCATCATCTACATATAGAAAGATTAGTCAGGCTTGCAATATTCTGATTAGGATTGTTAACGACCTACTGGCTGCTCTGCTAATTATAGACTGGCTTCTCAGCAGGATTCAATTAGGAATCCAGAGATGGAGGTGAAGAGAACAGAACAATCGATGAGCGTTGCGGGATGGACACTGGACTTCTGGCTCTAAATGACAGAACCGGGAAAAATAAGAAGCCTGATTTGATGTTTTGAAGCTCAGGACTCAGGACTCAGGACTCGTCAAGGGTCTCATTTAGTGAAAGTCTGTCTGAAACAGAGCCTTTGGTGACAAGGCCCCCAGTGTTTGTTTTTGTTTCCCCAAACAGCCGCAGGTCCTTCATTTCCACGGCGTGTCTGTCTCTTGTCATCTTTTTAGACATTTTTCCCTCCGTCGCTGTCACCGGTCTCACTTTTAGCTATCTTCAGCTCAGACTGAGCTTCATCCCGAGTCCACCAATATATCAGGTTATTGTTCGTTATATTCTTATGACTAGAATCCAAGCCCATGTCGACATATACGTATGTTTGACTGTTTTGGTTGACATTCAAAGGGTTGGTTACCATGAAACATCCGACTGCTAATGTCAATAAAAACAAGCAAAAAAGATGGGAGGGGCAACAGGAAAGGAATTGGCACGTAGCTTCCATGTTTTGGCATAAGAACAAAGGTTCGGTTTTCTTTCGTAGTAGACGTTGTCAGCCCCCTTCCTGGACAAAATGCACCCATTTCAGTTTTGCACAAATGGACAAAAACAATTGCGGTCTTTTAGACGATTTTGGCAACCTTTACTACGGAAAAGTCATCAACGTTGGAAAGTTTTATTCATTCATTTATTTTCTACAGCTTATCCTCACAAGGGTCGCGGGGGTGCTGGAGCCTATCCCAACTGTCTTTGGGCGAGAGGCGGTGTCCACCCTGGACACCCTTGGTCGCCAGCCAATCACAGGGCACATATACTAGACAAACAACCATTCACACTCACATTCATACTTATGGACAATTTGGAGTCGCCAATTAACGTAGCATGTTTTTGGAATGTGTTAGTGTTCTTACAAAGAACACTAAACTCATCACACACCAACTTAACGCTCAAAAGGTATAATTATGAAACCAGCTCAACCGAATCATTCATTCGTTTTCTACCACTTATTCTCACGAGGGTCGCAGGGGGAGCTGGAGCCTATCCCAGCTGTCTTCGGGCGAGAGGCGGGGTCCACCCTGGACTGGTGGCCAGCCAATCCCAGGGCACATATAGACAAACAACCATTCACACTCACATTCATACCTATGGACAATTTGGAGTGGCTAATTAACCTAGCATGTTTTTGGAATGTGGGAGGAAACCGGAGTACCCGGAGAAAACCCACGAATGCATGGGGAGAACATGCGAGATGGCCGAGGGTGGAATCGAACTCCGGTCTCCTAGCTCCTAGTTATCCTAGGATAACCCTAGGATAACCCTAGGATAACCCTAGGATAACCCTAACGCTGAACTTCATATAAAGGCTAAAACCCTGTCTGGAAGTCCAAATCCACTGGAATAATGCTTCCGGAATCAAACGTTTCCGGCATCCCGTCACACGTTGAAGTGAAGTACTCTAAAAGCGAGTGAGGCTGCTTCCAAGAATTTCTCCAGCAAGCATTCATGTATGTCCACACGTGCTCCACACGTATGACCAAATGACATCAGTGCAGGACAAAGCACCCGTGGGTCCCTGGGCTCCTGCTGCTGGTTGATTCAATTGTCGGGCGTATCGCCCAACTGTGACCACGACATTCACCTTCACATGGAGAAGGAGGGCGAGGATGGAGGTAGCGGGACGCTAAGTCAGGTCAAGTCTGTACTCTGGTCTCACCTTCTCACTCTGATGCCTGAAGGCCAGTCCGAAGGTCTGGTAGTCCAAAGTGACTTGACCGGATTTCTCCATTCACTTCTGTCAAGGGTCATTGTCTTCACTTTGTCAAGGTTCTCCTCCATATTAGTCTAAAGATCCGGTATCGCTGGTGTCCATACTTATCAATCTGCACATTAGTAGCATTTGGGATGCTAAGCTCCCGTTGGTTTGGGATGTTTGGGATTTCGGTGAGGGCAGGCGCTGATCCGATCCAATCCATTTTATTTATATAATTACATTTTATAAACAGAGTTTCCAAAGTGCTGCACAGGCTAGTAAAATAAAAAGTACAAATAAAATACAATAAATAAAGGTACAAATTGAATTTATTCCAAGACGAAAAGATCAAATAAGAAATAAAATAGTAAGATAGATATTAAAATATTACAAACAAGAAGCAAAGCAATAAATGTATAAAAACATAAAACCAATAAAAAAAAATAAAAAAAATAAAAAAATAAAAAAATAAAAAATAAAAAAATAACAAAATAAAATAAAAAATAAAAAAATAACACAGAAAAAATAAATAACAAATAAAAAATAACAAATAAAAAATAACAAATAAAAATAACAAATTAAAAATCAATAACAAATAAAAATAACAAATTAAAAATAAATAAAAATAAATAAAAATAAATAAAAATAAATAAAAATAAATAAAAAATAAATAAAAAATAAATAAAAAATAAATAAATAAAAAATACATACAAAATATCAAATAAATCACACGTTCAGTTGAGGAGAATAAAGTGCAGGAACAGGAAGTCGTCCCGCTGCCAGAATAAAAGCCCCCATTGTATGCTTTCCATCCAGAAACAGGGTTTGGCATACGCTAACGTCCGTAGACGTAAGCCCTGATCAAATTGAGTGTGTGGGAGCTGCCCACTTTTCAGGTGCGTGTGTGTGTGCATGTGTGTGCGTGTGCAGGCGAGCGTGTGTGTCTCCGGTAATATTGTCTCCAGTCCCATGGGCTGTCGCTGAGCAAACTCAATCAACTCCCACTCACCTCTGTGCCCCCCCCCCACTACTGTCAGGACACCAGCAACTTCTCCTCTGGCTTGGGAGAGAAAGAGATGCACACTGTGGGTGTGTGAGTGTGTGTGTGTGTGTGTGTGTGTGTGTGTGTGTGAGTGGTCCACCCTGCAAAGAAAAGCCTGAGCAGATTGAAAGCATCAGTATGCCAGGCACATGTTTTCATGTGTGTTTAGCTGTCATGCACATGCGTGGGCATGTAGACCATGACATACAGTACGAATAAACGCAGTCGTATAAAATACTGCCATGCGTATGAACACATCTTGCATTATTTGGGTAAAAAGTACAAACCAGATGTACTCATTAATAACGTAAACAGTGGAACCTTGGTTAGCGTGTTTTCCGTTAAAATTTCCACCACAGTTTTACATCGGGGTGGCACGGTGGTCGAGTGGTTAGCGCGCAGACCCCACAGCTAGGAGACCAGGGTTCAATTCCACCCTCGGCCATCTCTGTGTGGAGTTTGCATGTTCTCCCCGTGCATGCGTGGATTTTCTCCGGGTACTCCGGTTTCCTCCCACATTCCAAAAACATGCTAGGTTAATTAGCCACTCCAAATTGTCCATAGGTATGAATGTGAGTGTGAATGGTTGTTTGTCTATATGTGCCCTGGGATTGGCTGGCCACCAGTCCAGGGTGGACCCCGCCTCTCGCCTGAAGACAGCTGGGATAGGCTCCAGCTCCCCCTGCGACCCTCGTGAGAATAAGTGGTAGAAAATGAATGAATGATTCGGTTGAGCTGGTTTCATAATTATACCTTTTGAGCGTTAAGTTGGTGTGTGATGAGTTTAGTGTTCTTTGTAAGAACACTAACACATTCCAAAAACATGTTACGTTAATTGGCGACTCCAAATTGTCCATAGGTATGAATGTGAGTGTGAATGGTTGTTTGTCTATATGTGCCCTGGGATTGGCTGGCTCACCCGAAGACAGCTGGGATAGGCTCCAGCACCCCCTTGACCCTCGTGAGGAAAAAGCGGTAGAAAATGAATGAATGAGTTTCACATCAGTGTGCGTGCATTCCCCAGTTTGTGTACAATATAGTTAGTTTAGTTAGTATAGTATATCTTAGTATAGTATATAGTATAGTATATAGTTAGTGTCCAGCTGTGTTCTCAGTGTACTTTTACCACAAAATATTATGGGTGCTCCGATCAATCGGCCACTGATCGGTATCAGCATCCAGCATCAAGCATCCAGCATCCAGCATCCAGCATCCAGCATTCAGCATCCAACATCCAGCATCCAGCATCCAGCATCCAGCATCCAGCATCCAGCATCCAGCATCCAGCATCAAGCATCAAGCATCAAGCATCCAGCATCCAGCATCCAGCATCCAGCATCAAGCATCAAGCATCCAGCATCCAGCATCCAGCATCAAGCATCCAGCATCCAGCATCCAGCATCCAGCATCCAGCATCCAGCATCCAGCATTCAGCATTCAGCATTCAGCATCCAGCATCCAGCATCCAGCATCCAGCATCCAGCATCCAGCATCAAGCATCCAGCATCCAGCATCCAGCATTCAGCATTCAGCATCCAGCATCCAGCATCCAGCATCCAGCATCCAGCATCCAGCATCCAGCATCCAGCATCAAGCATCAAGCATCAAGCATCCAGCATCCAGCATCCAGCATCAAGCATCAAGCATCAAGCATCCAGCATCCAGCATCCAGCATCAAGCATCAAGCATCCAGCATCCAGCATCCAGCATCCAGCATCCAGCATCCAGCATCCAGCATCCAGCATCCAGCCCTGTGTGGGACATCCCGTCTTCAAGATAGAAGTTTTACAAAATGTGTCTCAAAAAAAAGTCTCGGCAGCGTGGCGCTTTTGGGGGCGAGCGCCGGGCAGGGCCAGGGTGTCCCCGGCCTCTCGCCCAAAGACAGCTGGGATAGGCTCCAGCATGCCCCTGCCACCCTAATGAGGATACGCGGCATCAAAAACGAATGCATGGATGAACGATGAACGGTAAATATGCGGGGATCCGCCGGTAGCCCTCGCCATCATGCACTGTTGTCATGGGAATGGTGGCACACGAGTGGGAGACGCCAGCAGAGACAACACCAATCAATCATCAGATCAATCATCTGTGGCCCGCTTTGCCTATTTGCTGCATATTTACAATTATCATTCATGTATGCAAAAGAGCAGCAGGCTATCGGGTTCCAGGGGGAGGGAGGTCAGGACTGAAGTCGGACCTGTTGGTTGGATGAGAGCTCAATTTAGGTCTTTATTTAGATTTATGCAGATGTAAACCATAATGATATGCAGCTGGCACCGCGTCCATCTTCGTCACGGAAGACATTAATATTGTCTTTTAAAGCCAAGGTACAACTCAGTGCTCACATACCGCATGTTGGAATATAAGATGAATATAAGACTTGGGAGCCTCATTATAGAGCAGCGTTCCAATATTCATGTTATTCCCAATTTTAAGAAAAAAAAAAATGACTGACTCCGGGCGATCAATTTAACATAACCAAATCAACTTTTGGACTTCCTGGTTGCACACGATTGAACAGTGCCGTAGGGCGACGCCGATTTGCTGCTTCCATGTTAACTCAGCCAAGCGCTTCACAAGACGGACTGACTGATGGCTTTGATCAAAACTGCCCGAGATTTATTTTCATCCGCTTGCGTCGGCAACAAAGCAAAACTTGTTCTCGATCAGAAATCACTCCACACTCTTTATTGCTCTCTGCTTCTACCATATCTTACTTATTGTGTGGAAATATGGGATAATAACTATAAAAGTAATCTTCACTGGCTAAATATACTGCAAACAAGGTCAGTAAGGATAATTCATAATGCCGCCTACAGAGAACATACTAACTCAGAGGTAGGGAACCTATGGCTCGGGAGCCAGGTAGGGCTCTTTTGATGACTGTATCTGGCTCTCAAGCATTTCTTACCACAATAAAAATGCATTTTTGCTAACATTTTAAAGTAAACATCACAGAAATGACTGTTAAAATAATATTCAAAATCAACAACTTTCTTATGCATTTTAATCCGTCCATCTATTTTCTACTGCAATATGGCCGACCATATCCATCTTTCTTGATGATATTTTCCAGGTCAAACACCAAAACTGGATTATTACTGGGTAATGCGGTAGTCTACCTCGGTCATTGAGATGTCAACATGTAAATATAAACTTTCCTCCTTTAGTCAAATAGTCACCTAGCTAAAGCTGCAGAACCAAGCCTTCTGACGAAGATGGCCAAAAGAATGAAATACATGTACGGAGTATGGTGCAAAACCATGCAGCAGCAGAAGTTGTATTAATGGCAACAAGTATTTGATTTATTATTAGACACTGCGCTGCTCACGAAAGTGTGCTGGCCACACCCCCTTGGCGTGGGGTAGTGTGCCTGGTCTACGTAATTAGAGCCCATTATATCTAAAACTGTTGGTCTTACATAAAAATGCACACATTTTATTGCATTCAATGTTTAAAAAAATGTATATGGCTCTCACAGATACACATTTTAAAATATCTGGTCTTCATGGCTCTCTTAGCCAAAAAGGTTCCCGACCCCTCCTTATTTCTAAAATCACAAATACTTCAACTTGCTAATATATAGTTCATCTTCAAACAGCTAAAATAATACATAAGGCTAAAAATAACAAATTATCTAAAAATGTCATCCAATACTTCTCTACAAGAGAGGAGAAATATGATCTCAGGGAAGAAGTACATTTGAAACACTTCTATGCTAGGACTACGTTATGCTAGCCATAGCATTTCAGTATGTGGAATCAAACTATGGAATGGATTGAGTAAGGAAATCAAACAATGCACAACGATGAGCCAATTCAAGAAACAATACAAGCAGTTGATGTTTGCTAAATCCAAGGATGAAGAGTCTTGAACCAGTCATGATGTGCTATATATATCACTATATTGACACGCACTATGGTACACATTATGGCATTGGATGCTCATATCACCGAGTACTTCGGTATGGGACAAAAAATTAAATTAAATTAAATTTGAAAGAAGTCTGGCGTAGGGGTGAAGTGGGCCAGGGTCGGGGCCAGGTGGGTTGACTGGCGGGGTTGGTGGTGTGCTTCAGCAATGTCCTGGGGTTTTGTTGGGGTGTCCGATGTTCCCGCTCTTCTTTTGTTGTTTGTCTTATGTAAGATTCTGTGATTATATGTGTGAAAAAAACAAAAACAAAAACAAAAACAACTTATTGAATTGGTAACTGCTATGGCGTGGAGAAGGGGTAGGATTTAATAAGCTTTGCTTCTTCCTGCTCCTTTTCAGACATGTGTAGTAATGAGGTGTTGTGTGTATGCATGTATGTGTATGTGTATATGTGTATATATATATGTATGTAGATATGTGTGTATGTATATACGTATATATATATATATATATAAATAGATATTGTAAGTGTATATGTGAGAAAGAATAATGTAACATAGTATGCATGTCTGAAATAAATGAAGAAAGAGAGAGTAAGTGCGTCCTAAACGGGGTACTCTCTGTTCGGAGGTGTTTCATTCTCTCAGTGGTGGATCCTCTTTTGCACAATCCTCATTTTTTTCCTACAATTTCAGGCAAACTAACGAGCGGCATCGCACACTATCCATGGTTGTTTGGTGTTATGCTTCTGGTCAACGTGGGCACTGCAAGTTAAAAAAATGAACCATTCCAGGTGAATCAGAATGTCAGAACCGCTTCCAATCGATGCTCGATGCCCAACCCTTGTTGTCATGGTAGCAAAATGGTCTTCATCTTAATTTTGAGCGCAATTCCGATCGGGAAATGAAAGTCCCAGCTCTACAGCCACACTTGGTACGCATGGCTCTCACGTTTGAAAAGAAGACGTTGAGTTTTAATAGCAGGAATATTGAATGGGTTCCATTTGGCAAAGACTAAAGTCCACTTTTGGCTCTGCTTGTTCATCTGGGCTTTCAGTAGGTGCGTGTTTGAGAGAGGGCCGCATGGACAGTGAATGTATCAGGCTGAAGCGTTTATTCAAGGCCGTTATTTTGTCTGGTGTGCAGCAGAGAAATATCCGTGATGAAAAGGCTTCTCCTCCGTCAGCAAAGGAAGAAAAGCTTTCAATTAGAAAGGTCAGTTCAAGTCTCATCTGTCTGCTTTAATTGTTGCCAGGAACTTTGGAACGGCGCTGATGTGTGTGAGATGCACTTGAACACACCGCACCTCTGTTAGCACACAGATGGAGGATAACAAAGCGTTTTGTTTGGTCAGTCAAATGTATATATTTTTTTTTTGTCGGGCTTTACCGTCAGAAGGTGAGTGTGGAACGTAGACATCGTAGACGTGTTAGAAACCCCCTGAAGTTGGGAAGACTGCGTCGTGATCTCATGAATTACTATTTCAAACGTTACACCGGAACGGGGACTGGAGGGATCATGGGATCAGCCTTCCTGGTAATGAGGTGTGTTCAGGGGCTCCGGAGAGGAGGATCAGGACAATAGTTGTTTACTTATCTTGTTGCTCTGATTGGATCAGAATGACCACAGAAAAAAGACCAAGTTTTTTTTAACCCGAACATTGGCTCCCAAAGACGCATCGATACGTCTTTTATATTTTTTGCACAAGAGACAAAAAGACGCAAAGACACAATAAGAGGTGACGTTTCATACAAACGGCCACAAGGTGGCAGAAGTGCATGTGGTAAGAGCTGGCCAATAAGAGTAATAAGAGAGTAGGCAGACTCGTAGCATGCAGACGGTTACACACTATGGGAACGTTTGACAGATGCACACGCGTGCACACGCATACACGCATACACGAACAGTTTAGTTCCAAATATTGTTGTTACATTTGGAAATAATACGTTTATTTTGATGTAAAACAAGCCTTTTTTGAGTATTTCATATTGTGGTGCAGTTGTTCAGATATCAAGTTATGTTCAAGTATATCAAGTTCAGGTTATGCTTGAAATGTCGCTTTTCCCTAAATGCTGTTTTTCTCCTTGTTTTAGTCGGGAACTGATATTTTCCTGTAACTGACCTATGTTCTACTGCTGATTACTAAAGAATGGAAAAAGGGAGAAACACACTTTTTTTTCCTGATGAAAGACAAGAGTCCAATCTTTCTTTTGGTAGATTCCATGTTCATATAGACCAGAGGTAGGGAACCTATGGCTCGGGAGCCAGGTAGGGCTCTTTTGATGACTGTATCTGGCTCTCAAGCGTTTCTTACCACAATAAAAATGTATGTTTGCTAACATTTTAAAGTAAACATCACAGAAATGACTGTTAAAAATAATATTCAAAATCAACAACTTTCTTATGCATTTTAATTCGTCCATCTATTTTCTACTGCAATACGGCCGACCATATCCATCTTTCTTGATGATATTTTCCAGGTCAAACACCAAAACTGGATTATTACTGGGTAATGCGGTAGTCTACCTCGGTCATTGAGATGTCAACATGTAAATATAAACTTTCCTCCTTTAGTCAAATAGTCACCTAGCTAAAGCTGCAGAACCAAGCCTTCTGACAAAGATGGCCAAAAGAATGAAATACATGTACGGAGTATGGTGCAAAACCATGCAGCAGCAGAAGTTGTATTAATGGCAACAAGTATTTGATTTATTATTAGACACTGCGCTGCTCACGAAAGTGTGCTGGCCACACCCCCTTGGCGTGGGGTAGTGTGCCTGGTCTACGTAATTAGAGCCCATTATATCTAAAACTGTTGGTCTTACATAAAAATGCACACATTTTATTGCATTCAATGTTTAAAAAAATGTATATGGCTCTCACAGATACACATTTTAAAATATCTGGCCTTCATGGCTCTCTTAGCCAAAAAGGTTCCCGACCCCTGATATAGACACAGAACAAAAATTGTGTAAGCCTTGAAAAATGAGTCCAAATGGTCCAAAATGGCCGGTACTGAAGGGGTTGAATTTAGTAAAATAGCTGGGATTTATCCAAGCAAAGCTCTCAAATTTACCGGTCGGTCTATGTTCCCACCCTCACCTATGGTCATGCGCTTTGGGTCGTGACCGAAAGAACAAGATGGCGGATACAAGCGACTGAAATGTGTTTCCTCCGTATAGCAGCTGGACTCGCCCTCAGAGATAAGGTGAGGAGCTCAGTCATCCGGGAGGGGCTCAGAGTAGACTGGATCGAGAGGAACCAGTTGAGGTGGCTCGGGGATCTGGTCCGGACGCCTTCCCGGTAAGGTGTTCTGGGCATGCCCAGCTGGGAAACAAGTTTCATTTTAGTAGCGACTGCTCAGCCACAACTGTAAGTAATCCATCCATCCATTTATCCTCACTGTAAGTAATTAATAACAAAAATAAAACAAAACAAATAAAACCCGTACGTGAATTGAAGTGCTGTGTCAAATAACAGCAAGCAAATGAAATGTAAAGATGTTGTCATGGCAGATAACGGCGCAGTGATCCATGTAAAAGCCTGCATGGTTGGCGTGCGTCACGGCGTGCGCTTGGACGCGTGTATGTGTTGAGGCGCGAAGCCTCCGGGTCAGTGTGACAGTGATCACGGTCTGAATGTTCAACACTGGTTTCTGTCAACTCGCATTAACGTCCTTAATGTGGCATTTATTAGCTCGGCCACACCAGGTCACTGATTCCCAATTAGTTGGAAAATGCACACTCGCCTTCATTCCTCACGCCATGACTCATCGCACGGGAGGGAAAAGTAAGACTTTAATGAGCAGATCAGACGAGAGACCAGTTCCATGGTGGTGCAAAAACAGGAAGTGTGGAATTTGGGGTTTTCCAGTTGATTTTTTTCATTTTATATGTAAATCTAAAAGCTTTAAATTGTTGATTTCTTATGAAAGTAAAGCTTCCATCGCAAATATGCATGACCTCATTCTCATTTGTATCTAACTCGATCAAAAATTTAATTTGTTGACAAAAATGAATTCCTAAAATGGTTCGCTTGATTAATTAATGATGAACTTGGTAAAAGATTGAAATGTTTATTGGCAAATAAAGCCGATAAAGCCGACTCCATCAATGCCTGAGTCGACCACATCAAGTCTGGTCCACTGAGCCAACGCTCAATTAATGAACAGATTTGTTCCGGACCCGACCTTAATAAGTGTACTTCAGCAAATTAGGATTCGGTATTTTTAAACTGAATATTTTCATAGTTAGAGCTGTTTATGACTTTCTAAATATATATATTTTTTTACCATTATTAGAGCGATGTGGACATGAAATAACCCCCCTATAGTCACCTTTGTTTACCCCACATTGCCCAACACTAACGGCTACCAGACCACTGCATAGTCCCTCCCTCATAGCATATAGCATGCTACCGAGTCAACAAGCTAGCCTCTAATATATTTGTTCTAAATCTAAGAAAGTGTTTCAAACAGAGAGGGGAAGAAGGCCAAAGTAAGAAAACAAATATGTACCACTTCCACACAGAATGGGAGGACATGTCGGACATGTCATGGCTGACTCCATGCCCTGTTAAGGCAATATAATCTAAGAAGAGCGAGGGAGCCATGTTTGAACCTCCATATAACCAGGTAGGACTTCTTAGGGGCAACACGTTTCAGGGAACCTCGTTTGGTTACAGAACTGGACTGATGAACGAGACCGAACGTGAGCGTCAGTGTTGCGCAATTCTGATTGTGCTATGTGAGTGTGTGTATGTAAAGTGACTAGGCTTCCAAAGCACTGAGCTATTACACCGTATCGTATCCAACAAAGCTTTCTACTAACCGGTGTAGTCTTCATCAACCGATGCCTTTTTTTGCATCTTGGCTTTTTTTCCAGCGTTCTCCCACAAGTCTTGATGGGAAGCTCTCACGGAGTCCTGCTGCTTCAGCTTGTAGATGCGTTTTTTTTTTTTACATATTGATGGCCACACTCATGGCTGGGGTTGGGAGAATTATGTTGTTGAACTCTTAATTGCTGCAGTAGCAGGTCAACACCCGCGTTTCAAGGACTACTTCATGGCTCACCAGAAGGTTTTTGTACAAGAACGACTCCTTTAAAAGTGGACATTTATTACGTGTATATATTTTGGATATCTTGTATATATCTTGTATATATCTTGTTAAACTGTCTTTTTTTTTACTCTACTTTTTGTATACTTTTTTAACTTGACTATTGCACTGAAAGGAGAAGCTCTCCGATCTCGTTGTACATCTTGTATGATGACAATAAAGGCCATTCCATTCCATTCCATTTGAATATGAAGATTAAGATTAAGATTAAGATATTAAGATTAAGATTAAGATATGCCTTTATTCGTCCCGCAGTGGGGAAATTTGTATTGCACAGCAGCAAGAGTACAGAGTCAGTTAAGCAGTACAAAATACACAATATAGAAAAATAAACAATATAACCCTTGTATTATGTTGCGGGTCAATTTGACCCGTTTCAGTTAAGGTTAACAAGGTTAACTAGCATGATTTGTTAACCCTTGTATTATGTTGCGGGTCAATTCGACCCGTTTCAGTTAAGGTTAACAAGGTTAACTAGCATGATTTGTTAACAAATCATGCTAGCATCATGGTAGTTAACCCTTGCATTATGTTACGGGTCAATTTGACCTGTTTCAGTTTTTGTGTTAATGACCCTAGATGAGGAAAAGTCACAAAATTTCATGAAGAAAAAGAAAGGATAACCAGTACTTTGGTCAACACAAAAACTGAAACGGGTCTAATTGACCCGTAACATAATACAAGGGTTAAACAACCCAAGTATTAACAAAAAAAGGACTGCAATCATGCTTTGGTGTATACAAGGAGGGAAAAGCAAGACGATTCCATCTTTCCGTTGTGACCCCCAGAGTTACTTTGGATGCTGGCATGAGCAGCGGATCATCTGCCAGCTCTTCCTCCAAGATGAGTCCTCCGCATCAAATGGAGGTAATGCGATGTGATGAGTGATGTAGGATTTCTTTGAAATAAAAAGAAATATGCAAAGTGGTACTCAAAGCATTAGCCCGGACAAAGAATGGAAAGCTAATTCCATGTGAAGGAAAGAAGGAAATGAAACGAGATGTGATGGAGGTATGGAGAAGGACACACGATGACATCATCCATCCATCATCCATCCATCCAACCAGACAGTTTTATCTGAGAAGTAGAGAAATGTCACAAACGGTAGAAGAAATGGACTTCCTTGGAAAATAGCAGGCAGATCATTATAAGCAGCTGGTGGAAAACCTCCACAAGTCCTACAAAGCCCTTGGCTGCAATATGTCGCTGAAGATATACGTACGTTTTCACATGCTTTTCATTGAAACGCGGACAAGTAAGTGATGGGCACGGAAGGATTCCACCAGGACATAGCAGCTATGGAGAAAAGATGGAAGGAGGAAGATGGAGTACATCTCCACTTGCTGACTACTGGTGGAATGTTGGAATGTTCTCAGGGATGTTCTGCTGCTGAGTAGAAGAAGCAAGGAAAAAAAGTGTCACTCAGATGCTGAATAAAGAGAACTCTGCTGTTTTAAGTCATACTTTAACTTGTTTTTCAGAAGATATTCAATTGTATTGAAGTGCATCTTCAATATTTTCAAAATATAAATATTATTTTGAAGCATTCATTCATTCATTCATTTTCTACCGCTTTTTCCTCATGAGGGTCGCGGGGGTTGCTGGAGCCTATCCCAGCTGTCTTCGGGCAAGAGGCGGGGTACACCCTGGACTGGTGGCCAGCCAATCCCAGGGCACATATACTAGACAAACAACCATTCACACTCACATTCATACCTATGGACAATTTGGAGTGGCTAATTAACCTAGCATGTTTTTGGAATGTGGGAGGAAACCGGAGTACCCGGAGAAAACCCACGCATGCACGGGGAAAACATGCAAACTCCACGCAGAGGGTGGAATTGAACTCGGGTCTCCTAGCGTGCTAACCACTCGTCCAGCCCAAGAATCTAACCTAATCGGTATTTTGAAGCATTCATTCATTCATTCATTTTCTACCGCTTTTCCTCACGAGGGTCGCGGGGGTGCTGGAGCCTATCCCAGATGTCTTGGGGCGAGAGGCGGGGTCCACCCTGGACTGGTGGCCAGTCAATCCCAGGGCACATATAGACAAACAACCATTCACACTCACATTCATACCTATGGACAATTTGGAGTGGCTAATTAACCTAGCATGTTTTTGGAATGTGGGAGGAAACCGGAGTACCCGGAGAAAACCCACGCATGCACGGGGAGAACATGCAAACTGGAATTGAACTCGGGTCTCCTAGCTGTGGGGCCTGCGTGCTAACCACTCGGTCATGCAACATGCAAACTCCACACAGAGATGGCCGAGGGTGGAATTGAACCCTGGTCTCTAATCTAATGGGTATTTTGAAGCAAAATAGCCTAAATCAGTTCCATAAACAGATCCCATTTTGATGTTAAACGATACCATTAAAGATCTTGTAGTAGTTCATATGATCAAAATATCTAAGATTTAGCCACTTTTAACTCTTTAGAAGCTGGAGTCCAAACATTCCTAGACTAGTGTATTAATAACAGAAAACAAAACATTTCAATCATGAAGTAGTTACATCCAATAGTTACGTTTAAACATAAAGAAAAATGAGAAATTATGCAAATGTTACGGAGGACATGAAATACTGTCTGCAAATAAAGTGAAAGAGTGCAACGAGGAGACATATAGATATATATATAGAATATAAAAATGGCAGGAAAAGAGAGAAAGAATCAAAGAGGACGAGATGACACCTGACATTTACCTTCCATATTCTTCAGTAAACAAAAGGGATGAGTGAGGGACTGGAGATGGGCGAGTGTGTGTGTATGTGTGTGTGTGTGTGTGTGTGTGTGTGTACGGCTCAAGCTGGCTAGCTCGTGTTTAGCTAGTGCCAGTGTTGCTATACATTAGAGATGTGAGTCATAAACGAATCAGAAAAGAGAAAACCCACGCATGCACGGGTAGGGTGGAATTGAACCCTGGTCTCCTAGCTGTGAGGTCTGCACACTAACCACTCGACTCGATCAGCGGCAGAAAATGAATGAATGAATGAATGATTAGATTCTCATCTTTCATCAAAAAAAGGTTATTTCTACCTTTTTCTGATCGTTAGTAATCAGCAGTAGAACATAGGTCAGTTTCAGGGAAATATCAGCTCCCAACTAGAAAAGGGAGAAAAAAGGCTCTTGTTTCAAGATATGTTTCAAGTATAACTTTCCCTTTGGCACAAATGTAACCATATTATATTAAATTATAAATTATAAATATTATTAAATATTATTAAATATTATTAAATATTATTAAATAAAATAAAATAAAATTAAAAAAAATAAAAAAATAAAATAAAATAAAATAAAATAAAATAAAATAAAATAAAATATTTAGCCAAATGGTCAAAATAACTACGGCACAACATAAGCAACACCAAAACTGTCAAAGCTTTTGTGAGTTGCCCCCTTGGAGACCACAAAGGCCCACCTGTTCTCCTCCTTCAATGATCAGCTGCAAGCTTTTGGTGCCAACGTCCCCCTTTTTTCCTCCCTGTACCTCCTTGACCTCCTCCTGGTCTGCTGTGTTTCACCTCCACAGGCGACAAACAGCTTCCACTGAAGCAGACGGCATCTGGAGTCGACATCACACGGTGAAACAGCTGCGGCTAAAACGATGTTTTACCAAACATCTGTCCATCAGGTCTCCATAAAAGTCATACTACGTACGTCTTTGAAGTATCCATACATGGAAATGTTTGTATGCGTGAATCCGTACGGCTTCGTGTGTGGGGGGGCGGGGTGGGATTGCGGGTCAAAGGTTAATTTGGCCCCGCAGTGAAGAGCCCTTGATGAAGAGCAGACTGAGCCTGTTTAATTACCTTCTGACTACATTTCAGTAGGACACACCAGGTCGGGTCATCAGCACGCGTGTCATGAATGCTTGATTCTTAGCTTGGTGGTACACACGCACACTCAATAAACACGGGTACATTCACATGTATACACTCGTCATGTCCTGCTGGGGCATTCACCTTGGCAAGTGGACACGGGTAGATGACACGGGTAAATGACACGGGTAGATGACACAGGTAGATGACACGGGTAGATGACACAGGTAGATGACACGGGTAGATGACGCGGGTAGATGAAACGGGTAGATGACACGGGTAGATGACACGAGTAAACGACACGGGTAGATGACACGGGTAGATGACACGGGTAGATGAAACGGGTAGATGACACGGGTAGATGACGCGGGTAGATGAAACGGGTAGATGACACGGGTAGATGACACGAGTAAACGACACGGGTAGATGACACGGGTAGATGACACGGGTAGATGACACGAGTAAATGACACCGGTAGATGACACCGGTAGATGACACAGGTAGATGACACGGGTAGATGACACGGGTAGATGACACGGGTAGCTGAAACGGGTAGATGAGAAGAGTAGATGAGATGGGTAGATGACACGGGTAGATGACACGGGTAGATGACACGCGTAGATGACACGGGTAGATGACATGGGTAGATGAAACAGGTAGATGACACGGGCAGATGACACGGGTAGTTGACACGGGTAGATGGACACGAGTAGATGAAAAGGGTAGATGACACGGGTAGATGACATGAGTAGATGACACGGGTAGATGGACACGAGTAGATGAAACGGGTAGATGACACGGGTAGATGACGGGTGGATGACACGAGTAGATTACATGGGTAGATGGACATGAGTAGATGAAACGGGTAGATGACACCGGTAGATAAAACGGGTAGATGAAACGGGTAGATGACATGGGTAGATGACACGGGTAGATGGACACAAGTAGATGAAACGGGTAGATGACACGCGTAGATGACACGCGTAGATGACATGGGTAGATGACATGGGTAGATGAAACAGGTAGATGACACGGGTAGATGACATGGGTAGATGACATGAGTAGATTATACGGGTAGATGACACGGGTAGATGAAACGGGTAGATGACACGGGTAGATGACACGGGTAGATGACACGGGTAGATGAAACGGGTAGATGACACGGGTAGATGACATGGGTAGATGACACGGGTAGATGACACGGGTAGATGACATGGGTAGATGAAACAGGTAGATGAAACGGGTAGATGACACCGGTAGATGAAACGGGTAGATGACACGGGTAGATGACACGGGTAGATCAAACGGGTAGATGACACGGGTAGATGACACGGGTAGATGACACGGGTAGATGACATGAGTAGATTACACGGGTAGATGACACCGGTAGATGACACCGGTAGATGACACCGGTAGATGAAACGGGTAGATGACACCGGTAGATGACACCGGTAGATGACACGGGTAGTTGACACGGGTAGATGACACAGGTAGATGACATGAGTAGATGAGACGGGTAGATGACACAGGTAGATGACATGAGTAGATGAGACGGGTAGTTGACACGGGTAGATGACATGAGTAGATGACATGGGTAGATGGACACGAGTAGATGAAACGGGTAGATGACACCGGTAGATGAAATGGGTAGATGACACCGGTAGATGAAACGGGTAGATGACACGGGTAGATGGACACAGGTAGATGGACACAGGTAGATGACACGGGTAGATGACACGGGTAGATGACACAGGTAGATGACATGAGTAGATGAGACGGGTAGTTGACACGGGTAGATGACATGAGTAGATGACATGGGTAGATGGACACGAGTAGATGAAACGGGTAGATGACACCGGTAGATGAAATGGGTAGATGACACCGGTAGATGACACCGGTAGATGAAACGGGTAGATGACACGGGTAGATGGACACAGGTAGATGACACGGGTAGATGACACGGGTAGATGACACGGGTAGATGACACGGGTAGATGACACGGGTAGATGACACAGGTAGATGGACACGGGTAGATGAAACGGGTAGATGACACGGGTAGATGACACGAGTAGATGACACGGGTAGATGACATGGGTAGATGACACGAGTAGATGACACGAGTAGATGACACGGGTAGATGACACGGGTAGATGACACGGGTAAATCAACACAAAGCTACAATGCTAAGTGTGTATCTCCGAATGCTCATTATCTCCTTCAAATGTGCAACTTTCAAATGCGCACACACAAAACACACACACACAAAACACACACACATTATGACAACAGCTTTTTGAGTGACTATGTCGCTGTTGGCAGAATGGCAATAATGTTAATTAAATTAGGCCTAATGAAACAGCTGAGTGCCGCAATCAGGAAGGCATCGCGAGGATGAGAACGCTACCAGAATTTAATGACCGCAAAACTCATACACACACACACACACACACACACACACACAAAAGTTTGTGTTGTCACTGCTAAACAAAGACGCATCAAACCGATGTGTGCTAATATGAACGATGCAGCTAGCAGTGAAACAACCCATGCATTCACTTCCCAATATGCACACAAGGGAAGTGAAAAAATGTACCGTACAGTAAACCTCGGATATATCGGATTCAATTGTTCCCACTGGTTTTGTCCGATATAAGCGAAATCCGTTATATGCGTATACCGGAAAATGTCCGTTTTACGCATATATGGGATTTATATCCGGTATATGCGTAAATGGGATTTTATCCGTTATAAAAAGGCACTTCCTTGACTATGTTTCCAATGTACCTGGACTGGGCAATGAAAAGAGACGTAAGGTCATGAGAATTGAACTTTATTGGACTCTGAGCATAACAAATTGTTAATTAAGCTAGGCCCTGTTACGCCCGTCAGGCCTACGTTATTTCCAATAGTGAGGTTAAGATCTCATTCACTGCTGTGCTAGTATTATTGACGTCACTCACTTTTAGATTTGTCCTAAATCTGGAGCCAGGAGAAAGACAATAGCCAGTGACATCAACAAGATTAGCATAACGATGCGGCCATCCGATATATGCCAGGGAAATTTCATGGAAATGCATTGGAACGGGACTGGAGATTTTGTCCGAAATAGGCGAAATCCGTTATAAAAAAATCCGATATATGCAATGAATTTTTATTGGAAATGCATTACAGAAAAATCGGTTCTTTTTATCTGTCCATTGTGAGCGAATTTCCGATATATCCGAGTCCGATATATCCGAGGTTTACTGTATTAAATTGCCCTTCGGGTGAGAGAGGCGGGGTCCACCATGGACTGGTGGCCAGCCAATCACAGGGCACATATAGACAAACAACCATTCACACTCACATTCATACCTATGGACAATTTGGAGTGGCTAATTAACCTAGCATGTTTTTGGAATGTGGGAGGAAACCGGAGTACCCGGAGAAAACCCACGCATGCACGGGGAGAACATGCAAACTCCAGGGTGGAATTGAACCCTGGTTTCAGTAAATAAACATGGACCGTACCAAAAGAAAGATTAGACTCCCGTCTTTCATCAGAAAAATAAAAATTGTTTCCACCTCAGCCGGTCAACCTCAATGGGGAGACGAGCAACCAGCATCAGGTGAGCCAGCCTCTGCGGACCATCACACAACTATTAAAAAATATTTGGACTTTATTCTTGTAAAATGGATTTTTCGATTTCTGCTGTTCATTTTTTTGGTTTGTCTTGTTAAATCATATTTTCAGAATGAGCCAATGAGCCCCCCCCCCCCGTCCCTGGGGCTGCACTTTGGACAGCCCTGCAAATTAGCGAACCATCAGTTGAACGTTGTATAAAAACTCTCGAGTTGCCATCGCTCTCCTTTTCCCTTTTCTTCTTCTTTTTCCTTCACTTCAGCTTCCCTCCATCGCCGCCTGATTCGCTTCTTCCGCCTTGTTTGCTCGTCCTTGAGCTGAAAATGAAGACGTAGGCCACAGCGAAGAGAGACAGATATTGCTTTGACACTCTGTAACATCCTTTTGTTAGCACCAAACTCATTTCACTTTATGTGTGTGCGTGTGTGTGTGTGTGTGCGTGTGTGTGTGCGTGTGTGTGTGTGTTGATAGAAACACTCACCGAGCAGACTCAAGGCTGGAGACTCTTACAAAACCGCTGAACTATATGGCAGATTTCAATGAACATAAATGAACACGTGAAGAACAGACAGGAGGGCGGAGGGAGGTTGACTATTGATGTGGCGAGCTAACGGTTGCTAGGCAATTTGGCTAACCTTGATGGGTGGATGTAGTTTTTGCTGGAAGGAACCAAATGCAAACACATCGGTATGCCTACTGTACGCTCATGGGACGCTTTATTAGGTATACCTGTACAATATAGCACATTTTCCGGTGCATAGGTCGCTCAGACGCAGCAGCCAAAAATTGCACAATGAAAAAAAACATATTAGTCGCACGGGAATGTCGATGGCGTTCTTTGTCTGTGTTCCGTCCGTTAACGTACCGTGAATGAATAGGTGGTATGTTCACGTATTTGTGGTCCGTCTTTCTCAGTTGTCATGTTTACATTGTACGTTTTCAGTGGTACAGATGTGATAGTAGTAGCAGATAGTAGCAGATAGTAGCAGATAGTAGCAGATAGTAGCAGATAGTAGCAGATAGTAGCAGATACGCGTAGCAGATACGCGCCCTCGCGCTCAATCCAGATTGGATTTTTGGCTCTTTGAGGGGAGCCAGATCTTGGTGAGCCGTTCCTTTCAAAGAGCTGTTCAAAAAACTGCTTAATTTGGCTTATTTTTATATTTATTTGGTTTTAAGAAGCCAGCCTGGCCTTAACTCGGTTTATCTTGGAAATAATAATAATAATAATAATAATAATAATAATATCACTGGGAGGAATGAATTTCGATATCCCACCAATGTGAGTTTGAATTATTCTGAAATACTGATTATGGTAATGATAATGGTAATGGTAATGCTAATGGTAATGGTTTTATTTCATTTGAACATGCATCAGATTCCAATTGAGTGCATCCCATAATCAGTTCCCAGTTCCACATGTCCAAAAGGAGTAGGAAGAAGCAAAGCTTATTAAATCCTACCCCTCCATCTGGTACTTTTACAATCACTAACTGTTACATTTGTTCACTTCCTGCTTTCCATAATACAGTTTAAGTTTTTTTTGTTTGTTTTTTTGTTTTTTTTAATAATGTACCTCGTACCGAAGTACTCGGTGATATGAGCATCCAATGCCATAATGTGTACCATAGTGCGTGTCAATATAGTGATATATATAGCACATCATGACTGGTTCAAGACTCTTCATCCTTTTAATGAATCGTTCAAAAGAACCTGTTCGTTCGTGAACGTCACAACATTACAGTCAAATCATGAAAAATGGCTGGGATTGAATGAGTTAAACTGAGTACTACCAGGGGCGTCATTAGGCCTAAAATGTTCTTAAGCCCCTCCTAAATAATTTGAGATTTTTTATTGATTTAAAAAAAAAAAATGTTTTTTTTTTTTTACAAAAAAAAATTGACAAATTTCATAATAGGGCAAAAGCAGGCTAATAAGCAAGCCAACAAGCAGGCTAATACTAGCTTACTACTACTACTACTACTACTAGTAGTAGTAATAATCAGAAGAACAATAATGATAATAGTAATAATAATAGAAATTAATAATATAATAATGATTATGATAACATTGATGACTGTCCACTGGACAGAATAGTTGCAGAGCTTGTGTAGTTTGTGTGTACTTTGTGTGTACATTTAATGGTGGTCTAAAATAATTGAGTATCTCTACTAAATCTGTCCAAAAGTGGGAAAGTTATATCCCGCTTCTTGTTCCTTATTTGGATATTTGGATTTTATTGAATGTCTACTACATTCATTCATATTCATAAGTACTCTGTATAGTAATGTATGTATAGTCGCAAGACATTCTACTTGGTTGTACTGTGCCATTAGGGTTCACGTAGTTTCAAAATATGCAATAATAAAATATTGCATTTATAAAAAAAAGGAATCCTACTTCCCGAAAATTCATGTATCACTGTCCAAACAGCCGTGATAAACGAGGGACTACTATTCTCTTTTCATACACAGGAAGACGCAGCAGAGGATCTTTTGTCAAGACAATTTACACTTAAGTCATCCCCCCCCCCGATGATCAATCTTTCTTTAAAGCCCCACTTCCTCTCTCTTCCATCCCTCTTCATCCTGCCCTCCATCATGCCCCCCCCCGTCCCTCTTGTCCCAGTTGGTTATTAATGGTTTTAATTTACAGAGACAAAAGACCACGGTGCCAGCAGAGGCCCACACTCTGCCCCCCAGTGTGTACTTGTGTGTGTAAAAGACGGACCCCACTCGTCCCGGCGTAACCGAGCCGCAATAACGCTTTGTCTTCTTTAACCGAGCTGCTCCTTCAAGGTATCCCACGTCTTTCCATGGCCACGTTCTTCCGACAACTTTCCTTTCTTCCTCCCGGAGGTGTTCTACCTTCCCTACATGTAAGTTCACTCGGAAATGAGCCATAGCCCGGACACATTTTGGACAAAACGTGCTGGGTAATGTACAGCAGTGAAGTAGTAGTAGTAGTAGTAGTAAGTAAGTAGCAGTAAAGATTTCATTTCCTGCCTCCTTTTGGATAAACATTTGCAATAAACTAGCCCCCGAATATTATTTTTATATGTTTTTATTATGCAAATTTGGACCAGAGCAGGAGGGGATAGAAAAGAAGAGAAAAGAAAACAGGCGGAGCGAGGTGACAAGGGTGCTATGATGGTTATAAAAGACCATAATTAGTATTGAAAATATTAAAGTATTAAATGGGCGCAGTGATGAAACAGTCAAACATATTGGTAGTAATAATGGCAAGGAATTTGGATACGGTATGTTGTTCTTTAGGGCTGCACGGTGGATGAGTGGTTACCGTGCAGGCCTCACCACTACGAGACCCGTGTTCAATTCCACCCTGGGCCATCTCTGTGTGGAGTTTGCATGTTCTCTGCATGTTGGTTTTCTCCGGGTACTCCGGTTTCCTCCCACATTCCAAAAACATGCTAGGTTAATTAGCCACTCCAAATTGTACATAGGTATGAATGTGAGTGTGAATGGTTGTTTGTCTATATGTGCCCTGGGATTGGCTGGGGACCGGTCCAGGGTGTACCCCGCCTCTCGTCCAAAAGCGGCTGGGATAGGCTCCAGCACCGCTAAAGGTGAGGATGCTTGATTTTTGCTTCCCTAAACATCGAACTGATGTGACTCGCCAAAAAGCTCCGGATTTGTCTCCTACAGTCTTTGTGGCTTTTTAATTTAGGGAAATTCATGTATTTTATTTGTTACATTTTTCAGTTTCAAGTTGTTTCGGAGGCCATTGTGGTTTTTCCTTTCTTCCACGGTGCTATTTTGTCCACGCCTGCCTGAACAAATAATATATTCAGTATTATTTTCATTCAAATAGTGTCTTTTGTGTAGTGAAGCCTACTTTTTAATATTTGTTTTTTTTTTAACAACAACCAAGACAGACTCCCACCCCTTGACGGGACGATACAGGACGGATATCGCAAGTCCTTCCTCCAAAAATCAAAAAATAACCGTGCAATAAACCGTGCAATAAACCTGTGGTTTGATCAACGTGTACACAGCCGTAAATGTTGTATATGACTTACTTTGATTTGGCACTTTTTATGCTCTTGTGTCCATTTGTACTCTAATTTGTACTCTGCTTTTTCGGCTTTAGACCTGAGAGTTCCCTTCATGGGTCTAATGCAGGTATGGCTTACCTTGTGGTATCTAAGTGGTGGCCGTGCACACAAGGCAGGCTCATCTAGCCAGAGCCGGGTCAACGTGGTATCATGTTTAAGAGGAAGACGATTTTTTTCCTTTATGATGTTATGAAAACACAGAAGTTCAAAACCAACAGTTTGAACGCCCTTTTTCTTAACCCTCCTCTTGTGTTTTACATTTTAATGCATAAAAAGAATCACATGACATTTGTTTATTGCATCAAGGCTTTTTGACTTTGTCAGGAAACTCTATTTCAACAAAATAAAAACAAAAAAATAATTTTTATTACATTTTAAAATGGTCTGGTTGGAATGATGACCACTGTATTGTTAGGGTGTATTGTCGTGGCTATGCACACAAAGGCACAAGATGGCAGGAAATAGCATTAAAGACAAAAGACACAAGATGACACCTTGGCTCCCTGCTTGTCTTTACGTGCTTTGTTTGCGCTCATTAAAAGTGATGGCTGCATATCACGCAAGAAATACGCAGCAGGAAACTGCATCATGGCCAACTGCACAAGCTGACATAGAAACCGATAGTGGATGATGATGATGATGATGATGATGATGATGATCTTTCCGACATTTTTCAGTCTGTCCTGTCAGATGGAGTCAAAATTGTCATTGTGCCCTTAGATCAACAATCATATGACAGTACTGTACTGTAAACGCACGCAATCGGTTTTCTTGGAATACTTCGATACTAGCACCCCTCTCCTCCCCTCCAAGCCACACGTAGTATTCCATGAGAAGTATTCCATGAGAAGTATTCCCCAGCCTTCCAGCATCATCACATCTTGTGATGAGAACACCGTGTAGAACAGTGCTTCTCAACTGGCAAGCGGTGACCCAAATTACGGAAAATTGCCAACTCCAACTTCTCAGATATTTAATATTTAAAAGGGATTCTCCTGCGGGTATCTGCAGCTGTGTGTCAGCACTTAAGAATATGATAAGTTTGACAAGGTCGCTGGTAAAAATGGCAGGTAAATACCACGGATATGAATGCCGGGTGCATTCACCATTTGGTAGCATGCTTTACCAAACTAAAGGTGGCCCAATGGTGACGATTCCGAGTTACATTCCAAGACTGGGGTGGGAGTAAAAGTTGGTACCGATACTGGAATTATACTTAAATCAACTGCTAGCTCACTGACACTTTACACGGAATACATACAAGATTACGAAATAAAAACATTAAATACGGATGCACGGCATTGCATGCCTCGCAGCCTGGAGACCCGAGTTCAATTCCACTCGGCCATCTCTGTGTGGAGTTTGCATGTTCTCCCCGTGCATGCGTGGGTTTTCTCCGGGTACTCCGGTTTCCTCCCACATTCCAAAAACATGCTAGGCTAATTAGCGACTCCAAATTGTCCATAGGTATGAATGTGAGTGTGAATGGTTGTTTGTCTATATGTGCCCTGGGATTGGCTGGCCACCAGTCCAGGGCTCCAGCATCCCCCACGACCCTCGTGAGGACAAGCAGTCAAAAATGAATGAAGATTAAATCCGAGAAGTAAATGGAAGCGTTACAAAATGGGAGTAGAATGGAAATTTCTCCTTGTAACAGCGCATGGAATCCATGACCCCCGCTAACATTCATTAGCATTTATTCACCCTTCTTAATGACAGTCGCAAGAGTCAAGAGGTTGAGACCCAAAGAACGGTGTATCTTGTTTTTTTTTGGTCACTTTCATGGTGATGGCTTTCCTTTTCTTTGGCGCACGGCTGCTTGGGAGACCTGATATCGATAACGATATCGATCCTCAGTGTGGCTGTGCAGGCCACACTCTTCTGGCGTTTACACATCAAAATGAAGTTTTTAAGAAACCAAAACCAAAAAATATGGGAATGATATGTGAAGTGATGGCGGCACGGCGGACGAGTGGTGAATGCACAGGCCTCACAGCTCGGAGACCAGGGTTCAATTCCAGCCTCAGCCATCTCTGTGTTGAGTTTGCATGTGTGGGTTTTCTCCGGGTACTCCGGTTTCCTCCCACATTCCAAAAACATGCTAGGTTAATTAGCCACTCCAAATTGTCCATAGGTATGAATGTGAGTGTGAATGGTTGTTTGTCTACATGTGCCCTGGGATTGGCTGGCCACCAGTCCAGAGTGTGCCCCGCCTCTCGCCCAAAGACAGCTGGGATAGGCTCCAGCGACCCTCATGAGAAAAAGTGGGAAGTGTTGTTGGGGATGAAAGCAGATGAAAAAGGCCAGACGCTGAAGGAAGATTGGGAACTACGGTTCTGGTAAATGTCAGGGTGTGTTTGTGGTGTATGTGTGTTTGAGAATAGTGCACACACACACACACACACACACACACACACACACACACACGGTATGCTGCATTGTGAGGAGCCTCCATGTATCTCTCCATACGCAACGGCAATAGCATACGTGAAATGAAACCACTGTAAATAGATTGACGTAGCATCTATTCCTGGGGTTCAGTGTCTTGAGGACAAACGATGGGTTGCCATAACACGCGTTTGCCGTGTCTCGGTCAAGCACCCCCTGGGGGAAGCCATGCCGCAGCGTGTTGCGCAGTCGGGGTCGTTTGCAGCACGTCTGAGTAAAAACACACAAGGCGTGTGTGCGGCGCCGCTAGCTTAATGGCCCTGCTAATGTCACTAAACTGATTGGTCGCTCGGGTCATTTGGATGTTTGCTAGGAAAACCGCAAGGCAGCGACGTGACTTTACTGCAGAGTCATTCATGTGAAACGGCTCTCAGCACACGTGGTGAACGACTCCTGGAGACTCACACTGAGCAGCAGCAACATGAGCAGTAGAAACGAGCAACATTTCCTGGAGTTGGACGTGCGGTACAGAAACAAAGGATGAAGTTATGACCCGATGGTGTGTGGTCGTCCCTAAAAAACTAAACTAATTAAATGATTGGGTATCTGCCATGCAGGTTATTTTTGCTCTGTGTCTTTCTTCTAGTGGAGTCATGAACACGGACCTTAACAGAGGCAAGTGAGGCCTGCACTTCTTTGGATGTTGTTGTGGGGTCTTTTGTGACCTTGAGTTGTTGCTGCACTCTGGGGGTCATTTTGGTTGGGCGGCCACTCCCGGGAAGGTTCGCCACTGTTTCGTTGTTTTCACCATTTGTGCATAACAGCTCTCACTGTGGTTTGCTGGAGTCCCAAAGTTATTGAAACGGCTTTGTAACCATTTGTTTGACGATCTGAAACATTTAAGTGTGATACACATGCAAAAATTGGGACATTTTCACACCACTGTATATGTTTTTTTAATCATATATGCATATTAAAATGTATATATGCCTACAATTTTCAATATCCAATATTCATATTGGATCAGGACTGTCAATCCCCCCATAACACAAAAGTATTTGCCTTTCTTTCTTGGTACCATCCCACTTTAATAGTTTTCTGTATTTTTCCAGGATATTAAACATTAAACTTAAACATTTTCAATCCTGTCAGATTCTGCCGGAGCAGCACAGATTCTGCCGGAGCAGCATGGCAACATTTGACATATTGCATCCTATAGCATGCTAGCAAAATAACACAGTTGCCAAACAGCAGGCGGCCGGGTCTTTAAACTAGCGCTCCTCAGTGGTACGGCAGCGGTTCACAAAGCCGATTTCAGGGCATCTAGCGTGGGATTGGTTCCCACCCAGCGCCACATTTATCATGGCTAATAACTGACTGGCAACCAGTCCAGAGTGGAGTCTGCCGTTGGCTCCAAGCCACCCGGAAGAGGATAAGTGGTATAAATGGATCAATCATATAATAACAGAAGCTAAGAAGCCAGATGGACAAAAGTTGTGCATAAATCATAAATTATTGCTGAAAACAAAAGCGTCTTTTGATCAAGTGGATGCGTCCTGAGAAGACGGAACATCACATGCTTTCCGTTATGAGCTGCCGCTCACCTTATTGGGGAGGTGACAGAGGCGACCTAATAAAGCTGCTGTAATAACGATCACACTTAATTAATGCGTACCCACGTTACCTTGGTTATACAATTAGCGGCCGTCATGTGAGGAAAGTGGGTGAAATGAAAGGAACTAAACGTTGAACTGCACCCAATTGAATTTCACGCACGCACATGTACGGCGCGCTGCCGTCTTTCATGCTCAAGGTCTCTCTGAGAGGCGTGTTGGCGCTCTCCTTCAGCAGAGAATGCCTCGCATTGAAATGGCAAGACAAATATGAGACCGCCACAGAAGAAGGAGGCAGTTGGAATTTTTGAAGAGCTGTTTCACCTCTCGGAAGCCTTGACCCCGGGCGAAACAGACAAAAGAAGGCAGCACAATCGGCAGCGATGCTTGTATGTCGTAGCAGGACTGGATTGATATTTCAACTTTTCTCTTCTCGGGATGTCTTTAAATGCTAAGTAGGAATACGGACTTCATGCATAAAAGCAAAGGCTCTTGCAGTCCAAAGAACCATCATCTTTCACTGATCCACTGTAAAAGCAATTATAGCCACGGCGTATCAAGGCTGTAGGCTTTATGTCCTCTAGCTCCAATGAATAGTTCACAGATGCTAATTAGGGAGCTAGATTGAAGAAAAATTAATTAAACATCGTGAATATAACAAATTCCATGCTAAGCACGAGCCAACACCATCGTCTGTCTTAATTTGATGCCATGGCGTACATGTCACGTCACTTCCCTCGAGTTTGACCTCGGTCACGCACGTTACGCTTCACGTCCCAAAACACGAATAATAATAAACACAAAGGTGTTCATGCGCTCAGCATCATGTGCACAAATGTTGTTGTTTTGGCTGACATGGTACATAGTAAAAAGATTAAAAAAATTAAAATAAACGGTCACATCAGTGATAACGGTCGTGATGATTGGACACCACAGGATGTTTACATATGAAACATAATTAGTGTAATTTAGCCCCATAACGATAACCGCTGTGTGAGAAGTAAAACAGAGGCTGTTCCAGGCGCTTTAAAAAGGTAACAATTAACAACTTAGTGGTTTTCCAAAGTTCGTTAGTCTTTTGCAACCAGAACATCAATAATGACTTTCATAAAATGAAAGTTCGCATCTGTAAAACCCTGCCATTCCTGTCATGGAACCATCAATCAAGACAAGACCAAACTTTAGCCAAGATTGATTTTATTATCAATGTACCGCAACAATGCAACAATTCCAACCATGGAAATACCATCTCAGCAACAATTTCAAAATATTCATCCTTGTGAAGATTTCTTCGGGTTCGGAGAAAGAATCACAAACATTCACCAAAATCTGAAAAGCTGAAAAGCTGAAGGTTCAGGAGGTTCAGGTCTTTTAACTTGACATGCCAAGCCCTATTAACCTCTCGTTTGTGACCATGACTGGGTCCAGCTCATGGTTTCTCTTTGGCGGCATCAAATCATTGGTTTGACAGCACTTATTGGATGAACCGATATCGAACGATGGGAAAGTCCAAGGAACTCAGTGCAACTCAAAAAAGGATCGTTTTCACAGGTTGGGAAACAAACAATTGCAAGTTATTGTCAGTTATCTGGTTGCGTCACCACTCGGATGAAAGGACAAGGTTGGGATCAGTAGTGGGCAAAACCGTTCATTTCAGTGAACCGGATCATTGCGGGTCATTCAGTAAAAAGATCTGTTCATTTCGGTCGATTGGTCGTTACCCTGTGATCTTCCCTATAGTGGTGTCTCGGTCATGAGCGAACCGGTCAAAAGAAAACCGGTGTCTCGGTCTCGGCCTTTCAGTCAGCGAACCCCACCCACAGAGTGAGGCATGACGATAGGATAAGACCGGCAAGCACGCAGATAGTCCTGCCCTGCAAAAGGAACAGTGAACCGACTCTCCAGACAATCAAAAAAACAAAGCATTTGCAACTGAACGAACTGACGGGTATTTTAGGGGCGGTGACCTCGTGCGGTCCGTTCACAGAAAAGACTAGTTCTTTTGACCAGTTCGTTCATGACCGATACACCACTAGTTGGGATATGCAGGAGCAATCAAGGAACCACCAAGGAAGTAGAAGATGCCGGAACACTGGAGCCACTGTCCATGGCTTCACAGCATCATGGCGGTGACCTCGTTCGGTCTGTTCACAGAAAAGACCAGTTCTTTTGACCAGTTCGTTCATGACCGATACTCCACTAGTTGGGATATGCAGGAGCAATCAAGGAACCACCAAGGAAGTAGAAGATGCCGGAACACCGGAGCCACTGTCCATGGCTTCACAGCATCATGGCGGTGACCTCGTTCGGTCCGTTCACAGAAAAGACCAGTTCTTTTGACCAGTTCGTTCATGACCGATACACCACTAGTTGGGATATGCAGGAGCAATCAAGGAACCACCAAGGAAGTAGAAGATACCGGAACACCGGAGCCACTGTCCATGGCTTCACAGCATCATGGCGGTGACCTCGTTTGGACCGTTCACAGAAAAGACCAGTTCTTTTGACCAGTTCGTTCATGACCGATACACCACTAGTTGGGATATGCAGGAGCAATCCAGGAACCACCAAGGAAGTAGAAGATGCCGGAACACTGGAGCCACTGTCCATGGTTTCACAGCATCATGGGATTTTGCTTCTTATTTTACTCTTATTGTTGTGTTCTGCCATGACGCCTTTGCAGGTGTAAAACCAACATTTCCCCATTGCCAGACTAAGAAAGGCCTGTTGTTTTCTAACCTATCGAGCAAAGCGCCGCACTACATATCACAATATGTCACAACAGCAGTGGAATTCCACAGACACGGTCATGATGCAGTATATCTTTATTGGACATTGGTACAAACGTGAGAATGCTCTTCAAAACCGCAGCAGCCGGGGCATTCATCCCCGTATTGATTTTCTTTTTTTGTGTCTTTAAACCGCCGTGTGAGATAAAATAATGTTGGACGAGCCACGTCGCTGAGTGACATCCTGTTAATGTGTCAAGCAGACATGCGGCATAAACAACGTGCAGCATTGTTGTGTACACATTTACGCCATATTGCCTACATTCCCCTCTGACCACACAAAGAGGTTAATAAATGGCTATTATTAGCTGCGCTGATCAATAAGGCCTGAAATGAAACACACTTATCACCGCAGCTTCTTTTCAACTTGCCAGCCAGCTTTGGGTCTGGCTTCCAACTGGCTGGAGATGCATTGCAGCGTGGGCCAGATGGGCACCGGGGGGGTCACAGGTACTCATGGTGAGAATGATGATCAATCAACTGGGAGGAGCTTAGTGCTGCCGTGCGGTTGATGCTACAATGGCAGCGTAGGACTTGACCGAGACTAAATATGACCTGATCTGATCAGGATGAGGATCAGTCCGACACGATGGATCATGCGGTTGGTTCGCATAGCCAGGCGGTTCTGGGTTTTCCCTCCCACAGCCCAAAACATTGGAGACTAAGTTGCCATTGGGCGGGAATGTGAGTGGGAATGGGTGTTTGGTTATATTTGCCCCGTGACTGACTGACTGACTGACTGACTGACCAATCATCTGTTACCCTGAACACAATTAGTCATGGAAAGGTCCATGACTTCCCTCATCCGTTGTTACCGTGACAACGAAAAAGTCTGTAAAATGTGTGGTCAATTGATGGCAGCTTGTCACAGTCTAATCCAGAGGTAGGGAACCTATGGCTCGGGAGCCAGGTAGGGCTCTTTTGATGACTGTATCTGGCTCTCAAGCATTTCTTACCACAATAAAAATGCATTTTTGCTAACATTTTAAAGTAAACATCACGGAAATCACTGTTAAAAATAATATTCAAAATCAACAACTTTCTTATGCATTTTAATCCGTCCATCTATTTTCTACTGCAATACGGCCGACCATATCCATCTTTCTTGATGATATTTTCCAGGTCAAACACCAAAACTCCATTATTACTGGGTAATGCGGTAGTCTACCTCGGTCATTGAGATGTCAACATGTAAATATAAACTTTCCTCCTTTAGTCAAATAGTCACCTAGCTAAAGCTGCAGAACCAAGCCTTCTGGCAAAGATGGCCAAAAGAATGAAATACATGTACGGAGTATGGTGCAAAACCATGCAGCAGCAGAAGTTGTATTAATGGCAACAAGTATTAGATTTATTATTGGACACTGCGCTGCTCACGAAAGTGTGCTGGCCACACCCCATTGGCGTGGGGTAGTGTGCCTGGTCTACGTAATTAGAGCCCATTATATCTAAAACTGTTGGTCTTACATAAAAATGCACACATTTTATTGCATTCAATGTTTAAAAAAATGTATATGGCTCTCACAGATACACATTTTAAAATATCTGGTCTTCATGGCTCTCGTAGCCAAAAAGGTTCCCGATCCCTGCTCTAATCTGTGTGATCACTCACCTTTAAATCGAAATCTAAATTCTACTTTTTGAGTCAATTGCAGGAAAGAGGACTTGGAACTTTTTGATGACTATTGTTCTTTCCATGAAGGAGCATCGTGTGTGCGGAATCCCAGCAACCGGACGAAGAAATGAAAAATGATCGGCGTCTGAGTAAAAATAGGAGAAGTGGAAGAAAGAGGAGTAAAGCGGATAAAGAAGAGAGCTGATGCATTTTGTCAGGGTGGGGGGGTGGTAGTGGTGGCCAGAAAAACAAGCAGAGGAGAGGATCAACAGATCGAAGGAGGGAAGCGATAAAAACAGGCTGAGAGCGAGACAGGGGCTGCAGGCAAGCCCAGCGTGAGCGCTACCGAGCGGAGAGAGCCCAACGGAGGGAGAAAAATAATGAGGAGCTAAATAGGAGGGTGGAAAACACAAGACACAAACAACCTGTGTGTGTGTGTGTGTGGTGTGTGTGGTGTGTAATGTAACAAAGACCAATAGCATAATTGCAGGAAAGAAGTGGCAAGCAGAGACATTGTGTGCTCCATAGAGAAAAAGACACGTACTGTAGATGTGACACGTTGCCAGCTTGTGAGTTGAGAGAAAACTCCAAATAATATAAAAACTGAAGTGGGTATAAAACAATAACACACATGACCAAACTTTTCAAAAAATTTTTTACAGTCTGCTGCCTCAATTTTTATCATACAAATTTGCAGATATTACAGAATGCTATGAAGCGCGATAATTAAAAAAAAAAAATACTACTGCATTTCAGTCCTGTCACAAATGGACCAGCTGACATTCTCTGGTTAACATAGGTGAGAGTGTTAACAAGAACAAACAGTCTGACGCCGTCATCCTGATTGACTGTCAATAACGGACTAGAAGCATCAAAAAGTGGAGTGGTGCTTAAAATCTGTCATGGGTGGTCAGGACCACAATCTTTGTTTTTCCTCTTTTAACCTTATTTTCACAGTCACAGTTGTCATTGCTTAGTAAAAAAAAAAAGGGCTTCACAGGCATGGATATTGCTGCCTGTAAGATCGAAATCTAAACCAACTTTTCATCAGATCATTAAGAACTTCAAGGAGAGACGCTCAATTGTTGTGAAGAAAGTTTCTGGGTGCCCAAGAAAGTCCAACGAGCATCTGAACAGTCTCTGAAAGTTGATTTAACAGCAGGATGGGAGCACCACCAGTGCAACACTTGCTCAGGGGTGATAGCAGGCAGGTGTGAGTGTATCGCCACACACAGTGATGGCGATGGAAGATGACCTGGTGTCAATCGGGGACAATCTGGTATCTGCAAAAGATACAGGAACTGGACTCCTGAAGACCGGGCTAAAATCATTCCATCATTTCCTATTATGAATCCACGTTTTGAATTGTTTGGGGCATCGAGTGCTACCATCAGTCATGGGTCATACCAACAGTAAAATCTGCGACCGTTCATGTCTGGGGTTCCTTCTCAGCCAAGCTGGTGGGCTCACTCACAATGTTGCCTAAGAGCACAGCCATTCATAAAAAATGGTACCAACCTCCAAAACAACCTCAGTAGAGACTCCTCACAACCACTGCATCCAATGCATCTTCCAAAGGCAAACGTAGTCTAAAACCAAACTTTGTGGAAACCAATACTTGTGTCGTTCTCCCAACTTTGGGCCCCGACTGTGGAGAAATGGTTGAATTGACTCCCTCGTGTCTTTATTACTTTTCATAGGAGCTGTTTGGGCCAAGTGTTTTCAACGCGAGCGTGTCCTGCATGCCCAAGGCTGCCAAGAACTGTGGTTGGTGTGCACGTGTGCACAATGGACTCATGTACAGGAACAGGGTGCTTACTGCTCTCCAATGCCTTCTTTTCATCCTGTTCCAGGTTTCAACCTTCAACATACATAAGAGAAACCCAAGGCCGTTCAGCCTCAATGAAAGACTGGCAGTAGAGTTCACAACAAACATACAATATGTTAGTGTCACAGCATCGAATACGCACATACGTACATCTTCACTTTCCCACGCTTACCCATTTGAAAGTATGGTTACTTCCTTTTTTTGTCCTGTCCAGCCATTGGGGCAGATAGTATTGTTGCTCTAAATGCCCTTACATGCTAAACAGATTAGCTCTGTCAGGAAAGGTTTTCCTATAAGAACAAGAGTGACAAACAGGACCGCATGAATGCATGAATGAATGAATGCATGAATGCATGAATAAATGAACGAATTAATGAATGAACGCATGAACGCATGAACGCATGAACGCATGAATGCATGAATGAATGAATGAATGGGAATAAATTCATGTAATTGAATGGAAGAAATATCATAAATGGAGTTGGAAATGTTGGTGTGTGCTACTGGTAGCCATGAGTCCCAGTATGCGCTACTGGTAGCCATGAGTCCCAGTATGCGCTACTGGTAGCCATGAGTCCCAGTATGCGCTACTGGTAGCCATGAGTCCCAGTATGCGCTACTGGTAGCCATGAGTCCCAGTATGCGCTACTGGTAGCCATGAGTCCCAGTATGCGCTACTGGTAGCCATGAGTCCCAGTATGCGCTACTGGTAGCCATGAGTCCCAGTATGTGCTACTGGTAGCCATGAGTCCCAGTATGTGCTACTGGTAGCCATGAGTCCCAGTATGTGCTACTGGTAGCCATGAGTCCCAATGGAAAAAAAAACCTCTGAACGACCAAACCACAATACTTCATAAGCACCACCATGTGCTGCATGGCCGCTTATGCAAGAACACAAACCCATGAGATATGAAGACGTCAGGTCATCATTTGCCCCCCCCCCCCCCCCACATGATAATGGCTCAAATTCCTTTCAATTCTGTTGAAAGCTTACAGTCATGGCAAAGACGGAACCTTTTCCACAGTCATTTCACGGCTCCAGTGGGCTGCTGCCCACCTTGACGGTTGACAGTGTAACTTGGTCCATCCTCACAAACAAGCTTTTGTCCAACAAAAGGTCAGTCCAGTCTGGCAACAAACTTTTCCAACAGACATGAAAGTTTGCAGCTTCGCAGACAATATTTAGCCCGAGCTGCTAAAGTCACAGAGAGCACAAAAACATCAACTCATTGACGTAGCCAACTCTAGCTAGCCTGTGACAGTATCATCCATCATGGCCAGACTGGACCCATTTGGGATGGATTCAGTGTACCACATCCTGATGTGTCGTACCAAACACGTAACTACAGTGCAATGATACCAATGATGTAACTAACGTAGGCTTCAACACCTCATTAGGCTGCTCATACATGCTAACAGACGCTATATTTCTGCGTACATGCTAACATGTGATGCAAAGAAAACAGAATAACAGAAAGAAAAACCAGAAAGCGGACCCTTATTTGTCCGGTCGGTACCGACCGCTCTCCAATGGCTCCCATCCGTGTGCTTCGGGCTGTCGTCCTCCAATCTTCCTCCCCAGTGTGTGTCCACTGTTACCATGGTGACAAAACAAACATACAGTTGTGTTCTCATTACCCGGGAACACTTTCTGTTTGTCCTTCTTTTTCTGGTGTCGTACTCCGTGACCTCAACCTCTCCCAAGGCTTCACCTCGGCGTTACATCTTTACTTAAAACTGGATCACATACCGCCGTCCCCTGCCAAGAACTTTGCATAAATATCATCAAATGCAATGTCATGCAATGTCAAGCGGGTGATAAATCATCATTTTTTACATGTATTATTATCTTATGAATGTGATTTTAATTTGGAAACAGTGTTCTAGGGTAATAAAAGAAATGCATGCATTGAATCAATGTTGAGAAACAGCATGTTCATTAGCGTCTGTGCTGAATGTTGTGCAGTAGGAGAGCCTCATTGGTCACAGCGTGGTGCACAGTGTTCACACGGCCGGGAAATAACAAATGAAAGGAGGCAAATATTTCAATACCAGCCTGCTGTGGACACGACTTGTGTTGACTATAGGAACCTATACGGCCGTGCATCACACACGGATCAAAGAGAAACGCTAACAGGGGTATAAGCCAGGGGTATATACAGGGGTATAAACCAGGGGTATATACAGGGGTATATACAGGGGTATAAACCAGGGGTATATACAGGGGTATAAACCAGGGGTATATACAGGGGTATATACAGGGGCATATACAGGGGTATAAACCAGGGGTATATACAGGGGTATAAACCAGGGGTATATACAGGGGTATAAACCAGGGGTATATACAGGGGTATAAACCAGGGGTATATACAGGGGTATATACAGGGGTATAAACCAGGGGTATATACAGGGGTATAAACCAGGGGTATATACAGGGGTATAAACCAGGGGTATAAACCAGGGGTATATACAGGGGCATAAACCAGGGGTATATACAGGGGCATATACAGGGGTATAAACCAGGGGTATATACAGGGGCATAAACCAGGGGTATATACTGGGGCATAAACCAGGGGTATATACAGGGGTATAAACCAGGGGTATAAACCAGGGGTATATACAGGGGTATATACAGGGGTATAAACCAGGGGTATAAACCAGGGGTATATACAGGGGCATAAACCAGGGGTATATACAGGGGTATAAACCAGGGGTATATACAGGGGTATAAACCAGGGGTATATACAGAGGTATAAACCAGGGGTATATACAGGGGCATAAACCAGGGGTCTATACAGGGGCATAAACCCGGGGTATATACAGGGGTATAAACCAGGGGTATATACAGGGGTATAAACCAGGGGCATAAACCAGGGGTATATACAGGGGCATAAACCAGGGGTATATACAGGGGTATAAACCAGGGGTATATACAGGGGTATAAACCAGGGGTATATACAGGGGCATAAACCAGGGGTATATACAGGGGTATAAACCAGGGGTATATACAGGGGTATAAACCAGGGGTATAAACCAGGGGTATATACAGGGGCATAAACCAGGGGTATATACAGGGGTATATACAGGGGTATAAACCAGGGGTATATACAGGGGTATAAACCAGGGGTATATACAGGGGTATAAACCAGGGGTATATACAGGGGCATAAACCAGGGGTATAAACCAGGGGCATAAACCAGGGGTATAAACCAGGGGTATATACAGGGGCATAAACCAGGGGTATATACAGGGGTATAAACCAGGGGTATATACAGGGGTATAAACCAGGGGTATATACAGGGGTATAAACCAGGGGTATATACAGGGGCATAAACCAGGGGTATATACAGGGGCATAAACCAGGGGTATATACAGGGGCATAAACCAGGGGTATATACAGAGGCATAAACCAGGGGTATATACAGGGGCATAAACCAGGGGTATATACAGAGGCATAAACCAGGGGTATATACAGGGGCATAAACCCGGGGTATATACAGGGGTATAAACCAGGGGTATATACAGGGGTATAAACCAGGGGTATATACAGGGGTATATACAGGGGTATAAACCAGGGGTATATACAGGGGTATAAACCAGGGGTATATACAGGGGTATAAACCAGGGGTATAAACCAGGGGTATATACAGGGGTATAAACCAGGGGTATATGCAGGGGTATAAACCAGGGGTATATGCAGGGGTATAAACCAGGGGTATATACAGGGGTATAAACCAGGGGTATATACAGAGGCATAAACCAGGGGTATATACAGGGGCATAAACCAGGGGTCTATACAGGGGTATAAACCAGGGGTATATACAGGGGTATAAACCAGGGGTATATACAGGGGTATAAACCAGGGGTATATACAGGGGCATAAACCAGGGGTATATACAGGGGCATAAACCAGGGGTATATACAGGGGCATAAACCAGGGGTATATAAAGGGGTATAAACCAGGGGTATATACAGGGGTATAAACCAGGGGTATATACAGGGGTATAAACCAGGGATATAAACCAGGGGTATATACAGGGGCATAAACCAGGGGTATATACAGGGGCATAAACCAGGGGTATATACAGGAGTATAAACCAGGGGTATATACAGGGGTATAAACCAGGGGTATATACAGGGGTATAAACCAGGGGTATATACAGGGGCATAAACCAGGGGTATATACAGGGGCATAAACCAGGGGTATATACAGGGGTATAAACCAGGGGTATATACAGGGGTATAAACCAGGGGCATAAACCAGGGGTATATACAGGGGCATAAACCAGGGGTATATACAGGGGTATATACAGGGGTATAAACCAGGGGTATATACAGGGGTATAAACCAGGGGTATATACAGGGGTATAAACCAGGGGTATAAACCAGGGGTATAAACCAGGGGTATAAACCAGGGGTATATACAGGGGTATAAACCAGGGGTATATACAGGGGCATATACCAGGGGTATAAACAGGGGTATAAACCAGGGGTATATACAGGGGTATAAACCAGGGGTATATACAGGGGTATAAACCAGGGGTATATACAGGGGTATAAACCAGGGGTATATACAGAGGCATAAACCAGGGGTATATACAGGGGCATAAACCAGGGGTCTATACAGGGGCATAAACCCGGGGTATATACAGGGGTATAAACCAGGGGTATATACAGGGGTATAAACCAGGGGTATATACAGGGGCATAAACCAGGGGTATATACAGGGGCATAAACCAGGGGTATATACAGGGGCATAAACCAGGGGTATATACAGGGGTATAAACCAGGGGTATATACAGGGGTATAAACCAGGGGTATATACAGGGGTATAAACCAGGGGTATATACAGGGGTATAAACCAGGGGTATAAACCAGGGGTATGTACAGGGGTATAAACCAGGGGTATGTACAGGGGCATAAACCAGGGGTATATACAGGGGTATAAACCAGGGGTATAAACCAGGGGTATAAACCAGGGGTATAAACCAGGGGTATAAACCAGGGGTATATACAGGGGTATAAACCAGGGGTATAAACCAGGGGTATATACAGGGGTATAAACCAGGGGTATATACAGGGGTATAAACCAGGGGTATATACAGGGGCATAAACAGGGGTATATACAGGGGTATAAACCCAAATTAAACCAGGGGTATACGTATACAGGGGTATAAACCAGGGGTATATACAGGGGTATAAACCAGGGGTATATACAGGGGTATAAACCAGGGGTATATACAGGGGCAAGGATATGAACGTGTGGTGTTGTGGCAACTATTCTATCAAAGATTGCCCACAGAAACCAAGTTGTATTTGGTAGTCGTTTTATTTTTCAAAGCTTTGAAAGAGCTTGAAATTGAAGAGATGGACTTTCACATGGGTGTCCAAAGTGTGGCCCGGGGACCGTTAAGCAGCTCACTGCTGTTTTAAATGTAATTGTCACGGTGACGCTTGGCGGTGTCGCGATGCGACCCCAGGATGCAGAGAGCAGGACCAAAAGTGCAAATAAAAGGTAGTTTAATGCAAAAATGGCAGCAGCACACAGCAACACAACAGCCACTACAAAGCAAAGACAATTCCCAACGAAGCCACAACAGAAAGAGCACACACCTGAACTAAATAGGGATGATGAAATTAGAAGCAGCTGTGTGAAAAGAGCAGGGGTAAGGAAAACGGAAGAGAACAACAAAGGAAGTGGTTACCAAAATAAGGGCATGGAAACTGGAACAGAGGCAAAGAAGGAAACTAAGAGAGCAGTCACAAGGGGGTGAAGCCCGCTAGTGACAGTAATTTAACGTGAATTTTTTTTTTTTTTAAAAACACACAAAAATTTGAGAATCTGCAGTAGTATAACAACAAGTTGTCATTTTCTGAGAATAAAATATTATGAGGGAAAATGTCATTTTAGTTAGTGTTAAGGTTACGGTTAGTATCAAAACTTTATAAAAATTTTTGGGAAAATTAGGTTGCGGAAAAAGCTGGAATGGGCGGCACGGCGGCCTAGTGGTTAGCGCGCAGACCTCACAGCTAGGAAGAACAGGGTTCGATTCCACCCTTGGCCATCTATGTGTGGAGTTTGCATGTCCTCCCCGTGCATGCGTGGGTTTTCTCCGGGTACTCCGGGTTCCTCCCACATTCCGAAAACATGCTAAGTTAATTAGCCACTCCAAATTGTCCATAGGTATGAATGTGAGTGTGAATGGTTGTTTGTCTATATGTGCCCTGGGATTGACTGGCCACCAGTCCAGGGTGGACCCCGCCTCTTGCCCCAAGACAGCTGGGATAGGCTCCAGCACCCCCCGCAACCCTCGTGAGGAAAAAGCGGTAGAAAATGAAATGATGAAAAAGTTGGAATGTGACAAAAATCAAGTGAAAATATAAAGTCAATAAAAAGAAGAGAGTTCAAACAATTAGAAAATGTCTGTAATTGCTTGAAATGTAAAGCTAATTTACTTCATATTTATTTTGCCATTACAGCGGCCAACATTGGTGACCATTTGGTCTCCATCGGAGATTCTGGTAACGTCTGTTTTCACTCCATGTCTCTGCCAAATGATGCCAACACGATGTGCCAACAATGCTTCGTTCGCTTATGGGGCGAAGCGCATGAGCCCAGATCAATAATTGAATGTTTGAAAGACGATAGTAGTTTTGAAAAAGTTCCTGTTTCCGATGCGAATCTTTTGCCAAATCCTCCACGCCCAATAAAATATTGAGATGTTTACAAAATCTCACCCTCGCTTGTCCTTCCTGTTTGCCTTCTTTCTCTCTTTCTTCTCCTTTCCCGCCATGCCCTCTGCTGCCAATCATCTGCCTGAATTTATGCACAATTTCCCTCTTAAAAACGAGCTGCCGTCACAATTTACATGCCTCGCCCCCTCTTCTTCACATGAAAAACCAATGACCTCATCTTCGTTTGGCGGAGCCATATTTTGCATCAATTTAGTCTTCCGCCACGCCGTTTCTGGCTGGATCTCACTCTCTTCTTCAGCATCGTTAAAGCTTGACCTGACTGGGAGGCGTGGTGTGCAAGGAGGAAGGGTCAATTTTTCGTGTCCTTGCTCGCTTGTGTCAGTAAATGTCAGCGTTGTGGCATGATTGTGTACCGTCTTTGTGTGTTCACATGCCTGTGAGAACGTGTGTGTGTGTGTGTGTCTTCACTGGCCAAGATATGTGTAAAATAATGCATATTTCTGTATAATAGCTTGACAGTTGCTTTGCTTTTCAAGCCTTCAACCTTGAGCCTCGGTGAGCTGGGATACCTACACTCTATACGTGTGTGTGTGTGTGTGTGTGTGTGCTGACCACAGCAATGTTAAATTTGGTGAGGCAAAGGTCAAAGTCATACATTGTTGTATTCCTCCGGTCCAGCATACATTACCGGTCAAAGGTTTTCCAACACCCCAATTTTCCCAGTTATTTTTTCAAATTCAAGTCATCCAAGTCCAATTAAATGCCAGAAGTTAAAAAAGTAATGTTTATTTCAGAATGGTAGAAAACAACCACAAAAAGGGTCGACAATTTAAAGAAAGCAAGGTTGATCAAGCTGTGGCAGTTGCTGCAATAATTCGTACAGGTGGTCCAAGTTCTGGGGTACTTACTACCTCCTCTGTCGGCATAAAAAAAACGCTTCGGGAAACACCGTGGTAACGTTTGACCGGCAGTGTACGCTAAAGAAGATTGGTGCAGGTTCATTTGGAACATGTTCATAGTTTGGATGGTTATTACTGTATCACTGTAGATCAGGGGTCGGGAACCTTTTTGGCTAAGAGAGCCATGAAGGCCAGATATTTTAAAATGTGTATCTGTGAGAGCCATATACATTTTTTTAAACATTGAATGCAATAAAATGTGTGCATTTTTATGTAAGACCAACAGTTTTAGATATAATGGGCTCTAATTACGTAGACCAGGAGGCACACTACCCCACGACAATGGGGTGTGGCCAGCACACTTTCGTGAGCAGCGCAGTGTCCAATAATAAATCAAATACTTGTTGCCATTAATACAACTTCTGCTGCTGCATGGTTTTGCACCGTACTCCGTACATGTATTTCATTCTTTTGGCCATCTTTGCCAGAAGGCTTGGTTCTGCAGCTTTAGCTAGGTGACTATTTGACTAAAGGAGGAAAGTTTATATTTACATGTTGACATCTCAATGACCGAGGTAGACTACCGCATTACCCAGTAATAATCCAGTTTTGGTGTTTGACCTGGAAAATATCATCAAGAAAGATGGATATGGTCGGCCGTATTGCAGTAGAAAATAGATGGACGAATTAAAATGCATAAGAAAGTTGTTGATTTTGAATATTATTTTTAACAGTCATTTCCGTGATGTTTACTTTAAAATGTTAGCAAACATACATTTTTATTGGGGTAAATGCTTGAGAGCCAGATACAGTCATCAAAAGAGCCCTACCTGGCTCCCGAGCCATAGGTTCCCTACCTCTGCTGTAGATCATAAAGGAGCTTGTATTGTTGTATTGTTGTTGTATGCTTGTATTGTTTCTCGAATTGGCTCATCGTTGTGCATTGTTTGATTTCCTTACTCAATCCATTCCATAGTTTCCTAAGCCTAACCCAAATATTGTAGTTTTTCTTCATAAATATTGCAGTTTTCCCCCCAGAAAGTGGGTAATGGTTTATGTGTTTACAATTTTGAAACCCACTTTTATTCTCTGGCTTTTAACTCAGAGTGAGTTGTTTTTTCTTTTTCTTTTAATTGGTTTTATTTTTTATACTTTTACTGCTTTGCTTCTTGTTTTTAATATTTTAATATCTATTTTACTATTTCATTTCTCATTTTTAGTTTTGGATTAAATTCAACTTGTACCTTTATTTATTGTATTTTATTTGTACTTTTTATTTGACTAGTCTATGTAGCACTTTGGAAACTCTGTTTATAAAATGTGCTATACAAATAAAGTGAATTGGATTGGGTGTGATAAAACAGGTCATAGGTACAGCATACATCAGGGGTGCTCATTAAGTCGATCGCGATCTACCGGTCGATTGCGGAGGTGGTACTGGTCGATCGCTGGTCGATCGCGGCGTGACATTAAAAAAATATCATCCCAGCATCAATGCCGTCACTTGATTGATATACAGGGCAGCCATTCAGATGACAACTGAATGTTGCCCTTCGGGCGACCAATCAAATCAAACAACGTCTCTAAGTGCAGCAGAACTTACGATGTCAGCCTATCATCCATCCCCGTTACTTGATTGACATACAGGACAACCAGTCAGATGACAACTGAATTTTGACCTTTAGGTCACCGCTCATGCGTAAACAACGATGCAAAGTGCTAAGCTAGTCGGCGAATTGCGTCAGATTTTAAAGCCCTCGCTAAAGTTTATGGTCACTAAAATGAGTGAAGGAGCTGGACCAAGTAAAAAGGCAAAAACTGGACCAAGTAAAAAGGCAAAAAACATATCACTTCCATACGGATATGGAATATTATACGGATATTATGATACGGATATTATCCATGACTGATAAACATTTGGAAGTGTGCTTGAGGCTGGCTATCAGCAGCTACTGTCCGGACTATGCATCCCTGGCTGGTTCAATTCAGTGCAAGTCATCAAAGTAAACTCAGGTAATTACAAAAAATGTTAATAGTTAATTATGTGTGTTTTGCAATATTGGCTCATTTGGTTATGTAAGGTACATCAACATACATTGTACGTACAAATAATCCTCAATACATTTGAAAATAAATAGATGTTTTGCATTTTTGTAGTGGGTAGATCATTTTGACTCGGTCATTTTAAAAGTAGCTCGCATGCTGAAAAAGTGTGAGCACCCCTGTCATACATGTAGTACAATTCTTACATTACACGGTTATGTCTTCATGCTTCTGTGATGTTTTTTCCATGAGGCATTGAGATTGCGTCTTGTTCCGTGGTTTGAAACTAAGGAAATTGTCAGGGTTCGGCTTCAATGCTTTAGGGTTCGACCCCAGGATGCAGAGAGCAGGACCAAATGCAGGTAAACAATATTTATTTGAGCTATAAAAATATGCAGCAGAAGGAAAAGCAACTTAAGTAGCAGACGGACAAACAACAATGACCCCAAGCAGGGAGAAGCACACACCTGAACTAAATACACACAGAAATTAGGGACAGGTGTGGGTGACTATGGCAACCAAGGAAGACAGGGCAAAAGAGGAAGTTAAATACAAAATAAGAGTGTCCAAAAACCAAACCAAAGCCCAGGAAGGTAACACAAATAAACTGTCACACAGGAACCCACACAGGGCGTGACAGAAATATTGCATTTATTAACACGGAATCATGAGCTTTATGGCAGCCGGGTGTGGAACCAATTAACCATGGGGGGGGGGGGGGGGGGGGGGCTGTGTACATTTACATTAAAATAGTTAAAGAAATATGACAAATCATAAAACTTGACCACTTGACAAGCTTGGATTTCAGCACTCTGTAGCATGTATATGTGTGTATATGTGTGTGTATATGTGTGTATATGTGTATATGTGTGTGTATATGTGTGTATATGTGTGTATATGTGTGTATATGTGTGTATATGTGTATATGTGTGTGTATATGTGTGTGTATATGTGTGTATATGTGTGTATATGTGTGTATATGTGTGTATATGTGTGTATATGTGTGTATATGTGTGTATGTCAGCTTTTCCATCGCCACTCCTTGACAGTGGGATGTCAGAATCCGCTGACAGCTGACCCACACCGACTTGCATGACAAATGAACCCACACACACACACAAACACACACACACACACACACACACATTCCGGGATGTTCCTCTGTATTCCACACTGTGCTTTTCTCATCTGCTCATCCCTTTTTCTTCGTCTTCACTTCAGCCTCCTTCCTGTATGGATGCTTGTGTGTTTGTGTGTCTGTGTGTGTGTGTGTGTGTTTGTGTGTATGTGTGTGTCTGTGTCAGAGGACAGCTGTGCATCACTGATCTTCCTTCCCTTCCTGTGGACAGTTCATACTGTGCAGGTGTGCACCCACTCTCCTCTATGTGTCCTACACACACACACACACACACACACACACACACACACACACACAAAGCTGACATGAGAGAACATAATAAGGGAGAATTAAATTGTAAAATAAAACAAAGAAGCAAACAAACAAAACAACTAAAATAAAAATAATAATAATAATTGTCCCTTAGCATCTTAGCGTTATAAAATATCAAAGTGTCTCTTTCATCCTTTCATTCTTCACTATATAATAATGCATAACAATAATACATAATAATGCATAAGGCTAAAAATAATCAATGAGCTAAAAATGTCATCCAATACTTCTCTACAAGAGAGGAGAAATATGATCTCAGGGAAGAAGTACATTTGAAACACTTCTATGCTAGGACTACGTTATGCTAGCCATAGCATTTCAGTATGTGGAATCAAACTATGGAATGGATTGAGTAAGGAAATCAAACAATGCACAACGATGAGCCAATTCAAGAAACAATACAAGCAGTTGATGTTTGCTAAATCCAAGGATGAAGAGTCTTGAACCAGTCATGATGTGCTATATATATCACTATATTGACACGCACTATGGTACACATTATGGCATTGGATGCTCATATCACCTAGTACTTCGGTACGGGACTAAAAAATTAAATTAAATTAAATTAAATTAAATTAAATTAAATTAAATTAAATTAAATTAAATTAAATTAAATTAAATTAAATTAAATTAAATTAAATTAAATTAAATTAAATTAAATTAAATTAAATTAAATTAAATTAAATTAGTGGCGGCACGGCAGTCTAGTGGTTAGCGCACAGACCTCACAGCTAGGAGACCAGGGTTCAATTCCCACCCCCTGCCATCTCTGTGTGGAGTTTGCATGTTCTCCCCGTGCATGCGTGGGTTTTCTCCGGGTACTCCGGTTTCCTCCCACATTCCAAAAACATGCTAGGTTAATTAGCCACTCCAAATTGTCCATAGGTATGAATGTGAGTGTGAATGGTTGTTTGTCTATATGTGCCCTGTGATTGGCTGGCCACCAGTCCAGGGTGTACCCCGCCTCTCGCCCGAAGACAGCTGGGATAGGCTCCAGCACCCCCGCGACCCTCGTGAGGAAAAAGCGGTAGAAAATGAATGAATGAATAAATTAAATTAAATTAAATTAAATTAAATTAAATTAAATTAAATTAAATTAAATTAAATTAAATTAAATTAAATTAAATTAAATTAAATTAAATTAAATTAAATTAAATTAAATTAAATTAAATTAAATTAAGAAAGCAGGAAGTGAACAAATGTAACAGTTAGTGATTGTAAAAGTACCAGATGGAGGGGTAGGATTTAATAAGCTTTGCTTCTTCCTACTCCTTTTGGACATGTGGAACTGGGAACTGATTATGGGATGCATTCAATTGGAATCTGATGCATGTTCAAATGAAATAAAACCATTACCATTACCATTACCATTACCATTACCATGTGGCCCTCCCTGGAAAAAGTTTGGACACCCCTGCTTTAGACCAAACCGTCACCCCGTGCCAACAATCAGGATGTGTTCCATAATCAATAAACACTAAAATATATGCAATGTTATTCTCAGACTTGCAGCAGCATACAGTGAAGACACACACACACACACACACAAACACACACTAACACACACTAACACACACAGCGACACCAACACCCGTCTTTCCAGTGAGGGCAGTGTCAAGTGTTCTGCTGATGTTTTTCTGTCTTTATGAATATTAATGAATCACTTCCTCCATCAAAACACAATCTCATTTAAGCAGAACCGCAATGCAAAATCCTGTTCACACACACACACACACACACACACACACACACACACACACACACACGTGAATGCATGTGTGTCATATTGAAGGAAAATATGCAAGAACACTTTTTATGTATTTATTTGATGCATGAGCGTGTATAAGGGTCACAAATGTGTGGTTTCATATTCATTCTCAAGGGTTTCAGACACAAGAATATTATGTCTATGTTGATAGAATATTTCAATACCTGCATTTTTGGCATTAGAATGATTTGACATCCAATATGTTTATTGTTTATTATTTAAGAGCTCTGCAGTGTTGAGGTATGAAAGAGCGATTCCAAAGAAGGAAGGCGGAGCTAAGTGCTGGCGGAGCGAGGGAGTCGGTTGGCTGGTCTACTTTGGGGCTCTGGTCAATTAAATGGGATTTACAGGGAACTCATGAGATCCTCTTGCCTTAGTGCATTTATATTAGACCTGCCTCCGAGTAAGCCTCCTGCCTTCCTCCTCTCTCTCTCTCTCTCTCTCTCTCTCTCTATCTATCTCTCTCTGCAGTTTTCCTCTCTCACTTCCTGACTCGCAATGTGTGGGTTCAAAGGGCACCATAGTCCAATGATGTCCATCTACCTTTACCGCTCTGAATGAGTGCCTGTCAATCATGCTCAAGTCCCACAGCTGGACACAAAGCGGAGACAAAACATCTCATCGCCTTCCCATTATCACCAGGCGGCAGTAATGACCCAACACATGACATGAAATGACTTCAAAGTAATGTCCTCCCATTCCATGTGGAAGTGGTAAGGTTTTAGATTCTTACATTTAGAAGAAATTAATTTTAGTGTGCAGACCTCACAGCAAGGAGACCAGGGTTCAATTCCACCCTCGGCTATCTCTGTGTGGAGTTTGCATGTTCTCCCCGTGCATGCGTGGGTTTTCTCCGGGTACTCCGGTTTCCTCCCACATTCCAAAAACATGCTAGGTTAATTAGCCACTCCAAATTGTCCATAGGTATGAATGTGAGTGTGAATGGTTGTTTGTCTATATGTGCCCTGGGATTGGCTGGCCACCAGTCCAGGGTGGACCCCGCCTCTCTCCCCAAGACAGCTGGGATAGGCTCCAGCACCCCCCGCGACCCTCGTGAGGATAAGCGGTAGAAAATGAATGAATGAATGGTTTTTGCAATTTTTTTGTGGGGAACTGATATTTCCCTGAAACTTAACTATGTTCTACTGCTGATTACTAAAGAATAAAAGAAGGTAGGAAAAAACTTTTTTTACTGATGAAAGATGGAGGGGGGGTTCTGCACGGCGGTAGAGTGGTTATCGTGCAGGCCTCACAGCTAGGAGACCTGAGTTTGATTCCAGTTTGCATGTTCTCTCCGTGCATGCGTGGCTTTTCTCCGGGTACTCCGGTTTCCTCCCACATTCCAAAAACATGCTAGGTTAATTAGCCACTCCAAATTGTGAGTGTGAATGGTTGTTTGTCTATATGTGCCCTACCATTGGCTGGCCACCAGTCCGGGGTGTACCCCCACCTCTCAAACAAAGACAGCTGGGATAGGCTCCAGCATACCAACAACCCTAGTGAAGATTAGCGTCATAATAATTAAGCATTGCTTAGGAACGTCAATGTCAATTAAGGACACTGCAATAGAAAGTAGAAGGATGACATCTTATCTTTTATTTCGATATGAAGCGAATGTGGTCTGAGGCTCTCTGATCACCTTCCATTGAACGTATCTTCATATCGTTCTTCTTCTACTAGTAGTTTGAGCTGAGCTAGACACCCCAGTCCAGATACAGTACTTCTCTCCACCACATGGCAGAATATGATCCACATGATGCACCGATGATCTGGCACGCCTGTATGGAGTCGTACGAATCAAGCGGATAGCATGGTGCCATGTTGTGATTCTAACTCAAGTCCATTTTAAGCTGCGGGAGGTTCTGAAGGCTTGTGTAATGAGATTTCTTTCCACAGAGGGAAGGAATGAATAATGAGTGAAAAGTATTACTAAGCATCCTTCTCTGTCTGCAATGCACAAATGGACCACAGTCACAAATGATGAGGAACTCTGGGAGAGCCTTGCATGCAAACTGCCAGAGGAATTAGCTAAGATGGCTTTCAGGAGCATGAGAAGAAAGTGTGTGTGTGTGTGTGTGTTTGTGCATTGCATTAGAATTAGAAATTCAAATGGCAAAGATTCCAAGGAGACCTACCTTGACAACGTGATATTAATGGTTGGCAAGAGTAAGACGATGGTTGTTTTTGCACTGTGATGGCCTGGTGACCAGTCACCAGGGTTAGGTCACCCTAACCCTAACCCTAACCCTAACCTAACTCTAACCCTAGCCCTAGCCCTAGCACTAGCCCTAGCCCTAGCCCTAGCCCTAGCCTTAGCCCTAGCCCTATCCCTAACCCTAATCCTAACCTAACTCTAACCCTAACCCTAACCCTAACCCTAACTCTAACCCTAACCCTAACCCTAACCCTGACCCTAACCCGGAATGTCTCACCCAAAGTCTGCTGGGATATAGGGTGCCCAAACATTTTCACAGATTTCCACAAATTGAAGGAAGTCAGTCCGATGTAGGTGAATATCTGCTATATGTACTACCGATCAATATTTTAAGACCATTTCATAAAGTACAAGAAATTACATTTAGCATGGATTTAGCATGGATCTTAAATGCACATAATAATGTCTTTTATGGCTATATACCTATTGATCGTAGCAAAAGAAGGATTAGACTACCGTCTTTCATCAGAAAATAAAATTTTCTTTATAGCGTTTTTTGTTCCTTAGCTATCAGCAATAGAACAGTTTCAGGAAAATATCAGTTCCTGACTAAAATTGGGAGAAAAGCAGCTTTTTGTGAAAAGATACATACTTTCATTCATTCATTCCTTCACGAGGATCGCGGGGTGCTGGAGCCTATCCAAGCCATCTTCGGGCGAGAGGCAGGGCACATATAGACAAACAACCATTCACACTCACATTCATACCTATGGACAATTTGGAGTGTGGGAGGAAACCGGAGTACCGGGAGAAAAGCCACGCATGCACGGGGAGAACATGCAAACTCCACACAGAGATGGCCGAGGGTGGAATTGAACTTGGGTCTTCTAGCTGTGAGGCCTGAACGCTAACCACACGTCCACCGTGCACAAAAGGGTTGTTTTATACCAAAATAACTATTTATTTACAAATATGAATTTACAATTTTCACGTTTCAAACTAAACTGTGTGCGCAAATGTATTAAGAATACAATATGTAAACAAAGCATGACTTAGTCTGGTCTGTGGCAACTTTGACGTCGTTCTTTTTGTCTTTTTCCTGTGTACCACATCAGGGATAGTGTCATTTCTCTAAATGTATTGATGCCGTACTTTCAAGCCAAATGCTTTTTGTAAAGGTGTGATTCATAGCCGTCATCAGTGAATTGCTCACCGCGGAAAACAGAACTCCGGGTGGGCGTCTCTGTACTTGCTTTGTCCATTGTAGTGTTAAACCTTGGTCTTTTGGAATGAAAACAAACTTACAGTGTCACTCGGATACTGTAAACAACCATCAGCAACACATTTAGTCATGATTACTATTTGGATGAAAAATATTCATTCATTTTCTACCGCTTTTCCTCACAAGGGGGTGCTGGAGCCTATCCCAGCTGTCTTGGGGCGAGAGGCGGGGTCCACCCTGGACTGGTGGCCAGCCAATCCCAGGGCACATATAGACAAACAACCATTCACACTCACATTCATACCTATGGACAATTTGGAGTGGCTAATTAACCTAGCATGTTTTTGGAATGTGGGAGGAAACCGGAGTACCCGGAGAAAACCCACGCATGCACGGGGAGAACATGCAAACTCCACACAGAGATGGCAGAGGGTGGAATTGAACCCTGGTCTCCTAGCTGTGAGGTCTGCACACTAAAATTAATTTCTTCTAAATGTAAGAATCTAAACCCTTACCACTTCCACATGGAATGGGAGGACATTACTTTGAAGTCATTTCATGTCATGTGTTGGGTCATTACTGCCGTCTGGTGATAATCGGAAGGCGATGAGATGTTTTGTCTCCGCTTTGTGTCCAGCTGTGGGACTTGAGCATGATTGACAGGCACTCATTCAGAGCGGTACAGGTAGATGAGCATCATTGGACTATGGTGCCAATTAACCTAGCATGTTTTTGGAATGTGGGAGGAAACCGGAGTACCCGGAGAAAACCCACGCATGCACGGGGAGAACATGCAAACTCCACACAGAGATGGCCGAGGGTGGAATTGAACCCTGGTCTCCTAGCTGTGAGGTCTGCACGCTAACCACTCGACCGCCGTGCCGCCCATGAAAAATGTAAATATATAAAAAAATAAATATTGGGCAGATATAAGGATTTATGACATGACACGTTGAATTTTATTTTGTAGAATAGACGACGGGCTAATAACAAACAAGCCGCGCTCGGCAAGTGGCCCCTGTGCCGGACTTTGCACAGCCCTTGGATAGTGACGATGAGTGCAGCTTCACTCTGCTCACAGTGTCGTTTTAGAGGATGTCGGCGATGCCTCTCTGCAGTGCGTTGGCACCACGAGTGACTGCGCCGACTCTTTGACCCCAACAGATGCGGAGGCCTCTGCAGTAATGTGATCCAAAGATTGCTCTGCGGGCCAAAACAAGCCAACCTGCTGTATGGACAAAATGTTCATGTATTGCTGCATAAGGTAGTGACAATGGGACGTATGGATGAAAGTTGCTGATTGCTGACTCAAATAGCACATTTGTAAAGTCATGGCCGATTGGAAAATGACCGTGTAACCTTTCAAACACACCGCAGGCTACTCTGTCAACAAGACATGGAAATTTATATTCTTAATTTTCTGAATGAATATTCTGAAATGCACATTTTGTACAGGTTTTGTACAATTGACCGAAATGACCGAATCTTTTTACTGAATGAACCGGAATGACCGGTTCACTGAAACAAACGGTTTTGTTCATTTCACCACCACAATAATGCACCTCATAGCTGGCTGCCACTCAACTCTCACCACCCGCAAGAATAGTTTTGGATATTCGGATCGTGGTAGTTCCCCCTCACTGTTCCCAGACTGCTGTGCTCTTTTATTGGAGTAGGGACCTGACTCACTGAGGTGTTACATAAACCAAACAATATTGTTGGCCACACCGTGGAAAACAAAAAGGTCCTCTTCTCTTCATCCTCTACATCAGGGGTGCTCATTAAGTCGATCGCGATCTACCGGTCGATCGCGGAGGTGGTACTGGTCGATCGCTGGTCGATCGCGGCGTGACATTAAAAAAATATCATCCCAGCATCAATGCCGTCACTTGATTGATATACAGGGCAGCCATTCAGATGACAACTGAATGTTGCCCTTCGGGCGACCAATCAAATCAAACAACGTCTCTAAGTGCAGCAGAACTTACGATGTCAGCCTATCATCCATCCCCGTTACTTGATTGACATACAGGACAACCAGTCAGATGACAACTGAATTTTGACCTTTAGGTCACCGCTCATGCGTAAACAACGATGCAAAGTGCTAAGCTAGTCGGCGAATTGCGTCAGATTTTAAGCTCTCGCTAAAGTTTATGGTCACTAAAATGAGTGAAGGAGCTGGACCAAGTAAAAAGGCAAAAACTGGACCAAGTAAAAAGGCAAAAAACATATCACTTCCATACGGATATGGAATATTATACGGATATTATGATACGGATATTATCCATGACTGATAAACATTTGGAAGTGTGCTTGAGGCTGGCTATCAGCAGCTACTGTCCGGACTATGCATCCCTGGCTGGTTCAATTCCGTGCAAGTCATCAAAGTAAACTCAGGTAATTACAAAAAATGTTAATAGTTAATTATGTGTGTTTTGCAATATTGGCTCATTTGGTTATGTAAGGTACATCAACATACATTGTACGTACAAATAATCCTCAATACATTTGAAAATAAATAGATGTTTTGCATTTTTGTAGTGGGTAGATCATTTTGACTCGGTCATTTTAAAAGTAGCTCGCATGCTGAAAAAGTGTGAGCACCCCTGCTCTACATCCTTCCACTTGGCAATATCATCTGTAGACATGGCCTCAATTTCCACAGCTACACCGATGATATTCAACTATACATTTCCACCACCTCCATCAACTCCAACATCTACTCCACCCTCAACTGCTTAGCTGATATCAAAACTTGGATGGAACAAAATTTTCTTAAACTTAATAGTGACAAAACAGATATTAACATCATGGGTCCCAAAAACATCCCAACACCCACCCATAACTTCTATCTTCAATTTGACAGCACCACCCTCACTCCATCCCTGCTCATCCGCAACCTTGGTATCCTCCTGGACCCCACCCTTTCATTTGAACCCAACCCTTTCATTTGGACCCCACATCAAACAGTTAACCCGGACTGCATTCTTCCATCTTAAGAACATAGCCCGACTCCGTCCATCACTTCCATTCTCTGCCGCTGAATCCCTGATCCATGCATTCATCCCAACCAGGATGGACTACTGCAACAGTATTCCCTACGGTACACCTTCCAAAACCCTCAACAAACTACAATATATTCACAACCTCACCTCCACCCGCTCCCGTCAACACATTACCCCCGTCCTTCAAAACCTCCACGATCTGACCCCCCCATATCTCCCAGACCTGCTCCATCCACACAATCCCTCCTTAGACTCCAACCTCCTGGCACTCCCCTGGAAGACCAAGTTCCCAACCTGGGGAGACAGAGCCTTCTCCATGGCTGCCCCCCACCCTCTGGAACTCTTTGCCCCATTCACTCCGTGCTTGCCCTGACCTTCCCAGTTGGATTTTCCAATGTTGGATTTTAATGTATCTTTTACTCTGTTTACTTGCTTTTATTCAACTCCATTCTTCTGTAAAGTGTCTTTGAGTATTTTGAAAAACGCTATACAAATAAAATGTATTATTATTATTAATACTTTGTTTGCATCATTAGATAGGAAGCCTAAAAAAACGTGGATCAGGTCTACCCCAAATGCTGGAAAAGTCCCCAACGACGGCAGGAAAAATTACCAAAGGAGTTTGTAAAGTGGTCAGGCTGCAGTGGTTGGAAAGACTTGCGACCCACAGGTTGAGAATCAATGATTTAGAACATCATCTGAACTTTGTGCGTCCTCCAAGAGCTTTTTTTTAAGGTCATGACCCACGTAGACAAGCTGATTGTACGCCGCAGCTTTTCTCAGTTACCTTTATAAATAAGACAGGAAACGAGGCTCCATGCCATCCACCCTGTGAACTAAAGACCTCGCTGGCCAGTCGACAAATGAGATCCAGGCGCCGGTGCCCCTGCCTGTCCCAGGAGGGACCCCAGCGGTTGATGCACATCTGTCCACGTCCATCCACCCATCTGTGTGTACGTCCCCGTGTGAGGGCCTTAGTCACCCTGTCCATCCCCGATGTCCAATCAGCACGACCGACCCCCTCACACGGTGGCGGCGCCCGGTGCCACATGAGCAGATATAATTGGAAGGCTGCATCTCGCTGGACGCCGTATTGGCGGTGCAGGACTAGCGGCTTTCCACACATTGGAATTCAGTTCTGGTCCAGCATACACGGCCTCTCCCAGGGCCCCGTGATGCCAACTTGGCCCGGTGCTGACAACAGACTCGAGATCAACAGCAAAGACTGCGTCAACTTCCTGTCTACTTGTTGCTTAGAGATGGTGTCTTTATTGCGGTCTCACCACAACCGGGCCTCTGACTTCATTTTCATCGATTAATACACGACTCCTGCATGTGGAATAGGGATGGCCCATCCGCCCGATATTAGCATAACAATCCTTATCTGTTGATACCTGTATCTGATTTTTTTTCGCGATCATGAAAACCGGTATTTCTTTTTAATGCTGCATACAACTCATATGTGTTCATTCTATCACAGGAGATACGTCATGCTACACATATCGGTATTGGCTGATATCGGTATTGGCTGATATCGGTATTGGCTGATATCGGTATTGGCTCATATCGGTATTGGCTGATATCGGTATTGGCTGATATCGGTATTGGCTGATATCGGTATTGGCTCATATCGGTATTGGCTCATATCGGTATTGGCTGATATCGGTATTGGCTCATATCGGTATTGGCTGATATCGGTATTGGCTGATATCGGTATTGGCTCATATCGGTATTGGCTGATATCGGTATTGGCTGATATCGGTATTGGCTCATATCGGTATTGGTTGATATCAGTATTGGCTGATATCGGTATTGGCTCATATCGGTATTGGCTCATATCGGTATTGGCTCATATCGGTATTGGAAATCGAGTTGGACAATATATCATTACCCATATCATTTTTGGCAAGGGCTGCATGGCTGACAAGTGGTTAGCGCTCGGGCCACACAGCTTGGAGACCCGAGTTCAATTCCACCCTCGGCCATCTCTGTGTGGAGTTTGCAATGTGAAATTGAAATGTGTGAAATGTGAAGGCTAAAAACATAAAAATGTAAAAATTTCCAACATTGGTACCAGGCTGCACGGTGGTCGGGTGGTTAGCATGCAGGCCTCACACATACCGGAGTATCAATTCAATTCCACCCTCTGCCATCTCTGTGTGGAGTTTGCGTGTTCTCCCTGTGGGTTTTCTCCGGGTACTCCGGTTTCCTCCCACATTCCAAAAACATGCTAGGTTAATTAGCCACTCCAAATTGTCCATAGGTATGAATGTGAGTGTGAATGGTTGTTTGTCTATATGTGCCCTGGGATTGGCTGGCCACCAGTCCAGGGTGTACCCCGCATCTCGCCCGAAGACGGCTGGGATAGGCTCCAGCACCCCGAATAAGCGGTAGAAAATGAATGAATTTTTTGGCAAAAAGAAGCCAATATCGGACATCCCTAATGTAAAATTATTATTATTAATTGTGTGTAATGTAGCACTTCAAATTCCCTGTGGTAATAACAACAATGTACACAAAATGTATATGTTCTTATTTTGAAAGGGACCATATCCAGCGAGTTCCCCAGCTGAGCGCCAACACTCAAACGTACCAAAAGTATTATTTCCCGCCTTCTTCCTGCTTCGAGTACGTAAGCTACACCCGACGTAAGATGCATTGGTTATATTTGTTGTTGGTGAATGATAGTGATTTGGCCAAGTTTAACTACTAATCATTTTATGTATGATAAAGCATTAAATACATTAATAATGATGATAATTCAGAAGAAGAAAGTATTCTTACTTGTTTACTATTATCTTAAATATAAAAACTATTCAGTGGAACCCGTTTGTGTCGAGTTGTTAAATATTTGGGGGCTAACTATAGGAATTTAATGCAGACGTTTTTTTTTTTCCTTTTCCACAATCTGATTTTCATCAGAACGTTCAAGTCCCCTCCTGCATGCGTGTATTATGCATCCATCGTTTATGATGGAGAGGTCGTCTGTTTTTCTTTTGTTTTTTTAATAAACACTGCAGTGCCTCACACTGTAAGTGGCTCAGCATTGAATCCCCCGACTGACACACACACACACACAAACACACACACACGCACACACACACGCACACACACGCACACACACACATTCCGAGGCATCTGCCAAGTCTAGGCTCAAACTTGCTGGGAATTTATGTACAAATAATTACTTTTTAATAGCCGCTAATGTGATTTCCTGCCAAAGAAATATTCCAATGTATCTCAGGCAGTCCAGTGTATTATCTGCCTGGAGCTAGGAAGACGACATCGGGGAGAAGGCACGGGGAAGACAGATTATTGTTTGTGTTATGATAATAATTATTTCACTCCTGTCATCTGCGGAGGAAAAGTGGAGATAAAGCCTTTCTCGCTTTCTCTTTGTTGTGTCGCTTGATCCTGCTCGTTTCAGACACTTTGTGCCTGGAGCTCCAACAGCTTCTTCCAAATGTGTCATGATGGACGTATCATCTGCGAACCATGACTTTAGTTGGAGTACAGTATGTGTCAAAGGTCGAGGACAATGCAAACAGAATTTGCACTACGGGGTAAATTCCTATGTTGAAGTATTCAATTCACGGAAATTGGTTTGTTGAGCTCAAGATAAAAACAGTCAGTTACAGTGTCAAACTGACACCACCATGAAGCTTTTATTCACTTTCCAATGCTGTAGGTAACATTTCCCAGTTCCATTTGAGGGTTCCTCTCAAGAAGGAGTTTTTTTTCTTGCCTCAGTCATTCAATCCCGGACAACCTCTTCTGGAGCGGCCATTTTGGACCATTGTGTTCTATGGTTCTATAATCGGGAACAAAAAGTTTCTCCTGTTCTTTAGTCGTCAGCAGCTAGCTCCCACCACAGGCAAGCTCCCGACTAAAAAAGGGAGAAACACAGATTTGTATGAAAAGATACTACAGTAAACCTCGGATATATCCGATTCAATTGTTCCCACTGGTTTTGTCCGATATAAGCGAAATCCGTTATATGCGTATACCGGAAAATGTCCGTTTTACGCATATATGGGATTTATATCCGGTATATGCGTAAATGGGATTTTATCCGTTCTAAAAAGGCACTTCCTTGACTATGTTTCCAATGTACCTGGACTGGGCAATGAAAAGAGACGTAAGGTCATGAGAATTGAACTTTATTGGACTCTGAGCATAACAAATTGTTAATTAAGCTAGGCCCTGTTACGCCCGTCAGGCCTACGTTATTTCCAATAGTGAGGTTAAGATCTCATTCACTGCTGTGCTAGTATTATTGACGTCACTCACTTTTATATTTGTCCTAAATCTGGAGCCAGGAGAAAGACAATAGCCAGTGACATCAACAAGATTAGCATAACGATGCGGCCATCCGATATATGCCAGGGAAATTTCATGGAAATGCATTGGAACGGGACTGGAGATTTTGTCCGAAATAGGCGAAATCCGTTATAAAAAATCCGATATATGCAATGAATTTTTATTGGAAATGCATTACAGAAAAATCGGTTCTTTTTTATCTGTCCGTTGTGAGCGAATTTCCGATATATCCGAGTCCGATATATCTGAGGTTTACTGTATAACTTAATAATAACAATAATAAAATAAAAAAGTAAAATAAAATCAAACTTAATAACTTCCACTGCCATTACTTCATTAAAAACAACCTTTGATCTGCACTTTTGGTCCTGTTCTCTGCATCCTGGGGTCGCATCGCAAAGCCCTCAAGTGCAAACGTGACAGATTATTAGTCATTTTGATTTGATACAATTGCAATATAGGTTTTACAATGTATTAAGATTTTGCTGTGTAGAGCTAGAGGCCTAAAAAAAAAAAAGACGTGAAAATGGAATCCAAAACAAATCCACTAAGTCAGTTTGTAATTCATGTTAAATATAAAATATAATCTTAGTATGATATTACAGTATTTAACATGCAACAGCCCTTTCATGCTGGATGCTGGAAGGTCACGTGTACGTGTCAATAGATGTCATGTCTGGAATTAATTTCTTGTATTAGCAGATAAGTGCGTGTGTGTGTTGGAATGACCTCTGGAAGCAGGAGTCTGCTCAAACTGGACCTCAGGGAGTCAAATCGCTTGCTGCGCTCTGTTGCTTTGAATAAATGTGTGTGTGTGTGTGTGTGTGTGTGTGTGACGCGCTGTCAACTACACACAACAAATTACCACGCAATCATTCCATAATATCAGGATGTGCGAACATCTGGAGGGAAAAAAAAAACATGCAATAGGATGTGACTTATTGACAAAAATAAAACAAAACATAATGCCGCCTTTATTTTGATATTTGGATTTTTTTTCCCTATTCGGCGTAATGTGTCACACATCACGCTTGTGTTACTGTGTGCATTGGTGTCAGGGGACAGATTAGTGTGTGTGTGTGTGTGTGTGTGTGCGTGCGTGCACAGGTAGATGTGAGTGTGTATGACAAGCTGTTAATAGGACTGGCTTTGGGCCACACCACCTACCTGGAATCACAGCGTATCCGGCATATCTGCCTCAAGGGACACACACACACACACACACACACACACGCACACACACACACACACACACACACACAACATCTTATCACAATGGCAGCCAAGCCAAGAGAAGTCAGATCACTTACAGTCACGGATCAACACACAAGTGAGCAGACACACACACACACACACACACATCCATAGTTGGTATTACTGTGATGTGTGTGATGTCATCGGCTCACCAAAGATGATCCTTTCAAATCTTCCTTTGACCCTCACTGATGCTATCAGACGCATGAAGGCACCTTCTGGCACTCTTTCATAAAGAAAACTCTATTGTGTTGTTGGGTCCTATTAGGGGCGTCACAAGGTTCCGAAAACAGGGGGGCTTAGTCTCCTGGTGATGCAATGATCAATTGTATCATAATTATTCATTCATTCATTCATTTTCTACCGCTTTTTCCTCACGAGGGTCGCGGGGGTTGCTGGAGCCTATCCCAGCTGTCTTCGGGCGTAAGGCGGGGTACACCCTGGACTGGTCGCCAGTCAATCACAGGGCACATATAGACAAACAACCATTCACACTCACATTCATACCTATGGACAATTTGGAGTGGCTAATTAACCTAGCATGTTTTTGGAATGTGGGAGGAAACCGGAGTACCCGGAGAAAACCCACGCATGCACGGGGAGAACATGCAAACTCCACACAGAGATGGCCGAGGGTGGGACCGAACCCTGGTCTCCTAGCTGTGAGGTCTGTGCGCTAACCCCTAGACCACCGTGCCGCCTGTATCATAATTATTATTATATTATTAATATCATTATTATTCATCATCATTATAGTATCAGTATAGTTACTCCAGACCCCATCCACTGTGTAATATCTGATCAACCTCTATGTGCAATATTAAGGCTCTAAATACAATATATTAAGTTCTATGTGAAGTATTTCTATAATGCCTCATATTAACTGACTAGCAAGATCTCATAGTGTATAGATAGTGTAGTGTAAACAATCAGACTGCACTTCCGCAATAACAAACAAAAAACAGACTGTGTACATATATTTATACTGTTATTCTGTATATTTTGTATTTTCATATTTTGTATTTTTCATTCTTTTTTTAATAGATGTGTCTGCACCTACTATACCAAAACAAATTCCTAGTATGTGTTTGATCATACATGGCAATAAACCTTTTCTGATTCTGATTCTGATTCTGATTCTGATTCTGATTCTGATTCTGATTCTGATTGACTGCTCATATATTTCATCTCCTTTCATATTATCTGCATATTGTAGTTGTATATAAATCTGGGTAAAACTGTTGATTTGTTAATACTCGGGTTGTTTATATTGGTTATTTTTAATATATTGTGTATTTTTGTACTGCTTAACTGATTCTGTACTCTTGCTGCTGTGCAATGCAAATTTACCCACTGAGGGACCAATAAAGGCATATCTTATCTTATCCTATCTTATCTTATTCTGGTTACTACTACTACTACAAGTAGTAGTAGTATTAGTAGTAGTATTAGCCTGCTTATTGGCTTGCTTCTTATCCTGCTTTTGCCCTATTATATGAAATTTGTCAGAGATTTTTTGTATCATAATGTATGTAATTGTATCATAATCATTATTATATTATTAATATCATCATTATTCTTCTTCTGGTTACTACTACTAGTAGTAGTAGGCTAGTATTAGGCTAGTATTATTGGCTTGCTTCTTAGCCTGCTTTTGCCCTATTATATGAAATTTGTCAGAGATTTTTTTTCTAAAAAAAAACAAAAAACAATAAAAATATCAAATTATTTGAATGAATGAATGAATGAATGAAAGAATGAATGAATGAATGAATGAATGAATGAATGAATGAATGAGGCCTTTCCAATACAATACCCCTTTCCAATACTCACACTCACCTAGCACAATCAGTCGAAACGATGACCCATGGAAAAAGTACACAATAACTCAAAAAGGTTTGCCGAAAAGCCAAAGAAAAAGCAAAACATATGATATATATATATATATATCTCTGTTATATATAACAGAGAGTTAATGCTCTGACGCTTTGAAGTTTTGTCAAAAGAGCGTAATACGGGGGGCCGCATAAGACCCTGCGTAGAACACCTGGAGCCCCCGTGCCAGTGGCGGAGCACCCGAGGTTGAAGGAGATTTTTATCTAAAGTTTTCCGTCTATTTTTTCATGCATTGTGTTTTTGTTTTATAACATTTTCATTTCTCTGCCCCCTCCTGCTAATGAATCATGCTGAAGTGTGCTCTCATGCACTCGTGATGGGAAGCCTCTGGCACGGACGCATATTGCATGCATTCATCACTGCCAATACACAACTTGTACTGTTGTACAATATACGTACTGTCCTACGCATGTATTGATATACGTACCTGTGGACATGTACACTATGTTCGCCTTTGTCATAAGTACAGCTAATGTGGTTTACCAGGTGGTTTTGGGTTTGAATCTCAGGATCCCATCTGTGTGGACTTCTATGTGCTTGCATGGGTTTTCTATGTCGTACTATGTAGTACTATGCAGTACTATGTCTTCATCCCACGTTCCATAAACAAGCATTGTAGGTTAGACGGAGTGAATGTCTGCTCATGTAAACGTGTCCTGTGATTGGCGCGTCCATCGTCGCCTCGCACCCAAACTCAGCTGGGATAGGCTCCAGCTCACAATGGCCCTGAACAGGTAGTGGGGCATATTGCTGAAACAATCTTTCACTTGGTGATACAAGCACCAAAATTGGCACACTTGTGCAATAGAACCTACTTTTTCAAAAAAAGTACGATATCCAACTTTAAATACAAAATGGCCACCATTTTTCTAGATGGCCACTATTCATAGTCGTTCGAAATGACAAAAATAATGTCATTGTGATAATCTGTACATATTAGATAGCATTTGGGACACTTATGTATACCAAGTTGCCTATTTAATACTACAACAGTTAGTAATTATAACAACTACATTTAGTACACTACAAGCCGACGTTGAACCCCATGCTGAGTTCCGCCGCAGTGATGTCATCAGTGTGCCCTGGTTGTGCTATGACATCACTCTCATGAGGTAATACAAACCAACAACATTAATATTTGTAAGTTACGGTAATGTAACAAATACATACTAGCAGAGGACAAGTAAACTTTGTGACCAGGTAGCTTAGAAGCATACAACTTTTCTGATAAAAACACCAATTTATAGTTATGTATCAGGCTCCATATTGAAAAATGGTGTCCATATTGGAATTTGGAATTCATTATTGGATTTAATAAATTATAATACATTCATTTGGTATTCTGACCATAAAAATATTGTGTTTATTTGAGTTCTACTTCAACAAGTACATGTTTTTCAAATTTGCTCCATCTTGAAAATTGGCAGCCATATTACATTTTATGTTGGATATCGTACATTTCTTAAAATATGTATCTTAAATGTCATCTGTGCCAATTTTGGTGCTTGTATCACCAAGTGAAATGTTTGGATAATCTGCCCCACTAAGGGTAAGCAGTAGAAAACTGATAGATACATGAACAGATCTTAGGTCCATTTTTTTTTGGGGGGGGGGGGGGGGGGGGTAACAGATAAGAAAGGAGTATGAAGTAGTTCCTTAGAGAAGATGTTTCATCTTGAAAGAAAACCTGATGGATGACAATGCGGAGTTGAAATCCGCTACAGAGTATAAACATTGATGTCACGAGTTTTAGGGTTTGGTCCCCAAGTACGTAGACCTTTATTTTGCTTTCTTGTTTTCTGTGAGTTCATTGTTCTTAGTGTTTTGGGAAAAGGTAACCGAGGTATAAAGTTGTTCCCAAAGTACACGCCAACATGTTTAAAATGTAGCTTGTTTTTCCGACTTTGATAATTGATACCAAAGTCACTTAAGCTGTACCATCCCACAGGATAATTACAAGTAATTAATTACCTTCCTCGCATCCCCTGCATTTGTCCAGAAGACCGGTCTTGATTCCTCCAGACCCCCTTAGCTAAAATCAATAGACACAAACCACAGTTTCTTCTTCTCCATTCCAAGCGTCTTGGGAGTTCATTTGTTGTCAAAAAGCGGCGGGATGAGAGCGAGATGATAATGTGTCCTACGAGGATACGCTCGGCGCGCCGGTACACAAAATGAAAGCCTGCTAACCGCAGCGGCTTCAAACATGACTGACTGCTCAATGGTGGAAGTGATCGCCGGCGAGGAGGTCGGCTGCTCACTGATAGGCTGAAAATTGGAAGACCGTAATCAACAAAACGCTCATCATTGCATATTGGAAACAATTACAGCTGATTCTAGAACCGACTCATAGTTGACTATCAATTGTAAAAAGATAGAATTGCTTTTTCCGCACAATATCCATGCAGTGGTTCTGTCCACCAGAGGGAGGCTGAAGTCATTGCAGCAAACCAAAAACGTTACTCAGTTACGCAATGCAGTATGGGAAAACTTTAAAAGCGGTTTTACCACTTAAAATTGGTACATGTTAGTATATTTTGTCAGGCATACTTTAAGTGTTAGGTTGTTGTGTGATGACTTTACTGTTACTTGTTAAATGACACGGCGAGTCAGACTGTTATATTGTAATACTGTGATACACAATGGCATCCTGGGATTTCTAATGGGTTGACTAGCAAACTGCGAGTGTACTGATAGCTTGTGATTAGCTCCTGTCAAAGAAAGACTCAAGAGCGGCAATGTATTGAAAACAATTACCGTATTTTCTGGACTATAAGTCGCTCTGGAGTATAAGTCGCATTTTTTTAGGGTAATTTATTTTCCAAACTACTTGACCAAAACAGACATTACGTCATCTCAGAAGGCAAGTTCTAACATGAATAAAAGAATAGAGAACAGGTTGAATAAGTGTAAGATATGCTAACACAATGCTTATTTAGCTTACCAAAAAATAAACATAATAAACAACATAAACATAACACAGAAAAGGTATCCAGTGTTTTTGTAACATAAACTGTTTTTTCATTAATAAGTCGCTCTGGAGTATAAGTCGCAGGAACAGCCAACCTATGAAAAAAAGTGCGACTTATAGTCCGGAAAATACGATAATAGTTCTGAAGTAAAAACTGTCACAAGATTAGAATTTATCCATAAATGAGCCATAGTGCTGTACTATAAACCGCAGGGTTCAAAGTTCAATAAATAAACTAGCGGTTTATACACGACAATTTATGGTTGATATGGTTACGTGTGTGTGTTTGTTTTGTTCATTTCCATAAAAACCCATGATAGAGTCAAATTCAAACTGCGATGTTGCGTGGGACGACAGTGGTGGAGTATAAGCCGCATTATTATGTACAAATGTAGTAGTATGTACAAATACTACACACAATCAGAGATAGGACCTTCTTGTCCGATTGAGATGAGGCTTTGTGTTTATTATCACTTTTTGTTGCGGTCTGTTCTCTGTTGAGCATAAAAATGATGCCAATTGACAATTAAAGGCTTTCATTGCCACGTCCTGCCTCCTTATTATCGGCAGAGTGCAATCCGCCGATTGCGCAAACTGCTGCAGGCAACATTTTTTTTTGTTTTGTTTTTTAAACAGAGGTTTTTCTTAACATTTCAACCTTGCTGGTGGTCCGCACTGTACGGACCTCTATTTGGGACACAGTACCCTGCAATGCAAATTCCATTGGCCAGCTCATAGCTGCTGCCTTTGACATCATCAGCCAAAGACGGGTCAATACTAATCAGGTCAGAGAGAGGACATGGAATATGATTATGGTCTCCTCCCAAACAATAGCAAAGTTTCCACAAGGGGAAAATGTCAGAAAGGTGGAATAGGAGAGGAGTGGAACTGTTTGATGACACCACTCAGCTTACGACGCTAAGTACAAACAGTTCAACTGGATTTTGGTTTCTTTCTTTTCGCCTTTTTCCTGATTAAGGAGTCACCACAGCGGGTCTTTTGATTCACTTTCTACTTTCTACTACTATAAAAGCACAAATTATATTATTATGAATATATAATATAATATATATATAATGGAATATATATAATATATTTATATTATAATATAAATATATTATACAGTTACTATGGTACACATAATATCATTGTATGGTCATATCACCTCGTACATCGGTATGGGACAAAAAATTACAAAATTTAAAAATTCCCCCCAAAAAAAGAAAAAAAAACTTAAACTGTATTATGGAAAGCAGGAAGTGAACAAATGTAACAGTTAGTGATTGTAAAAGTACCAGATGGAGGGGTAGGATTTAATAAGCTTTGCTTGGGTCTTGCTTGAGGCAGCTGGGTTCAAAGGTCCAAAACAAAAAAATTATTTAAAAAAAAATTAAAATAAAAAAAATACAAAAAAATCTAAATTAAAACAAAAAAAAACTTAAACTATATTAGGAACACAGGAAGTGAACAAATGTAACAGTTAGTGATTGTAAAAGTACCAGATGGAGGGGTAGGATTTAATAAGCTTTGCTTCTTCCTACTCCTTTTGGACATGTGGAACTGGGAACTGATTATGGGATGCACTCAATTGGAATTTGATACATGTTTACATGAAATTAAACCATTACCATTACCATTACCATTATTATTCTCATAAAATGACCACTTGTTCTTGTGATATTACCACAGATTCCTACATTTTTGCCGTTGCAGTGTTTTTAAAAATAGTTTTCTTGTTAAATTCCATTTTTAGAATGCGGCGCGGGCCAATAAAAAAACAGCAGTGGGCCGCATGTTTGACACCCCTGTGTTACGTTAACATGCCCCATATTCGCCTTACACAACGGACACCTATTTAGCTTGTTATGACTAAGTTGCTTTTTGAGATGAAATGTCTGTTCTTCTTTCTTTCTTTCTTTCACAAAAATGCAACTTCAAGTCCGGTGCCACTTTTCTGTTTTTTGTCTTCATTGTGCCTCCTTGTACTTCGGCGGGACTAATAGTCTGCGAGATACGCTACTTTTTTTATGAGTGCTCGTGAAAGTTTTTCAAGAGAGGTTGTGGCGCTTTGAGCTAATCATGTTAAAGATGGCTGTTTGCATTGTGAACATACACGACACGTCTCCGCGTGCCAGGCAAGGTGTTATGAAATTTCATGTACCATGCGCTCACACAATGCAATAAAGACACCTGAAGGTGGAAGCCAATAAGCGGGTGAGAAATCATCCTGATGGGTAACGACACATACTGCACACAGCTGCTCTTCTCCGAGCCGCATTATCTCGCACGCGGCGCAGGAACAGCAGAAGCAGCAGCAGCAGCAGCTGTGATCTCCCCAGTCAACTCCTTCAGCCGCCGAGGCTGCAGTCGATTATAAACACATTACATCCCCTTTCCCCTAACACACAACGACACAAATACCTGTGGTGGAAAAATGACTTCTTTTCACGTCCACACACTTACACACACTTACACACACTCTTACACACACTTACACACACTCTTACACACACTTACACACACTCGCCACTTTAGCAGGCATGCTTTCTCTAATGAGAAAACTAATCAGGCAAATTCCTGGCCAGCCAATTGGGTTGCATGACGAACCAGGAGGGTCTTAGGGCGCTTCAGACCAAGCGGTCCATACCACCGTGGATGCCGAGGGAGCACATCACCCCCATTCTTGCCTCCCTGCATTGGTTGCCTGTTGCTTTAGGATTTAGTTTAAGATCTTATTGGTTGTTTTTAAGGCGTTGAATGGGCTGCCCCCCCCAAAATACATCTCGGACCTCTGGCCCGCGGTCACTGAGATCCGAGGGCCAGCTCAAAATCGTGATGCCAAGACGAGACTTAAGACCAGGGGAGACCGAGTCGGCCCCAAGCTATGGAACTCGTGTTGTCTTAAAAGCCACTTTTATTCTTTGGCTTTTAATGCGGCATTTTTTCTTTTAATTTATTTTATTTTTTAGACTTTTATTGCTTTGCTTCTTGTTTTTAATATTTTATTATATATTATATTATTTAATTATAATTTTATTTATTTTTATTTTACTAGTCTGTGCAGCACTGAGGAAACTCTGTTTATAAAATGTGCTATATAAATAAAGTTGAACTGGACATTACTTCTTTTCTTACCCTTTCTACCTCACGAGGGGTGCTGGAGCCTATCCCAGCTGCCTTGGGACGAGAGGCGGCCAGCCAATCACAGGGCACTTATAGAGAACACTTTTATACATGATATCTGCATATTGAAAACATAACTAGTGACCACCCAGCAGCCCAAGGTGTGCCTCACGCCTGAAGTCAGCTGGGATAGGCTCCGGCATACCCGGACTGAAGTCTGGTGGCGATGGCGGCAGCAGCTTCCACCGTACGTCATCCAACAAGTGATTCCTGTCATTAAAGAGAGAAAAAGAAGCCCCCCAAAAAGCGAATATATAAAGACAGTTTGTTGTAATACTCCAGGGGTGAGCGTACTTTTTGATATAAATAAAGACTGACTTCAAAATTGAGATCCTCGCAGCCCAGGTTCAGAAAGAAAACTCAATTTGTTGAAGAGCCCTCTTGCAAAATGCCTTGTCAATTCCCAGTTGTCGTGTTCCCTTTAATGCAGCCAAAGTGTCTGAGCTCTGAAGAACGTAGCTGACAGACAAGCTGAGCAGAAAGAATGTCTTTGTATTACTTTGCACTTTCATCCATAAAGACACTCCAGCCGCATTCAACCGGGAGGCATACGGTGTGAAGAGCGCAGTGTGGGCGACGGGCTTCTTGGCGTACCAGACGCTCGCAGCGTGCAGCATACACCGCCCGGCCACAACATTAGGAACGCCTGCATATAATAATGTTGGGAATTGGTATCGTCAGGCTCCAGTCTCAGTCGTCCAGGCGTTTTGGAGATCATGGTAATGGTAATGGTATTGGTAATGGTAATGGTAATGGTCATGGTCATGGTCATGGTCATGGTAATGTAATGGTAATGTAATGGTAATGGTAATGGTATTGGTCATGGTCATGGTCATGGTCATGGTATTGGTAATGGTAATGGTATTGGTCATGGTAATGGTAATGGTAATGGTATTGGTCATGGTCATGGTCATGGTAATGTAATGGTAATGTAATGGTAATGGTATTGGTCATGGTCATGGTCATGGTCATGGTCATGGTATTGGTAATGGTAATGGTATTGGTAATGGTAATGGTCATGGTCATGGTCATGGTAATGTAATGGTAATGTAATGGTAATGTAATGGTAATGGTATTGGTCATGGTCATGGTCATGGTCATGTAATGGTAATGGTTATATTTCATTTGAACATGCATCAGATTCCAATTGAGTGCATCCCATAATCAGTTCCCAGTTCCACATGTCCAAAAGGAGTAGGAAGAAGCAAAGCTTATTAAATCCTACCCCTCCATCTGGTACTTTTACAATCACTAACTGTTACATTTGTTCACTTCCTGCTTTCCATAATACAGTTTAAGGTTTTTATTTCTTTTTTGGCGGGGAATTTTTAAATTTTGTAATTTTTTGTCCCATACCGATGTACGAGGTGATATGACCATACAATGATATTATGTGTACCATAGTAACTGTATAATGTATTTATATTATAATATAAATATGTTATATATATTCCATTATAAACATATAATATAACTGTTACATTTGTTCACTTCCTGCTTTCCATAATACAGTTTAAGATTTTTTTTGTTTTTTTTTGTTTGTTTTTTTTTTAAATAATGTACCTCGTACCGAAGTACTCTGTGATATGAGCATCCAATGCCATAATGTGTACCATAGTGCGTGTCAATATAGTGATATATATAGCACATCATGACTGGTTCAAGACTCTTCATCCTTGGATTTAGCAAACATCAACTGCTTGTATTGTTTCTTGAATTGGCTCATCGTTGTGCATTGTTTGATTTCCTTACTCAATCCATTCCATAGTTTGATTCCACATACTGAAATGCTATGGCTAGCATAACGTAGTCCTAGCATAGAGATTTCAGGGTTATTATGAAGTTTTCCCACAAATATGTGTTATATTGTTTTCAAAGGCATGGTATGCGTCACAGGAGCACCTTGAGGGACAAAAAGAGCAAATATACGAAAGATAAGTTCTACTAAGTTTGTTTGCTCAATCAATAGCCTGCAATGAAAGGCAATAAGGTGGTAAATATTATCGTTACATTGTTCACTGATATGTTCGATTCCATACCAAAACGTGCCGTATTGTCCAACTCGAATAGAAACGTCATAGAATTTCAGCCAAATAACATTTTAATAAGCCTCGTTGCACGGCATGACAGTAAAATGTCTCTTTGTCAATACTCATTCCCCTTCAGACAGAAATAAACGATTGTCTTCAAAGTGACCTTTACCCTGCTGGATAGTTTGACCTTCTTGATGATTGTCTACACGACAAAGCCATTCACCATGCTGCACACTTCTGAAAGACCTCACTTGATGACTGATTTGCTCGCCGTGCCACAACAAAACATACCGTACACGTATTTGGCCACCAGTACTTAGTAACACAAACCAGTACAAATATTGATGCCAAACAGGATTACGTGGAACAGTACTCTGGCTCACGTGAGCTGGCGGGGGCTTTCTACACTTTTTAAATAATAATAACTTTGTATTGAGTTGTGGGCTCCTGTAGAGCAGCACACAAAGCTTTCTAGTTCCTCCAGAATCTGCACCTATTCATCTGTATCTCTTCAGATTTCGTGCATCCCATGAAAAGTGTGTTTTAATATATTCCGCCCATGGCCCGTCTACGCCAGTGTGGTTGGACACACTAAGTGCATAGAAAGAGTTCCGGTTTGTATTGCTAACTTTATCATAAATGGCAATGTATCTTTTTAAAAAACTATACTATGTGTTGGATCCCAAACACGATCCAGAAGTATAGACTATACCAACTTTTGGACTCGGGGGCCGCATTGATTTAAGAAAATTGACGTGGGGGGATCAGACTATATATTTTGAGTGTCATGGAGTCTGCTATATATATACTTTGAGATCATTTATTTGATGTAAAGTGCCTTATAATTTAAATTGTAATATTATTATTATTATTTGGTTAATAATAATAATGATAATTATTATTCTAATTGTTATTATTATTGTTATTATGATTATTATTATGTGCTTGTGTCCCTTTTTTCAGGATCAAATAACGAAAATTGATAAGTCAGCTACTTCAACCATGAAAAGATTGGCTCAAGCCATGATGCCAGGTTGTATGTTGAGTTTAAATGAAATACTTTGGAAAGAACGGGCGGGCCGTATTCAAACACTTGGCGGGCCGGATGTGGCCCCCGGGCCGTAGTTTGCCCACCCCTGGACTAATTGTGGTGGGAAACTGCTATTAGCAAACCCACTCCTTGTATGCGCACTCTATAATGCTACACAGACAAGCGCTTAGGGTCTGGCTAAAGTTAGCATAAAACGTGATGACCTAACAATGTATGACAGAGGAAGACAAGGACAAATAAGAACGGCCAAAAGTGAGCAACAGACTGACGCAGGGAGAGAGAAAGGGAGGCCTGCTAAAGGGAATAAATGAGTGATGCTCATTAAAACTGATTATTAAAGCAGCAACACTGAAGAGCGGCATTCATGCATAAGAAACAGCATCCCAAATGTGCCTGTCCACGTGTGTGTGTGTGTGTGTGTGTGTGTGTGTGTGTGTGTATGTGTGTGTATGTGTGTGTGCAGCTGTTGCCATGAGTATGACAACAACACAAATATCTACGTATGTTCGTATCAGTGAACTCATGTCTGCTCATGTTTAAGTGACAAAATAATTTGTGTTATCCAACTCTTTTCGGGAAATGGATGGGTGAATCCAAGCGGGATGGGGGGCGGTAATTGAGTGCAATTACAGTCTAAAAACAATATAAAACACATTGTTTTGTATTCCCCACGAACCAAGTCATCCAAGTATGATGCTACTGCATTTCAATTTGTGTAAAACGTCTCATTATCTTGTAAAATAATCGATGAAATCATGACGTCGCCACGCAAGCTTCCGGTGACCTCATTTGCACCAACTGGAACTGCAAAATTCCCAAACTGGAACTCACATTCTGGTTAAAACACAACAAGTAAGACATTTTAGACATGGAAAGGGTGAAGGAAAATACATTTCTGGGGATCCCAATAGATGAAAATATGAGCTGGAAACCTCATATTACAAATATACAACATAAGGTGGACAGAAATATTTCAATATTGAACAAAGCAAAATTTGTTCTCAATCAGAAATCACTCCACACTCTTTATTGTTCTACCATATCTTACTTATTGTGTGGAAATATGGGCTAATAACTATAAAAGCAATCTTCACTGGCTAAATGTACTGCAAAAAAGGCCAGTAAGGATAATTCATAATGCCGCCTACAGACAACATACTAACTCCTTATTTGTAAAATCACAAATACTTCAACTTGCTGATATACAGTAAACCTCGGATATATCGGATTCAATTGTTCCCACTGGTTTTGTCCGATATAAGCGAAATCCGTTATATGCGTATACCGGAAAATGTCTGTTTTACGCATATATCGGATTTATATCCGGTATATGCGTAAATGGGATTTTATCCGTTATAAAAAGGCACTTCCTTGACTATGTTTCCAATGTACCTGGACGCGCAGGCAACGCTGCAAACGCTGCAAATGATGTCGTATAGCGGCCTGTCACGATTCGGCGAATCTAAGCGCCACAATGCGGCCATCCGATATATGCCAGGGAAATTTCATGGAAATGCATTGGAACGGGACTGGAAATGTTGTCCAAAATAGGTGAAATCCGTTATAAAAAATCCGATACATGCAATGAATTTTTATTGGAAATGCATTACAGAAAAATCGGTTCTTTTTTATCTGTTGTCCGTTGTGAGCGAATTTCCGATATATCCGAGTCCGATATATCCGAGGTTTACTGTAGTTCATCCTCAAACAGCTAAAATAATGCATAAGGCTAAAAATAAGCAATGAGCTAAAAATGTCATCCAATACTTCTCTACAAGAGAGGAGAAATATGATCTCAGGGAAGAAGTACATTTGAAACACTTCTATGCTAGGACTACGTTATGCTAGCCATAGCATTTCAGTATGTGGAATCAAACTATGGAATGGATTGAGTAAGGAAATCAAACAATGCACAACGATGAGCCAATTCAAAAAAGGTCAGTAAGGATAATTCATAATGCCGCCTACAGAGAACATACTAACTCCTCCGTGTTGAGGGAATTCATTCTTTTTGTATTTTCAAGAGTTTTTCTAGGAGGTAGACTCAAATACTCGCCGCAGGGCGTTTAGTGCAGACTCCAAAGGTATGTGTGTGAGAAGAAGAAGAAGTAGTCGAACATGTTCCCGCCTCAGGCAAAGCTTTAACACACGAGTGAAATGCAGATGCTAAGTCAAGTGCGGCTTTTAACCCTTCAAACTGTACATTTGAAAAACGAGGCAGCGAAGGATAGCAGGAACAGGAAGTCATCAAGAGAACTACAGACGCACGTTATCATAAGCGCCGGTTTTGGACTGCACATGCTAGTACTCGGTCCAAATCGGTCCGCCATACCGCTGCCACAATGTTTTGGCTATTGTCCAGGATATAAAAGTACATCCTATGTATACTGTACATACAGTATTTGTCGTCTTTCAAGTAAAACTGATTAGTATGTGATGTCTGCTTCCGAGTTGGATTTCCTCATTTATTACCACCGAGCAGACAGACCCGCATACTTTTAGTCATCAAGAGAATAATCTCACTTCTTATGTACATAATCCCTCCACACCGCTGCCATTGATTCATCATCATCCCGGCTCGTCCTCCTCCGACTTACTTTGCCTTACTTCCACGTGACCTCACGCTCCTGTTTGACTCCTCGCTGATGGCGGTTAACTCGTCCGTGCCATCCCGGCACACAAGAATTGATGGCGGGCTTACAGGATTTGCCGTCGTCGAAGAACAAAGCGGTTTTTGGAATTCATTGGACAGATCATTTAAAAATGTAGGTAATAATTTGGAAATAGGAGTCCATATCAGAATTGTTATTGGATTTCTTTTTAAAAAATCAACATATATTCTCTTGTGTATTTATTATACATAGTTTTAAATCTTAGTTATTTGAAGAAATGTTCTCAATGGAATAATGACCACCATTTATATCTATGCCCGCATTGTGTAAAACTGCGAGATAATTGAGGGTAAATACCGTACCAACTGAAAAATATGGTGGTGGTAGTGTGATGGTCTGGGGTTGTTCTGCTGCTTCAGGACCTGGAAGACTTGCTGTGATAAATGGAAGCATGAATTCTGCTGAATGAGAATGACCGGCCATCTGTTGGTGACCTCAAGCTAAAACCAACTTGTGCAGCACAACAATGATCCAAAACACACCAGCAAGTCCATCTCTGATTGGCTGAAGAAAAACCAAATGAAGACCTTGGAGTGGCCTAGTCAAAGTCCTGACCTGAATCCCATTAAGGACTGGAAAAGCCTCCAATGTGGCTGAATGACAACAATTCTGCAAAGATGAGTGGACCAAAATAGACTCATTGCAAGTCATCACCAATGCTTGATTGCAGTTGTTGCTGCTGAGGGTGGCCCAACCACTTATTAGCTTTAGGGGGCAATCGCTTTTCCACATGTAGCTTTGGTTTTATTTTCTCTCTTACTTGACTAATAATTATATTTGTTTGATGATCTGAAACATTTAAGTGCGACAAACATGCAAAAAAAATAAGAACCAAGGAAGGGTGCCAAGACTTTTTCACACCACAGGATGTGTTGGATAAGTTGATCTCAACTCTTTATCCAACTCTGTTTACAATCGTGATCAACAAATTAAAGGTAACATCATTCAACGATGGTAAACATTGTCCAGTAAAAAGTATCAGTATGCGTATCAGCAGTACCGCTCTTGTACTTACTTGCTATTGAATCAATAGCAACATCTGCCGTATTGCCTAAGCTGACTGCAGAGCCACATTTCCCATTCATGGTGCTTATTTTCCTTCCTTATCAGCACTTAGTGCTAACATAATCAGGAGGTGACTACAGCAGCTTAGTCGCTGATTTAGGGTCCGCAGTAAAAACTCATTTTGCCTGCAGCAGTTAAATTGAAGCCGAGAGGTAGGAGGGATTTAGGACCATTATTCACTTGGATACTTACAAAGGGATACGGGTCTGTGTCATCATTGGTATCGTCCGCAAGGTTCACGGCTCCCGAGCCACTCATTCCTTTGGAGGGTATTTTTTGGTCAATAATGGTCGCTCATTAAAAGGATGAACAGAATAAGAACCGGTTTAAAAAGTTGTCAAACTCTTGTCAAGTACTGTGTGTACTTCATCCGCTGGAAAAACATTTGTGTTTTTCCCTTTTATGTACAGTATATAGTATATAAAGTACAGGAAAACATCTCATATGTGATACTTGTAAAAGTTTGATCGTCTTCTGGGGAGTTTGGATGTAGAATCCTCCATCTTGGCTCCATCTAAAGACCATAAAAACATCTCTTTATGGAAGGATGGCAGTGACAAGCACCTTCCAGCTCACGCTTGTCAAAGCGCCTACAATTGGGACATTTCTCTGTATTTTATAGTCCGATATCGCTGACTAACAGTAACTGGAGGGGCGATAAACCAACTCAGTGCACTCAGTCAGTGCACTCAGAGTCTAGAAGAACCGCTTCGGGTTTCTACCATTTACCATTTATTTATCTGGGGATGCTGGAGCCTATTCCAGCTGTCTTCGGGTCCACCCTGGACTGGTGGCCAGCCAATCCCAGGGCACATATAGACAAACAACCATTCACACTCACATTCATACCTATGGACAATTTGGAATCGCCAAGCTGTGGGGCCTGCGCGCTAATTACTCGGGCGCTGTGCAGAAATCCCCCCCCCCCCCCCCCCCATCTTTCATCAGTAAAAAAAAGTTTGTTCCTACCTTCTTTTGTTCTTTAGTAATCAGCAGTAGAACATAGTTAAGTTTCAGGGAAATATCAGTTCCCCACAAAAAAGTGCAAAAGCCATTCATTCATTTTCTACCGCTTATCCTCACGAGGGTCGCAGAGGGTGCTGGAGCCTATCCCAGCTGTTTTCGGGCGAGAGGCGGGGCACACCCTGGACTGGTGGCCAGCCAATCACAGGGCACATATAGACAAACAACCATTCACACTCACATTCATACCTATGGACAATTTGGAGTGGCTAATTAACCTAGCATGTTTTTGGAATGTGGGAGGAAACCGGAGTACCCGGAGAAAACCCACGCATGCACGGGGAGAACATGCAAACTCCACACAGAGAAGGGTGGGATTAAACTCGGGTCTCCTCGCTGTGAGGTCTGCACACTAAAATTAATTTCTTCTAAATGTAAGAATCTAAACCCTTACCACTTCCACATGGAATGGGAGGACATTACTTTGAAGTCATTTCATGTCATGTGTTGGGTCATTACTGCCGCCTGGTGATAATGGGAAGGCGATGAGATGTTTTGTCTCCGCTTTGTGTCCAGCTGTGGGACTTGAGCATGATTGACAGGCAGTTATTCAGAGCGGTACAGGTAGATGGACATCATTGGACTATGGTGCCCTTTGAACATGCAAACTCCACACAGAGATGGCCGAGGGTGGGATTGAACTCGGGTCTCCTAGCCGTGAGGCCTGCACGCTAACCACTCAACCGCCGTGCAGCCACTTGAAAAATCAATCACACAGAAAACACCTTCATAGTACAGTTCAATGGACAAATATGAATATTTATATTATGTTATAAATAATATCCATTTTTGGCGGACACTGTCCTGTGGAATGGGGCGGATGGATGCGCAAAAAAAAAAAATATATGGAGGAGCCGCCAAAAGAATCATACAGCAACAAAAGCTTTTTGTGCACAATATGATGGTCAAAGGAACAGAAAACAAGAATGCCATGCTTTACCACACACACACACACACACACACACACACACACGCACACACACACACTTTCTTTCTGAACTCTCTCTCCCCTCCCTTTCCTCTTCCCCTCGTCCATCCCCATTTCTCTGCCCAAAAGGTTAGTAAATGTCAGATGGGAGTTGTCATCATCTTCAATGGCGTCATCTTTCTTCATACAAACACTCTGTCTCTATGCGCATCTTTGTGTGTGTGTGTGTGTTTTTTTTGTGTGTTTTTTGTGTGTGACAAGTTGAAGGAGGCTGAATGAAATCGAGCAAGATATTGAAAACGGGCACGCAACAAACAGCGAACACACGCATTACAGTTACATTACATTACATTACAGTTACATTACATTACATTACAGTTACATTACAGTTGCATGCATGATAGAAAGAGTATCATGCGACCGTGTGTGTTTTTATTCTGTCATGGAAATAAATAAATAAACTTCAGTGTAGCGTCCTGTGTGTCACGGTACGGCATGTCTGTGTTGCGGTGCGACCCCAGGATGCAGAGAGCAGGACCAATAGCAGGTAAATAATATTTATTTTATTTTATTTCATATGATATTTAGTATTATATTTAGGACCACACAAGAATGATTTCATGTTAGAAACATCTTCATTTTTCACTTTTTTACATCTTTGAAAAAGAAAATGACCCCGTACAACAATAGAAAATGGGAGGATCCATTGTGTGTTGCATAAAGGTAAGTTAAAAATATGAATGGCATGATATCAAAAATATGTTTTTTGAGGAATACCTGTAATATGTAATGATAACAATTTTTCATTACAAAAATATTTCAAGAAAACAACCTGACCGGGTCATTTTTGACCCACTTATGGAAGGTTGGGGTAGTAACACACAAAAAAAATGTCTTAAAATGTATAAAAGATAAGTTAAAAATGTGAATGGCATGATATCAAAAACATGTTTTTTGAGGAATACCAGGAATATGAAATGAAAAAAAAAATTAATTAAGAAGATATTTCAAGAAAACCACCTGACTGGGTCATTTTTGACCCACTTATGGAAGGTTGGGGTAGTAACACAAAAACAAAAATTTCATAAAATGTATAAAAGGTAAGTTAGAAATATGAATGGCATGATATCAAAAAATATGATTTTTGAGGAATACCTGTAATATGTAATGATAACAATTTTTCATTACAAAAATATTTCAAGAAAACAACCTGACCAGGTCATTTTTGACCCACTTATGGAAGGTTGGGGTAGTAACACAAAAACAAAAATTTCTTAAAATGTATAAAAGGTAAGTTAAAAATGTGAATGGCATGATATCAAAAACATGTTTTTTGAGGAACATCTGGAATATGAAATGATAACAATTTTTCATTACAAAGATATTTCAAGAAAACAACCTGACCGGGTCATTTTTGACCCACTTATGGAAGGTTGGGGTAGTAACACACAAAGAAATGTCTTAAAATGTATAAAAGATAAGTTAAAAATGTGAATGGCATGATATCAAAAACATGTTTTTTGAGGAATACCAGGAATATGAAATGATAAAATTTTGTCATTACGGAGCTATTTCAAGAAAACAACCTGACCGCGTCATTTTTGACCCACTTATGGAAGGTTGGGTAGCTATAATAGCGGCAGCAGAAAAAGGCAACTCAGGTAGCAGTAGGACAAACTAACAATGATCCAACAAAGGGAGAAGGGCACACCTGAACTAAATAGAGGACAAATTAGGGACAGGTGTGGGTGACCATGGCAACAAAGGCAGACGAGGCGAAAGAGGCAAAAGAGGAAGTCCAATACAAAATAAGAGTTCAAAACGGAAACCAAAGCCCAGACAGAGGACATAGACACACTGTCACGCAGGAACTCATGCAGGGCGTGACACTGTGTGCTATCCAGTAACACACACACACACATACACACACACACAGGTTTGCTGTGCTGTGTCTTCAATATATTTTATGACTAATAGAAGCAACAAGGCCTTGTGGATGTGACAAATCCCTACACGTGAGCCCTAAAGAGCCCCTTGACAAACGACCGGGCCGTTACCCTAATATTCCAAAGCGGTGCCTTAGTGTAATATAATAGCGCATGTGAAACCATCACCAAGGTAAAACTCGGTCTTGGCTGTGAGTGAGAGAGAGACGGAGGACAACGAAAACAAAAGGTAGAGAAAGAGTCGGAAAACACACTGGAATGTTAAACACATGAAAAACATGAAAATACAGACGAACCCTAAGATTGAGAGTGACTGGACCCTAAAGTCTTCCATAAGTGGGTCAAAAACCATCCATACTAGAATCAATTTTATGCCAATTTAGCCATTTTGGTTAGGAATAATCACTTGTATGATATTTAGTATTATATTTAGGACCACACAAGAATGATTTCATGTTAGAAACATCTTCATTTTTCACTTTTTTTACATCTTTGAAAAAGAAAATGACCCCGTACAACAATAGAAAATGGGAGGATCCATTGTGTGTTGCATAAAGGGAAGTTAAAAATGTGAATGGCATGATATCAAAAATATGTTTTTTGAGGAATACCTGTAATATGAAATGATAACAATTTTTCATTACAAAAATATTTCAAGAAAACAACCTGACCGGGTCATTTTTGACCCGCTTATGGAAGGTTGGGGTAGTAACACACAAAAAAAATGTCTTAAAATGTAAAAAAGATAAGTTAAAAATGTGAACGGCATGCTATCAAAAACATGTTTTTTGGGGAATACCAGGAATATGAAATGAAAAAAAAAATCCTTAAGAAGATATTTCAAGAAAACCACCTGACCAGGTCATTTTTGACCCACTTATGGAAGGTTGGGGTAGTAACACAAAAACTAAAATTTCTTAAAATGTATAAAAGGTAAGTTAAAAATGTGAACGGCATGATATCAAAAACATGTTTTTGAGGAACATCTGGAATATGAAATGATAACAATTTTTCATTACAAAGATATTTCAAGAAAACAACCTGACCGGGTCATTTTTGACCCACTTATGAAAGGTTGGGGTAGTAACGCACAAAAAAAACATTCTTAAAATTTATAAAAGACAAGTTAAAAATGTGAATGGTATGATATCAAAAACATGTTTTTTGAGGAATACCTGGAAAATGAAATTATTATTATATTTATTATTATAATTATTATTATTTTTATATTATTTTTATTATTATTATATCTTCATTATGAAGATATTTCAAGAAAACAACCTGACCGGGTCATTTTTGACCCACTTATGGAAGGTTGGGGTAGTATCCTTCATGACGGGCAACCATAAGAGCAGCCAAGATTGGTGGGTGTTTGTGATGGCTTTCCTTTTCCTTGGCCCACTACCACTTGGGAGACATAATAAAGTCCAAAAGTTTCACGAAGGCTACGTTCACACTGCAGGTCAAGTTCTAGTTCCATTTTTTTCATGTCAGTATCAAGAATATTCGTAGTTTTTTAATGAATGTGAGTGTGAATGGTTGTTTGTCTATATGTGCCCTGGGATTGGCTGGCCACCAGTCCAGGGTGGGCAGCTGGGATAGGCTCCAGCACCCCCCACGACCCTTGTGAGGAAAAGCAATAGAAAATGAATGAAAAAATGAATTAATAATAGTGAAGCCGCGAGGGACAATTGCATATAAAGCCGTGATATTTTAGTGCTTAAAGCGACACAAGAATATAATTCCTCACGTCGTCTTTATTCGCTGCTCTGATCGCAGGTTGGCCAGAAGTCGGCGAATGGAGATGTTTGCTTAAAGTTGAAACACGGACGGATCCCCATCACGCTTGGTCTCGACAAATCAGGGCTCCTCTGCTTTCATCAACATGGCCTCCGTGCTCCATCCTCATCTCATAAGTCTTAAAAGAGTCTATGTCTCCCACCTTTCCCTTGCTCTTCTCGTCCTATAATGCCCTAACGGCCACATGCTGTTATTTCCCCCGAGGGCCAGCAGGCCGAGCACTGTTGTGGGAATGCATTAAATTCAAGAGTTGTTGACGCACGCTTAACAGAAAGCAATAACCTGCGCAGGGTCATTTTTTCCCCTTTTCCTTTCATTTTCCGAGGGTGGAACAGAATTGCCTTTCAAAGCCCGTGTGATTATGTTGTGTTTAGCAAGGGAATTATGAGAATTATGCACATCTTGACAAGATTAAAACGAGTGGATGGAGAAAGAAAAAAAAAAGGCTCAAACGAGAAGAAGGATGATGACATGTAGCTTTACTGCTTTAATAACAACTTTGCCTTCAACCTGTGTCACCGTTGACTGATCGTTTCAGGTATCATTCCTGCAGCCAAAACGATGACCGCGAGCCATTTGAGAAAATAAGCGAAAGGCGGAGACACAAACATTTACTCCCATGATTCTCAAGTGGCTGTTTGAGGGCATATGTTTTATAATAACAAGTAAACGTCTTTCCCCTGCCGGCTGCGGAAGCCCTTTGTCACGTCAGAAACAAGCATTCAACTCGCAGCGCCTTACACTGAGCCATAACTTAATAGCCTAGAAATACACCACGTAGATTGACCCTTGGTTCTGTTGCTCTGGAATTGAACATTTCTGCCCCGATCCCGCTCACGGGACGCCCAAACTCAAGGAATACTGTACTTTTGGACGGAATTTTGTCCATCATAAACAGTCCGCAGCTAGCTAACAACGCCCATAATGGAACTACAACTACAAAGCCAACTAAAAAAAGCCTCCAAAATGGCATCAACCCTCCATTAGCATAACGTGAGCTGCTTATTAACCAAGCTACATCCACCCTTGTTATTGTAGCAGCTAAATGCTACCGTTTAAGCTAACAAGAAGAATACCATTCATTGTTTTACACTCTTAACTTAATTGATTGGGACCTATTATGCCCATTTTAACGACTCCTATAGAGCAGCTACAAACAATAACCCACACAGAAAACGTTTTAGATCCTCCAGAATCTGCACCTATTCCAGCTGAATTTCCTCGCTTCCCGCCAAAATGATCTGTTTTGATTTATTCCACTCGTGGCCCACCTCCGGACACGCCCACTCTGCTGTGATTAGTCACATGACCAAAGTGTTTCCTAACTATGAACGGACAACACTTTATAATAATACACTACACTTACACTATAATAATAATAATAATAATATAATAATAATAATAATAAGACCCCTAATTTACTGTGTATGTACTGTATATGAGTGCTAACGTAGCACCGCTAGTGCGATGGAGCTCAGGAAAAGCCAGACCTTGCCTGTCCAAAGAGCACTCATTGTCGGACACACTTTGTCAGCGGTGGTACAAGGTCAATTTTTGTGTAAATGATGACACGTTATGCTTAATGTGTGTGTAAGGTTTGTTATCGCTTCCTGTTATTCAGTATAGACATCTAAGGGATCTAAAAATAAAATCCGGACTATTGTACAATCCTTTGGTGATCGGAAACACGCTAATGATATCGGTGAGTTGCGCCGCAATCTGATTTGCCTTAATCCAAATCTGAAACAAAGCGTTTCCAGGCCGGCAGCCCAAGCGAGCTCATTAAGCAGGTACGGTCACTTTGTTCCCACGGTAACAGGCGGGGATCGATGTTTATTAGAAGGAGGAGAGAGAGGACACAGCTAATTGAGCGCTTCCAATTATCCTTGAGATGGACTCGTGCTCTGCTTGAAGACGAGCTAGCGTAGCAGAGATCACCTGAACGGGAGCAATTAGAGGGGCTTTTTTTCTTACCGAAAATATGGACGGGATGGCAGAAGCACCACAAATCAAATTGCGAGAGAAAGCAAAATTCACTATCTGATGAAGAGGAATCTCCAGACTGTAATGACGGGTCAAATTGAATCTCGCCATCGTCATTCTCGCTAATAACCGTGATAAGCATGTCTCCCACATAATAATAACGCTTGTATTTTAGCTTCCTCTTTTTTTTAATTGCCCCTTCCCTCCCATCAGCCCCCGTTTCCTCTTCCACTCCCCACCATTTGAGGAATTAGCTACGCTAACGTCAGCTCTAATTGGCTGTCACTGTGTGCTCAAAAATGTGAAGCCACTTCCCGGATATAATCATGTTTACACGCGAGCGCCGGGTGGCCGACTGCCTGGCCCGTCTCTATGCAGCTTGTGCTGGGACTCGTTTACTGTGAAATTGGCCGTGATGGTCCGTCAAGGAGGGCGAGAGGAAGGAACTGGCTCAGCGTAAAATAAATGTGTGTAATCGTTTGCCAGAGGGGTTACGTACATCGTACATATCATATCAACAGAAGCAAGCCTCATTATCAACATGTTGCTTAAGTACATGTTTTTTGCAACAACTACAAATCAGCTACAAGTTCTATTTCTGAATAAGACCAGAACCAAAACATGTGACGTTTTTACACCCCTGAAGCCGTGCAGAGCCACGGATGGCATCTGGGACTACTCTCATTAATCATGGTCATTTTATTGTATTTTAAGGGCACTGAATGGACAAGTTTATTATACTTTATTTTTAGCTACACTTTGAGTGTTAAGTTGCTGTGTGATGAATTGTTGAATGTAAGACCAGGATTGATTCCCGACTGCTGGTGAATTTGTTTTTACACCCCTGACGCCATGCAGAGCCACGAATGGCATCTGGGACTATTCTCATTAATCATGGTCATTTTATTGTATTTTATTGTATTTTATTGTATTTTTATTGTATTTTAAGGTCACAAGTTTATTATACTTTATTTTTAGCGACATTTTGAGTGTTAAGTCGCTGTGTGATGAATTTAGCCTTCTTTCGAAGGTGACACCATGAGTAATGACCTCCAGCAATTTCCGACAGTGGTCGACAAAGTTGTCATTGAGTTCTCTTGTAAGCGGTGATTGGCGCTTCCTCACTGAATCGTGAGCAGCACGGTATTTAACGGATTAGTAGTAGTTCTAAAGTAAAGGAGATGTCACAAGTTTAGGAAAAAGTAGCTGCCCATACACCGGAAATGACGGTACATGTAAGACCAGGATTGATTCCCGACTGCTGGTGAATTTGTTTTTACACCCCTGAAGCCGTGCAGACCCACGGATGGCATCTGGGACTATTCTCATTAATCATGGTCATTTTAAGTCGCTGTGTGATGAATTTATGCCTTCTTCCTCACTGAATCGTGAGCAGCACGGTATTTAAAGGATTAGTAGTAGTTCGAAAGGAAAGGAGATGTCACAGGATTAGAACATAGTCGTAGTCGCAAGGTTTGAAGTTTAAGAAAAAGGAGCCGCTCATACACCGGAAATGACGGTACATGTAAGACCAGGATTGATTCCCGACCTCATTAATCATGGTCATTTTGTTGTATTTTAAGGGCACTGAACGGACAAGTTTGTTATACTTTATTTTTAGCTACATTTTGAGTGTTAAGTCGCTGTGTGATGAGTTATGAATTTATTTTTGTGTAATGTATAGTCCATTACACAAAGTCCACGATACTTCAGCAAGGCTTTGTTAATCATTCAAATGTAGCTGATGCCAGAAGAGGAAGACGATTTCAACATATGATCACAGATCGTCATCCCCCCACTGCCTGAATCACTTACATCAACGTCTCACGTCAAGCATTCTAAATTTGTGCTTTGTGGGGGGGGGGGGGGGGGGGGGGGGGGGGGGGTTATGTGTGTGTGCGGGTGGGAGGGGGCACTTGGTATTTTGAAATTTCATCTCATAACTGCTGATCCATGAATAGCCCAGCTAGCTGCTTCACCACATGTCCTGTCACTGAGTGCCTAATTGGCAAAAAAACACAAACATGCACACAGAGAGATGAATGAGTGTGTCTGCATGCACACACACACAAGCAGCAACGGATAACCACACACACACACACACACACACACACATCCCAGTAAAAAGAGAAGAAAACACAATTAGAGTAAAAAAAAAAAAACACTACGAACACCTTTCAAGCCCCCCCCCCAGTCACACCCAACACTCCCCCCATCGCAACAGTCCTATCTGGCTGTGTTGGGAATAGGAATTACCAGGACTCATAAATAAGGGATGTTCTCTTGGGAGAGTTGGCCTTTGGTCAATGAAAACACTTTTAATCAGGCATATTCTTAACATTTAGGGAAAAGTCCCCACCTGCTGTGGCGTGAAAATCCCCAGGAAGTCATTCCCTGTGAACGTCAATCATGGATTACATGCTAAATGAAAGGGGAACTGCACTTTTCGGGAATTTTGCCCATCACTCACAATCCTGATGTGAGTGACACAAACGCGCCTCTGACAAAGTGTGTCCGACAATGAGTCCTCTTCCCTTGCCGCACAGTGGACGAGTGGTTGGCATGTTGGCCACACAGTAAGGAGATGGGGAAGTCCGTCCATCCATCATCTTTTTTCCACTTCCGATGTCTACGTCCCAGCTGGGAGTAGAAAATGTTTAGTGTCGCTTGTTCCAATGTTTTCCGCCGGATTCATGTGGATCGCCACCTCTTCCAAGAGTTAGGCTTCCTCTCCTGCAGAGAGACCATATGGGCCTCATCATCCTGTCCCTCATTTGCACCAGTCAAGGACGCCAGATAAAGGACACTGTTCAAGTTACAGACCTTTGGTAGGGGGGACGTCTTCGTTATTTCTTTGTTGTCTTTCCGCTTTTGGTTTGGCTTTGTTGTCATGCCAGATGATGTCTGGGGTTGGAACCGGCACGGGGCAGCGCCGATGGCCGGGAATCAAACCCACGGCATCTGCTTGAAAGGCACAGTGTGGTGCCATACCTCAAAAAAACCCAGTTCTTACAGACCCCATAGATGCCCCCACTCGCCAGTGTTTATATATATATATATATATATATATATTACATATATCTGTCTACACATAAACATAGCAAAAAATGATAGCATGCTAATGTTCACACGCTAACACCTGGCATAGTGCTAAGTCTTTATATAAGTGTCCACCCGTCCAAATGGCAAAAAATACTACTATAATAATAAGATAATGTTAGCAATGCTAACATTACATGTGTGTGTATATACAGTATATAAATATAGCAAATAATGCTAGTATGCTCATGTAAGCGTGCTAGCAATGTTAACATAATAACACATAGCATGATAGTGTTCACATGTTTACCAATTAGAACAGCTAAAAATACATGTGAACATTAGCATGCTAGAATATATTCATGTGTACATATGCCGGCATGCTAGAATTTTTTGCTTTATTCATGTGTACATATGCTAGCATGCTAACATTAGCATAGTGGTTTTATTTACTATATTGAAAAACATTACACCTAATATGTGGTTCTTGGCATTGTTTCCTGCTAATATTAGCAGTAGTATATTTAGACGTTTCATTGGTAGACATGTTAACATTAGCCTGTTAACAGTGTTAACAGGTTAACAGGCTAGCACAACAAAAAGGCACAAGGCAGCAAACAAGGAAAAACTAGGGAACTCAATTATTCACAGGAAAGAGTAGGTGGCCGAAAATAGCATGCTAGCATGCTAATATTAGCATAGTAGTTTTATTTACTATATATATATATTCTTATATATTAATATTGTTTACCTTTTTGTATGTGTAGACACTTATGTGAACACATTCAATACCATGCTAGGTGTTAGCATGCTAACATAAAGCATGTTAGCATTGCTACATGCTAACAAGCATAGTAGCATTTTTATCCTTTTCCAGTATAATGCTAGGTGCTAGCATTCTCGTGTTATCATGTTAGCTTTGATAGCATGATAACATGAGCATACTAGCCTTTTTCCCCAATGTTTTATTAAGCTGACTTTAAGCAGACACTTAATGCCATCATGCTGAGTATTGTCATGTTAGCATGCTAACTTATAGATACTAAGATTTTTAGCATACATTATACGTACTACAACTCAATGGACAAATATTCATATATACAGTGCATCCGGAAAGTATTCACAGCGCTTCACTTTTTCTACATTTTGTCATGTTACAGCCTCATTCCAAACTGTATTAAATTAATCTCTTACCTCAAAATTCTACACAAAATACTCCATTATGACAATGTGAAAAAAGGTTTTTTTTGACATGTTTTGAATTTATTAAAAATAGAAAACAAAAAAAATCACATTTACATAAGTATTCACAGCCTTTGCTTAATACTTTGTTGATCCACCTTTGGCAGCAATTACAGCCTCAAGTCTTTTTGAATATGATCCCACAAGTTTAGCACACCTATCTTTAGGCAGTTTTGCCCATTCTTCTTTGCAATAAGTCTCAAGCTCCATCAGGTTGGATGGGAGACGTCTGTGCACAGCCATGTTCAGATCTCTCCAGAGATGTTCCATCGGATTCAAGTCTGGACTCCAGGACATTCACGGAGTGGTTCTGAAGCCAATATTTTGAGATCTTGGCTGTGTGCTTCGGGTCGTTGTCCTACTGAAAAATGAACCTTCGCCCCAGCCTGAGGTCAAGAGCGCTCTGGAGCAGGTTTTCATCCAGGATATCTCTATATATTGCTGCATTCATTTTTCCTTCTATCCTGACTAGTCTGCCAGTTCCTGCTGCTGAAAAACATCCCCACAGCATGATGCTGCCACCACCATGCTTCACTGTAGGGATGGTATTGGCCTGGTGATGAGCAGTGCCTGGTTTCCTCCAAACATGGCGCCTGGCATTCACACCAAAGAGTTCAATCTTTGTCTCATCAGACCAGAGAATTTTGTTTCTCATGGTCTGAGAGTCATTCAGGTGCTTTTTGGCAAATTCCAGACGGGCTGCCATGTTCCTTTTACTAAGGAGTGGCTTTCGTCTGGCCACTCTACCATACAGGCCTGATTGGTGGATTGCTGCAGAGATGGTTGTCCTTCTGGAAGGCTCTCCCTCTCTCCACAGAGGAACGCTGGACCTCTGACAGAGTGACCATCGGGGCCTTGGTCACCTCCCTGACTAAGGCCCTTCTTCCCCGATCGCTCAGTTTAGAAGGCCGGCCAGCTCTAGGAAGAGTCCTGGTGGTTCCAAACGTCTTCCATTTACAAATAATGGAGGCCACTGTGCTCATTGGGACCTTCAAAGCAGCAGACATTTTTCTGTATCCTTCCCCAGATTTGTGCCTCAAGACAATCCTGTCTCGCAGGTCTACAGACAGTTCTTTAGACTTCATGCTTGGTGTTTGTGCTCTGACATGCACAGTCAACTGTGGGACCTTATATAGACAGGTGTGTGCCTTTCCAAATCATGTCCAATCAACTGGATTTACTGCAGGTGGACTCCAATTAAGCTGTAGAAAGATCTCAAGGATGATCAGTGGAAAAAAGATGCACCTGAGCTCAATTTTGAGCTTCATGGCAAAGGCTGTGAATACTTATGTAAATGTGATTTCTTAGTTTTCTATTTTTAATAAATTCAAAAAAAGTTAAAAAAAAAACTTTTTCACATTGTCATAATGGAGTATTTTGTGTAGAATTTTGAGGTAAGAGATTAAATTAATACAATTTGGAATGAGGCTGTAACATGACAAAATGTGGAAAAAGTGAAGCGCTGTGAATACTTTCCGGATGCACTGTACTTTATCATATACAATCTAATATTAAATATTATTGTTATTATTAAATATTCTGTTTCCTCAGTAGTGGCCCATGTAGTACAAAGAGCAATAACAATAACAATCATATATTTAGTCATGTTTGTAGTATAACAGCTAAACAGGCTCACGTTCCTAGACATACGTAAGTACATACATAAGTTGAAACATAGAGTTCATCAATGTAATCCCATGTTTTTCTAATGACTCTCATCAGTACATCCATACAATTGCAGTACTTCTCTCTGCCTTCGTCCGTCCGCCAAACAGGTTGAGCATCCATGCAAGAAGACACCTGCTGGATGCCGTCTTCCTCCTTCTCCTCCTTCTCCTCCTTCTCCTCCTCTCATCATGCGTCTCTCAGCTGGGTGTTTTTCCTCTCTTCATTTCCTCTGCCTTCCTCCACAGCTGTGAGATTGGGATTTTTCCACCTCTTTCTCTCATGTTTCCTCATTCTTTGGGTCCATTTCCACGAGTACACGAGGTCTACTACAAGCTGATCGTCGTGCACATCATTTGTGTCAAGACATAACGCAGCAAATACTAGGATCTATGTATGGACACCAAGTGTAGTATCTGCATCAGATTGGATGCAATTAATATTTTTTTTTACTAATATTTTTAGCCGTTTGCGTATAGACACTTCTATAAACATTTACCGCAATCATGGCAGGTTTTAGCATGTTAGCATTACTAACATGATCAGACTGGCATTTTTTTTTTTGCTATTTTCATGTGTAGACACACATAAACAACACTATCATGCTGGGTGTCAGCATGCTAACGTTATTTTCAAAGCCTTGGTAACATGCTTGTAGTATTAGTATTGTAGTATTTTTAGCTGTTTTTGTGGGTGGGGAGACACTAGTGCGAGGCACTATCACTCGCAATACTAACATTAGCATAGTAGCATTTTCTGTATGTATAAACACCACTGCCATGGTCGGTGTCGACATGCTAACATTAGCTTCTTAGAAATGTTTTCATGCTTATATTAGCATAGTAGTATTTTTTAGCCATTTTCACACTTATATAAACACTTTGCACTATCATGCTAGGTGTTAGCATGTTAATGTTAACATGTTAGCATTACTAACATGATCAGACTGGCATTTTTTTTTGCTATTTTCATAAACAACACTATCATGCTGGGTGTCAGCATGCTAATGTTATTTTCAAAGCCTTAGTAACATGCTTGTAGTATAGTATTGTAGTATTTTTAGCTGTTTTCGTGGGGAGACACTAGTGCGAGGCACTATCACTCGCAATACTAACATTAGCATAGTAGCATTTTCTGCTATTTTTTTATGTATAAACACTACTGCCATGGTTGGTGTCAACATGCTAACATTAGCTTCTTAGAAATGTTTTCATGCTAATATTAGCATAGTAGTATTTTTAGCCATTTTCACACTTATATAAACACTTACCATAATCATGGCAGGTTTTAGCATGTTAATGTTAACATGTTAGCATTACTAGCATGATCAGACTGGCATTTTTTTGCTATTTTCATAAACAACACTATCATGCTGGGTGTCAGCATGCTAATGTTATTTTCAAAGCCTTGGTAACATGCTTGTAGTATTAGTATTGTAGTATTTTTAGCTGTTTTTGTGGGTGGGGAGACACTAGTGCGAGGCACTATCACTCGGAATACTAACATTAGCATAGTAGCATTTTCTGCTATTTTTTTCATGTATAAACACCATTGCCATGGTCGGTGTCAACATGCTAACATGCATAGCAAGCTTCTTCGCAATGTTTTCATGCTAATATTAGCATAGTAGTATTTTTAGCCGTTTTCACACTTATATAAACACTTTGCACTATCATGCTAGATGTTAGCATGTTAATGTTAACATGTTAGCATTACTAACATCATCAGACTGACATTTTTTTTGCTATTTTCATAAACTACACTATCATGCTGGGTGTCAGCATGCTAACGTTATTTTCAAAGCCTTAGTAACATGCTTGTAGTATTAGTATTGTAGTATTTTTAGCTGTTTTCGTGGGGAGACACTAGTGCGAGGCACTATCACTTGCAATACTAACATTAGCATGGTAGCATTTTCTGCTATTTTTTATGTATAAACACCATTGCCATGGTTGGTGTCAACATGCTAACATTAACTTCTTCGCAATGTTTTCATGCTAATATTAGCATAGTAGTATTTTTAGCCGTTTTCACACTTATATAAACACTTTGCACTATGATGCTAGGTGTTAGCATGTTAATGTTAACATGTTAGCATTACTAACATGATCAGACTGGCATTTTTTTGCTATTTTCATAAACAACACTATCATGCTGGGTGTCAGCATGCTAACGTTATTTTCAAAGCCTTAGTAACATGCTTGTAGTATTAGTATTGTAGTATTTTTAGCAGTTTTCGTGAGAAGACACTAGTGCGAGGCACTATCACTCGCAATACTAACATTAGCATAGTAGCATTTTCTGTATGTATAAACACCACTGCCATGGTCGGTGTCGACATGATAACATTAGCTTCTTAGCAATGTTTTCATGCTTATATTAGCATAGTAGTATTTTTAGCCATTTTCACACTTATATAAACACTTACCACAATCATGGCAGGTTTTAGCATGTTAATGTTAACATGTTAGCATTACTAAGCTGATCAGACTGGCATTATTTTGCTATTTTCATAAACAACACTATCATGCTGGGTGTCAGCATGCTAACGTTATTTTCAAAGCCTTGGTAACATGCTTGTAGTATTAGTATTGTAGTATTTTTAGCTGTTTTCGTGGGGGGGACACTATGTAGTGCGAGGCACTATCACTCGCAATACTAACATTAGCATAGTAGCATTTTCTGTATGTATAAACACCACTGCCATGGCCGGTGTCGACATGCTAACATTAGCTTCTTAGCAATGTTTTCATGCTAATATTAGCATAGTAGTATTTTTTTAGCTGTTTTCACACTTATATAAACACTTACCACTATCATGCTAGGTGTTAGCATGTTAATGTTAGCATTTTTAGCAAAACTAACATCAGCATAGTAGAATTATTTTTATATTTTCAAGTGCAGACACACATGTAAACAAAATGTTCGGAGTGTAGAACTGTCTACGATGTCCCGGTGTCATTTTTCACGAGAGAATCGGGTAATTGATTCACTTGAGTGATTGACTCCAAAAAGATGGGAGTCTTGCATCATGTCTGTTTGCGGCCCTCTTGCTAAGCTAACGTTGAGGGAGAATCATCATTCAAGATGCATTAAAACCGTAACGCCAGACTTGCACTGCGCTGACTTGTGGTCTCGGTCTACGCCGACGCAGGAAGGGATGCGGTCCAAATCTGCCAGGAGAAGCTTTGTATTATTAAAATCAAACATGAAGCCCTTGGAGTTTTTCTTTTTGAAAGCCACAGTCAGCGTGCGCTCACTGCTGGAAATAAGCTGTCGGTGTTCATTATCTTCTTTTCTTTGCTCTGTGTTATGTCTTTCTAGAACTCTCTCATCTGCACTCCCTCGTCACCTCGGCTCATAAGACACAATCTACTGCTCACCGTCAGGTCAGCCTCCAAAACACACACGTCCTGCTTGACACTCGACATGCTACATTTCCACCAGGACGCTGGCGCTCCTCCTCCTTAAAGGGGAAGCGCACCTATCGTTCCCGATCCTTATTTGAAACATGAACACATATTTATAATTGTTAAAAGATTTCAAACATCTTCTCTCTGAAAAAACTAACTCCAGGCTCATACTGGTGGACGGTGGGTCCGTATTCAATTTGTGCTTTTATTTTAATGTTTTTACTGTCTTAGTTTTACACAACTAATTGGATTGGATCGCTGCAATGTTGGATGATGTTGTTTTGAGTCTACGGATCAACGGTGTATATTATATGAAATCATGGCTACATTGTATAATGAGGGCACAGCGGCAATGAAACAAAACCAACAAGTTCATTAGCAGCAACGCTGCAAGCTAACGTGGAAAAGATGCAGGCAAATTGTTTTCATATTTGCAGATATTTGCAGTTGTGATACTAAAAGAAGGGCCTGTTTCACTAAACGGAAACCACAACGAGCAACGGCTTGCACGTTAGCTTGTGACTTTCACCACAGACAGAAGCACAATGGCTGATTTTTAACCTGACAGTTTGTTGACCTCCATTTGTGCACAAAGTAATCCCTCGTTTGTTGTTCATTGGTTCCAGAGCCGCACGGTGACAAGTCAATGTCCGCAAAGTGGGGTGACTTATTTAGAAATGGAATATTTTCGGTTTACGGCCTTCGAAATATGTTTTTAACACCGTTAGAGCCCTCTAGAAATGAAATAACACCCCTATAGTCAGCTTCACCTTCATATTTCCCAATATATCCAGATGTAAACATGCTAGTTTCTTAGCTATAATGATGAAATCAGCCATTTGGCTTTCAAATAGTTTGCACACAAAAGCAGTTTATTAAGAATATGATGAACGTGGATTAGAAGGATTTAGAAGGGTTGTTGACGTAAGCGGGTTACACTGGATAAAATGAGGCTTCATTGACAACAGGATTTTCTGCTTTTAAATTTTTCATTCTTTACGTCAAATTATGCTGAAAATTTCACAATATTTTACAGAAATGCTGATTTTTAAATTGTAAAAAAAGAGAAATTTTCATAAGTAAAATGTATTTTACTATGAATTTTTACAATAAACTTGATACAAATTCAACGTAACTTTACACAAAACTACAGTAGTTCATGAAGAACAAACCTACCTAACCCTAACCACTACTCGTTAGTTCCTCAATAACTACTCTAAATGTATGTCATAGTCATTACAGCATCATTAGTTCTCAGTAACTACTCTACTCATTAGTAACTACTCTAAACCCATGCCTTAGTTCCTCAGTAACTACTCATTAGATCGTCAGTAACTACTCTAAACCGATGCCTTAGTTCCTCAGTAACTACCCTAATTGTGTGCCTATTCCCTCAGGAACTACTCATTAGTTCCTAAAGAACTACTTTAAATTGGTGCCTTAGTTCCTCAGTAACTACTCTAAATGTATGTGCTTTAGTTACTCAGTAACTACTCTAAGGTCAAGTGAGTTCAAGTTGAGTTCTGAAAAATTCATAGCATTCAGTGCACAACAATGTAGTTACAAAGTTTTTAAAATTCATTGATTAGTAAAAAAAATGCATATTTAAGCACATTTGGTGTATTTTTGCCTAAATGAATCATTCCCAAGCATAAAAATAGTGAAATGAACAAAACTGCAACTATATAAGGCATTCAGGAGTTGCATTCAAAGACACTGTGAATGATACGTAGTATTGTACACTGGTCGCTAGGTGTCAGTAATGCTACTGTGACGTTCGGTGAAACACACAAGCACCAGACTTGATCGCCACAACAACAAGCTTTTATTGCAGGTTTGAATCATCTCACAACAGGGACAATAACGCCCCTACTCTGCGCACTGACATCACTTCCTGTCCGCCCTCCACTTAGCTCCCCGCTGGGATGAATTTACAGAAACACACACAAGTATGACTCTTAATCTTAATCATCTTAAATGGCTTATTGTGGGCATTTTATCTACTATATTGGGTAATATGAGTGTAAACCTGACTGTAGGGGTGTTATGTCATGTCTATAGGGCTCTAATAATATTTAAACTGTATTTAGAAGGTTTTAAACCTAATGCTCTAACTACGAAAATGTGCAGAAATGTGCTTATCATAGTCCATAATTAACTGTGATTATTGTGGGTGAATTTCTTTGTAGTAAATTTTTTACTCAGCGAATTTTAAAACATCGCATTTTAAGAAATTGAACTTTTAAACCCTGTTTTTTTTAATAAACTGAATTTCAAAACACATGCTTTTGGCTTACAAATGTTTATTCAATTAAGTTTTTAGCATAAAAAGCGTAAAAGTAAAAATGTAGTTTCTTAAAAAAAGGAACTGAAACTTCATAGATCAGGTCACCACCTTCATACGCGTTTTAGTTCGCCTGGAAGGAAAAAAAGCTGGACAGGTGAAACCGAAAAGCAACTTAAATACAATGACGAGATTTTTGTTTACAGAGAAAAATTGGGGACAAGATGTTTAAAAAAAAGGGGTCTTGGGGAGGGACGAGTGGCGGGAAAGCAAGACATAAAGAGGAGATGAAATGAGAGGAAGACGGCTGAGAGAAAGGAGGAAGGAAATGATGTTTATGTTTGCTTTTTTTTATTCCAGCACAAATTTTCCCCCTGGAGCTCATTAGTCTGGAGAGAAACAAACCACAAAACCTTAAAAAACCAACAGAGTGGAGAGAGACAGTGCTGAGGCCAATATGGGGCGGGGTTGGGGGGAAAAGGGGGGGGGGGGGGGGTCGGCCTGAGGAAAAAAGCATGATAAAAAAGGAAAAGTGATTGAGAAAATAGGCGCAGAGGAAACAAGTACTGTACATGTCAAGAGACGAAAAAAAAAAACCAAAAACCAAACAGGCAACAAGTGTGCGTGAACGAAGCAAAACTACCACACCAGACTTCAAATAGGTTCAGGAAAAATAAAAGTACATTTAAATTTTATTGGAGCAAATAAAAACAGGAGATAAATCAATCTCATGAATAAATCAGATACATTTTTGATAGTCTAAATATTCACATATGATTTACAGGAAAGAAATGAATAATACTAATATGAATTGCTCTGTTTATATTCTAGATCGCGTACAGGTGGTCCTCGGGTTACCAAAGAGTTGAGTTCCCGGACTGTGGTGCAAGTCCCATGATATGAATTTATACCTCAATGAACTCAGACGTCATCGTCTGTACACAGAAGACATAAAGGACACATCAAATGAAGAAACTAATTAGCATAACAAAAACATCATAACGGCGAATAAAATGTGATAGTACAGGGATGTTGTAGCTTGCACCGTTCCTGACAGAGCTAATCTGTTTAGCATGTAGTAGATCAACAATACGATCTGCTCCAATGGCTGGACAGGACACAAAAAAACAAAAAAATGACCTTCAAAAAAATGATCTCCTTGTAACAGCGCACAGAATCCATGACCCCTACAGTTTGAAGCAAACGAGCAAAAGAGTGAGCGACATTGCTGGGCATGCCCTCCTCATTTCCACCTCCACGACGATGATGGCTCTCCTTTTCTTTGTCGCGCCGTCGCTCGGGAAATGTATCAAAGTTCAAAGGTTAACGATGCGCTTGGTTAGCACGGAACGTGGTAAACCGAGGACCACCTGGAGGTCTAGGCCTGAGCTCTTCAGCAACATCTTGGTTCCAACTCAACAAAAACACGAAGCGTCTTTTTATTTCTTTTTTGATCAGAGCAGAACGGCAGCCTAATTTTTCCACACAAAGTCACTAGAAGATTCCTTTAGGATATTTTTTTTCTTTCATATAACACTGAAATACAGAATATACAGACATTATAGTCATCAGCCAGATTGAGTTGAAAGTATTGGTATATTTAGCATCATCATCGTCATCATCGTCATATAGAGTAGAAACTGTGGCTTGGATCTTCTATATTAATATCATTTATGGAGTGTTCCAAAGTCCAGAGTCCAACACTGAAGTAAAGCAAGGACTAGTCCGTGCCGGGAGGCCAAGGAGTACAGCGGCAGGTACAGGTGGAAGGGTGAGATGAGATGGACCACTCATGGAGGAAAGATGGAGGACATGAACACGTCAGGTGAAGGTGAAGGCGTCCCAAAACATCTCAGAGGAAAAGGAAACTGACACTTTCTTCCATGATCTTTGCAATTTGGAAACTTGTCGTAGCGCCTTTCTGGTTATTTGCGTTGATGGACGGACATCTCCTGCTAAGCTTTGCATTTGGACCGGTTCTTACTGTTGGGTCAAACGCCACCATGCTGGTTTTGGAGCCTTTTGGGGAGCAAATTGTGGGAAATCAAGAGGAACAAAAGTGCAATGAGGAACAAAAGAAATGTGCGGCGTTACCCTTGTTCGGCTTTGGCTGATCCAAAATCTGGACTTCTTAACTTCTCCAGCAAAATGAGAAGTGTAACATTCCTCAAAGCTGTGAATGGAATGAAGCTGGGAGAGGGAAGGCGTTGCACCGACATGTTCCATGGATGTGATGGAGCAGAGAATAAAAAAGGTTTGGCCTGTCCGAAGCTGCATTGAGCCACAATGGATGGACTAGATGGATGGATGGATGCATGGATGGAAGAATGAAAGGAAGTGAAGAAGACGGCCACACTTTGAATGTAACATCTCCCACCTTCTCGACTCCACCTCCAGAAGCATCCTACACAGAAGTCCGTCGTCTGCGTTATTCTCCTTTTCCCTCCGTCGTTTCCTCTCATCATTGTACTTCCCACTGACAACCGTCTCCGTTTCCATCCCCCGCTCGTCTTCCTCTACATGGGGAACACCAGGAAGCCTGAGAAGGTGGAGTATTTCCATCCTCCCATCAAATTTCCTCTCTCCAGTTTGAGGTAGGCCCGGTCTCCTTTCTCCATTTGGATCAGAACCCCATTGCTGGCTGCCTCGCGGGTCACATCCTGGTCGCCGGCGAAGGCCGAAATCACCGGCCAGCCGTTGTGCATCAGGCTCACCTGGACATGGACGGCAGGAGAAGACGTTAGTCTCATAGGCACCATCTCCGCATGAAGAACCAAGTACCCTGCAAGTAGCCTACGAGCCCAGGTGCAAAGTTTCTGAATAGATGACATGCATACAAGGTACGCTGGAGTACTCCGTGGATTGTAGTACAACGGACAGTTCCACGTGTCTGAAAAAGGAGGAGGAAGAAAAAGCCTAAACGCCATAAACATTCCACCATTTTGGGTTCGACTCCACTGTCTGAACAATCCAATTTGGAAAGTTGAATCTTGTGGTGCAGTAAACCCTTGCCACGTCACGCTTTTTCAAAACTATATTAATTCATAAATCATCATTTTATGAGTAAAACATAGGCTGATTTTATCAAATTGTACTTTTTTTTTTGGCTAAATTTGGCATTTTCAAGAATAAAAATCCTGAAATGAAAGTGATTCAGAAGAAGAAGTTATATATAATATGTAGTATTCTACACTAGTCACTATGGGCTCTAATTTTGTAGACCATAATAATAGTAGTACAGTAAACCTCGGATATATCGGATTCAATTGTTCCCACTGGTTTTGGCCGATATAAGCGAAATCCGTTATATGCGTATACCGGAAAATGTCCGTTTTACGCATATATGGGATTTATATCCGGTATATGCGTAAATGGGATTTTATCCGTTATGAAAAGGCACTTCCTTGACTATGTTTCCAATGTACCTGGACGCGCAGGCAACGCTGCAAACGCTGCAAATGACGTCGTATAGATTCGGCGAATCGGAGCGCCACGATGCGGCCATCCGATATATGCCAGGGAAATTTCATGGAAATGCATTGGAACGGGACTGGAGATTTTGTCCGAAATAGGCGAAATCCGTTATAAAAAATCCGATATATGCAATGAATTTTTATTGGAAATGCATTACAGAAAAATCGGTTCTTTTTTATCTGTCCGTTGTGAGCGAATTTCCGATATATCCGAGTCCGATATATCCGAGGTTTACTGTAGTAATAGTAAAAGTAATAGTAATAATGATAATAATAATAATAATAATAGACCTGACTGCATGGAGACCCGAGTTCATGTTCATGAGAACATGCGTGGGTTTTCTCCGGGTACTCCGGTTTCCTCCCACATTCCAAAAACATGCTAGGTTAATTGTCCACTAGTGATATAGTAATATAATTATATATTATATAAATATTATTATACAATTATATAATATAATATTGTATTATTAAATAATTATGTAATATAGTATAGTATAATTATATAATAATGATATTATTATTATTCCTTCATTTTCCACCGCTTATCCTCACAAGGGTAATAATAATAATAATAATAATAATATAGAATTTTTATATTATAATAATATAAATTATATTACAATATAATATTATTATTATTATTAATAATAATATATAATTTTATATTATAATAATATATAATTATATTACTATATAATATTATTATTATTATTATTATTAACAACAATAATAATATATTTAATTTTTTTGTGCTTTTCAGAATACTCAAAGACGCTTCACAGTGAATAAAACTAGAGTTGAGTAAAAGAAGTATGTGTCAAGGTCACATTGAAATCCAACATCCATACATTCATTCAGAGCTAAAAACAAGGCTAAAAGCGGGGCGCAGCAGTCAGGTAGAAAAAGTTAGACATTGAAAAAGGATTTAAAGACGGTTTTTTTTGAAGGTGGGAAGGTCAGGGCAAGCACGGAGCGAATGTGGCAAAGAATTCCAGAGGGTGGGGGCAGCGATGGAGAAGGCAAGACAAGGCGCATCGCAGGGCAGGTGACTTCCTTTATTAGGACGCTTTTGCAGAGCTGCTGGAAACATGGAGATAAATACAGTATCTATTTATCTATCCGACTATCCATCCATCTAGTATCTATCTTTTGTGCAAACATATAATCGGTTCATCTTGGGGCCACGTAAAAGTCCTCCAGAAAGTAGTGAGGAAATTGGTTATTTATTCCCACATCCCAATCCAAACAGGACCTCTCACGCTGAGCTTTGCGCTTGCTAAAGAATTCCTAACTGAAATTGCTGCATCAAGCAAAGCAGCCGTGGCATAAACATCCCATAATTATACACTTTTACACTTGTAGTGTGTGTGGGGGAAGAGAGTGGAGAGCTCTTTAGGCCCTCCTCTTGGTTCCTCTTAATGGCCGCCAACCCGCCAATGGTGACTCACATGTGAGAACGTTAGTATGTTGCTTTGAATAATTACATGAAAACACTCAGACGGTACTTGACTACGTTTGAAATGATGACAATGGAAAACACGCGGTCGGTCACTAAACCCTGGAGCTCCACTTACAATTTGTACTCATGTGACGTTCTCCGTGTTCTCCGACATGATCTGTTAAAAATATGTACTGTAGCTACACCATGAACAAATCTTTTGTTCAGATGTTCAGATCTTCATTCCATCATATTCCATTATATTGTTTATTTTTCTATATTGTGTATTTTGTACTGCTTAACTGATTCTGTACTCTTGCTGCTGTGCAATACAAATTTCCCCACTGAGGGACGAATAAAGGCATATCTTAATCTTAATCAGCCTTACTCACAGTGCAACGACTAAGTTAACAACAGGTGCCCACAAGGCATGCTGGGTAGTCCAGCAGGAACTCTCCTATGTGGTAAGCATGTGAAAGTCCCGACTTGTTGGCTTCCTGGAAACGTCCTCAATAACAAAACAAAACAAAAATAATGATACGGAATGTTTACATGAGCTCAGCATCAACACCAAAAATATGACAAGATGAAATATGAAGGTGAAATAATAAATAATAATAATAATAATAATATTAAATAAATGATTCGATTTGAAGAAGTGCTTCCAAAGGCTTCAAATTAGCCTCATTATCGTCTGGACAAACCGATGCCATGTGCTGCTTGTGTATGACATTCATTCACCCAAGCACACACACACACACATATATACGTATATATACATATATATATATATATATATGTATATATATAAAAAGACTGCACTACACCTTCACAATTACCAGGCATAAAAATAAAATCTTGATAACAGGGCTGTAGATGTCGGTCAGGACTGAACTGACCCGCATTCATTATGCATGAGCATCAATTAAGTGCCTGATTATGGAGCAAGAGACCATAACACAGCAAAAGCAACAAGGGGGAAACAGGAAGTCGACGCATTAAAACCCCCGGTGGGAGCCAGGCCAGATACAAAAGGTGGAAGTGGATAGAGGAGTGTAACATAACATAGAGCTGTCAAATATAGAACGCATATACAGAGCATTAAAAAAAAAAACAACTTTGGATGTTTATGCTGTCATTTCCGTCCATCCAGGATCCATTCTGCTACCCTCACTTGGGTCCTACGCAGTCATACCTCAAAGTGCTATATCAAAAACAAGTCTGGACTTAAATACATAAAAATGCTAAAAGCATTAGCAGTAAGTTTTATGTTGATGCATTTATGGGTAAGCAGAAAGACTTTGTATCGGAGACAGAGACCAGTTCAGTGATTTCAGGGTGGTGTTGATGTGTCCATACAAGTTAGAAATATGACAGCTAGAGCAAAGACTCCAGGTAAACTCTTACTCCATAGAAAATCCAGTAAGCAAAAAAAAAAAAAGAGTAGTGTAGTATTCCTTGTTAGGTCTTCCGGGCACTACACAAGCGGAATAAGTAGAAAGTTGTACCTTGCCACTTTGCGGTTCTAACACCCCCCTCCCTGACTCAAATGCATTTTAAAAAAATGAATTGATTAATAAACAATCAGTTTTGTGGTTAAATATGGCCTACTATTAATAAAAAAAATATGCATATTTCAGCACATTTGACATATTACTACCCTTCTTTAAGTGTTTTATATTACATATAAATGTCTAAATGAACAAAAAAACAATTAGTGTCGTATTCCATACAGGTCGTTATGTTAGTAATCATCACCAAATTGCTTTTATTGCAGCTTTGTTCTCCATTGCCACAATAAAAGCCCACATCAAAATATCAAAACACGGACTATTGTTTTTTTGTTTTTTTTTACATTTTTAGCGAGAGGCTTGGTTGGATGAATTAGTCACAGATATAATATTTGTGTCAAAGTTATGCTTGAAATATATCTTTCACCAAAAGCTGATTTTCCTCTATTTTTTTTAGTTGGGAGCTGATATTTTCCCAAAAATTACCAATGTTTTACTGCTGATTATTAAAAAAAATGAAAGACAGGAGTATAGTTTCTCTTTTCGTAGATCAGTCCGGGAGTTGCCTTTGAAAAATGAATGAACTAATAATGGGCATATCAATTGCGTGATTGCTTCGGTTTTGAAGCAGTCAAAAACCTGAAGCATGGGTGTCCCAATCACTATTCATATTGGGTATCTGTCCCACATCAGAAAAAAGAAGATTATATTGGCCTGCATCTAAAATGGAGCCGAGTTAATCACAACAGTATGCGCTAACGTGCTAATAAATTTAGCAAAGAGCAGAAGCGACGTCAAAGTTCAGAAACAATATGGCAGCCGAGTGCTTAACCAGCCACGCACAAGCCCCCACTGCGGTGGCACAGAAGTGGGGAGGTTCAGCACCACCAACCCGGTCTTGCATCCGAAGCAGCACCCCAAAAAAAACAGCATGAGGAAAATTCTGGTCCCCCAAACAACCAATGCCGTCGGAGTACTGATTGTTGCTGACTATGGTTCCCTGTATTGTTCCCTAAAGTCACTTGATCAAGTCTTTTCCAACATCCCACACAACATAATCAGTAATAAATGTATGATAATTGATATCAGTATAAGCAGATACTCAATGCTGCGATATCGGTATTGTATTGGAAGTGAAAAAAAAACTAATTCCAAGCACAAGTGGGCGTGGCAAGAGGAATTATTTCAAATACCGTCACCATTTGGGAGAGCAGTCAGTTGAACCATCCAGTAAAATTATGGGCTCTAATTGGTCATTTTTGCTAATTTTGCAAGCAGCGCAATCTAGCGCAGCGCCACGCACCCACGCCTCCATCCCTCCCTTCCACCGACACAAGCGGCAAAGACGGAGGTGTGAGAGGGTCTAACAGAGCCGAGTGTGATCTTAACCAATCATATGAACGTCTCGCGTTGCCTTTAAATGCGGCGGACTGGACTGCGCATCTGAGGACACCATGAGCGTCATTTAGCACATGCGCCTCCTGGTGGACACGTCATCTGTTCCTGACAGTTACGTTAAACACGGCATCTTCCTTGTTTTACCGCCAGCATTCCTGCTCTAAGAGTTTTTTCACTATTTATTTCAGTTAAAATTCAAAATCTGGAAGTTCTGCTGTAGGGGTGTGTTCCGTTTCCTGGTTATAAAGTGGTTCCAGGAGACCCCAGATGGAGTTACAGCGTGGAAAGAATAGTGTGTGCTTTGCACGGGACACAAGAATACAGCGTGTGCCTGCAGCTGCACTGAGGAAGAATAACATTGATGATTATAGTTAACTTTTTACACGTCATTAATGTTGACATGTCATGGATTCCGTGACAAGATGATCCTTACACACTTGTGATAAAAGTGAGGATTTCATCTTTTTTCGGACTGTATTTGACATGTCCTCCATGTGTTCTGTGTACAGTGTGAGCGACTGAGGAGTTAATTTAGGTATAAGTCACGACTTACAATATAACCGGGCTTACATCACAGTCTCCAAGGGAATTCTTGGGTAAAACGAGGAGACAAAAAAAAGTATTAAGTTCACAAAATGGCACCTCAATGGAAGAAATTAACAAGTTACATAATACCACAGTTTGTGTGTTTCCTTCTGTGAGAGGTTCTTCTAAAAACAATGCAGCGCCTCTAAAACAGGATTGAGGAATCCTAACATTTGCAGATTTGTCAAAATGAGGGGGAGGATTCATTTCTGACAAATCCGCTTTCCAGGAAATGACGCATCAACTCCTGCTTTAAGCCAAAGCTAAAGTAAGCAACTCAGACTGTACAACCAGCACTGCTCCCAACCAGCACTACTTGACACCGCTGTGTAGTACTATGTAGTACATCTGTACAATACTTCTATATACGGTATATTTATTCCAGGCTCCATTCACTGTGCAATGTTTGATCAAGTTCTAAGTCCAATATTCTTAATGCTTCATATTTCATATTTAATTTACTAGCAAGATCCCATAGTGTATATACTGGTCATATATTTCATATTTTATTGTAAACTGTATTTGTATATAATCCTGGGTAAATTGGTTCATACTTTTTAGGTTGTTTATTTTGTGTATTTTTAGATGTTTTATTGTACTATTTAACTTTGCTGCTGTGCAATTTAAATTTCCCCACTGAGGGACAAAAAAAGGTATATCTAATCTAATCTAATCTAATCTAAGTATATAGTATTTTACACGTAACAGTCAATATTTACACCTATATTTTTACACATATTTTACATGTAAAAGTGTCATGCAATCTGCTATATGTGAACTTTGAAATCATTTATTTGATGTGAAGTGTATTAGAAATTAAATGTATTATCATTGTTATTATTATTATTTTTATTACAATTACTATTGTTATTATTATTAGTTATAGTAATGTTATTATCATTATATTATATAATATAATATATTATAATTATTATTTATATTATTATATAATATATTATTATATATTAATAATAATAATATTGTTAATTATTATTTTTAATAATAATAATATTACTATTATTATATTAATATTATTAACAACAATATTAATATAATAATAGTAATATTATTATTAACAACAACATTATTATTGTTATTATTATTATTATTTTTACTATTGTGCTTGTGTTCCTTTTTCCAGGAGTATTTTGTAAACAACAGACCACATCAAATAACGAAATTGATAAAGCAGCTACCTCAACCATCAAAAAGTTGGCCTAAGCCACAATGCCAGGTTGTATGTTGAGTTTAAATAAAATACTTTGGAAAGAACAGGCGGGCCATATTGAAACACTTGGCGGGACGGATGTGGCCCCCGGGCTGTAGTTTGCCCACCCCTGGACTAGAATATGTTGCCAAAAGGGGGAAAAAAAACAACAGATTGAACAAATCCATGTCTACATATGTCACAAGTCGTGGTTAAAGTTTGTAAAAATTGTCATTTTAGTTATTTACACCAAAAGCTGAATATGCTCACCACTAAATATTCATCTTGACCTATCAGTTCTTTAATGGCTCGGAGTGCTATTGCAAAGTACCACTTCCTGTCCTAATGTGCCCACAATAAGCACAATAAATAGGACTGTGGCCGCTTTTCATTGGGGCCACCAAACAGCACCAAGAAGCACGTCTTCATGTAGTACTTCCTCCGCTCAGAAGGGGGCAACAGTAAGACATGAGGTCAATGAAGCCGCGGGAGAAGAACACGGCTCACGTTTAAAGAAATTTAAGTTCTTCCATTAAAAATTGGACTGGATGCCGTTTTCCAAGGAATTGAATCTATAGACGCACTTCCAGACGTTACATCCATCTGCTCGTTTTGGATACACGCACACACGGAGATGATAGACCACCGCATGTAAAGCAGGTGGAATCACATGACCACATGAAAAACTTGAAATACTCTGAGTTTGGTGTTTGCGGAATGCAAAGCAATGCAAAAAAAATAATAATTCAAATGTCAAGTCGGCATAATTGGACAGCGCCATTTTCAAAGCGTGGCCCTCTTTATGATGTCATTGAGTAGCCTGGTTCTTTAGTTCCGTTTGCCAGTACTAGATACTGTTTCGTGTCGGACATTGCATCCATTTTGGAATGATCGTATTTAGCAGCCAGGACAAAAAAAAATACAAAAATTCAAGAAATCAGATTTCAGAAAAAAAGCATCTCCCAGCTAAACTCCTTTTCCCTCATCCTTAATGTCCATCATTGGCTGTTTTTTTTTTCCTCCATGCCCATTATTTCCTTTCCTCCTCTCTCTATGTGATTGTTTTTTCACCTTGCCTCGGCCCCCTTCTTTTTCATGTGCTGCGTCTCCCATCCCTTCATGCCTACCTACGTATGTTTTTCATCCCTTGTCTCTCATCTCCTGCGTGCACCACAGCAACTGACTCTCAGGCAATTAAACAGTGGGAGTTTTCAACACACCAGATGCCCTGGATGGATGGGAGCACGGATGGAGGAGGTTGAGCGCCACAGTCTTAATGTGTAAAAGGTGGGAGGAAACAACCAATCACGCCGGCCTTGCCTTTTTCAAGTTGGATAACAGGTTTATCATTCCATATTTTCTTTTTGAAAAATCCCAAAAGCGGCAGGATGTGTAACGTGACCTTGACTGTCGACAAGCCTTAATTGCTCCTCAGCAAGACGTCTATTTGTGTGCCGTCATACGAGTGGACTTGCACGCCCTGCTTGACTTTTGCCCGCCTTCCTTGTTGTTGTGGCTGATGTGCCGCCTTAATTAATTCAGGACTGCAATAATAAAGTCTAAGCAGCAACACATAATGGCAAAACTCCAGGGAGCCAACAGCATAATTACACAACAGTTTAATTTGCAAAAGACACATTGTGATTAACACTTTGTGGCGTGTAAAACACCTCATTATCCGCATGTTAAACACTGTAAATGGGCTTAGGACATCGCAAAGATTCCCTATCACTTAAACACGCGGTGAGAACGGGTTGTTAGTAGGACGGAAGAAGCGCTGACTGTTGAGATTGGTGCCATAAAACGCTAATAAAATACAAACCAACATGTTTGGAAGGAGGCGCACGCTTGCTAGAAAAGAAAGTAAAGGCAAAGGGTACTGTCCGTGGTGCTGAAGCTGCAGCAGCATCAATGTTCTGCCTTCCTTTTGCATTACAGTTGGCTCTGTGCATGTATAGATTTATTATGATTGTGTGTGTGTGTGGGGGGGGGGGGGGGGGGCAAATATCTAAAAAATGACAGCATGGCGACTGAAGGTGTAACGCACAAACCTGTATCGTTTGGCGGTTGTAGACTTTGACTACGTGGAAGTTAAAACTGTAAATCCCTTTTCGTGGGGCGATGAAGTTACTTCTCTCCTCGTCGAAATTCCTCCCAACATTCACAAGAACCTGGAAGAAAAAAAGAAAAGTCAGGCCGTCAACGGGATACTCCAGATGTTCCTCTTGCGGTCATACGTACGCGATGACAAGTTTTGATTTCGGTTTTCCGTGACACAAACACACACCAGATCATGTAACTCCTAATACATCCCATGTCGTCCCGGAATAAATGTAGACAAATCCCGGCTGCTTGTCCCTTTCCATAACTCCTTTACGGTAAAAAACTAAATCCATCTTTCAAATGAAATTTCAATGACGTATCTCTGCGGCTAAATGTCCGGATTTATGGATGGAAGCCGACCGTGGCGTGTAATTGAGCAGCACTTTGAGTGGAAATTAACCTTTTCCGGCGAGGCGGTATGGACCTGGCCCCCGTGACCCCCCCAGTTACTAAATTATTTGGCGACGTGTCAGGTCATATAACACACATTATCAGCTCGGAAAGTTGAATTCAAAGGTTTTTTTTTTTTTTTTTGTCCTACTGGGCAGCCCAGTCCAAGCCCCACTGTGGGTGGGCATTAGGTAGAAAAAGAACCGCAACAAGCATGCTGGACTTTTGGGGTCTGACCTGGATTTAAAAACACTTTCTAAGACAAGAACGGGTTTATAGCACATATTATAATGTTGATTATTGAAAAAAATCACTTATTGAATTAGTAACTGCTGTGGCGTGGAGAAGGGGTAGGATTTAATACGCTTTGCTTCTTCCTGCTCCTTTTCAGACATGTGTAGTAATGAGGTGTTGTGTGTTTATGTATGTATATGTATATATAAATAGATATTTTAAGTGTATATGTGAGAAACAATAATATAACATGTCTGACATGTTTAAAAAAATCAATAAATGAATATTGTCCCATTGGCGGACACGCGCATCACATGTCAACACGTATGTCGGGCCAGCACGTGCTCCTACCCGATCGAAGTAGATGACCATGGTCCGGTTGCTCATCTCGGACGGTTCGTGGTTGGTGTTCCGGACGGCCGAGAAAGCCACTTTGGCGCTCCCCGACCGCACCGAGATGCCCAGAGCCGTGCCGGTCGGGTCCGAGGTCGGGTTGGAGTCGCACACCACCAGGCACTTGCCCTCCAGGACGATGGGTTCCGTCTCGTTCTGAGCGCGGCCGGGGCTCGCCGCCAGCCACACGGCACTCAGCAGGCAAAGCGCCAACATACCGGACCGGAACCGAGGACTCGGGACTTGTACTCGACGCCTTCAGAGGTGGTTGTGCTCCACTTTGAGAAAGTAAGTGAGGAGAGTTGCGCTCACACTCCTGCTTTGATTTGAGCTTCCGCCTCGTCGTTTCCGTTTCCTTCCGAAGCAACTTTAACGGTCCGATTCACACTTTTAGCAGCTTTTCGGTGACTTGTTGGCACGGTCGACTAGACTGTGTTTCGGTGCTGTCGGGCCCTGTTGTGTACTCATAGCGCGCAGATTAGGGGGGGCTGCAGGTTGGGGGGGGGTGTCCGTGGTTCCGTCTGCTCGGCTTCTCGCCCCTCTCAATTATTGATACGTCACATGTGAGACTTTCACGCACAAAAGGCTCAAGAGGAAGAGACGCGCCGACGTAGCTCGAGACGCTCCCGCCTTGGTCTGACTTTCTTCCCCCCCCCCAACCAACCACAAAGTCGTCCCTCCCCTCCCGCCTGGAAAAAGGAAGCTTTCATCGGATTAGCGTCTGCTCCTTCTCCTTATTTTCCAATCACCGTGAACCCACCGCCTCCTGGTCCCCGCCCCTCCGTTTATCCGACACGCCTTCTTCCTCTCTCTCTCTCTCTCTCTCTCTCTCTCTCTTTATCCTGCCTTCCCACTCACCCACCCAAACACACCTTTGTGTCATTTCCGGTCACCACGAAAAGCAACCCTGTGAAACCATTCTGCTTCATAGATGTTATGATGTAATGACAAGAACTTACTGTTTTTGTCATGATTTGAACTGCACCATTATCCTACAATAAGAAGAAGATGGAGAGTCTTGAACCAGTCATGATGTGCTATATCAGAGGTAGGGAACCTATGGCTCGGGAGCCAGGTAGGGCTCTTTTGATGACTGTATCTGGCTCTCAAGCATTTACCCCAATAAAAATGTATGTTTGCTAACATTTTAAAGTAAACCATCACAGAAATCACTGTTAAAAATAATATTAAAAATCAAAACTTTCTTATGCAATTCGTCCATCTATTTTCTACTGCAATATGGCCGACCATATCCATCTTTCTTGATGATATTTTCCAGGTCAAACACCAAAACTCGATTATTACTGGGTAATGCGGTAGTCTACCTCGGTCATTGAGATGTCAACATGTAAATATAAACTTTACTCCTTTAGTCAAATAGTCACCTAGCTAAAGCTGCAGAACCAAGCCTTCTGGCAAAGATGGCCAAAAGAATGAAATACATGTACGGAGTATGGTGCAAAACCATGCAGCAGCAGAAGTTGTATTAATGGCAACAAGTATTAGATTTATTATTGGACACTGCGCTGCTCACGAAAGTGTGCTGGCCACACCCCCTTGGCGTGGGGTAGTGTGCCTGGTCTACGTAATTAGAGCCCATTATATCTAAAACTGTTGGTCTTACATAAAAATGCACACATTTTATTGCATTCAATGTTTAAAAAAATGTATATGGCTCTCACAGATACACATTTTAAAATATCTGGTCTTCATGGCTCTCTTAGCCAAAAAGGTTCCCGACCCCTGTGCTATATTATACAGCACATAGTGATAAATATAATATATATCACTATATTGACACTTACTATGGTACCCATTATGGCATTGGATGCTCATATCACCTTGTACTTTGGTACGTGACAAAAAATTTAAAAAAATCAAAATTAAAAAAAAAAACCTTAAACTGTATTATGGAAAGCAGGAAGTGAACAAATGTAAGAGTTAGTGATTGTAAAAGTACCAGATGGAGGGGTAGGATTTAATAAGCTTTGCTTCTTCCTACTCCTTTTGGACATGTGGAACTGGGAACTGATTATGGGATGCATTCAATTGGAATCTGATGCATGTTCAAATGAAATAAAACCATTACCATTAGCATTACCATTACCATTACCATTACCGTTACCGTTACCATTACCATTACCATTACCATTACCATTACCATAGCCGTCAAACACCAGTGTCAGTATCAACAGTGAAGCGGCGACTTCAGGACTTCAGACTTCATGGCCGGACTGCCAAGAAAAAGCCCTATTTTAGACAAGTCCAATAGCATCATATTCCCATAGCATCATATTCCCATAGCATCATATTCCCATAGCGACACATCCCTAGTTCCACTGTTAAGTTAGCGTCTATATTGACGGGAAAAGCATTGAAAGTCACAAGCAACAGTAGTATTTTATGTAACACATACAGTAGGCGAGGAATCAAAGACTCCTGGCAGATGTGAAAGACACGATGATGACTTTCTGCTCTGCTGCACCTAAATCAGTAAGTGTACCAAATGAGCACCCCGGGGAGGCCACCCAACGGGGATGCACATGCATGACATGAGCTATTTTAAACGTTATTAGTCAGGGTTTGACAACAGAGCAAGCAGTGAATCTGTTGACAATTAACACCTTTTGTAAGGTTTGGTAGCAATTGTCAGGTGTCAGACTTGCAGCCGTACGGTTTTTATCGTGTTGTTTTGATGAGCAGGAGGCCAAATGCTACGGTACTTGTTGCATTGGTCCAGCGCTAGCTATACGACGCTGAGTGGGAAACAACACAAGGCAGAAAACGCAACCAGAAAGACAAATACGAGTAAATGTTGTACGTGACACTCAACGGGTGGCCCACACAGATTTTGACGTACTTAATGTGAAACAAACTGACCCTGAATCTTCATACGCACACAAAGCGATTCCGCCGGGCTTTGTTAGTCAAGTTCTGGTTACCACGGCAACATGTCCCATTTTATTCATGTGTCTATGAATGGTATTCTCCACTCCCATTAGTAGTTGTTGAGTTGATCTTGGTACATGCCCACTTTGCATTATGATACTTATCTTAGTCATTTCTGCACTTTGTTGATATTCCATCATAATTACCAGTGGCCACATACCAGCTTGTGTGTGTGTGTGTGTGTGTGTGTGTGTGTGTGTGTGTGTGCTGGACACCGACACACCGGGGCAGGTGGGAGCATCTGTGCCCCAAACCTTTTCAGCAGGTCCTTCACATTGGCACTAGTTGGCCCTTGTCAGCAGCTTTTCCAGCTAATTGTGCGTGTGGAATCAGTGACAGAGAGACTCTGCCTGTTTACCTATAAATGTTGAATGTCATCAAATGGCATATTGTGGCGCTTACGAGTTCATGAGGATCAGGCGGCTCCTTATTTGACAGCTGTGTACTCACAACAAGCTCGCCAAAACATTGGAAACCACAGGAGATCATTCTATAACAACGTAACGGTGGCATCTTACCAAGACCACTTTACTAACAACACCGAATTCACCACACAGAAACCTAGCACTCCAAAGGTATAGCTCAGAAATATACAAACATGTACCAAAACAACATTTTAAAGTGTTCCAATAATGCATTTAGTTTCGGAAAATCATTTCATTGGAGGACAAGCGGTGTTGAAAATGTTGGATGGCACTGCAATGCTGCCACTGTCCACCGGAGGAACCGGAGCCCAGAGGGAGGCTGACGTTATTGCAGCACCCCAATGAAAACTTTTCATTCATTCATTCATTCATTTTCTACCGCTTTTTCCTCACGAGGGTCGCGGGGGGTGCTGGAGCCTATCCCAACTGTCTTTGGGCGAGAGGCGGGGTCCACCCTGGACTGGTGGCCAGCCAATCCCAGGGCACATATAGACAAACAACCATTCACACTCACATTCATACCTATGGACAATTTGGAGTGGCCAATTAACCTAGCATGTTTTTGGAATGTGGGAGGAAACCGGAGTACCCGGAGAAAACCCACGCATGCACGGGGAGAACATGCAAACTCCACACAGAGATGGCCGAGGGTGGAATTGAACCTAGCTGTGAGGTCTGCGTGCTAACCACTCGACCGCCGTGCCGCTGCTAAAACTTTTAAATATTGTTTTTATTTTAAACTCGAATTGGCACATGTATATTTCCGAGGTATACATTTGGAGTGTTGAGTTGCTGTGTGATGAATTTAGCGTGATGAATTTAGCTGTGTGAAGTATTCCAAGTACGATAACACCCTGAGTCCGACTATATTGTAATACTGTTATATATAACGACCTACTGCCATTTCCAAAGGGTTGGTATGATTTTCTCCTGTGATATTTATGTCAAAAAATTCTACTTGCTTCTTCACCTTCCATTCAGAAAGTGATACTGGACTTTATTCTCCTCACATATTCACAACTCCCTTCATCCATCCCTCTGTCCCTTGTTCATCTCCGCCTCCTTATTCACTCCCATCCCATCTCACTCATCTGTGTCTTTGTCTTTCCCTCCTACAGTACGTCTCCACAGTTTTCCTCCCCGTCGCCGTCTTTTGCTGCCTCAGTCTCTGGAGGCTTTCCTTCAAGCTTTAATACAAACTGACGGTGAAAGACGGGCCAAAAGGATTTCTTTCAGATACATGACACAGAGGACAAGACACAAAGACTCTCGCTGACTATTTGTCTGGCTTTTAAGTTTAGCTTTTGCATTTTCTACTGACAACAATAAACACCAACTCAAATATGTAGATATATAATATCTATATAATATATACATGCAGTTTTGGTTCCCCACCTTTACTGGAGCAACGTTTCCACCGCATTTAGAGATCACATAGAAATCAATGAGAACCATTGCACAAACACTGGTTGAAAAGAAGGTCCTGAAGAAGAAAGAAACCACTGGTCTACTAAGTACACATCTCGGGCTCTGGGGGCTCTGGGACTAAAGCTCTGATTCAGTTTCATGCTGCCAAGATCTGGAACAGTTTTCCAGAAGATGTGTGACAATCATCAACCATGGCAATGTTGAAGCACTATGAGTTGCCGTGTGTACGAATGGCGCTCTATAAATAAACGTGCCTTAGTAACAGACGCCAAACATGTAGACCAAGGAAAACTTCAACCAGTTTGTTCGGACGGGGCGGAAAGTCCACCCGAGTTCTTGTATTCTAACAGCTGTGAAGTGAGTCTAGGAGTCTTAAGGACAGTTTACAATTTGACACAAACAATTGCAATGCCAGCGCTGGAGAGAGCGATGAGTTTCCAACGAAGGTTTAGCGAAGCTAATGGATCTCGGAAGAGGAACTCTTTCTTTCATGGCTTCTGTCAGAGAGGTGGTGCAATGGCTGTAAACGTTCCTGTTTTAGGACAGACAGATAGGTTGACTGATTGACTGAAAACTAACATTGAGAAAGAAACACAGCTCCAAACATAGTAATTACCTAAATATTATCTTGGAACAACGCAACAGTTAGCTTAATGTGAGGGAAAATAATATGTCTGGACCCAGTCGGCATATTGCTGCTGCTTTAGTCACAGATCTAACGTGCTGCTTGGACACCAAGTAGGTGTGAAAGCTGAAAGGAACAATGATGGCTTTCATAGTCAAGGACATATTTTGGCGATACACTATTTGCTATCACGTTGCTTCTGTTGTGACAATTGCGAGTCAACTAGAATTTTGACTGAATGGTGTTAAATACGTGGCCACAGATGGATAATTATGGATAATTGTCTAATTCACACATGGAACATTCCTAACCATTTGCAACTCCAAGCCTTGAATTCACATGGGATTTATTTCTACGTTCAATCTATCCAGGAAGACACTGTAAAACAGCGGATGAAGCCAAAATATATTTAGTGTGGGCGGTGTTTGTGCCTTCAAATGCTCCCATCTTTGGGTGTCCTATAGTGTATTAAATATAACTTGAAATAAGTCAAGAAACAGTGTAGGTGGAGGGAAACTTTAAAGCTGCAAAATGCTGGAAGTTGAATTTCAGGCAGCAGCTTCATCGCCGCCATTGACCTGACACCTTTCAGACTTCAGTACATCGAAGAACGTACAAGACGTTTAAATATGTTGCTGGGATTGGGTATTATGAAAAAACAAAAGTACGTCTTTGGTATTGACCAATCATGAGCAACAACTTCCTGAGAACACATAGTAATTCCACCTTAGACGTTATTTCCGGTCGTAGACGGCAACACACCCGCCTTTGCTATTGTCTCTCTTCTGAAATCAATGTGTCGTGTCATTGTGATTTTCCATTCATTTATTGACAAATCAGCAACATGATATTCCGATAGCGGCGGTTATTTAATAAGCAGTTGTCCTGGCCTACGATTAATCAACATCCGCTCTGGCACATTTTTGAAGGGGAGCTGCCATTAACCGAGTTATCCTCTGTCACCACATCCAGCACTTGTGTTGAAATAATCAAATCAGATATGTAAAGCGAGGCCTCTAATCTGGTTTTGTAAAATCGATTATCTTTTATGTTTGCGGGGCACGGCAGCCTCATTCACTGCAAGGTTGTCATGTCCTATATAAAGTTGATATATGCGCCGACTGATTATTAATGGACCGTCAGATTGAGGTCACCAAGTAAGAAAATGACAAGGGAAATAATCCCTGACAAATATATATACTTGAAATCATATCGGCTGGCATTTCATGTGAAGATTGACAGATTTGATTTGCATCACAAACTGGAAGTGTGAGGTTTGCAAGATGTGCACATCGAGCAGCAAGTGTGTCGATGCTGACTGTTGACTTGCAGCATGATGTGGCGAGCAGGATGCGACGCCGCACACAGGGACGTCTGCAGGCTGCGCTAGCATAAGGTAAGCCACAGGTGAGCCTTTTTTTTCTGATTGCCATTGAAATGCGTCCATCGGCATATCCGACCGCACGCTTTTTTTTCCACGGATACCGACGGGTGACCCATCGATGGGAGCATCCCGCAACTATGGTGCGTTCACGGACCACCAAAGAAATTGTGACATTTCAACGCTTGACAAAAACACATGATCAGTCATGCATATAGTTCCAAACCAAAAGACGAATCAAACCCTTACCCCAAGAGCGTCAATCAATCCCACAGGGGGGCCAAACGGGACAGCTTTGTATCTTTAGGGTTAGGTGTTAGGTCAGGGTTAGGATTGGCGTGTAAACATTGCAATGCACCACTGCGGTTGCACCTGTGGAATTTCCCAGCATGCTTTGCTGACGTTAAAGTGATCACCTTTGAAGGTGTTAGTTTGTCCAGACTGAGATGCGAGATGCGAGCCTACTCAATGCCGTTTTCCAAATGGGGACCATGTGTGACTTAGCCTATCCAAAAACCTAACTTAAACCAAAACCAGAACCCTGCACCAATAAACACAGACTATAAAGAATGAGATTTAGCATTTAGCGTGGAATAATTTAGTAAAAGTCACTGCTATCCCCACTTACACTAAATAAGAGAACTAGGGTAGGCGAGACACGGGTCTGGAAGGGTGGTTGGATGTGGGCTTTTCATTCTGGTAGACAAGGAATACTATATGTTTTGTTGGGATGAGGTTGGAATCTGGGTGGTTAGGGGGGCGGGACTAGATAAGTCTTGACTTCTTCCCATTCCCTTTCCAACATGTGTATGTTTATACAGTAAAACTCGGATATATCGGACTCGGATATATCGGAAATTCGCTCACAACGGACAGATAAAAAAAGAATCGATTTTTCTGTAATGCATTTCCAATAAAAATTCATTGCATATATCGGATTTTTTATAACGGATTTCGCCTATTTCGGACAAAATCTCCAGTCCCGTTCCAATGCATTTCCATGAAATTTCCCTGGCATATATCGGATGGCCGCATCGTTATGCTAATCTTGTTGATGTCACTGGCTATTGTCTTTCTCCTGGCTCCAGATTTAGGACAAATATAAAAGTGAGTGACGTCAATAATACTAGCACAGCAGTGAATGAGATCTTAACCTCACTATTGGAAATAACGTAGGCCTGACGGGCGTAACAGGGCCTAGCTTAATTAACAATTTGTTATGCTCAGAGTCCAATAAAGTTCAATTCTCATGACCTTACGTCTCTTTTCATTGCCCAGTCCAGGTACATTGGAAACATAGTCAAGGAAGTGCCTTTTTATAACGGATAAAATCCCATTTACGCATATACCGGATATAAATCCCATATATGCGTAAAACGGACATTTTCCGGTATACGCATATAACGGATTTCACTGATATCGGACAAAACCAGTGGGAACAATTGAATCCGATATTTTTAGTTTACTGTATATACATAGGTATTTTTATTTGTGTCGATTTATGTTTGGTTTGTTGTGCTTTGGATGATGTTTGAAATAAAGAAGAAAAAAAAAGACAAAGGTTTTCCAACCTTTATTTAGTTTGGTGGAATTTTGAGGTTCCTCTATATTTTTTTTATCCTTCTCGTGTGTGTGTTTGATTCCTATTAGAAAAGACTATCTAACCCTTAAGGCTTCCTCCATGTTTCATGAAACATTTAAATCTCCTCCCTTTAAGGGTCCTCCACTTGGAACCGGCCGACACATTACGCTCCTGAAGGAAATGACAGATATGTCATACTGGCAAAGTAAAGCCTGGCAAAAAGATCCTTCACCGGAGGCCTGCTGTGCCGGATCCCAGCGTTCCACCAATGGTTTTACCCACAGATGACCAATCTTTTCCCTAAATTTCCCTCCCCCCACAAAGAAAATCTTGTGCAGTCTTGCTGTATTGCAGTAAAAGCCTCTGCAGTGACAAACTCTCTGGGAATTTGCCATCAATATTACATGATAGCCTTCTACTATTAAGTAAATGCACTCAGCGGTGCAGCAAATGGGGAAAAAGTATATCGACTGTCTATGATCGCCGTCTATGTTTAGACCAGGGGCGGCAAACTGCGGCCCGCGGGCCACACCGGACCACACCGGGTCTTCAGGGAAGTAACGTACGTTAACGTACTCTTGGTATTTTATCGTTCATAGCTCGTATTGTTGTTGCCGCTGGACTACCCAGCATGCCTAGCGGCACTCATAAATAACAGTTTAAGTGTTATTTAATGTTTACCACTTAGCTGTTGTTCATCGCCGGCATAGTCATAGCATTTTGACTTCTGTGATGTGTTAACTTGCTGTGGATGTCGTTTTGTTGCACCGTGAGATTTTTTTCTTTTTAACCCGATGTGGTTTTAACCCCTGGTTCAGACAGACAGTGATCAAATCCAGTCAATCAATCAACCCCCCCGAATATCATCGCATCATTCTGATTTAATAGAAATATACATTATCTCGCATTAGCGTCTTGTTGATTTCATTTGTTGATATCATTTGTCAGAAAAAAAAACAATAGCATGTTTAATCATCCAGTAATGTAATCCTGTCCCCTGCTGAATACTTGGTATTACCCAACCCGCTTTCTCGCCCTAATCGAATGGAGACAGCAAAACCGCAGAAAGGCAAACAAACACTATAGTTAATAAAAAAAAGACACAAAAAGAGATAAATATGAAATATTAAATACATTGTTGTTTGGATTTGTGAGTGGAGTTGGCAAGCTAGTTGTTGGATTGATTGTCCCGGGAGGTGAAGCCAGAGTGTCACGGTCCGGCTTGTGAGTTGTAAAGTTGGACCCCAGGATGCAGAGATTAGGACCCAAATGCAGGTCAAATGTATTCATTATATTTTCGCTATGCAGCAGGATGGCGCACTAGCATGGCAAAACATCAAGACATCAAAACATCAACAAGACAATGAACCGACGACGAAGGGAGCGTGCACCTGAACTAAATAGCAATCACCGATTGAAAACAGGTGCGGGAGAAAATGGAAAGGAACGGAAAACAGAACAGAGAGACAGAGGAAGTGAATACAAAATAAGAGCACGAACGAGGAACAGAGAGGAAAGACGAAAACTAAGAAAGCTGTCACGACGGGGTGAAGCCCGATCGTGACACAAAGGATGTCAAGGTCAACCAATGTTAGCGTTGGCTAGCCCCTTACTAGTTCAACTACATTTCTGGCTTGAGTGACGTCAAATATCTTGTCAGTAGTGAAGGTATTTTACTGAGCACCATGTCTACATTTTATATGCAGTGCAGTGACAACGATAGCTTTTTCCCATGCAGCTCATCTAAAAGCAAAAAAAAAAGTTAGACAAGCCTAATTATTTTGTTGAAAAACCAACCAAAAATCAATCGGAATCTGGTTTTTTCATATTGAAAATATTTCGGATGAATACATTCAGATGATGGATGGAGAAAGAAGAAGTCTTATACTGACCTTGCGTTTTACCCCCCCCCCCCCCCCTCTCCCGCCCCCTTCTTGTTCACGCTCATGTCCCCGGTGTGTGCAACAATTCAATTTGCCACAGTTCTCTCTGTGTCACATGACTATAAAAAAGTGAAATAACCTTATAGTGAAAGTGGAGAATTAGTGGAGGAACATTCACCTTGACTCCGTCTTTCACGCCTATCTGATTAGCTGTCATCACCCATCTCTCAATGTCTTTATCCCCTTCTCACTTTCCCTCGCTTTGAGTCTCTCAGGGTATCCGCTTCATCTTTTCATAGATCCCGAAATATGCAAAGACCTCTCCAACACACTCCTACACCGCTCAAAATGTCCGTACGACTCCTCCGAGCTCCCGCTCTCCTAACTCCCATCCGCTGTCAATGAACGAGACCCGTGTGCGTGTTTTATGCATGTCAACTCTGTCCAATGTTCATACTCGGAAACGTACACGGAAACAATATTAAGACTCGAGAAAGTCACCGCGGCAAAAATGAACCTGACGCAGTCACCCACGTACACGCAGCAAGAGACGCACTCACACGTAAACCTGTGAACATGCACACGTTTGCACGTTCTACGTGTGAAATGTGCATGATATTAACTTCTGAAGCAGCTCATATACTTTCATATTGTGCAAATGGAAAACTCATATTAGTCAATAAGTTGCAGGATGAGATATTATGGATTTGTTGCATAAGTGGCATGTCATCTGGAAAGCATCGCTTTATTGTGTGTGTGTGTGTGTGTGTGTGTGTAGGTGTGTGTGTGTGTGTGTGTGTGTGCGGAGTGTGTGGACGTTCCAACGGTTTTCATGTGGTTATGCAGTTTCAGAGTGTCCGTGAACAGAGAGATTGGATCCACCGCGTCTGAGGAGAATAGGAAATAACATCAGGCGTCAGGAGCAGAAAGGTGAAAAATAACCTGTCATCACTTTTTACTTCTTCCCTCCTTCTCTCCCTCCTTCTCTCTCTCTCTCTCAATGTCTCCTTGGTGGTTGTCCTCCTTCTCACCTTCAGCACATCTTCCCTCCCGTGGTCTTCAACACACATCTGACTGGCTCCTAGCTTGTCAGTTTTACCCCCCTCGGCTGGCTGGCCAATGACGGGCCTCCCACCGGCTCTGGATCTCACACAACTATTGAGGAAGCACAAATCCACCCGGAACACTTTAACAGAACACCGTAAGGTACACAAAACCACAGTGGTTCACCAGGAATGGACCTACCTAACCACTACTCATTAGTTCCTCAATAACTACTCTAAATGTGTGTCATTGGTTCCCCAGTAACTACTCTAAATGTATGTGCATTGGTTCCCCAGTAACTACTCTAAATGTATGTGCATTGGTTCCCCAGTAACTACTCTAAATGTATGTGCATTGGTTCCCCAGTAACTACTCTAAATGTGTGTGTATTAGTTCCCCAGTAACTACTCTAAATGTATGTGCATTAGTTCCCCAGTAACTACTCTAAATGTGTGTGCATTAGTTCCCCAGTAACTACTCTAAATGTATGTGCATTAGTTCCCCAGTAACTACTCTAAATATATGTGCATTAGTTCCCCAGTAACTACTCTAAATGTGTGTGCATCGGTTCCCCAGTAACTACTCTAAATGTGTGTGCATTAGTTCCCCAGTAACTACTCTAAATGTATGTGCATTGGTTCCCCAGTAACTACTCTAAATGTATGTGCATTGGTTCCCCAGTAACTACTCTAAATGTATGTGCATTGGTTCCCCAGTAACTACTCTAAATGTATGTGCATTGGTTCCCCAGTAACTACTCTAAATGTATGTGCATTGGTTCCCCAGTAACTACTCTAAATGTATGTGCATTGGTTCCCCAGTAACTACTCTAAATGTATGTGCATTAGTTCCCCAGTAACTACTCTAAATGCATATGCATTAGTTCCCCAGTAACTACTCTAAATGCATATGCATTAGTTCCCCAGTAACTACTCTAAATGTATATGCATTAGTTCCCCAGTAACTACTCTAAATGTATATGCATTAGTTCCCCAGTAACTACTCTAAATGCGTGTGCATTAGTTCCCCAGTAACTACTCTAAATGCGTGTGCATTAGTTCCCCAGTAACTACTCTAAATGCGTGTGCATTAGTTCCCCAGTAACTACTCTAAATGTATGTGCATTAGTTCCCCAGTAACTACTCTAAATGTATGTGCATTAGTTCCCCAGTAACTACTCTAAATGTATGTGCATTAGTTCCCCAGTAACTACTCTAAATGTATGTGCATTGGTTCCCCAGTAACTACTCTAAATGTGTGTGCATTGGTTCCCCAGTAACTACTCTAAATGTGTGTGCATTAGTTCCCCAGTAACTACTCTAAATGTATGTGCATTGGTTCCCCAGTAACTACTCTAAATGTATGTGCATTAGTTCCCCAGTAACTACTCTAAATGTATGTGCATTGGTTCCCCAGTAACTACTCTAAATGTATGTGCATTGGTTCCCCAGTAACTACTCTAAGTGTATGTGCATTAGTTCCCCAGTAACTACTCTAAATGTGTGTGCATTAGTTCCCCAGTAACTACTCTAAATGTATGTGCATTGGTTCCCCAGTAACTACTCTAAATGTATGTGCATTAGTTCCCCAGTAACTACTCTAAATGTATGTGCATTGGTTCCCCAGTAACTACTCTAAATGCGTGTGCATTAGTTCCCCAGTAACTACTCTAAATGTATGTGTATTAGTTCCCCAGTAACTACTCTAAATGTGTGTGCATTAGTTCCCCAGTAACTACTCTAAATGTGTGTGCATTAGTTCCCCAGTAACTACTCTAAATGTATGTGCATTGGTTCCCCAGTAACTACTCTAAATGTATGTGCATTAGTTCCCCAGTAACTACTCTAAATGTATGTGCATTGGTTCCCCAGTAACTACTCTAAATGTGTGTGCATTAGTTCCCCAGTAACTACTCTAAATGTATGTGCATTAGTTCCCCAGTAACTACTCTAAATGTGTGTGCATTGGTTCCCCGGTAACTACTCTAAATGTGTGTGCATTAGTTCCCGAGTAACTACTCTAAATGTGTGTGCATTAGTTCCCCGGTAACTACTCTAAATGTATGTGCATTGGTTCCCCGGTAACTACTCTAAATGTATGTGCATTGGTTCCCCGGTAACTACTCTAAATGTATGTGCATTGGTTCCCCGGTAACTACTCTAAATGTGTGTGCATTAGTTCCCCAGTAACTACTCTAAATGTATGTGCATTAGTTCCCCAGTAACTACTCTAAATGTGTGTGCATTAGTTCCCCAGTAACTACTCTAAATGTATGTGCATTAGTTCCCCAGTAACTACTCTAAATGTATGTGCATTAGTTCCCCAGTAACTACTCTAAATGTATGTGTATTAGTTCTCCAGTAACTACTCTAAATATATGTGCATTAGTTCCCCAGTAACTACTCTAAATGTGTGTGCATTAGTTCCCCAGTAACTACTCTAAATGTATGTGCATTGGTTCCCCAGTAACTACTCTAAATGTATGTGCATTGGTTCCCCAGTAACTACTCTAAATGTGTGTGCATTGGTTCCCCAGTAACTACTCTAAATGTGTGTGCATTGGTTCCCCAGTAACTACTCTAAATGTGTGTGCATTAGTTCCCCAGTAACTACTCTAAATGTGTGTGTATTAGTTCCCCAGTAACTACTCTGAATGTATGTGCATTAGTTCCCCAGTAACTACTCTAAATATATGTGCATTAGTTCCCCAGTAACTACTCTAAATGCGTGTGCATTAGTTCCCCAGTAACTACTCTAAATGTGTGTGCATTAGTTCCCCAGTAACTACTCTAAATGCGTGTGCATTAGTTCCCCAGTAACTACTCTAAATGTGTGTGCATTGGTTCCCCAGTAACTACTCTAAATGTGTGTGCATTGGTTCCCCAGTAACTACTCTAAATGTGGGTGCATTGGTTCCCCAGTAACTACTCTAAATGTGTGTGCATTAGTTCCCCAGTAACTACTCTAAATGTGTGTGCATTAGTTCCCCAGTAACTACTCTAAATGTGTGTGCATTAGTTCCCCAGTAACTACTCTAAATGTGTGTGCATTAGTTCCCCAGTAACTACTCTAAATGTGTGTGTATTAGTTCCCCAGTAACTACTCTAAATGTGTGTGCATTAGTTCCCCAGTAACTACTCTAAATGTGTGTGTATTAGTTCCCCAGTAACTACTCTAAATGTGTGTGCATTAGTTCCCCAGTAACTACTCTAAATGTGTGTGCATTAGTTCCCCAGTAACTACTCTAAATGTGTGTGCATTAGTTCCCCAGTAACTACTCTAAATGTGTGTGTATTAGTTCCCCAGTAACTACTCTAAATGTATGTGCATTAGTTCCCCAGTAACTACTCTAAATGTGTGTGCATTAGTTCCCCAGTAACTACTCTAAATGTATGTGCATTAGTTCCCCAGTAACTACTCTAAATGTGTGTGCATTAGTTCCCCAGTAACTACTCTAAATGTATGTGCATTAGTTCCCCAGTAACTACTCTAAATATATGTGCATTAGTTCCCCAGTAACTACTCTAAATGTGTGTGCATTGGTTCCCCAGTAACTACTCTAAATGTATGTGCATTGGTTCCCCAGTAACTACTCTAAATATATGTGCATTGGTTCCCCAGTAACTACTCTAAATGTGTGTGTGCATTAGTTCCCCAGTAACTACTCTAAATGTATGTGCATTAGTTCCCCAGTAACTACTCTAGATGTGTGTGCATTAGTTCCCCAGTAACTACTCTAAATGTGTGTGCATTGGTTCCCCAGTAACTACTCTAAATGTATGTGCATTAGTTCCCCAGTAACTACTCTAAATGTATGTGCATTAGTTCCCCAGTAACTACTCTAAATGTATGTGCATTAGTTCCCCAGTAACTACTCTAAATGTGTGTGTATTAGTTCCCCAGTAACTACTCTAAATGTATGTGCATTAGTTCCCCAGTAACTACTCTAAATGTGTGTGCATTAGTTCCCCAGTAACTACTCTAAATGTATGTGCATTAGTTCCCCAGTAACTACTCTAAATGTGTGTGCATTAGTTCCCCAGTAACTACTCTAAATGTGTGTGCATTAGTTCCCCAGTAACTACTCTAAATGTGTGTGCATTAGTTCCCCAGTAACTACTCTAAATGTATGTGCATTAGTTCCCCAGTAACTACTCTAAATATATGTGCATTAGTTCCCCAGTAACTACTCTAAATGTGTGTGCATTGGTTCCCCAGTAACTACTCTAAATGTGTGTGCATTAGTTCCCCAGTAACTACTCTAAATGTATGTGCATTGGTTCCCCAGTAACTACTCTAAATATATGTGCATTGGTTCCCCAGTAACTACTCTAAATGTGTGTGTGCATTAGTTCCCCAGTAACTACTCTAAATGTATGTGCATTAGTTCCCCAGTAACTACTCTAGATGTGTGTGCATTAGTTCCCCAGTAACTACTCTAAATGTGTGTGCATTGGTTCCCCAGTAACTACTCTAAATGTATGTGCATTAGTTCCCCAGTAACTACTCTAAATGTATGTGCATTAGTTCCCCAGTAACTACTCTAAATGTGTGTGTGCATTAGTTCCCCAGTAACTACTCTAAATGTATGTGCATTAGTTCCCCAGTAACTACTCTAGATGTGTGTGCATTAGTTCCCCAGTAACTACTCTAAATGTGTGTGCATTGGTTCCCCAGTAACTACTCTAAATGTATGTGCATTAGTTCCCCAGTAACTACTCTAAATGTATGTGCATTAGTTCCCCAGTAACTACTCTAAATGTATGTGCATTAGTTCCCCAGTAACTACTCTAAATGTATGTGCATTAGTTCCCCAGTAACTACTCTAAATGTATGTGCATTAGTTCCCCAGTAACTACTCTAAATGTATGTGCATTAGTTCCCCAGTAACTACTCTAAATGTATGTGCATTAGTTCCCCAGTAACTACTCTAAATGTATGTGCATTAGTTCCCCAGTAACTACTCTAAATGTATGTGCATTAGTTCCCCAGTAACTACTGTGCTCATCAGTTCAAAACCAAATAACAATCAATCATAAGAAAATAACCATCCAGAAAAAAGACAGCTTGAGTCATCATCCCGACTGCCAACGTTTGGTCGGCAAAGTAAATAGAAACAAAATGGTGCACGCTCACAGACGGTGTCGTTGGCTATATGTTAAGCCTTCCTGTTCAGGAATAATGTTCACTATTTCTATTCTATTCTATCTATTAAGACTTGATACTCCATTTTACTTACTGCTTTAATTGTTGTGTGTGCTTTTTATTGGATCTAATTTTTCTATTGTTATGATTGGGATTTTTATTGAAGTCAATTTTATTTTCATTGTGTTTTGTTTTTTTGTTTTAAAGTGTTTAAAAGCTCCTGACCTACCAATAATATAGTTCATGGGTAATAACTTGTAAACTAATAAAAAAAACTTTTTTAATGCACAAGATTAGACACATGCAATCCAGAAAATGATATGTAAATGTTACAATTGGGGGGGGAAAGTGGGCTAATAAATTGACAATAAAAGCACAAATACTGCAGATTTCAGAAAATAACAGATGGAATGATACAGCACTCTACAAGAAGCAATGAAGTCTGTACAAAAATAAAAATAAAAAATAAAAATAAATAAAAAAACTATAATGATGAAAATGGTAATAATGATGATTATAATAATGGTGATAATAACAATAATAATGGTAATAATGATAAAGATTATAACAATAATGATAATAATGATAATAACAATAATAATATTAAAATAATAATAATAAGAGGGGAAAACAAGACAGTGGCATGAACATGATTATATCTTGCGAAAAGGGGTAGGCATTTAGAAACTTTTGCTTCAGCCTCCTCCTTTTGGACTTGTGATCAGATAGTTAAATACGAATGTAAATAATGGAAAGTTATATTTTCATTGATGTAAGAAATGCACTGTAATGTTTCATATATTTGCCCAAATAAAATAAAAATAAAAAATAACTTGTAGGGCGGAAAACGCCTGGCAAAATTTGTTGGGCCTATGAACAATCCATCCTTTATTGTGCAAACTTTTTTATTTTTATTAATACATTTTTTTTTTCATTTATTTATTTTTTTTATTTTATTTATATTTCATTTGTATCAGTCACTATAGCTTTATCACGTGATTTAGTGAGAGAATGGGTTCTCCATTCCTGGCGTGTCTCTGCAGACTATGAAGCATAAGAGCAGACATATGCTACACGGAGCCCTTTGAACCACCAGGTTAGTCACCGAGAAGCCACATCTCAGCCTGGCCGTGAGAGCTTTTTGTTTTCCCTCCTGTGCCTCTTCTAGTAAGTTCTAGATGTGTGAAACGTCCCTGCATGGAGAACACAAAAATAGAGAAAGACTGCTTTGCCCTAAGCTGCCGAGAAGAGCTATTTTAATGCCTTTGAATGGGAGGTGTGATGGGGGCAGTCAGTGAAATCATTGTTGTGTTCACAGGAGGAAGCCAGACATGTTGGAGAACATTTGGCGTGCAGGACACCCTGGAGAAAAAAAAAAAAAAAAAAAAACATGTCGCCGTGGCGAATACTCACTCATGGATGCTCTTCTTCTTTCTCTTCACATGCCCCGGTGATACCATGTGTTGTGTTCACTTGCAGGAAGGTGAGTGGGACTTCAGATACTTTATATGTCTGTAAAAATGTGAATGAACGTTTGGTTTGAGGATTGGAGTATTCACAGGATGTCTTCATCCTTGCAGGAATGTGGTGAGGTGATCTAACGTGTGCGTTCGTTTTAATGTCCCCCCCCCCCCCCCCCCCCACCCCGTGTGTAAATATCAGGAAAGTGTGAGGTGTTGTGTTGACTCAGAGGATCGATGGTTGACCTCTGAGGAAAAGGGAAAGGCCAATGCCATACTGTAAAAACAAAGGCACGCTATACCTTCATATGAGGGGCTGTGCTGATATAACATATGCTTTAAAATTGTTCAACAGTATCAACAATAAAACGGCACATTTTGGAGTGGCCAGTTTAAGGCTCATCCTGTGCAATAATATCATATTGCAACACGCCTATGGCGCATGAATGTCTCACTAGCACAGATTTATGCACAATATTTGAAAGATATACGTAGGCCTGTTCCCCAAACAGGACTAAAAGTACTGTAACGCTGGTTATAGGCTAACTTTGTCAAGTGCGGTTCTCAGCTTTGTTCTCATCATAGTCATGATTCATGACAATATTCATCATATTGTTCCAGTATTATTATTCTACTTCCATTGACACATGGAGTTCCCAAAAGATGAGCACTGTTGACGCCAACACGCTGAGCTTAACACTGATTTCGATATCAACCATGTAGTCTTTTCATTTATCAGATCCCAACTGATCCAGTTTTTGGTAATGGTAATGGTATTGGTATTGGTATTGGTAATGGTAATGGTATTGGTAATGGTATTGGTAATGGTAATGGTAATGGTTGTTGTATCTTGTGACCACTAGATGGCAGTATTGACGTGAGTACTCACACAAGGACTACTGTGACATTATGACAGTATCTATCTGCTAAAATTGTCATGAGCATACATACTGTCTCCCCTCGGTTGAAAATCTATCTGGCTTATAGATGGATGATATCACCCAAGGAATTACTTTTTTTTTTCCATTTTTGTTTCTTTACATTCCCTCGGGAGTCGTGGTTTCTAAATAAATAGTGACACAGAATTAGCTAAAGAGTGAACCAGTGGCCGATTTTAGCCTGCACACAACCTGGTAAAGATTAGCTGGTATCGGAAGTATTGATATTTCTAGGGGTGCACCAATACGTGTACCTGTATCGAGCCGTTCAATAAACATGCACATTGAACCGTGACCCCTGGATCAAACAATATGCACTTTCATATTTACATTTCAGTATCGATCCGCTGCAATATTGGCCACACTGGGAGACCTGAGTTCGATTCCACCCTCGGCCATCTCTGTGTGGAGTTTGCATGCTATTCTCACTTTTTTTTTTAGTGTGGAACTAATATTTCCCTGAAACTTAACTATGTTCTACTGCTGATTAGTAAAGAACAAAAGAAGGTAGAACAAACTTTTTTTTTTTACTGATGAAAAATAGGGGGGGGTTCTGCATAGTGATCGAGTGGTTAGCGTACAGGTCTCACAGCTAGGAGACCTGAGTTCAATTCCAGTGTGTGGGTTTTCTCCGGGTACTCCGGTTTCCTCCCACATTCCAAAAACATGCTAGGTTAATTAGCCACTCCAAATTGTCCATAGGTATGAATGTGAGTGTGAATGGTTGTTTGTCTATATGTGCCCTGTGATTGGCTGACGAGTCTAGGGTGAATCTACTTTATTGGAAAGGGTTCTTCCAGCACCTCTGATTTTGGGGATGCTGCAGAATGGGCGTTTAAAGCTGCGGTGATGAAAGAAGACGAAGGGAAAGATGAGGCAAAGGGATGCATGGAGGAGCTAAGAGCTAAGAAGACATGAGATCTATTTAAAACACGGCCAAGAGAGACAGACAGCGAAAGAGAGAGAGAGAGAAAGAGAGGACACATTCAACCAGCACTTACCTACGGGTCACACACCGTTAATGTAAAAGATGGAGTGATGGATGGATGGAAAGGAAACAGCATGGGTGAAAGAGGCAATGGGTCACGGGTTGAACAGATTGAAAGATGTCTGCCAAAACTCGGTGCTGGGGAAGAAACGCAGGGCAAAGAGGTTAAGAGGAAAAAGGTATGTTTGCCTATTCTTGCTGTCCTCGCTGGATGGAATCAATGATTCAAATACGGCACATGCATGTTTAGAGGCGACTCACCTGTCTTGGCTTCTTTTTACACCGCCGATGAGGTGCAAGTATTATTGCTGTTAATAGGTACCACTCACACGGGAGGATTAAATATGACACGAACTCAAAGTCGTCCTTTACATTTTTTTTTAGTAAGAGCCATAAAAAGGGCCACAAGGTGGCAGAAGTGCATTAGCTAAGCGCTCGGCATAGCATGTACCGTATTAATAACGGTGATTATAAGTCGCACTTTTTTTCATAGGTTGGCTGTTCCTGGGACTTATACTCCAGAGCGAATGAAAAAAGTGTTTATGTTCCATTACCACTGGACACCTTTTCTGGTGCGCCGCCACACACATCTCGGTGCAGCCCAGTCTACCTAATTACCAAATTAACTGGCAACAGTGGTGCGCTGCATAGGGTGCGCCATACTCCGCTACCCTGCAATGCACCACAAAATTAAGAGCCCAAATTGTTATTCATTCATTCATTTTCTGTCGCTTATCCTCACAAGGGTTACAGGGGGTGCTGGAGCCTATCCCAGCTGTCTTGGGCTGAGAGGCGGGGTACACCCTGGACTGGTGGCCAGCCAATCACAGGGCACATATAGACAAACAACCATTCACACTCACATTCATACCTATGGACAATTTGGAGTGGCCAATTAACCTAGCATGTTTTTGGAATGTGGGAGGAAACCGGAGTACCCGGAGAAAACCCACGCATGCACGGGGAGAACATGCAAACTGGAATCAAACTCGGGTCTCCAAGCTGTGAGGCCTGCGCGCTAATCACTCAATCTCCGTGCAGAACCTCCCAATCTTTCATCAGTAAAAAAGTTTGTTCCTACCTTCTTTTGTTCTTTACTAATCAGCAGTAGAACATAGTTAAGTTTCAGGGAAATATCAGTTCCCCACAAAAAAAGTGAAAAGATCATTCATTCATTAATTTTCCACCGCTTATCCTCACGAGGGTCGCGGGGGTGCTGGAGCCTATCCCAGCTGTCTTCAGGCAAGAGGCGGGGTACACCCTGGACTGGTGGCCAGCCAATCCCAGGGCACATATAGACAAACAACCATTCACACTCACATTCATACCTATGGACAATTTGGAGTGGCCAATTAACCTAGCATGTTTTTGGAATGTCAGAATACTCGGAGAGAACCCACGGGAAGAACATGCAGACTCCACACAGGGATAGCCGAGGGTGGAATTGAACTCGGGTCTGCGCACTAACCACTCGTCCACTGTGCAGCCTGCCCAAATTGTTATTTTGATGTAAAAGAACCCATTTGTGTTTTTTATGTTGTGTAAAAGGATTTTCCACATGAAAAAATGCCAACCTGCTGTACATTGTTGTCGTCGCTTTCTTCCAACGTAAGATGCAGGAACTTTAATATGCAGAAGGTCCAAAAAGAGAAACCGTCAGAGAAACGCAGCCCAGTGGTTTCCTTAAATGACAGTACGACTAGCAATGACCTCCTTAAAAAATCCGTTTTAAGAAGGATTATATCAAATGATAAGGCGGCGTCGGTAGCGACACACGGGAAGCTCGCTGGGTACGGATTGAAAGTCGCGATGATAGTCATTGTTTCCCAAATGGTCTTCCTCTAGATCTGCTCCGGAGTTCTGCACAAAAGTCTTGGCGGAAAAGTAAAGACACAGATTTGTCCTTGGTTTGGGGGGGCCTACCAGCAATCGGTATAACATCGCCCAAAATATGTCAAAGTACACAAACAATAAATGTGAGAATTATTTTGTTTTTTGCTAACTAGCTAACTCCAGCTAACTATTTTCCTTTGTACGAAAAAGGCTTTGGTTCTGAAATATTGTTGGTGAGCACTTCCATGGCGACATCAGCAATCCGCCTCGCAGGTGTGGAAGCTGGAGATGCTGATTAGACAGCATGATTACCGAACGGATGAGCCTTAGGCTGGCCACAGTAAAAGGCCACTCCTAACTGTGCAGTTTTATTCATTCATTCATTCATTTTCTACCGCTTTTCCTCACGAGGGTCGCGGGGGTGCTGGAGCCTATCCCAGCTGTCTTCGGGCGTAAGGCGGGGTACACCCTGGACTGGTGGCCAGCCAATCACAGGGCACATATAGACAAACAACCATTCACACTCACATTCATATTTATGGACAATTTAGAGTGGCTAATTAACCTAGCATGTTTTTGGAATGTGGGAGGAAACCGGAGTACCCGGAGAAAACCCACGCATGCACGGGGAGAACATGCAAACTCCACACAGAGATGGCCGAGGGTGGGATTGAACCCTGGTCTCCTAGCTGTGAGGTCTGCGCGCTAACCCCTAGACCACCGTGCCGCCTGTGCAGTTTTACTGTTTGGAAAAAAAAAAAAATCCAGATGTCTGATATTTTTCCATTTCCTCGCCTGCTTTGTGGGACTTCGGCTCTTCCACGGACAAACAAAGGCGACAAAGTCTCACATGAGTTATTGTTATTTCCTGACGGTAACGATTTCCTGATGCTGCACGTCTAAGCTGCACTCAATCACCGTTTACGTTTTGTGTAGTTGTTTTCGTTCTAAACAAAAAGAGCATGCGCTCCCTAGTGCCCCCCCCCCTGCCCCCTCACCCTCCTCCTCCCTCATGAAAGAACACAGATGCGACACAGCGGACGTCTGACAGCTGCGTACGTCCCCGCACTCTTACACCTGTCCACTCGCATTACAAGGCCGATTATTCGCGGCGGAGGGTCTTGTGTCGTTCAGCCTTCCTGCATTTGTAATACATTTAGAGTCCGTCCACTCTCTGGTCACACTGATCTATTTTTAACTGCGCAGGAGTGGGGAGTGGGGACCACCAGCGTGCAATATTCAACAGATGTGGACCACCGGTGTGCAACATGCAACAGATGTAACGCCGTGGAAACGACGCTAACGCCTCATCGGCGGTGCCGATTGCTGCTGCAGCCACTTTGATTGACTCGTCATCGGGTAATATCGCCAAAGGTCATTCTCTTGGTGTTTTTGGTTTTCTGCAGACTAAAATCAATATCTGTTGTCTGGATGGTTCTGATGCGCTACCTTTACTGACTTTTTCCATTTCGTCATCCTTCTTCCCTCCTCTTCTCCTGTTTCCTTCAGCCTTTCATCCGTACTTCTTCTTTGTGCTCTTGTCTGCCGGACGCAGATGTTACATATTTCAGCTGTCACTGAAGCAAAAAAGATTTTTTGTCAAAGTGAAAGTGATGTTGGAAATGTATCTTTTCGCAAAAACATGGTTTTTGCACTTTTTTTAGTGGGGAACTGATATTTCCCTGAAACTTAACTATGTTCTACTGCTGATTACTAAAGAACAAAAGAAGGTAGGAACAAACTTTTTTTTAACTGATGAAAGATTGGGAGGGTTCTGCATTGCGACCGAGTGATTAGCGTGCAGTCCTCACAGCTAGGAGACCCGAGTTCGATTCCAGTTTGCATGTTCTCCCCGTGCATGCGTGGGTTTTCTCCTCCGGTTACTCTGGTTTCCTCCCACATTCCAAAAACATGCTAGGTTAATTAGCCACTCCAAATTGTCCATAGGTATGAATGTGAGTGTGAATGGTTGTTTGTCTATATGTGCCCTGTGATTGGCTGGCCACCAGTCCAGGGTGTACCCCGCCTCTCGCCCGAAGACGGCTGGGATAGGCTCCAGCACCCTCCGAGACCTTTGTGATGATAAGCAGTAGAAAATGAATGAATGAATGGTTTTTGCACTATTTTAGTGGGGGACTGATATTTCCCTGAAACTTAACTATGTTCTACTGCTGATTACTAAAGAACAAAAGAAGGTAGGAACAAACTTTTTTTTACTGATGAAAGATGGCGGGGGGGGGGGTTCTGTATTGCGACCGAGTGGTTAGCGTGCAGGCCTCACAGCTAGGAGACCCGAGTTCGATTCCAGTACTCTGGGTACTCCGGTTTTCTCCCACATTCTAAAAACATGCTAGGTTAATTGGCCACTCCAAATTGTGAGTGTGAATGGTTGTTTGTCTATATGTCTGGGATTGGCGACCCTGGTGAGGATAAGCGGTAGAAAATGAATGAATGAAAGAATGAAAGATGGGGGGGTTAATATTTCTTTTGGTATCTTCCACGTTTACATATCCAGAGAATCAAAATCCTCTAAAATGGGGGTTGTCTTTTCAACAGTGACTGGGATTGTTTTTCTCCCCCCCCTCCCCTCGCAGCACACCCCAGACAATGGGGAATTGCCCGTGTGTCCCATGTGGGCCATTACTGGAACCGCCGATGGTTCAAGGACCACAAAAGAAAGTGAGAACCTGAACGCTTGACAACAAAACATCATCAGTGCAGCATCAGGACTTAAACATGTGGGCTTTCCAACAGTGGCCATGGATACTGTACCTTCCCCGGGTATCATCACATATTCTCATATGATTATGTAAATGTGCTTTGCCTCACTACGTGAATGTATACATTGCAACATATGGGACGGTGAAGGGTTTTGGTGGGGTAGGGAAGGGGCACCAAAAGGCGGTGGGAATATACGGTGTAGGGTCAAGTAAAACTGAACACCAAAGTCCATGTTCCTCACAGACAGCCTCCCCTCAGAGAACAGGACACAGCTGGGGGGGCCTCCGAGACCTCCCGAAAAACTCATTCTCTGGAGCATGGTCTGCGTCCTGCTCACCCCAGACTCTGTTGACTCTTTTAAAAAGTAAACAAAAAAGCTTTTCTTCATTTTTTTCATTGACATCAAAGTCCAAGTCCTTGAGTCTGTGCTGGATCATTTTCATCCTTGGAGACCCCTCCCACCTGTCATGCAACAGTTTTATCAATCACATGCTTGGTGACAGTTGCCTTGACAACCAGTCATGTGAGCCCTACAGGTGTGTGTGTGTGTGTGTGTGTGTGTGTGTGTGTGTGTGTGTGTGTGTGTGTGTCGGCACAAAAACCGCTAGGCGCAGGTTAACACACACACACCATATAGCAGACAGTGTTCATATCAGCAAGGGGTTGTGGAGAAATCACTGCTTGGTACCTACAATCACGCCTGCCCGCCCCGTCCGTCCACACACACACACACACAAACACACACACACACACACACACACACACACACAACCCAACATGAACCTGCAGAGGAGTAAAAAGATCCATACTAATCTTATTTGTAACGACGTGTGTGTGTACTGCAATGAAGTGTCTGGTGGACGTACGGGACTGTTCTCCTCAATCACACACTTTAAAAACATTAAAAATGCGACTTTTTGTTTGTGGGTTTGATGTGTAGTTTAGTGTGTGTTTTGAATGAAATACATAGGCCATCCTAATGGTACACATTGCTGTACAGTCACGCTCCATAGTCACGCCCTTTTCACACAAACCACCAAACTCCAGGGATTTTAAGGAGTTCTCCATGCGGGGAGACGTGTGTGACATCAACGGTTCTTGCAACGAGGCGTGACATGGAAACGTAAAACACACAAACTACACATCAAACCACGTGGTCATAAAAAACAACCACAACAAAAAATTCTGTTTACATTTAACATGGTGTGCTGTCTCATTTTGTTGTTTTACAATTCTATTTTTATTAATTCTTTACTAAAAAAAAAAAAACAATTGTAAATTCATATAAATCGATGAATGAGCAAATGAACATTTAATGTGATTGACAAAGATGCAATGTGGCAGCGAGATCAACTCCGCCAGCACCTTCGTGTTTGGCTAGGAGTTCATTCTTGAATTCAGCCGTGTTTCTCACCTTCTTTATCAAAGATAAGATCAAGATAATTATTTTTTTTTAGTTGGGAACTGCTATTTTCTTGAAACTTACCCATGTTCTACTGGTGATAAAAGAACTGAAAAAGGTAGAAACATCTAGAGTCATTTACTTCATTCAAAAATAGGTTTCCTTTTTTTTTAGTTGGGAACGGCTATTTTCTTGAAACTTACCTATGTTCTATTGGTGATTAAAGAACTGAAAAAGGTAGAAACATCTAGAGTCATTCATTTCATTCAAAAATAGGTTTCCTTTTTTTTTTAGTTGGGAACGGCTATTTTCTTGAAACTTACCTATGTTCTACTGGTGATTAAAGAACTGAAAAAGGTAGAAACATCTAGAGTCATTTACTTCATTCAAAAATAGGTTTCCTTTTTTTTTAGTTGGGAACTGCTATTTTCTTGAAACTTATCTATGTTCTCCTGGTGGTTAAAGAACTGAAAAAGGTAGAAACATCTAGAGTCATTCATTTCATTCAAAAATAGGTTTCCTTTTTTTAGTTGGGAACTGCTATTTTCTTGAAACTTACCCATGTTCTACTGGTGATTACAGAACTGAAAAAGGTAGAAACATCTAGAGTCATTCATTTCATTCAAAAATAGGTTTCCTTTTTTTAGTTGGGAACTGCTATTTTCTTGAAACTTACCTATGTTTTACTGGTGATTAAAGAACTGAAAAAGGTAGAAACATCTAGAGTCATTCATTTTATTCAAAAATAGGTTTCTGTTTTTTTTAGTTGGGAACTGCTATTTTCTTGAAACTTACCCACGTTCTGCTGGTGATTAAAGAACTGGAAAAGGTAGAGACATCTAGAGTCATTCATTTCATTCAAAAATAGATTTCCTTTTTTTTTTAGTTGGGAACCGCTATTTTCTTGAAACTTACCAACGTTCTACTGGTGATTAAAGAACTGAAAAAGGTAGAAACATCTAGAATCATTCATTTCATTCAAAAATAGGTTTCCTTTTTTTAGTTGGGAACTGCTATTTTCTTGAAACTTACCTATGTTCTATTGGTGATTAAAGAACTGAAAAAGGTAGAAACATCTAGAGTCATTTACTTCATTCAAAAATAGGTTTCCTTTTTTTTAGTTGGGAACGGCTATTTTCTTGAAACTTACCTATGTTCTACTGGTGATTAAAGAACTGAAAAAGGTAGAAACATCTAGAGTCATTAATTTCATTCAAAAATAGGTTTCCTTTTTTTAGTTGGGAACTGCTATTTTCTTGAAACTTACCTATGTTTTACTGCTGATTAAAGAACTGAAAAAGGTAGAAACATCTAGAGTCATTAATTTCATTCAAAAGTAGGTTTCCTTTTTTTAGTTGGGAGCTGCTATTTACTTGAAACATACCCATGTCTTACTGGTGATTTAAATAACTGAAAAAAGTAGAAACATCTAGAGTCTTTACATGAACATTGTTTTTTTTTCCTACATGAAACGCTGTGTGTGTGTGTGCGTGAAAGTGTGTGTGTGTGCGTAAAACCAAGATGGGTGGCTGTTGTTCAATTAGTCAGTCAGTATGCGGCCAGGACTCAACTGGGGTTATTAGCTGGCGATCAATCCACCATTTCCCTCAATTGATCCTCTCGCTACACACACTCACCCACTCTCTCTCTCTCACACACACACACACACTTCCACGGAGGCCGGGGATATTTTGACCGAAGGACCAAAGAAAAGGAAGCAACAGAGGGATCAGGGAAGGTGGATAGGAGATAGAGAAGTCGAGAGGACACTGAGTTTTGCCCCAACCTTTGTGTTTGCCTTTGCATTGATCTCTGTCTCACCTCAACACTAAGCTCGACCTACACACACACACACACACACACACACACACATATATATTTGCTGAGGCCCTGGCTTTGACCGGCTGACTGGTCAAATTAAACCTGCAAGGCTCCAGGGACACACACACACACACACACACACACAGGTATGAGTGAACCACCACAGGAGAAGATTCTATGGAGATCCACCAAGACTTCCAAGCTTCACACGGCCCACCGAGACAGAACATGACGACGTGACAGTCAAACTGCATCACCGTGTTGGATTTTCTTTCATACAAAACACAAGAGTGGATGCAACCGAGCGTGTTTGTGCGTGTTTTTGTGTGTTTGTGTGTGTGTGTCGTTGAAGTTCTGCTGTGTAAGCACCTCAGACAGACAGCGCTGTTGTTGTGTATTCACAGAGGAAATAAAATAAGCGCCCACGTCTTTTCAACCCACTGACAACTTCTCTCTCTCTTTCTCCATCTCCCTCCTTCTCCTTCACCTTCTTCCTTTTGTTCCTGCACTTATTAGGCCCAAATTCACACCTTCTGCATGAGTATGTTCGAGTGCCTCATGTTTGAGCTCCTATGCAACCGGGGCTGCTTGATGGGGAGGAGATACATCAAGAAGTTCGGTACACTTAGAACTGATACATGATGGATGGCACCGGAACACTAGAACTATCAACACTATTTGATGTCCTTTGTTTATTCTCAAGTGGCACACTGTCCTCCTCCTCCCGTGATTCTCCGCTGCAGTTGAAGATACAATGCTGCCATCTAGCGGCCATTTCGTGTCACTGCTGGCGGGGAAATAAACGAAGCTATCATCTCATTGGGCTTCGTTTTTAGATCACATTCCGAAGAAACTCTGTTTCTCGTCAAGAGGTACAGCATATTTTGACATATTAAGAGTCACCATGTTGACGTTGGCAGACGACTCTTTACAATAAGGTAAGCGAAATTACAGCAGTTAATGAGGAACGAAGCTACAACCGATACAAGCTCCCAGGGCATCCATCCATGTTAGTGGTGTGTCGGTCATGAACGAACGGGTCAAAAGAACTAGTTCTTTTTTGTGAACGGAATGAACGAGGCCACCGCTTCTAAAATACCCGTTTAGTCCGTTCAGTTGCAAATGTTTTTTTTTTTTTTTGATTGGCTGAAGAGGGCGGGACTATCTTCTTGCTTGCCTGTCTTATCCTATCGTCGCGCCACGTTCTGTGGGTGGGCGGGGTTAGCTGACTGAAAGACAGAGACCGAGACTCATGACCGAGAGTTGAGTCGGAACGAACGTGAAGATGAGTGAAGGGACTGACTCGACACGGCTGACCGGGTCTACGGAGGGGGAAATCACAGTCGAAACACCAATTGAAACGAAATGAACGGATCTTTTTCTGAATGAAGCGGAATGATCCGGTTCACTGAAATGAACTGTTTTGCCCACCACTAATCCATGTTGTTTCTGATGTAAACACAGGTCACGTGTGTGATATCACAGCGTACTTTGTCACAGTGACGTTTGGAAACGTAGAATTCCGGTTATTTATGTACATACCCAAACATGGAACAGTATTTTTCTCCAAATCCACACTTTGGTCACAGGTTTGGAAAACCTTTGTTCTTAGTGCCAGATTGCTGCAGGCTCCTTATGATGGGCCACAACGCTTTATGAGATACCTGCCTACATCATACTTTATAACAACACACACACACACACACACGTTTTAAAACTTCTTGAATGCCTTTTGAAGTATTTTCAGGGCGTGACCCAACACACGTGTATAACGCTATACACTGGAACGCTTTACATACATTTTCATCAGGAGTATAACGACCTACATTGGTTTTAGCATCTTTACTAAATGTATCAGAGTATTTTAAAAAAAAGTACAAATCCATTCAAAATACCTTGAATAGGTCTTCCTACAAAAGTTCCCCTCATTTAGACTGGTGCAGAGTTTAGATCTATATTGCCTCACGTAGTTTCCCTGTAAGGTCTCATAATTGGATTTCTCACCAACAGAAGCACCTCTAGATGTGTCACACACACACACACACACACACACCTCAATTATGCAAGCTTTAAACCACAAATCTTCAAAAAAAAATTGCAACAGACACTGAAGGTGAGAACACACCTGAACGTTAACGAGCTTCACGGTAGGATTCTCCAGCACAGAGAAACAACGCATTAACAAGGTGACAAGTTCATTGTTAAAGCCGCCATTCCATGTGAGTTGTGTGTACACATGGAGTTCTTCCATTCCGACATCCTGTTCCAGACAGCTATGGGCTGCGGAACGTCATTTGTAATAATGAGCAGCGTTAGATAGCAACAGGTGGATGGACATCACCAGGAATTGATTCATTACGTGATTGTTGATTAATCACATGGAGAGCACCACTTCTACTTAAAGGTGCCACCAAGATGGAGGTGGGGTTCCGGTATGGGCTGGAATTATTAAAGATTAGCTTGTTGGGCTATTTTCGGGTTGGAGATGGACTCAATCCCAAACACTACTGCCGGTTTCTAGGGACGCTTTCTTCACACAGTGGTACAAGAAAAAGTTGACATCTTACAAGAAGGCGATGCTTTTTATGCAGGACAATGCTAAAGGACGCAACAACATGGATAGCTAGCAAAGGCTAGCTAGGCTTTTTATAAAATAAGCCCCCTCGTAACGTGTGATACTGGTCTAAACTGGTTCAATGATTTGGACGACAGGTAATACTTTGAATTGGTGCGTTTCAGACCAAATGGGGTTCCCCAGGGGTCAAGCCCGGGACTCCTATAGTTCAATTATACAACTGCAAGGTGGCCTACCACAACCATGCAGGCAACACTCATCGCTTGATGTCTAAGTTTGTCTCTCAGAAGATGATCATTGGAGCATGTCGGGCATCTACTGAGATCCAACATGTCGGCAAAGCGTGAGTGTGTGTCTTGTTCACGCTATGCGACAGTGAAAAAACACTTGTGGTAATGTGGGAATGACAAAGGAGCTCTCACTGTGAGCTATATGAAGATGTGAGATCAGTCGGCGTGCACAGGATCACACTCAGGTGTGACGGACACTGTCGCCATGCTAGTGACGAAGCCGACTCCAGCTTCTTTAGAAGTAGATCAATTAACAGTCGTGAAAACTGTCAGATCTGCTGTGAAACCCCATGCGGGGTCACGTGCAGTGACAGAGCCCACTGTGAGTTTTCATTTTTCTCGATGTAATGTCAACGCAAGGTACCGGTATACCTTATACCTCAACAATAGCTAATATAGCTAATTAACAGTGCTGCAAAACCCTGGTCAAAGTGGGTTGGGTTGATTAGATGTTGGGGATGGTTACGGTTATGGTGGACTAAGGGTTACAGGTAGGATAGACTAGGGCTAGTAGTGCGGGTTGGGTTCTAATTTGATTTAGGGTACCAGTTTGGGTTAGGGAGGATTAGGAGTTTGGCATTAGGGAGGGTTCGGATCATGGTTGCCTTTAGGACGGGTTAGAGTTGGGGTAAAATGGATTTGGTCTTGGTTGGGGGAGATTAGGTTGGAGGGTTGGTTTAGTTTAAAGGTTTGGATCCTTTCAGTTTTCAGTTTATGGCCCTCGCTGGACGACCAGTCCAGGGTGTACCCTGCCTGGGATAGGCTCCAGCATACCTGTGACCCTAGTGAGTATAAGAAAACGGATGGATGGATGGCTGAAAGTTCCTCTGTAGACAGCACCTCCTGGCCTAGTAACATCAACTTGACACTAGAGGGCGTAAGAGCCTTACTGTATAACTGCAGCTCAGCTCGGATCTGAACCACAGACTTAGTTAGAACAATGGCAAGCTTCACATCTTCACATCTACTGTCAAAGAGCACGCAGTACACTTGACATCAAGCTGGAATTGTTTTCTATTTATTCAAATTAAATAGCAGATAAAAACATTAAGGCAGACAAGCAGCGCTCATTTTGCTGCAAAATGGAAAGTCAGAATTCAACAGGACGAGGCTGGAGTCATTAATAAGAAAATAGAACATTAAAGCCCGAGAAAACAGCCAAACAATACCTGCACGTATGTTTCCTCTCAGTCGTTAGTGTGTCATGTATATCGGGAGTGAAAACTGTGTGCGTTTACAGAGCGTTGTTATGGTTGATGAAAGGATTCCATCATGTAGAGCTAAGCATGGCGACTCTCCAGTAGCGTAACAGCCAATGAGATGTACTGTCATCCCAAATCCATTTACAATTGTTGTGTATTTACACGCCATGGGAACGAGAGTGTGATTACAAAAGTAGTATATACAGTATTGCGTGATCAGGAATAAAATACTACAAATACATGACGTACATGTACTTTATGGCTGGGGAATGGGTGGTATGTGGTATGTAATACGGCGTGGTGGAAGCAAGTGGAGCCTTGATAAGCGTCATTAGTCCATTCCACAAGGTCCGACTTTACCCTCATGTTAGTTTTACATGCAGAAAACTGCTTCTAAATGCGTACAAATACATAAAAATGATGCATGTAAAGGGATAAGTAGCGTTTCGCACCTCAAGATCAGGGCTGAGATGGAGCCAAAGCAAGTTGCAAGTGTCGGCCATTTGATAAAGAAGGTGAGAAGCATTGGTCAATTCACTTCCAAGGTGTTGATCTCGCTGCAACATGGTGTCTTTGTCAACAATCACATCTTCAAAAGAGGGTAATAGTAACCTTAAATGTCCATTTATCCCTTTAAATTCATCATTTCTATACATTTATAATTGTTTTATGCATGTAAAAATTAGAACGTAAGACAATAAAAATGTGTTTTGTGGTTTTGAGACTATTTTAGTGTTTAATTGAAGCAAAAATCGTCTGTTTCATGTGCCGTTTATCCTTATTTTGAATGTTCTCCACGTGTAAACCTCTAAGCCAGAAGTAGGGAACCTATGGCTCGGGAGCCAGGTAGGGCTCTTTTGATGACTGTATCTGGCTCTCAAGCGTTTCTTACCACAATAAAAATGTATTTTTGCTAACATTTTAAAGTAAACATCACAGAAATGACTGTTAAAAATAATCAACAATTTTCTTATGCATTTTAATCCGTCCATCTATTTTCTACTGCAATACGGCCAACCATATCCATCTTTCTTGATGATATTTTCCAGGTCAAACACCAAAACTCGATTATTACTGGGTAATGCGGTAGTCTACCTCGGTCATTGAGATGTCAACATGTAAATATAAACTTTCCTCCTTTAGTCAAATAGTCACCTAGCTAAAGCTGCAGAACCAAGCCTTCTGACGAAGATGGCCAAAAGAATGAAATACATGTACGGAGTATGGTGCAAAACCATGCAGCAGCAGAAGTTGTATTAATGGCAACAAGTATTAGATTTATTATTGGACACTGCGCTGCTCACGAAAGTGTGCTGGCCACACCCCCTTGGCGTGGGGTAGTGTGCCTGGTCTACGTAATTAGAGCCCATTATATCTAAAACTGTTGGTCTTACATAAAAATGCACACATTTTATTGCATTCAATGTTTAAAAAAATGTATATGGCTCTCACAGATACACATTTTAAAATATCTGGCCTTCATGGCTCTCGTAGCCAAAAAGGTTCCCGACCCCTGCTCTAAGCCGTGTTTATAAAACATATTTCTTGGTGTCAGTTGCATATGCATGACTTTCTATGGAGAAAAAGCATCGGGTTTATGTCGGACCTTGGAATTCATTAACGAAAGAAAAGCAGACGCACCCCCGTACCCCCTGATGCTCCAACACCGGCCCTGCAGTCGAGTTAATCGCACGGAGCGTTGTCGTCATGTCACTTTTAAACACACAAGCACATCCATCAGGATGTTAAAGAGTTAACTGCCGAGCCCACTGCTAACCAAAACAGCAGCATCCACTTAGACGAAGTGTGGACTCTTACTAGCTGCGACTCGGATGTTATGTGGTTCCAGCAGCCTTCTAGACGTGGAAACGACGCCTGTTCCTCAACCGCGAGTTATACTATTTACACGAGTACAAAAACGTGTTTGTCTAAATAAAGGCCTCATACTACAGTAATATTGCCGTGCCCCTAATAGATGCTTGGACCTTTCTGCAGTTGAGTAAATTAACCCCCCCTGGCCACTATATGAGGAAGCAGCTAAAGTACAAAGCAGGGGACCTTCACATGAACAATATGATCGTGTGTGTGTGTGTGTGTGTGTGTGTGTGTGTGTGTGTGAGGCAGCATGGTATCACTCCTGGAGAGCCCAACCTCCAGAAGCCGCCTAAACCAAGACGTGATGGCAATACCACACCTGATTGGTTAAACCGAGCGTCCAATACGCATGCTGACTGACTGCTACCAGTGGAAGCTATGTTGGTGTTTACATCACTTTTTTTTGTGGTTTTTTTTTTGCACAAATCTTTGTCAGACAGACGTCTGCACACATAGAAACAGCAAATGAAAGAAGCACTGAAACGTGTAGAATGTACAGTGTGTGTGTTTGTGCTTTCCTCCCATACGTCATCTCCATGTCTGCTATGTTTACATCTGCAAGCCCGTCTGTCCGTCCGTCGCTCAGTCGGTCTTCTTGGCCCAGGCCATGTCATCGGAGCGAGGCTTTTGACCCGTCAGTCTCTCAATCAGACGCTCGGTGTGTCGCCAAAAGCCCAGCTGGTCCAGTGGATAGTTGCACCAGCCTGGGGTGGATGGGACATGACGCCACAGAAGGAATAGATTAAGGATGAAATGGCATGACAAGGACAGAGGAGTCAATTCGGTGACCAAAGCAGGATTTACTCGCAAACGTTCTTCCTCTCCTCTCGTCTCCAGACCGGCTAACACTACCTGTGCCTGACGCTAATTAGCGCTATTAGCGTCCTCCATCGCGTACACCCCCACTATTCGCCAGGGGTTCTGTCTCAGAGATGTTGCACGTCTAGCTAGGTGTGGTCCGTTTATGGTACACAACAGTTTCCTGCAGGAAGTGGTGCTATTTGCAATAAGCATGACATTTATACTAGGGATGTCCGATATTCAGGCTGCACGGTGGACGAGTGGTTAGCACGCAGGCCTCACAGCTAGGAGACCCAAGTCCAATTCCACCCTCGGCCATCTCCATGTGTGGAGTTGGCTGGCCACCAGTCCTCTCGCCCGAAGACTACTGGGATAGGCTTCAGCACCCCCGTGACCCTCATGAGGATAAGTGGTAGAAAATGAATGAATGAATGTCCGATAATTATCTGACATATCTGACATCATCATAAACATTCATTCATTCATTCATTTTCTACCGCTTTTTCCTCACGAGGGTCGCGGGGGTGCTGGAGCCTATCCCAGTTGTCTTGGGGCGAGAGGCGGGGTACACCCTAGACTGGTGGCCAGCCAATCCCAGGGCACATATAGACAAACAACCATTCACACTCACATTCATACCTATGGACAATTTGGAGTGGCTAATTAACCTAGCATGTTTTTGGAATGTGGGAGGAAACCGGAGTACCCGGAGAAAACCCACGCATGCACGGGGAGAACATGCAAACTCCACACAGAGATGCCCGAGGGTGGAATTGAACTCGGGTCTCCTCGCTGTGAGGTCTGCGCGCTAACCACTCGGTCGCCGTGCAGCGATATTTTGGCTAAATATACTAAATTTGTGTCAAAGTGAAAGCATGCATCTTTTCCCAAAAACCTCTTTTTCTCCCTTTTAGTTGGGAACTGAAACCTCCCTATAGTATCTTCTACTGCCACATTCTGCAATGTGGTGCAATCACCGAGGCAAACTGTAGGAGTAAATGTTCCATTTTCTCTAATTTTTGCGCTAACCCCTAGACCACCGTGCCGCCCCATCATAAACATATCGGTTAATAATGAAAAAAAATACAGTATACAACACATTCACTCCACCACAGGAAATATGTTATGTTTTTTTTTGTTTGTTAGTTTTTTGTCCGTCCAGCCATTGGGGCAGATGGTATTGTTGATCTAAATGCCCTTACATGCTAAACAAATTTACTCTGTGTCAGGAAAGGTGGAAGCTACAACTTCCCTGTACCATGAAATTTTATTTGCCGATATTTGATGTTTTTGTTATGCGCATTTGGAGCGACCGGACCGGAGCAAGAAGAAACACAGGAAATATGTCATCTTAATCATATCGATATCAGAAATTGGGAGTTGGACAATATCGGCATATCGGTTTACAGCAAAAAAGCTAATATCAGACATCCCTAATTTAAAACGTATGCGGGTTATTATTATAAAAATAGTATTTTTTGCATGTACCATCAATTCGGGATTCATAAGACGAAGTGGTGTGTGTGCGTATACGATGGATGGATGGATACCTGAACAGTCTGTGTGGTACAATTACACAAACATTGCGTGTTCCAGACATGTGGTGGTGTTTTTGGTAGACTGAGGTCAGCATTTGGTTTGACGAGCAAAAGATGCAGAAGATGCAAATATGAAAGTCGACGTTTGGCTCAGACAACTCGGGCTCTGTCGGTGTAGAATAAGAATGTCGAAATCAAAGCTCCTTCTTGTATCTGCTTCCAAGATTACAACCTGTCAGCTGTGGAAATCCACGTACGTATTACACACACACACACACACACACACACACACACACACACTTGGAGCAGCCAGAAGCAAACAGAGACATCCACAAGGGCTGTGTGTACTCTAGCTACCCTCGCCCGATGCCTGCATACCACCACCACCTCCCGATGTGTTTGCATAGGGTGCATGCTATGGCTGCGGGGATGTGTGCATACATACGGCGTGCGAGTGTGTGCACGTGGCGCATGTGTGCGTCGCGTCCCTTCGATGACCCACGCTGCTGGAAGACAGTAAAGCAGCCAGGAGTTGTTTGATATCGCTCTCCGTCCCTCCATCTTTCCTTTTCGCTTGTCTCCGCCCCTCCCTCCCTCCAAATCCCCGTTTCCTATCCTTTCCTCGTTCTCCGCTCTTCCTCCTTCCTCGCACCCCTGTCCTCCACCCCCTCCCTCTGCCTGTGAAGTCCTATTTGTTAGAACAGACAGCAGGTTAGCATTAAATATACATGGGGATTGTCAGCCGGTGGCAAACACAAAGGCAGCTAGGCGCAGCCCCAGTGGAATCCGAGCCTGGTCCGGGCAGCTTAGCTAGGGGAGGCGGGGGTGGGGGGGTGCTGTCACAGTCCCCTGTGGGTCCTGGACCGCCACCAAGCCACCCACACACACACACGTACACACAGGTTGGAAACCATGAAGAGGTCAAAAAGACTAGCTTTGCACACAGATGCTCGAGTATGCAGATGCAGACGAGGATGTGCTTCTCCCCTGAACACCCCCCCCCACCACCACCACCACGCCACAGCTCGCTCACGCACATCTGGCGTCCACTGGGGCACCAGGGTGACGTACGAGATCGACCCCCCTTGTGTATGCTCCCTCGCTCACCCACGTGCGTGGAGGGGAGCGACTCCATTACAGGCCTGGCGTCTCCGAGGACGCGCACGCAAACATCTCCTTGCGGTTATTCAGCAGAGAACTGCCATTTTGTCAGACTTTTAACGTGTAATCATTCTGCCATCATGGCTTTCAATTAAGGCGCTGTAAAATGGCCGCTCAACATCTGCACACATCTGTCTCCTCTGATGCTTTTGACCTTCAATGACTTTTCTAATTGTATGATACTGAAATAAATATAGAGATTCCATTATTGATTTATTAATTCACACATATGCACCTGTAGTGTACATTGCGATGGCGGGACTACACATTGAAGTATTACACAACATCGCAACTGGTGCTGATGCAAATCCAACGATGGGCTGCATTAGAAATCCTGCATTTAAAAACCACTCAATACACACAATACTTCACCTCACACCGCTTGAAAATCAATATCAATATGCCGCCATTGGTGTCCTAGTGGTGCCTGTACATAATCATAGTCTTTGAAAACAGTCTTACCTGTCGTGATACAGTAGTACGTCTCGTGCGGTGAGACATGGTGGATGCGGTGGTGTTTCCGCGGCAACACCACATGCCAGTCCTGCAGCAGCATGACCCAGCGCGGGAGCCCGAAGTAGGAGTGGCTCCACTTGTGAATCTGGTTGGTCAGCATGACAAAAACCGCCAGGGCGAGGACGTAGCAGTCCCAAGGATAAGACGCCGCCAAGGCCTCTGAAAGACGTGACGTGAGAGCGACTCAGGCAAGACGAGCGTTGATAAGACAACGTTATTAAGTGTAACGGCGAGGGCCCACACGACGGCTTCGCACTCCCGTGGTGGGGGTGCTGGCGGGGGCCTCTGCGAGATGAAGGGACGCAAAAAAAGACGGGATGACAGAGTGGCAGCGGGGGAGAGATGAGCAGAGGACATGTCGGGTACCACGTGACATCGCTCAGTACGTATTCCTTGGGAAACGGCATTCCATCAAAATGTGTCCTCTCAATTCATGTGGAAGTGGTACGTTTTTGGCTTCTTACTTGTCCACCCCCTCCCAATTCATACCCCTTTCTAGTATATTTAGAAGGTCACAAATAGGTTTCTATGTTCTCACAACAAATTAAAAAAAAAAAAAAATAGAATCCTACTTTGCAGAAATTCACTTATTACGGTCAGATATGGAACCAATTAACCACGATAACCGAACAACTGTATACAGTGTACTACATACATTCTCACAAGTAGGAGCAAACTTTGTCTGTACGGGGACAAGGCTCTCGTGTCCTCTACTTCCCACTTCCACCAATAATGCCTCACTTGTCCGTCTGGACTTGTCGGCCCCTCTGTGCCCACCTTCCACTTCCCACTTGAGCACGGAGTCAAGGGGTCACTGTTTCAGCTAAAGTGCAGGCGCGACAGCCGGGGGGTGTCACCTCGCGACTTTCACCTTGGTCATCGTCTTTGCCCGGTGACCGCTTGTCACCGCGAGGAGCTTGACATGACACGATCAGGTGTCACCTCGCCGCCGCCACGCCTTCCTTCTCCTGTATGTCACCCTTAACAGCGACCCCTTCAGGTGCAGACATGACAGGCGGAGATGTCACGTGTGTCTCGTGACCCATTGAACCACTGTGGCGCACGTCACATGACCGGTATGGATGGAAGTCATTTTTCAAAATTCTCCTAACCCTCCTTGTTTGCTACCCAACCCCAAAGGAACAAAAAGTAGACCTCTAACTTTTGTTCTACATAGTACAAGACCGACATTGATCAGTCAACAAAAATACATACACTGTTAGCCGGAATCAAACAAAAAAAAAAAAAACAAAGAAATGCAAGTACAGATCTATCAACCTCTCTCGCAGCCCATTTTAGCCCAACATGACGGCTGGAGGATCACCTGCTCGGTAAAAGGTTACACTCCTTTCATGGGTTATCTTCTTCCTCCTGCCCTTGCAGCCCCGCGCGCTCATGAGGTCGGTGCACATGATTACCGGTGCAACTCCCACATGCCTCCCCGACTTCAGCGCCCAGCAACATGCTCAAAGTCACTGCCGGTGACCCCTTCCCAAAGTTGTTCAACTGAGTCAGATGTTCCACTCGGTTGCCGCAATAGTTACTTCTCTCGACGGAATAGAGACGTATATTTACTTTTTGTGATGCATTCAAAACAAGTGGACATTTTATTCAATTGAGTGGTCCCTTGACAGTCAATTATTCATTATTACTCCATCTAATTTTTACATTTGTAAATATTACACGCTGTATCTCTATGTGTGTGTGTGTGTGTGTGCATGCGGCTCACCTGGTGTGTAAGTGAGGAACTTGTAGGCCATGTGTGCCAGCGGTAAGATGGGGATCATACAGTTGTCTCCATTGGTTTCAATGAAGTCGTGGCGGGTGATGGCAGTTGGGTCAATGTGGTGCTCCCTGAATGGACGGATAAACGCCTGCGTAGACAGAAAACAACTTTACAGTTCACAAAATAATTTCATACCTTGGCATTTTCATAACCACCTTCACCACCAAAAGATACTTTTTTTTCCTCAACATTTCTAGGCAGGTCCAAGGCAATAGAGAACTTGGACATTAAAAATACACAGTCGGCATATCTAATGCCAGTAATTTGAACCTAAACAAAAAGTCAGTAACCGCACTAACAACCTAAGTATCGGTGCCTGATTGCAGTGCTAAATGAATGCCGACTCAGAGACCTGCAACAAGTGCAAGCGGGTGGTACTGCGTAAGTACCGTCTTCCAAGTCTTGCTTGACAAAGGAACACCACGTCAATGGCAACCTTAACACGCCAACATTATCCACCAATCGCAGTCACTCATTCACGAGTTGTTTGGAAAATGTATTTCTTAGCTATCATTTTATAATGTTTAGTAAGTATTTCGATTGTTGAACTAAATCTGTTCAACTTGCAAATCGTAAAATGATGTCATTGTCTTCATTTATTTAGTTATATTCTCCTTGGCTCCTTCCACAGCCTACACAGCAGCACCGTTTCCAAAGTACGGATTTGGATTTGGCACCGGTATCGGACAAAACGGAAGCGATAGCCATCCCGATCTGCATGCAACAAGCTCTTGAAGGTGAGATTGTACCAGTGACGTCTTGGAAGTCATGCAACCTCCGAGTCCGATGCTCTTTTTAATTGCCGACCTTAACACGCCAACGGCAGCGCTCGGTTCCAACATGGTAAACTCACGCACATTTCTCAGTCAGTGAAAATATGAAGGCATTGTTTTGGGGACATAAATAATTTTTTAAGTAGCGGTTCCGGCACCATTGAAGCCAAAAGTGCCAATTTGGCTCCAACATCAGGTAATATGTAAATAAAGGAACTGGTTCAACTTTTCTTTCCTCAAAATCAAAAGACAAATGGAGGAAAAAAACATGTAATATTTCAACTATTACACACATACACACAAATGCACAGTCACACAACAGCACAGTGGTGCTCAGCAGCCGGTGCAACCCCTGAGCTCACATCCAGCATCTTAATAAACCACAGAACAGCAGTCAACTTGCACAAATGCACTCATACACATAAATGACCCTTGGACAAAAGTGTGTGCTTCCCAACACAAACACACACAAACACACAAACGTCTCTGCATAGAATCTGCATGTCATATGCACTGAGGGGACAAAAAAAGCAGCTCAAGCCCTCCCACAAAGCATAAAGGTAATTTATTTCCAGGTGTGAGAAAAGGCCGAAAGGAAGGTTTGCATCTTTATGCTACACGTGGCCACTGAGCCGTCAGCGGGACAACTCATTATTGTCACACGCTCACACAATGGCGCTCGCCTATTTGCCAACTTTGTTGCAAGTCACCACTGGTATCTTCACAATTAGGAGCTCTCTCCTCTCGCCGCCTAGTTCCCCTTCCATCCCCTCTCCCGCAGCCCCCTCCTCTCCTCCCGCCGCAGCCCTCAGCCACATGAAAGGCCGGCTAAGCTTCGGAGGTCGTGCCGAGAGGGGCGGCGTCCTCGCTCCCAGTTAACGGCGGGCCACCGGTCACTGTGTGTCCTCTAATCCCACACCGTTTAAAGGCCCGCCTCGCACGACATCCGCTAATCACCAGCTCACATTGCCCATCGCCCCGGCAACCAGCACTGTCCCACTGGTTGCAGCGACACGCCCTGCCGCCCCCTTACACCTCCCCCTCTCTCTTTTTTTTGTCCTTCCGACCTTCCTGCGATAGTTTCATCTCACTTTCTGTTCTTTTGACTTTCTTTGTCCAAATGATTCCGATTCTGCTGTCGTGCTGCTGTCATTCTTTTTCCGACTGTATTCCTGAAGTCCGAACTGACTTATTTGACTCAACCGCAACCTCGCTACGATGGTCCAATCAGAATCTTTACACACTAAGGACATCCATTCATTCATTCATTCATTCATTTCCTACCGCATATATTCGCCAGGGTGCTGGAGCCTATCCCAGCTGTCTTCAGGCAAAAGGCGGGGTACACCCCGGACTGGTGGCCAGCCAATCCCAGGGCACATATAGACAAACAACCATTCACACTCACATTCATACCTATGGACAATTTGGAGTGGCTAATTAACCTAGCATGTTTTTGGAATGTGGGAGGAAACCGGAGTACCCGGAGAAAACCCACGCATGCACGAGGGTCGAATTGACCTCGGGTCTCCCAGCCGTGTGGCCTGCGTCCGAAGCACTCGTCCACCGTGCAGCCCCTGACTAAGGACATGAGATTAAATGGGATTTTGTCAATATCGGATCAAGTTAGACAAACAAGACAATTACTATCCTGCAACATTGCAACAACACAAGACTTGCTTTAACTGTACAACCAATCAAATGTGTCCTTGCATCGCCTCAAATAACGCTTCATTTTTTTTAGATTTGTTGGAATCTGGTGCTTTTGGTGTTACAGTTACAAAGAACACTAAGGAAATTAATAAGTTTCCTAAAATCAAGAAAACAAAACAAGCAAAACCTGCACTGATATTAGAACATATCGTTAATGCAAAATAAATGTCAAGTTCTAATAGAAATACTACTTGTGCTCACCATCACGTTATTGATGACGTAGAACCACGCCCGATAAGCAGCAGCCATTTTGTTACGACAACGTGGGTATTACTAACGAGGTTCATGAAGATCTTCATTCATCTAATTAGACACACCTGCGTTCTCTTAGCAATACCCAAATGGCTGCTGGCAACGCCCAGCCAATCAGAGATGGGTTGTTGCCTAAGCCACGCCCGCCCAGCACAGCATCACTCCAGGAAGTACCTTATAAGGTAGGAATACATGCATATGCAGAACCACATGGAGAAGCACGAGTGTTTGAATGTTTTGACAGCTACTGCTATTAGCCTCAGGTGTTCTCCAGCCCCGCTTGGCTTTCATATTCAAATCAACTTTAAATGGGAGGACAGGACGTCTTTATCCACACTCGGCACACTGTTTTCCATACAGGTCCATTTGGTCCTGTGGTACAGTCCAAGTCTCCTACAGATGAAAAAAACATGCAAATGTGGGCCTGCTGCTGGGTCTTTGGACCCAGGGCCCCCCCTCTGAAGCCCACAAGAGGTTTCAAATGCCTTGCAAAATAAACGTTTGGAATCAACTAATGGGCTGACGATCCTCTTAAAATGTGTAGCGGCAAAAATGCGCTCATTGTAAAATAGTGCCAATTCAGAATTCAGAGAGTACGTTGGTGGAGCCCTAGCAGGACTTCCAGGTAGCACTTAGGTGGGTCTTTCGGTGCTGAGAAAGGCCAGGCGTCTCATCCGATGTATTCAACTATTTTTCGGGTTACTTGCTTCCGCGTCTGACCGTAATCACGCACACACGGGCTGGTGCTGTCCAGCGTTTTGGTAATGGTAATGGTTTTATTTCATTTGAACATGCATCAGATTCCAATTGAGTGCATCCCATAATCAGTTCCCAGTTCCACATGTCCAAAAGGAGTAGGAAGAAGCAAAGCTTATTAAATCCTACCCCTCCATCTGGTACTTTTACAATCAGTAACTGTTACATTTGTTCACTTCCTGCTTTCCTAATATATTTTTTTTATTTTATTTTATTTTATTAGTATTTTTTTTTTCAAAATTTTCAAAAATTTTTAAATTTTCAAAATTTTCAAATTTTTTTTAAATTTTCAAAATTTTTTAAATTTTATATTTTTGTCACTTACCGAAGTACTCGGTGATATGAGCATCCAATGCCATAATGTGTACCATAGTGCGTGTCAATATAGTGATATATATAGCACATCATGACTGGTTCAAGACTCTTCATCCTTGGATTTAGCAAACATCAACTGCTTGTATTGTTTCTTCAATTGGCTCATCGTTGTGCATTGTTTGATTTCCTTACTCAATCCATTCCATAGTTTGATTCCACATACTGAAATGCTATGGCTAGCATAACGTAGTCCTAGCATAGAAGTGTTTCAAATGTACTTCTTCCCTGAGATCATATTTCTCCTCTCTTGTAGAGAAGTATTGGATGACATTTTTAGCTCATTGCTTATTTTTAGCCTTATGCATTATTTTAGCTGTTTGAAGATGAACTATATCAGCAAGTTGTTTGAATGCATTTTTTGAATACTTGTATTTTTTCCCCCATTTTTTTTAGACTGTATTGCTGAATATGCAGTAACTACTTTTCTATAAAGTCCATACTTATATAAAAGTCATTTTGCACCATCCACCAAACAAAACCACAAACCTAAGTTGTTTTCAAGCCGCACCCAGCAGTGATGTAAACACTAATACCCCCGTCAAAGCAAGTACTGTAACGCCTCAACGCCTGCACTAACATTTGTTTTCATTTACTCCTCAAATATAGACATAGTACTACATGAATCGTGCACTCATTAATTACAGCTTTGACAGAAATCATAGGTACTTGCATAATTAGGATGCTTCAGGTCTCCAAACACACACTCGACAAGCTCTTAATTGTTGATGAATATTTCATAAAGAGAAGCCCAACCAACACGTGCACCAACAAATCTGCATGCTGCACCTGATCGCTCCTTTTAATTGGCTGGAAGGGCGAGTAACCTTTACGCCAATTGGCTGTGGGGATGTGACTATGTGCCCAATGTCCAGGGGTGTGTGTGTGTGTGTGTAGTGGAAGTGTGTGTGGATTTCCGAGCGTGGCGAGGAGAGTCCACAGTCCACTCTTTATGTTTGGCCAATCAGCTGATGAACAGCCTATTTCACTTTAATGCTGGTTTGCAATAAACAGCTTACTCAAAAAACTCCTGTCTCTAATGGTCTGGAACAGGGGTGGGCAAACTACGGCCCGGGGGCCACATGTGGCCCACCAAGCGTTTGAACCCGGCCCGCCAGTTGCTTTCTAAGTATTTCAACTTTTAACATACAAACTGGCAACATGACTTGCAAGTCGGATGTCTTATTTAGTAAAAAAAATAATAATACAAAACTGTTAAATTACATAGTTTGATGTGGTCTGGGCTGCACGGTGGTTAGCGCGCAGACCTCACAGCTAGGAGACCCGAATTCAATTCCACCCCCTGCCATCTCTGTGTGGAGTTTGCATGTTCTCCCCGTGCATGCGTGGGTTTTCTCCGGGTACTCCGGTTTCCTCCCACATTCCAAAAACATGCTAGGTTAATTAGCCACTCCAAATTGTCCATAGGTATGAATGTGAGTGTGAATGGTTGTTTGTCTATATGTGCCCTGTGATTGGCTGGCCACCAGTCCAGGGTGTACCCCGCCTTACGCCCGAAGACAGCTGGGATAGGCTCCAGCACCCCCGCGACCCTCGTGAGGAAAAGCGGTAGAAAATTAATGAATGAATGAATGAGTTTGATGTGGTCTGGGCTGCACGGTGTACAAATGGTTAGCGCGCAGACCTCACAGCCAAGAGACCCGAATTCAATTCCACCCCCTGCCATCTCTGTGTGGAGTTTGCATGTTCTCCCCGTGCATGCGTGGGGTTTCTCCGGGTACTCCGGTTTCCTCCCACATTCCAAAAACATGCTAGGTTAATTAGCCACTCCAAATTGTCCATAGGTATGAATGTGAGTGTGAATGGTTGTTTGTCTATATGTGCCCTGTGATTGGCTGGCCACCAGTCCAGGGTGTACCCGGCCTCTCGCCCGAAGACAGCTGGGATAGGCTCCAGCACCCCCGCGTCCCTTGTGAGGATAAGCGGTAGAAAATGAATGAATGAGTTTGATGTGGTCTGATGTTTAAAGTGCTTCTGAAAAAAAGGACATGAGAACATACAGCTGATAGTATAACACGTTCACAGATAAAATTAGACAAATATTTCAAGGAAAATTATGAGCATAAAATAGCGTGTATGTGTGTTAAATATATGTTCTGGCCCCCCATACAATTTGGTTAATTCAATGCCGCAAATGAGTCAAAATATTTGCCCAGCCCTGGTCTAGAATGACCAATATCGCCCTTGTGATGTTTTGGAGGGACAAAACATTTTGGCCAACAATCAAACGAGATAGTTTTGATAGTTGATTAAGGCATTACAGAGTGTTGTCTGTGTGTGTGTGTGCTCACCTTGCCAATAACAGGGATGTCTACAGATCCCCAGGTATCCGCCCCCCAGTGTACCATCCCTGATGCAAAGTCTGCCGTCAAGATTCCCAGCACTGGAACACAAACAGATAAATAGGATAGCATCCACGTATAAGTGAGGGGTAACTTTTCGCAGAACGAGTCATAATGAAGGATTTTTTTAACCTAAGACAGTTTATTGACATTAGTACTACCCCCCTTCGTGGGACGAGCGCTTGAGGGTTCAGTGTGCAAAGCGACTCACCGATGCCGAGGACGATCTTGTAGACGTGCACGGTGGAGAAGTGCAGGAGCAGCAAGGTGAAGTCGACCAGGACGAGGAAGAGGCACAGAATCACACACACCCACTCCTGGAGACGCTTACCTGGGGGGGGGTAGAAAAACAACACGGAGACGTTACAATGTTGAGGTTTCGATAACGTGCACCAAAAAACTAGCCAGAGTCATAAAAGTCACAATGTGTGTGTGAGAGTTCAAGCTCTTGGAGATGTACTCGCTTAGACCAAGACAAGGGTACTCTGGGCTGGGGGGTCACGACCTCTCATATGTGAAACACCAATGCTGACGCAGCGCTGAGCCCGCCCGCGCACGAACATGAACTCACACACACACACACACATTCCGGTGGGATGGCGGCCTCATCAGAGAGCAGCCCGCACACAGAGGTCAGCGGGTATTCATTTCACGACAGGATGAACCAACTTATATTAAATATATTTTTATTTTAAACTTGCTAATCAGCAGTTTTATGAGCGAGGTGGACACATTTAGCAATGGTAAATTATTGAATACATGCCGCACACACACACACACACACACACGGCGGATCTATAGCTCATTAAGTTCTTTTCTCAGACTTTCCGCATGAACCTCACTGAAGCCGTCAGGTCATGTGACACACCTCGATCATCTTTCCCCAAATAAACAGTAAATCTATTTTAAAAGTTTCTCTTTTACGTCCCCGTCTTCTTCTTGCCCCTTGCTAATTTGTAAAAGTTTAATGTGTCCAGATCCCCCTTTAAGACAGCATTAGCAGCCTATGAGATATTAATGGCACCTTTTGAATAAAGCGCTGAGTGGGCCCGCCTATAGACCCGTGTGCCTATTAATATGCTCTCATAAAGGATGGAGCCAAGTGGTCGCCGGTGATTTATGGATATTTCATGAATTGTCAAACTTGACCCATGACCTTCTAGAAATAGACACTATCAAAGTTTGAGAGGGTTGAGCTCTGTTCGTTGAAGATTTGTCACGAAACACTTGGATGGCAAATTTGAACCTCACGCAAAACAAGCCAGATGACAGGGCTTTGTATTGTTCGGCCTTGGCGGACGTCTGCGCTCATAGGGTTGTTATTTTGTGTCTACCGGGCTCTAATCATGTTTAAACCTGCATGTACAAAGTCATAAATAGTTTTTCTATGATCCAACTATAAAAGTCCATCCATTCTTCTTCTATTCCTTAATTAGGAAAATATTCAGTTTATAAATATTGAATCCCACTTTGCAAAAATTAATTTATCATGGTCGGGAACCAATTAACTGTGATAAACAAGGGATTACTGCATTTTATTTAAAAAATGACAGTTTTATAGTGGTGTCTTGAGACACCCAACTGGGACGGTTCACAAGATTGGGTCAGTGAGATGAGATTTTAACATTCATTTAAAAAGAACTATATCAGACAAAATAACACTGGACAAACTCACTCCGGTGCCTTTTCAAATATTATTGTTCCACAAATTGACACCAAAAAAATATTTTTGTCAACGTATTTTGAGACTAAATATGGCACTAAAAACTCCAATATTTACTGCAAAATTGCAGCAATCAATCAGCAATCGGTCTTTTAAACAACACACATGCTCCATAGTAGCTTGCCATGGCTGAAGACGAGAATGGATGTCAATTTTAGCAGCTAGTCATCGCAAAACACACCAGAAGGAAAAAAAACAATAACAACAACTAAACTTGAATTTAAGAGAGGCGATTATGGAATTTTTTTGGGTTGAAATGTTCCACCTTCTGGAACACCAGTCTGAAAGTCTGCACGCTTACCTTTATCACATTTCCAGTATGGGATTGTCTACTTTTCTGAGGTAAAACAGTATTTTCTTTTCACCCATTTGACAAATACATGTATTTACTTACCTGTGCTTGGAAGAAATGCTAAGACTTCAGGTTAAGGCTTAAGGTTTTTGTTATATTTTATATAGCTAGATAGATGGATCCATGTTTATTGTCATTGACACAGTATACACAGACACTTCTCCAACATTAATACATGTTGGAAGTTAAATGTTACAAAATTAACAGGTATAAACATATAGATATACAATATACAAGGTCAAATATTGAATCTATATAATATTGAAATATGATATTGATATTGACATGTCACATGTTTCACAGCACCCTTTATGATATGCTCTTTTACACATCTAAAAATGTCTTATTGCAGAAGATTAATGTCTACTTCAACAAATAACTGTCAAGTTCATCATTTTGTATCATTTTTTAAACTGTTTCGTTTTTTAATCGTATATCGTAATCATTGTATATAGACTCAAATTGAATTGTCTATCACCAAGAGATTTACATCCCTCATGACAACTATAGAATATATTCTTCCAATAATGAAATAATATTAAAATGTGAGGCGTTATTGCTGAATGCTGAATTGTGAATATGTGCTGATGCACTGTACTGCATACCTGAGATGGTCAAACACACACACAACCTCAATCCACCTATACTGAGCAGAACAGTTAGCACGGTTAGCCTCATCCGGGATACATGGTGACACACACAGACAGCAATGGATCAGGACAACCAAATTCATGCTGTATAAATATGCACACACACACACACACACACACACACGCACAATGACACTCCGACAGACAGATTTCCTAACTCGCTCGCACATCACTTTAGCACACTCATGTCTTCTGACACAAAAACACATTCAAACACTCACACAGACACACACAGACACACACAGACACACACATACAGCGCAGGGTCGTGGAGCAGAGGGGCGGCTGTCAGGTGATGTGCGTCAGTCCTTGGATCCTCTGGCTCCCTGGTGAGGGGAAAGAAACTAGGACAGGCCTCCGCTGAGCGCGTGTGCACACGCGCGCACACACACACACACACACACACACACACACACACACACACACAAGCCCCTGTCCCTCAGGCCGTGGCATTGCTGGATATGCTCACAGCTACGGACAGTAAGCACATATGTAAAAAAAAAAAAAAATGTAATTCACAAACATTCTCATAGAAACGTTCAATGCCAACTACAGATGTCACGTAAACGCCAAAATGATGAGTTGCAAACACAACCTCACCTAAACTTGACACAAAAACATTTACCGTCTGCCTCCACACACACACACACACACACACACACACACGTAAGACCTCATTAATATTATTCTGACAACAACACTCCCTGGTAGCCCTCTCTGCCATCGCTCACCCTGCAGCACCCCCTGCCTGAGAGTGTGCACGTGAGCGTGCGTTGCAATTTAACCTGGGCGGGGCCAGGGGAGGGGAATGAGGGGCACTAATTGGCCGAAATTAATCAACGCAGCCGATTTGCTGGCTGGGGAACGAGGGGTGGCCAGCAGGCGGCCAACGCACGCAAAATACTAATGGACGGACACACTCGCCATGCATCCTTACACAGCGAACGGTTACAAGCTACTCCGATGGAATGGATCAGAAAGTCACGGTCAAAAACGGTCGCTGTGCTTCTGTAAGAAAACGCCCAGACAATTGTAGCAATTACAAATGCTTCGGTATTCGCGTTTCTTTTTGGCTGTGTTCGAAACCGCATACTTACCTACTATGTACTCTTTGAGTATGCAGTGTGTATACACTGGCGGTATGCCATTTTTGAGTATGCGAGAAGTTCCCGGATTCATACTGCATTCGCCAGAAATGTTGAGTATGTATCATCAGCTTACTACTCACACTCAAATTACCCAGGATGCAACAGGACGTGACGTCACCTCCAAAAATAAAAAATAAAAAACGTTGACCGAACACTGAGCAGCAGGATGGACCAAACGGCGGTGTCAAGCAGGATATATCACGATTTGGTTCGCTTCTTGCTTTCAAAGTAAAAGCAGTGATTTATCACTATGGTTTTCAGTATGAGAAAAGTAAGGGGGTGTTTTATTTTGTGAAAATAACATGAAGTGCGTTGCTCACTTCGGCTAGCTTAAATTTTGCCGAATTCGTCCGAATTCTATTCAGCACGCAGAACCCATGTGATCACAACTTGCGTTTGCAAGCGCGTATAGCAAAGAGTCGGAGTGATGTCAGCCATGCGGCTGTGGTTTCATCAAAGTCCAAAAAGGACGCTGCAGTTTCCCGTGGTGGCACAGAACCGGGGAAGTTTAATACCGCGCATTTGAAGAACGATTTTCGCAACACCACGATATTCTTATATAAAGATATTGGCTTCTCCAGGAAACTCCAGCCTGGCTTTTTTATGTGTCCATGTCAGCTGTGGGGTCTTCCTCCTACGATAGCGGCCATTCTTTGCTCTTCTTTCTTGTGTGCCCAGTGTACCCAGTGTGGCGCACACAGACACACAACGCCAAGTTGAATCTTTTCCTCGTTTGAACTAGCTGATGACCAATCCAGGCTGTACCCTACCTCGCACCCAAAGACAGCTGGGATAGGCTCCCTAGTGGGGATACGCGTCATAGAAATGGAAGCATTGGGTGAACTAGCTGAAGTTGGGAGTTGATTTCTACACTAATCTCTGCTTTTTTTTGTGTTGACAAACAAAATAAACACCAAAGCATTTAAAATCCATACAATTTTTTGGGCGAAGTGATACTGGTCATGATTTGATATTTTGTGCTATGTTTATTTCTGAAGAAGAGGTCAAATAAAGACTCATTAAACATCACTTTCTGTGCTCCAAAGGTCCCTTAAGTAGCACACCGTGTGTTCTTTAGTCTTGTTGTACCCACAATCCATAAAGTCTGTTGTGTAGAAACAGCTTTATTGGCTTTAATGTGATTTATTCCATGCTTTAGTGTAATAATGGCCAAGAGGAACAGGACAATTACATTTCCCAATCACAATAGGTCATGCTGAATAATGAATGCAGCACAGACGTCTTCATTGTGCTCCTTATTGGCATGGATCCATCACTGTGCTGCTCATGTTCACCGTCAGGACACAACATTAGGTATAGCAGTTTGAATGCAAGCCAGAGCTTTTACCGAAATTGCTAAATTAACGCCTGCGCTGGGTCACACACTGTATACATACTATGTGAAGGTCATATGAAATATCCATCCAGCAGATCCTTTCACATCTTCAAGGATATGACCTTTATCCTTTATGAGCATTTTCTGCACCCTATTATATAATCTTCCGTCTTGCGTGCATAGCCAGTTCAAAGGTTGTTTTTGTGCAGTTTTCATCATTCATGGGACTGCTTCGTCACCACGAATCGTCTGAACGCGAGGACCACCTGCATGTGCTGAATTCTAATGATCTACTTGTTAGCTAGCTGAGCTGTCATTTCAGTTGTTCCAAACATAAGCATGCTAAATTGTCCATAGGAATGCATGTGAGTGGCTGTTGTGCCCTGCCATTGTCCGGCCACCAGTCCAGGGTGCACCGGGGCTCTCGCCTGAAGTCAGCTGGGGTAGGCTCCAGCATACCTCCGCTCTTTAAGATAGCATGTGTGTTTTGTTCATGGCTCCTCAGTTGCTACAATGGCAAATAGTACCTCATAGTACCTGCTTTTGCCAATGGAAAAGTGTCACTAGGTACTCCCCCCCCCCGTAACCAAAAAGAAAAAAAAAAAAACACAAATTCATAGAGATGTACAAAGTGAGGACAATAGAATACAACACAGACAACCGTGCAACTGTTTTTTCCTCAGTCTCTCTTTGTGTGTCCCTAGTTTGTTCTCAGTAGACCATCTTCAGATGGGACGTGGAGCGAGCGAGGGGGGGTGTTGTGGGTGGTAAAAGTGGGTCACATGCTTGGAGAGAATGAAAGAGGCATAGGGAGATGGGGGAGAGAGACAGTAGCAGGGTGAGAGGGGCGCAGAGGATGAGTGGGGTGGGGGGGGTGTCGGGGTGGTAAATTCCCTTGTTCAGTACGAGTGGATCAGTCACAGGCCTCGTTCCTTTCATGTGATCTCCACGGACCGCAGAACTTGGGACACACATGCACGCACACACTGGCTGGCGTGAACACAAAACCAACATGAATACAAAAGTACACATACAAGAGAAGACGAAACAATACACACACACACACACACACTCGTGCCAGACAAACTTAATACATCTATTACCCTGTAGATTCAACAGCAACAAAGAGAGGAATGTGGCAAATGAGATTCACTAACAACACACACACCACATGAGAGTCAGTATAAGTAGGCCCTGCCCCAGCCTCTCGCCCCTGTGGAGACACAAAAAAGGATGGACAGATCCCATCGTGTGCGTGTGTGCCTGTGTTGGATGCCATCCTGTCATCTCCTGGGCTTTCGGCTTCCACCATATTCATCTGTGGCCCTCATCATAATGATTGCACACACACACACACACATACATGGTCAAGGTCAATAGTAGAATCCTGCCTAGAAGGATCCCCTAAAGCCATCGCAGCTTATTTAGTCTGTGGAAATCTCACACTTGTGTGTGTGTTCACCGGAGCAGACTGACTCCCAAAATACAAACATTATGTCGTTCCTCCCTCCCGCACGTGTAAAGCGTCGGTGATGCTCGTCATGCAGGACGCTCATGTTTTCAAATAATGCTGAAAGTTGATTCTGCGGTTTTAGATGGCCTGGGATGTAATTAGCAATAATGTGGTGAAATCATTCAAAACTGCCGTTAAATGCCTGTTGTTCCGGCGATCGGGTCAGGTGCTTGTGTGTCTCAGCGAACACGACAGTAAAAGGTGTTCATTTAGCCCTTTTTATTTTGAAAAACTAAAAAGTGAAAAACTGCAAAATTTGAAGCGAGTGGTTGAGGGCCAAGGCCGACCGATATAGATTTTAAAAAAAGCCAAAATAAATAAAAAGCTACGTTTCTCAATGTTAACCATTCTCACGTGTTTTGGTTCTGCCCAAATATCACCAATTTTTGGAAGAGGGCATGTAAAACCATGGAGAGGATTTTGGGTTACAGTGAGACTGCCGTAAAAGCCTGTTGTTCCGGCGATCGGGTCAGGTGCTTGTGTGTCTCAGCGAACACGACAGAAAAAGGTGTTCATTTAGTCCTTTTTATTTTGGAAAAACAGAGTGAAACTGCGAAATTTGAAGCGCAAAGTGTTTGAGGGACGAGGCCAACCGATATAGATTTTTAAAAAAGCCAAAATAAATAAAAAGCTACGTTTCTCAATGTTAACCATTCTCATGTGTTTTGGTTCTGCCCAAATATCACCAATTTTTGGAAGACGGCATGTAAAACCATGGAAAGGATTTTGGGTTACAGTGTGACTGCCGTTAAAAGCCTGTTGTTCCGGCGATCGGGTCAGGTGCTTGTGTGTCTCAGCGAACATGACAGTAAAAGGTGTTCATTTAGCTTTTTTATTTTTGAAAAACAGAGTGAAAGTGCGAAATTCAAAGCGCAAAGTGGTTGAGGGACGAGGCCGACCGATATAGAGATTTTTAAAAAGCCAAAATAAATAAAAAGCTACGTTTCTCAATGTTAACCATTCTCATGTGTTTTGGTTCTGCCCAAATATCACCAATTTTTGGAAGAGGGCATGTAAAACCATAAAGAGGATTTTGGGTTACAGTGTGACTTTTTCATGTGAGACATTGTATCTGGGCCACCAGATACATATGTTTGGGAGACTACGTAAAAAAGCCATTACCAAAAAAATGGCTTAATCCAAGACCCCCGGTACTGGAAGACTGGCTTTGTGTGATGAACACAATACATGACATGGAACTATTGACACATAGATTGAGGACTGAAGAAGACACGTGTGGAGAAAAATGGGTGAAATGGACATTGTTCAAGGACAAAAATCAAGGAAATGACTCGAATTGCACCATGACAGAATGTGGGATAGCCAAATTGTGTGCTTTGTGTGTCCAGTGCCCCCTTTTTGTTTTGAGTGTGTTTGTATTGCTGTTGATGTTTTGTTTAAAAAAAAAAATGAAAAAAACTTGAAAAAAAGCTAAGTTTTATTGAGGTCCGACTATGCAAAGTTGCAGTGGATGGACGTAACGGGGTAACAGCAAGCCATTCCGACAACCCATCTGTGCTAATCTAAATAAATGACCGTATGGGAAACCCTGGGGTACCTCATATTCTGATCTACTGTATTCGCGCTTCTGGCTGTACCCAAGTCTTATTTTTTTATATTTTCACTCGGCTTTTGAATGTTGCTACGCCGGATTCCACTCGCTACTGGGGCTTGCCCAAGACCAGAGTCCACCGGTGGACGGACAGAGTCGCTCAGGTAGATCTTTACGTTACATTCCTGCAAGATGTGAGACAATGCCACGTTTATTTGACCAAACATACTTTGGTTATTATCAATATGTTGGTAGCATTTGAGTGACATGGCGGCCGCGGGCGCGCGTAAGAGGAGGTGGGCCCATCACATCTATTCAGACCCTTGGGAGGACGGAGAAGGGACTAAGGGGAGGGAGTAGACGCAAAGCAACAGAGACGGACAGAGGCGTCTCCAGCTGTTCGTCCATCCAGGCTGTGCCGTAATGAGCCCATGTTTGGCTCGATGGAGCATCTCCGCCGCCTCATCTAACTTGTCCAAAGTCTAACAAGCCAAACTGCTATTTAGATTTACCTCCCACCAGCGCCGAGACGGATCCAAACATCTGAGCACATAACAGTGTGGTGCTCCCTTAAATGGACTCTTTGGCATTTGGAATTTGGGCTGTTTAGCCGTCTTTAACAGACACTTGTCAGCATGAGGCAAGCATTTTTACTTTTAACTTTGCCTTAAAATGTCCTGGTGGCATTGTTAGCGTGGCTGAGCGCGTCCTCTGCTCAAGGCCTGCTGGGTCCTTTGGCTGCAAGGACCAAAACAAGTAAGTCATTTTGACTCTACCTGCTCCAAACATGAACATTTACACACATCCATGCAAAAAAGCAACATCATCAAAGGTTGTTTTTTTTTTGTTTTTTTTTGTCTTTGAATGTTCCGAGAGCAACATGGTTACCTAACTATATTAGTATGATATGAATAGATCTCAGAAATCCCCGGAGAAAAACCCACGCATGTACGGGGAGACCATGCAAACGCCACACAGAGACGGCCGAGTGTGGAATTGAACTCGGGTCTCCTAGCTGTGAGGCCTGCGTGCTAACCGCTCATTCGCCATGCCGCCGGTCTTGTACTAATTGAATACAAATGAACGAGGGACGCATTTTATATGTGGAATTATAATACAGGGATATTTTTGGCCAAGGTTATCATAATGTCAGAATGTCAGACTGGCCAATGTCTACTCACAATTAAAAATACAAGCTACTGCTGCTGCAGCAACCTTCGTCAAGTAGAAATTCAACTCTGAATACTACCTACTACCTAATACCACGTTGTATGCTTTAGCCCAGGGGTGGGCAAACTACGGCCCGGGGGCCACATGCGGCCCACTAAGAGTTTGAATCCGGCCCGCCAGTTGCTTTCTATGGTAATGGTAATGGTGAATGAGAGAAAGTGCGGTTTTAAGTGTGACAAAAATATCAATATACCTAACTAGAAGTGGAACCTCGGTTAGCATGTTTTTGGGTTAACATTGAAAATGTACATCAACATTTTGCACGTGTTTGTACATTTTCAGGTTAGCCTGCAATATGGTAATGGTAATGGTTTAATTTCATTTGAACATGCATCAGATTACAATTGAACGCATCCCATAATCAGTTCACAGTTCCACATGTCCAAAAGGAGTAGGAAGAAGCAAAGCTTATTAAATCCTACCCCTCCATCTGGTACTTTTACAATCACTAACTTTTACATTTGTTCACTTCCTGCTTTCCTAATATGGTTTAAGGTTTTTTTTTTTTTGGGGGGGGGTTGTCACGTACGATAAGTTGATAAGAATCAAAGGTTCTTATTGGATTCCATAGAAAATGCATACGGGTCATTTTTGACCCACTTATGGAAGGTTGGGGTAGTAACACAAAAACTAAAATTTCTTAAAATGTATAAAAGGTAAGTTCAAAATGTGAATGGCATGATATCAAAAACATGTTTTTTGAGGAATACCTGGAATATGAAATGAAAAAAAATTCTAAGGGTTAAATATATATTCTGGCCCCCCCGGGCAATTTTGTTAACTCAAAGCGGCCCGCGAGTCAAAATGTTTGCCCACCCCTGCTTTAGCCCATCACTACCTGCTGTATTAGTATTCTGTTGTAAGACCAGACTGTAGCTTCACTTCTGCATCATATGACAACCACGGTGCGTTCAATGACTGATGAACAAAGTGCCAAACCACATTAGCGAAGCGTAGAATTTTGGTCTTTTTTTTTTTTGTACAATGATGCTGTGCATATGCATTATATACGTGTTTACATTTTCTCAGCACCTCTTGCAGCCTCCCAAATGACCAACAACTTATTTATCAATAATGAAGTCAGACTGAATGACACAACTTTGTTCCAAAAGCGATCAGGATGTTATATTTTACTTGAATATGTTCCCAAAGGACACGCTTTAATAGCGAGTGTACGTTGTATGAGGAAGTGAGCCACCCGGCCGCCTCGTTTTTGGACTATTTTTAGTGTTTGGGGTCAGTGTGCTAACTAAGCGGCCACTAAGTGGGAGGGGATAAAATATCGGGACCCCAAATGCATGTGTGATCCTCTTAAGCAACGGCACACTGTTTTTTTAGGACACTGACGTGCATGTTAGCGCTGCGGCACTTTAAGCCATTCAAATGAAGGTGCAGGAGTAATTTTAAGGTCAGACGACGACATGATGCTGCGTTTATCTGCATGAATGCGTGATTTCCAGGCCAGAGATCCAATTCTCTTAATAGGAAAGGTGAGTCGTCTCAGCAGCTTAGTTTGTTTTTGTCAGGGACAGATGTTCAATGACATCAAGTTTTAAAAGGTCACGAGTCAGCCGTCACGTCAATCATTGGAGGATCATTTGTAGTTCAGTGAGCCCAACCAGTTGTCAGCCAAGTGCTGAGGGCGGGGGTTGGGGAGGGGGTGCCCTCGCATGACCTTAACATGACGTGGCGAAGCTTCGTGCCCTTTTCTTTCATATTCAGTCGCTCACACTATTTGAACCGCCACATACGAGGGTGGGTGCTTCAAATGTGTAGTGTACGGTGGCGGTGCAGATGTCCGATATTGGCTTCTTTGATGAAAACTGATATTGCCCAACTCTCAATTTGTGATACCGATATACATAACATGACATTGTATGCAGCATTTTTGTGTTTTTATGTATTTTATATATCGGTTTTCATTCATTCATTTTCTACCGCCTATCCTCATCAAGCCTATCCCAGCTCCCTATCCCGGGCGAGAGGCGGGGTACAATCACAGAACACATATAGACAAACAACCATTCACACTCACATTCATACCTATGGACAATTTGGAGTCACCAATTAACCTAGCATGTTTTAGAATGTGGATGCCGGAGTACCCGGATAAAACCCACCCGAGTATGGAATTGAACTCAGGTCTCCTAGCTGTGAGGTCTGCGTGCTAACCACTTGACCACCGTGCAGCCTGCTTCTGATTCTGTTTTCAAAACATCCCCTCCAGTAGCGGCCATTTTAGAGGATTTTGACTGATCTTTCAAGGCACGTGGAATATTGTCTTGTATGGCTAGCTAAAAATGGAACATACCAAAACAAAGATGGGACTCTCAGCTTTCATCAGAAAGCTTGTTGTTTCTACTGTTTTCCGTGTTTTAGCAGCAGTAGAACATAGGTAAGTTTATAGAAAAAAAAAGGTAATTTGCATAGCGGGACTAACCAATCAGATCAGATAATGGAAATCCTAGTCAAAACAGTCCGGAATATGCAAACTCCACACAGAGATGGCCGAGGGTGGGATTGAACCCGGGTCTTCTAGCTGTGAGGTCTGTGCTCTAACCACTTAATCGGTTTTCACGATCGGGAAAAAAAATCTGATACCGATGTCAACCGATACTGCACGATACCGGGACATCCCTAGCAGAAACGCATCAATATTGGTTGATTTCTGGACAGAGTATTATGGGATAGATGGGCGCCGACTGAACCGCCAAAGAATCCACCCAGTTTATAAGAAAGCACAATTCCAGGGATATAGTTTCAAGCTGCATTTTGAGCAGACTATATTCACAAAAAAAACTTTAAAACTAACCAATTCTGGCTGGCAACATTCAGGACTTTTAAGGACTTTGTGTAAAGTCATGCACTTGGTCAAGTGTGGGCGGCCGATATCACTTGTTAGCGCCGATATTTCACCTGCAGTGTCATGGCCACCGGTCTGAATGGTCCCACAATAGATGTCCCACAGTGGAGTATTTGCTGGAATTTGTAGTAATTGTGTTTGTCCAGCGTGTCTCTCACAGAATGTGTGGCTCCACGAAGCACTATTGTGCACCGAGTCCACTCTTTACATATACACTGTACCTCTCCACTTGTCCACCGTGGTACACATGCAACAACGTAACATTGGGGGGTGAGGGACAAGAGGACACGACACTAGCGTAGCGACGTGAGCTACAGTGTAACATTACTCTCACATTGGCCTTCTCACTGAAGAAAAGTAAAAATAATCAAACTGGGGCGACCGTGGCTCTGGAGGTCATCCAGAAAGCGGAAGTTTGGAGGCTCAGTCCTCGCTCCCTTCACCCACTTTGCCTCCGGGGCTGCCCACACTGATGTATGAATGCGAATGAATGTTTAGTGGTGGTCGGAGAGCCTGTGGGCGCAAATTGGCAGCCATGTTTCCATCAGACTACACAAGGGCAGCTGTGTCTACGGGTGTAGAATACCACCACCAATGTGTGAATGAAGTTCATTTCATTGTGAAGCGCTTCAGGTGCCTAATCCATTATTATTCAACTCCGACTCCATCTCCATTGAGCGGTGGTCCACCGGGTGGACCATCATCTCGCTAGAGGCGGGTCAAAGGGAGTCCAACTCCTCAACGAAGGAGGCTATTCCATTCTAGACGTCATAAAAACACTGCCATTGAACACTGACCGTTAGAGGGTCCTCACACCTTCGCAATTCACCATTAATAGCCTCACAGATTTGCTGATTTATTCTCATAGTCACTACTAATTAATGCTTGCATGTTTATGCTTTATTGGATATTGTTATTTTTTGTCAAGATGAGAGATTTGGCATTGTTGGCCTTTTGCTAAAAATCTTTTCTCCACAGAAAAGTCTTCTCATTCACATTAAATACACGGACATTGAGATAAAATGTGTAGCATATATTTAGCATCATTAAAGCAGACACATTTGACATGTTTATCTTAATGCATGACTGATAACGGTTTTCATACATTGTGAGGTGGTCCTTGAACGCACCACAGTGGGATGGAAAGGTGAAACTTGTGTCCAACTTCTACACCGTGAGTCCGATTCCATTTGTTCGTCGATCATCTTAAATGTGAAACTACGATGACCCATAAAGACACAGAACTGTAAAGCCATCTCGGCACCAAGAAGGTGCACCTGCTCCTCGGACCATTTGTCGTCATCATGATGCCGAGCGCTAGTGCCGCGGTACGCCGAGGTACGCCGAGGCCTATATATTCACACAATCAGTGATGACACCTCACAAAGACAACACAATGTTGCTCACCGGGAGAGTAGAGCCGAGCCAGCTGCCGGGCTCCGGCATGCTGCGGTCCCCAGCGGGGTGCCGCGCTTCGTGCAGCCGCCCCGTGCTCATTTCCGTTCGGATCCTCCTCCGCCATGGACCGGTGCCTGATGTCGGTCTCGGAGAGCAGCGACGCCGCCATGGTAGCAACAGACGTGGCCGTCCTCTTTGCCTGTTGGCCCGGTGTCGTCTTTCAGCTAGCACACGCCATCGTGTGTGGGTCAATATGTGTTTTGTTGGGGGGGTTGGCCTCTGCTGGATGAGCGTGTGGCGGCGGCGGCGGCCGGCGGCCGGCGGCGGTGAGCGCCCGGAAATAGACTCACCGAGCTGCGGTGTGCACCTCTGTCACGCCTGGCGGTCACTCGCAATTGTGTGCCCGAAAGCTGTTTGTCGCCACTCATCAAATGTTAGCTTTAAGTTCAGCCATTTAACTCCAAAGCCGTGTTTCTACTTCCTGTTCAACTGTCACGATATTAGGGACCGTCTGCATTTTGCTTTCTTGCTGAAACGCGTACAACGTCAACGACCCCCCTTTTAATCGACACTAATCGACGTGGGTCTGCTTGGCTTTCATCCACGGAGATCAGGGCTGTAACGGTGCTAACAATTAGCACACTTCCGTACTTACCGTTTTGCACTAAGTGAATTTTATTGATATATATTTAGCATTTTTTTATTGAACACAAATAGAATAAGGCACAACTACTTAAAAAACACTATGAAACAATTGTGTACAAAAAACAAATACAATATAAGAAAAAAAATAGGTATGGCATATAAATCATAAATAATGTGTTTTTGTTCCAAGCGGTATTAATAGCTTTTTAGTGTCCATATTGTTGGGCAGATTGAAGTTTGTGTCAATTTCAATAGTGAATTCTTGCATTTGAGTAATAATTAGCATGGGTAATAATAAATAGGGGCTTTCACTCACACATGAGACCTACGGTAGCGCTCATCTTCTCTTCTCTGGACTTTTTTCCGGACGCCACAAGCAATCAGAGAATATGGTTTTACCCCAGTCTTCAGGAGTCCAATACCTGTATCTTATGCAGAATACCAAAACAATACAATGGATGCTTGAGGTGGAATCGTCCTTGCCTGTGAACATCTTTTCCTGTTTCCTTGTAGGTAGCCATGGTTAACAGAGGAAAAACAAAGATTTCACCAGCACCCTTGTGTGTTCAATCCCGATGACAGAATCATCTCCTGTTTTTCAATTTGTCAACACTGTCACCAGAGAATCAGTTACATAATGTCTGCTGTTGCTTTTGTGGCGGGGCTGAAATGCAGTGGAAATGATTTTCCGGGATGAAGAGAGAGTAGACTTTGTGAAAATGAATATTTGTATCTTGAAAGGAGATGTATTTTATTTAGCGAACCCCACAAAAAGTGGTTGAGTCGCCACTGAAGGCCCAGGATGGTTTGATGGAAAATGATACGAAAATCATAAACATTGTAAGTCATCTCGATGGTGGGAAAATAAATGTACATTTATGAATGGCGACCAAGTTCTATCTTGGTAGCTTCTCTGTGTACGCTCCAGCAATGGTACCTCTCTGTTATGATGACACATTAACTATGTACACTGTATGCAGTGTAGTATTTTTTTGTACAAGGAAAATGCATTACTACACCGAGGAAGCAGTAAAGCTTGCATAGTGACTCCCAAATGGCTACACCGTGCATGACATGTTGCATAAATGCATTCATACAAAGACTTGTAATGTATTTTGTTTGTAATGTTTAACAAATATTATCGGTTCGCACCAGGGCCTGCAAAGCCTTCTCTGCTGGCGTAGACAGTATCATAATTTACTGACCAATATTTCCAACATAATTTCTTCACAATATAGTGTTATCCTTATTTTGTAGCAAAGTGCCACCAGTAGTCATTCGCCCCAATGGCCTTCAGAATCAAGAGTGCAGGCCCATGTCATTTGTTATTTCCATAAACAATAAAAGAACTCACAGCACACAGAAGCATCTTCATTTGTCATGTATTTTATTTCTTTTTATCTGTTTTTGTCTGTACTATATTAATGCAATCTGGTTAATTCACATTTAAAAATCAGTCATTGACCAGACGCACTGAAATTGCTGATATTCTTTTTTTTTTTTTTTTTTTTTTTTTTTTTACAATAATCACAGAGACTGAAAAACCCAGTCCTGGGGGGTTAGGGTGGGGGGAGGAGAAAAAAAAAAAAAAAAGAAACGTCTGCATGATTTTCCGCTTTTTAATTTGTTCCTTTGTCCTTCTTTCGTAGTAATTACAAAAAAGCAAAGAAAAAAATAACAATAATGATAGAAAGGAGATTTGGGAACGGACTTACTTAAGAAACTTACGACTGGCAAACGATCACAACACAGCACAAGTACCTACCGACGCGGGAACTCAAAGGCAGAAAAATGAAAGAAGAAAATCATACGGCAGAAAACAAACGGAGGGGAAGAGAAAATGACCATTTTCTAGAAACTATTGAACATAGTCCCAAACAAAAGGTGGTTTTCTGCTTTTTTTCTTTTCTCTGTTAAAAAAATAACAATCCACACGACCATGGTAACAGAATTTGGCAGGGACGATTAAAAATACTGCACATACAATACCTTGTTTCCTTCCTCTCTTTCCTTCCCTTCGTCTCCTTTATTTAATAGCATTTGCCATTAATATTCCTTCCCCCCGCTGCTGCTAATAGCCACACCCAGTGGTGCGATCGTTACACTTTTACATGTGAGTGGCAAATGACACTTTGATTGGCTGTGATGTGGAGATGTAGCTCCCCCGCCGGCTCCGGGTCGGGGGCCCCGACTGAGCCCAGAGTTCCTGCCGGGCCTCGGTCTCACTGCGCGTGCTGACTCAGTGTGTGGTTCTGGAGGGGACGGGGGCAGAGAGGGGAGAAGTGAGAACACATGATGGGAGAAATAATGGGCTACGTGAGCACTGCGCTGCCCCCCCCCCCCCCCCCACCCACCACCCCCCCTCCTGCACAATAATGTCTGAGACAGACAGCGACGACTCCTCATTTCATCACATGTGACATCAAATGACAGGCAAGAAACAAAGGAAGTGGAGAAAATGGAACATTTACTCCTACAGTTTGCCTCGGTGATTGCACCACATTGCAGAATGTGGCAGTAGAAGACACTATAGGGAGGTTTCAGTTCCCAACTAAAAGGCAGAAAAAGAGGTTTTTGGAAAAGATGCATGCTTTCACTTTGACACAAATTTAGTATATTTAGCCAAAATATCGCTGCACGGCGACCGAGTGGTTAGCGCACAGACCTCACAGCTAGGAGACCCGAGTTCAATTCCACGATCGGCCATCTCTGAGTGGAATTTGTGCATGTGTGGGTTTTCTCCGGGTACTCCGGTTCGGTTTCCTCCCACATTCCAAAAACATGCTAGGTTAATTAGCCACTCCAAATTGTCCATAGGTATGATGTGAGTGTGAATGGTTGTTTGTCTATATGTGCCCTGTGATTGGCTGGCCACCAGTCCAGGGTGTACCCTCTTGCCCGAAAACAGCTGGGATAGGCTCCAGCACCCTCTGCGACCCTCGTGAGGATAAGCGGTAGAAAATGAATGAATAGCCAAAATATTAAATGATAAAGAACACAAATTATTTATTTACAAATGAAATATTTACAATTTTCAATTTGGAATTGAACCGTGTGGGTGTCCACACATAAGCTTCCCTTTGTGACCTTCTTCACGCTACACTCCTCCATCCTTTTTTAGTGGGAAAGATGCATGCCAAGCTCTTATCAAACGCACTTCCGCCAACTTGTGGCCGTTTTCACGGCTTAAAAACGCACCAAACATGATCTCCTCTATTGTGCACTTGCATCATCACCCTTCTTTTTTTGCCTCTCGTGCAGAAAAACGTAAACGATGCTTAATAGAAGGCAAAGCAGTAAAGTGGAACATGTTGACAACGACCTAGCTTACGTCAACATACATTTGTTGACATAAAATCCGAGACCCAAAGTGTGCTGTATTTCAGAATGTCTTCAACTAAGATTTCCATTATGTGATCTGATTGGTTAGTCCCGCTATGCAAATGACCCATTTTTTGCTATAAACTTACCTATGTTCTACTGCTGATTACTAAAGAATGGAAAACGGTAGAATCAAACATTTTTTTTCCAATGAAAGCTGAGAGTCCCATCTTTGTTTTGGTATGTTCCATTTTTAGCTAGCCATACAAGACAATATTCCATGTGTCTTGAAAGATCAGTCAAAATCCTCTAAAATGGCCGCTACTGGAGGGGATGTTTTGAAAAAAGAATCAGAAGCAGGCTGCACGGCGGGCGAGTGGTTAGCTAGGAGACCTGAGTTCAATTCCAGGGTGGGTTTTCTCCGGGTACTCCGGTTTCCTCCCACATTCCAAAAACATGCTAGGTTAATTAGCCACTCCAAATTGTCCATAGGTATGAATGTGAGTGTGAATGGTTGTTTGTCTATATGTGCCCTGTGATTGGCTGGCCACCAGTCTAGGGTGTACCCCGCCTCTCGCCTGAAGACAGCTGGGATAGGCTCCAGCACCCTCTGCGACCCTCGTGAGGCTAAGCGGTAGAAAATGAATGAATAGCCAAAATATCAAATAATAAAGAACACAAATTATTTATATACAAATGAAATATTTACAATTTTCAATTTGGAATTGAACCGTGTGGGTGTCCACACATAAGCTTCCCTTTGTGACCTTCTTCACGCTACACTCCTCCATCCTTTTTTAGTGGGAAAGATGCATGCCAAGCTCTTATCAAACGCACTTCCGCCAACTTGTGGCCGTTTTCACGGCTTAAAAACGCACCAAACATGATCTCCTCTATTGTGCACTTGCATCATCACCCTTCTTTTTTTGCCTCTCGTGGAGAAAAACGTAAAAGACGCTTAATAGAAGGCAAAGCAGTAAAGTGGAACATGTTGACAACGACCTAGCTTACGTCGACATACATTTGTTGACATAAAATCCGAGACCCAAAGTGTGCTGTATTTCAGAATCTGATTGGTTAGTCCCGCTATGCAAATGACCCATATATGTTCTACTGCTGATTACTAAAGAACGGAAAACGGTAGAAACAAACATTTTTTTTCCAATGAAAGCTGAGAGTCCCATCTTTGTTTTGGTATGTTCCATTTTTAGCTAGCCATACAAGACAATATTCCATGTGTCTTGAAAGATCAGTCAAAATCCTCTAAAATGGCCGCTATTGGAGGGGATGTTTTGAAAAAAGAATCAGAAGCAGGCTGCACGGCGGGCGAGTGGTTAGCTAGGAGACCTGAGTTCAATTCCAGGGTGGGTTTTCTCCGGGTACTCCGGTTTCCTCCCACATTCCAAAAACATGCTAGGTTAATTAGCCACTCCAAATTGTCCATAGGTATGAATGTGAGTGTGAATGGTTGTTTGTCTATATGTGCCCTGTGATTGGCTGGCCACCAGTCTAGGGTGTACCCCGCCTCTCGCCTGAAGACAGCTGGGATAGGCTCCAGCACCCTCTGCGACCCTCGTGAGGATAAGCGGTAGAAAATGAATGAATAGCCAAAATATTAAATGATAAAGAACACAAATTATTTATATACAAATGAAATATTTACAATTTTCAATTTGGAATTGAACCGTGTGGGTGTCCACACATAAGCTTCCCTTTGTGACCTTCTTCACGCTACACTCCTCCATCCTTTTTTAGTGGGAAAGATGCATGCCAAGCTCTTATCAAACGCACTTCCGCCAACTTGTGGCCGTTTTCACGGCTTAAAAACGCACCAAACATGATCTCCTCTATTGTGCACTTGCATCATCACCCTTCTTTTTTTGCCTCTCGTGGAGAAAAACGTAAAAGACGCTTAATAGAAGGCAAAGCAGTAAAGTGGAACATGTTGACAACGACCTAGCTTACGTCGACATACATTTGTTGACATAAAATCCGAGACCCAAAGTGTGCTGTATTTCAGAATCTGATTGGTTAGTCCCGCTATGCAAATGACCCATTTATGTTCTACTGCTGATTACTAAAGAACGGAAAACGGTAGAAACAAACATTTTTTTTCCAATGAAAGCTGAGAGTCCCATCTTTGTTTTGGTATGTTCCATTTTTAGCTAGCCATACAAGACAATATTCCATGTGTCTTGAAAGATCAGTCAAAATCCTCTAAAATGGCCGCTATTGGAGGGGATGTTTTGAAAAAAGAATCAGAAGCAGGCTGCACGGCGGGCGAGTGGTTAGCTAGGAGACCTGAGTTCAATTCCAGGGTGGGTTTTCTCCGGGTACTCCGGTTTCCTCCCACATTCCAAAAACATGCTAGGTTAATTAGCCACTCCAAATTGTCCATAGGTATGAATGTGAGTGTGAATGGTTGTTTGTCTATATGTGCCCTGGGATTGGCTGGCCACCAGTCCAGGGTGTACCCCGCCTCTCGCTTGAAGACAGCTGGGATAGGCTCCAGCACCCCTTGAATGAATGAGAAAGAATGTGTCGGCATCGTTGCGAGTATTAAGAAAACGAATACCTTGAAAGTCTTTAATTTATTTTAAAAAAAAGGGTGGCTAGTCATCCCATGTTATACACAGGAAGTAAGGAAAACATCACGCATGATCTCCCTCACATGCACACACGCCTCCACAGCCAGTCCTCGGTGGCTCCTGCATATCAGCTGCAACAGGAGCTGAACTGATAATCTGGATTTGTTGGTTTGGAACGTAAAGCCATCACATCTAAAGCAGGGGAAATACTGTGTGTGTGTTTGTGTGTGTGTGTGTGTGTGTGTGTGTGTGTGTGTTTGTGTGTGTGTGTGATGGCGAGATGATTGCAAAGATTTCTGTGGGAATTCATGTGTGTGTATCATAGAGAAATTTCCTCCACTCATTTTCCCCGGGTTGTACAGTTTATCCCAGCGAAACCTTCCTTATTTCTCGGTACTCCCACGGAACTCCCACAGAGATGTTCCCCAATCGACGCCCACCCTGCACCCCGGGGCTCCCATCAGCACCCCTAAAAAGCAGCTTTCTGCGATGAATCACCCCGGCTCACAGACCGATGGGCCCCACTACAGACGGGATGTTATGAAGATGAGAAGAAGGGATGGTAGAAAGAAAGAAAAGAAAGGGGGCGGACACAGCACAGAGGCGAGGCGGGGGGGGGGGGGGGGGGGGGGCTGCTCGGGGACCCAAATATGAAGGATTTTATGGTGGTTTTGGCTTGATAATACTTATTTGTCATTCCACGCTCCTTATCTTGCTGAGCATGTCTCCTTGTGTTTGTGTTGAGAGTCTAGTGAAGTTCTAGCACGTCCAGGCGAGCGTAAATTTCGTATTCGTGCAGCGACGTCAACCTAACACGATGCCTGACTGTGTTGCCGTGCACACGTGCACGTGTCCAGTCAGGTCACAGATGCTGGGAAACTACCCACCCACCACAATGGGGACACTTCCTCTCCCAACCAGTAGAGGTCAGGCTCATTCCTCTTTAGGAGGCGAGAGGAGCGTCCCACCAAGACGACATCACTGCTTGGTTCTTGTGCATCATTTCCACCTCCGAGACCACAGAGGGAATTCAAATAAAGAAGAAGTCAAATTACAAGAAGGTAAGTGAAGGTAAGAAAGAGAGGGGGCGTGTATTGATTCGGAGACGGAACATAAGGGCGGCGGAGGAGGGCGAGATGGAGGGATGCTCCCCGGAGGCAGAGCAGCTGAGGCCAGCGGGGGGGGGGGGGGGGGGGATGACCAAACAGGATGAGAATGTAACAACACATGGATGACATCCACATGCCATTTACAGTACATCTCATATCCTGCGTACACTGCTTTAAAACACCTTTAAATATGAATGGGGGGTGTAGCGCCCCCCTCTACACACACACATAATCTCAGCATGTCGACATTCAAACTGTGGCCCCGGGGCCATTTTTTATTGGCCCTCGGCACATTCATAAAATACTATTCAACAAGAAACATACAAAAATAATTAGTATAATAATAATAATAATAATAATAATTTAAAAAAATGTTAATAAAATAATAATTTAGTAAAATAAAGACAATATTAGGGAAATACATACAAAATATTTAAATACATATTGTTGATGGCATTATAATATTACAAGAACAAATATAACACACACATATATATGTATGTAACTAGTTACTTTTGTAGTGGAGTAACTCGGTTACTTTTTTGTAACTAGCAACTAGTTACTTTGGTAGTGGAGTAACTCGGTTACTTTTTTGTAACTAGCAACTAGTTACTTTGGTAGTGGAGTAACTCGGTTACTTTTTTGTAACTAGCAACTAGTTACTTTGGTAGTGGAGTAACTCGGTTACTTTTTTGTAACTAGCAACTAGTTACTTTGGTAGTGGAGTAACTCGGTTACTTTTTTGTAACTAGCAACTAGTTACTTTGGTAGTGGAGTAACTCGGTTACTTTTTTGTAACTAGCAACTAGTTACTTTGGTAGTGGAGTAACTCGGTTACTTTTTTGTAACTAGCAACTAGTTACTTTGGTAGTGGAGTAACTCGGTTACTTTTTTGTAACTAGCAACTAGTTACTTTGGTAGTGGAGTAACTCGGTTACTTTTTTGTAACTAGCAACTAGTTACTTTGGTAGTGGAGTAACTCGGTTACTTTTTTGTAACTAGCAACTAGTTACTTTGGTAGTGGAGTAACTCGGTTACTTTTTTGTAACTAGCAACTAGTTACTTTGGTAGTGGAGTAACTCGGTTACTTTTTTGTAACTAGCAACTAGTTACTTTGGTAGTGGAGTAACTCGGTTACTTTTTTGTAACTAGCAACTAGTTACTTTGGTAGTGGAGTAACTCGGTTACTTTTTTGTAACTAGCAACTAGTTACTTTGGTAGTGGAGTAACTCGGTTACTTTTTTGTAACTAGCAACTAGTTACTTTGGTAGTGGAGTAACTCGGTTACTTTTTTGTAACTAGCAACTAGTTACTTTGGTAGTGGAGTAACTCGGTTACTTTTTTGTAACTAGTAACTAGTTACTTTGGTAGTGGAGAAACTCAGTTACTTTTTTTGGAACTAGTTACTTTTGTGGTGGAGTGACTCAGTTACTTTTTGTAACTAGCAACTAGTTACTTTGGTAGTGGAGTAACTCGGTTACTTTTTTGTAACTAGCAACTAGTTACTTTGGTAGTGGAGTAACTCGGTTACTTTTTTGTAACTAGCAACTAGTTACTTTTGTAGTGGAGTAACTTGGTTACTTTTTTGTAACTAGTTACTTTTGTCGTGGAGCAACTCGGTTACTTTTTTGTAACTAGTAACTATAACTAATTCTTTCATTCATTCATTTTCTACCGCTTATCCTCACCAGGGGTGCTGGAGCCTATCCCAGCTGTCTTCGGGCGAGAGGCGGGGTACACCCTGGACTGGTGGCCAGCCAATCCCAGGGCACATATAGACAAACAACCATTCACACTCACATTCATACCTATGGACAATTTGGAGTCGCTAATTAACCTAGCATGTTTTTGGAATGTGGGAGGAAACCGGAGTACCCGGAGAAAACCCACACATGCACAAATTCCACTCAGAGATGGCCGAGGTTGGAATCGAACTCGGGTCTCCTAGCAGTGAGGCCTGCGCGCTAACCACTCGTCCACCGTGCAGCCGTAACCATTATTTCGTCATTATTTTGCAGATGTTTGGCTGTACATGTCCAATTCCTTATATGTGGTGTGTATCTCCACAGTGCAGCTGCAATGACAATAAATGTCAGAAGCAATTGATTGCGTCTCTTCCTCAGAAGAAGCGTTTCCCGGGCCAGACTAGACCAGTCCACATCCAGGCCTGTCATTGTTTTTCCTAAACTGCTTAGAGAGAGCGAGTGGAAAAACCAGCAGAGCCCAGGCCCCGTGGGAAATATGGCCCTGTCACATTACCTACACACACACACACACACACACACACACACACACACACACACACATTGCATTTCTAGCTAAGAGCACATACATGCATAGGCAAACAAAAAAGTGCAATTCCCAATAATGTATGCAGACTGAATATGTGCACACACACACGGTCTCATGTGGAAAGGTAGAAGGGGAAAACGGGGGAGAGAAGAGGGGGAGATAAAGAGAAAATGTAATCTGCTTTGTCGAGCTCGCTCTTCGCCGTTATCTTAGCGCCGCACGCTAAACGCGTACACGGGCGTTTGTGTTGATGTCGACGCTGCCGATGCTCGGGGCTTCTTGTCTCTTCTACTGGCGCCGTGCGTGTTGGTGGACTGATCATGTCCACGGTTAGGATAGCCTTTGTAACATCACTGTCCTCCCTTGAGCGTGTGGAAGTGGTACTTTTTTTTTTTGTCCTTCATCCCCACTCTATTTGAAACAATCTCTTACGTTAGAATGGGTACATTGGAGAGGCTAACTACTGGCTAACTAGTTAGCTTGCTAGCTCCTCCAGTTCCGTTCCCACAGTGAATGCTAGATGACTTCATTCATTCCACACAACATCCAGCTCTACAATACTACAATACCTCACAGGATTTCCATGCTTTAACTATGAAAATAGTCGGCACGGCGGACGAGTGGTTAGCGCACAGACCTCACAGCTAGGAGACCAAGGTTCGATTCCACCCTCGACCATCTCTGTGTGGAGTTTGCATGTTCTCCCCGTGCATGCGTGGGTTTTCTCCGGGTACTCCGGTTTCCTCCCACATTCCAAAAACATGCTAGGTTAATTAGCCACTCCAAATTGTCCATAGGTATGAATGTGAGTGTGAATGGTTGTTTGTCTATATGTGCCCTGGGATTGGCGGCTGGCCACCAGTCCAGGGTGTACCCCGCCTCTCGCCCGAAGACAGCTGGGATAGGCTCCAGCAAATGAATGAAGTATGAAAATATACATGGTTTAAATGTTCATATTTACTAATATCACAGTTGGGTGTGGGACTATTTAAGATAATAGTGATATCATGAACGAGTCATGATAAATGACTGTCATGGCGCAGAATAAGACATTGGAATAATGTACACTTCAGGTGAAGACGTGTGTGAACGCAACTCTGGCGTATCAAAGTGTAACAACAGACATGTAACTTTACAGTGTGCCCACAAGGCATGCTTGGTAGTGGTACCTCCCCTCAACTCTACAGTATAATGGTACAATTGATGTACTACAGCGTGAGTCTAAAATCAGCGTGTCATTAGGCACAAACGCATGGCGGCCACAGATAGATTACAGTCCTGTGGGGAAGCACCAAGTGTCAAACGTGTGTATACCGTATGTGGGGGTAATTGGAGCAAGCCCAAATCTTGTGTGTGTGGGTCCCATCCCGGCTGCCATTTTGAACAGCAAATGAAAAATCACCTTAGTGGCCTTGCGGTCTTCTTTGAGTTCAACGTATTTTTAGCCCAGTTTGACATTCCTCCAACAACGCGTGCGTGAGTGTATGTGTCTGAGACCAGCAGATGGGCAAGCCCTCTTCCTGTCCTCCCTGGCTTGTCTTTAGCCCCACCCGCCCAGGACAGGATGCTGCCTCGGGAGCAGCTTGAAAATAAACGCACCCTGTGCCCCGAACATCCGACCTGCACGCATTCCCTGATCCGCGCACGCTTCCTTCTTTCCCCACGAGCTTTGACCATGCCTCCATCTCGGCAGTCGAGCAGGAAATGACACCCCTTTCACAGTAAAGCATCCTTCGCAGATCCATCAAAAACATCCACAAGCTGTCGAGCGAGTCACAATCCTGATTTGCTGTGTTTTCTTCCCTCGGGGACTTCGCCTCTCCTGGCCCGAGACAGAAATGTTTGAGGCGGTAAAAACACCCAAAATACACTCACAGCACGAAGGGCACGCACCCAAAACCACAACACGGGATGCCATCGCACACACCGCTTCGCAGCAAAGGTGCGAGTTCCCTGCTGGAGGCTGTTACACAAAGGAGGAAGTGACCTCACTTCCAGCACACACAGCTAATCACCCCGCGGCACCGCGTGACACGCTTGAGTCACAGCGCTCACGCTGAGAACCGCACGCATACGCACAACACGGGATGATCTTTCCCAGGCGCACACGGGGACAAATGTACTCAGAGGAATGTGGTCCGCGTAGACTGTGGTGAGGCTCCGTGCCAGATGAGGACTGGGGCCTGCAGACTTGGCTGACAAGGCGAAATAGCAGCCAAAACACAACCAAATACGCCAGGCCTGACATGGAATACTGACATGGAATACTGACATGGAATACTGTCATGGAATACTGACATGGAATACTGTCATGGAATACTGACATGGAATACTGTCATGGAATACTGACATGGAATACTGACATGGAATACTGACATGGAATACTGTCATGGAATACTGACATGGAATACTGACATGGAATACTGTCATGGAATACTGACATGGAATACTGTCATGGAATACTGACATGGAATACTGTCATGGAATACTGACATGGAATACTGACATGGAATACTGTCATGGAATACTGACATGGAATACTGTCATGGAATACTGACATGGAATACTGACATGGAATACTGTCATGTCACGGCACCCCGCAAATCGGAACATTTGTGGTCCAAATCGTTGCTTTATAACAAAAACAATTCAAACAGAGATGGTAGTCATAAGGCTGCACGGTGGTAGAGTGGTTAGCGCGCAGACCTCACAGCTAGGAGACCCGAGTTCAATCCCCCGTTTCTGTGTGGAGTTTGCATGTTCTCCCCGTGCATGCTAGGTTAATTAGCCACTCCAAATTGTCCATTGGTATGAATGTGAGTGTGAATGGTTGTTTGTCTATATGTGCCCTGGGATTGGCTGGCCACCGCCTATCAGCCGAAGACAGCTGGGATAGGCTCCAGCACCCCCGCAGCAAACAAGCGGTAGAAAATGAATGAATGAAAAATAGACATTTCAATTAGTGTATCAATTACTCAAGGCTGCACGGCGACCGAGTGGTTAACACACAGGCCTCACAGCTAGGAGATCCGAGTTCAACTCCAACCTCGACCATTCCAACCTCCGTTACTCCGGTTTCCTCCCACATTCCAAAAACATGCTAGGTTAATTAGCGACTCCAAATTGTCCATAGGTATGAATGTGAGTGTGAATGGTTGTTTGTCTATATGTGCCCTGTGATTGGCTGGCCATCAGTCCAGGGTGTACCCCGCCTCTTGACTGAAGACAGCTGGGATAGGCTCCAGCAACCCCAGCGAACCTCGTAAGGATAAACGGTAGAAAACGAACAAATGAATGGTAGTCATTAATACGTACATAAGGGCTAATGTCAGACTTTCCTCGAACGCACCATAGTTACGTGAGGATAAGCGAAAGTGCACCTTATGCAGTGAAACCTCGGTTAGCGTCATTAATCCGTTCCAGAAGGTCAGACTCTAACCAAAACGTACTCTATCCGAATCAACTTTCCCCCAAAGAAATAATGTAAATCCAGAAGTCCAAAAATGTTAACAAGTTTTTCAGTTTGTTGACAAACACATGATGTCACATGACAGCGATATGGCTGTCATGTGACATCACCATCACCACTTTAGTGTTTTTTAAAATAACGGTATATTCTTTGTGGGTTAGTTTTCAGCCGTGACGGAAAGAAATCAGACGCTTGCGGTGCACGGTAACTGTGCTAGTTAGCAAAGAACTACCAAGTCGACTGCTGGTGACATCATAGCTGGACGACAGAGCTGACTTCTGGTTCGGGTTTCGTTGCTTCCATACCAAAACTTTAATACTGAATCGTGAACGGATTCATTGTCCTAGAGTCCAAACTGAAAGACATAGTCTTGGATCACATGAGGTATCTTTAATTACGTGGCATCGTTAACTCACTCTGTCTTGCCAGGCACGGCTTCGGTTTGCATGAACGGTTTTACGTTCTCGATGTGACCGCGTATGCACACGGCGCCGCCATAACAAAGTCTTAGTGATCAGGTGAGGCTGGTTCTCTTTTGTTTTCTCTCTCGCTTCCCAGTCGCAAACACCCTCAAGTCTACGGATTGAAGAAGGAAACCGTGTGTGTGTGTTTGGTCCCCGTTCTAATACCCCAGTCTCCCAGAGAGCACTGGGGCAACCGAGTACTCTACCTTGGAACGCCAAAGGATCTTCACATCAAATTGTCCCTCTTGTGCGGGCACACACACACACACATGGAGGATCAGAGAGTATGCACTGTGACTTCACATACCATTCACAGCCAAAAGCAACACCCAAAAACCGCCCCCCCCCCAAAGATAGAACCCTATTGTCAGTTCAGCCACATACACACTTCTACATTATTCAGTCTGAGGGAGACGGTGAGGCTCTTTGATTCAGACGAGACAACAACAACATTATTCGCAGATACTAACACCGCCACACCTCACCGTGGATCACATGGAAGCCGTTAGCCACATTGACCTACAGAGGACCCGCAGGGAAGCAGGAGTACAGTACACCCATAGTGTGGTAGCGAGGGACTGGACGTACAACTGTTCTATCACAGAATTAGTCCATAAGCAAATACATAATGCATATTTTGGCTAGCAAAATGATTGGTAGCCAGAGAGAAGCCAGGGAGTTAAACAGTTAAAGAGTGCGTATAATACTACTAAACTAAATACTACTAAACTACAAAACAGCAGTATAATCAAGTAGAAAAGTAAATCATCTCCGTCTTCATCTTCCACCTGGAAACTAAAACCAATAAAGTCGTTTTCTTCAGTGTCAGAACTGAACAGCCAAATAATTCCTATGTCACACACTTTGTCAGCCCCTCTCTCTTTTTCGGTGTCTTTCTTTTTCTTCTCAGAACTCAGAAGATATGAATGTGAGTGTGAATGGTTGTTTGTCTATATGTGCCCTGGGATTGGCTGGCCACCAGTCCAGGGTGTACCCTGTCTGGGATAGGCTCCAGCACCACCCATGTGGGAAAATTATGTAAATTTTTAACATTTTTCAACTGGAGAGTTGAAGTTTCTTTTTTTACTTAAAATACAGGAAACAATCCAAACAGGGGTATTTATGTAGTATTATATTGTTATTTTACTACTATATTGGGTAATAGGAGTGTAAAAGTGACTATAGGGGTGTTATTTTATATATATGGGCTCTAATATGTTAAAAAAAAGCCTATTTAGTAAGTATGTGCCTCTGTATCGCTGTGTATACCTTTTTTTAATTAAAAATTAATAATGATTGGTCGAGTGGTTAGCGTGCAGACCTCACAGCGAGGAGACCCGAGTTCGATTCCACCCTCGGCCATCTCTATATGAAGTTTGCATGTTCTCCCCGTGCATGCGTGGGTTTTTCTCCGGGTACTCTGGTTTCCTCCCACATTCCAAAAACATGCTAGGTTAGCATTAGCGACTCCAAATTGTCCATAGGTATGAATGTGAGTGTGAATGGTTGTTTGTCTATATGTGCCCTGGGATTGGCTGGTGTACCCAGGGTGTACCGCGCCTCTCGCCCGAAGACAGCTGGGATAGGCTCCAGCACCCCTGCGACCCTCGTGAGGAAAAGCGGTAGAAAATGAATGAATGAATAAAGTAGTGAGTTTTAATTACAATTAATTTAATTACAATTAAAACACCACTACAATTGAAGCTGTGGTTGGTTATAACATGTCACTGTGATAAATAAATAATCCTAAATAAATGAGTGCCAGAGGCCAACTCTGTTGGGTACAATCTTATACTGGCTCCTGTACTTCCAGTATATAGTACAGGCGCTCTCGGTACTCTATACGCTACATGTTGTTTAATTGCATCTAAAAGCATTGCATTGCTGTCAGCATGCCAAACTATAATATTCAACACTGCCGGGACGCAGAACAGGTGGAGGGAAACAACAACACACACATCCAAAACAAAACACCCCCCCGTCCATTCACTTATTCATCTGACCAGCAATCCACCCTCGGAGCGCTGATGCAATATTAACTCGCGCTAAAGGAGAAGAGCCCATCCAGAGAAACGAAATGAGGGACGGCTGGGGAGGGACTAGCGACGGAGGGGTCGAAGGCAAACTTCCAGGGTAGACGCTGTACAACAGCACCCCCCGGAGGCTAAAAATAGAATGTGATCAAGAAGTAGGGGGGGTCGGACACTGAAGACGGGGGGAGAGAGCGAGAGCCTGAAAGACAGAAGTCTGGGACTAAATGAGATCTGGAAGGACCTCGCTGATGAGGGCCACAGCATTTCTTATTTACACCCCCCCCCCCCGCCCCCCCTCGGTCCCACATACACAAGCACAAAGACACACAGCAAAACATGTCTTATTTACCAGCTTACGTCTGCACTATTTATGTGGCACCAGGGAGGGGCTCAGAGGAGAGGAAGAGAGGAGCGGGGCTAAAATATGCATAGGGGCTGGTTCTTCTGGGACGGATGGGGGGGTAGCAGGAAGAAAGGAGGCGGGAGAAAGGACCGGAAGAGTAAAAACAGGAAGGTAAAAAAAATATATAGCCAGCCGCTCACAATATGGCGGCGGCGAGCGGAGAACTTAATAGGGAGAGATGAAACGAAGGAGTGAAGAAGGAACGGGTCTGCAGGGAGGGCGGATGATGCAGCGACGTGTCCGTGCTGCACTCACCCCTGGGTGGGTGTGTGTGAGGGAGATAGAGGGAGATGGAGGGAGAGAGCGTGAGCAGGACATCACATGAAGCCTCAGGGGGATCGAAAGGGGCCAAAGTGTTTTCCTGCGAGCCAAACCGCCGTCTTCATCCATCCGCACCTCATTAAAACACACACACCGTAAATGCTAGCGGTGGCATTAACCTCCGTGGTCGTTGCTCTCCATCTCCCCCTGACTGCCTTTCTGTCCAGCCCACTTAGGGATGCTTCCCGTGGGACATTGGAGTAGAGTGGCAGGGCTGGGGAACCGTAGAGTTGGAAGGGAAAATACACTCCTTAGGATGACTTGGGTGGAAATTTAACACGACCTTACTTTACACTTTAACGCATCATTACAGTGGGCGTTCACACTTGGAGTCTGGTACGGTAGATCCTCGCTTTCCACTGGGATTACATTCGGGACAACTAAGGAATGGCAAATGTTCCAAAGTAATTTAGTCGCCACAGCTTGAGGACCCGTCCCTATACTCTCTTAAATATGCCTCACACGCTTAAGAAACACATTTTAAAGCATAAACCACTAATGAACGGTAATGGAAAGCAGTCTAGATCTTCCAGGATCTGCACCTATTCCAACCTATTCCAACCACTTCCAAATACAGAAACCTCTTTATCTGAAACTTTGGAGTTTCTCATCTGAGGATTTTGCCCAAATGACCCAACCTTTGGAAGAAGGTGAATGGATAAATGGACAGTAAAAATTATGGTGTGTTCAAGGACATTTAAGGAAAATATAATATTCATTCATTCATTCATTTTCTACCGCTTTTTCCTCACGAGATAAAGCAAAAAGGCACGGCGGTCGAGTGGTTAGCGTGCAGACCTCACAGCTAGGAGACCCGAGTTCAATTCCACCCATCTCTGTGTGGAGTTTGCATGTTCTCCCCGTGCATGCGTGGGTTTTCTCCGGGTACTCCGGTTTCCTCCCACATTCCAAAAACATGCTAGGTTAATTAGCCACTCCAAATTGTCCATAGGTATGAATGTGAGTGTGAATGGTTGTTTGTCTATATGTGCCCTGGGATTGGCTGGCCACCAGTCCAGGGTGGACCCCGCCTCTCGCCCCAAAAGACAGCTGGGATAGGCTCCAGCACCCCCACGACAAAGAAGCGGTAGAAAATGAATGAATGAAAAATAGACATTTCAATGAGTGTATCAATTACTCAAGGCTGCACGGCGACCGAGTGGTTAACACGCAGGCCTCATAGCTAGGAGATCCGAGTTCGATTCCAACCTCGGTTACTCCGGTTTCCTCCCACATTCCAAAAACATGCTAGGTTAATTAGCCACTCCAAATTGTCCCTAGGTATGAATGTGAGTGTGAATGGTTGTTTGTCTATATGTGCCCTGGGATTGGCTGGCCACCAGTCCAGGGTCCAGGGCATGTTCTCCCCGTGCATGCGTGGGTTTTCTCCGGGTACTCCGGTTTCCTCCCACATTCCAAAAACATGCTAGGTTAATTAGCGACGTCAAATTGTCCATAGGTATGAATGTGAGTGTGAATGGTTGTTTGTCTATATGTGCCCTAGGATTGGGTGGTGTCCCCAGGGTGTACCCCGCCTCTTGTCTGAAGACAGCTGGGATAGGCTCCAGCACCCCCGCGACCCTTGTGAGGATAAGCGGTAGAAAATGAATGAATAAAGCAAAAAGACATAAACATGAACAAAAATGAAATATATCTAGCAGCTGTTTTAAAATTATTACAAATATCTATTATGAAAGATGTAGTATATCCAAAATGATGTACTGTGTCAATCAAAACGTAGCATTAGCGTGTCCACCAAAAGCAAATCTCTGATGGAGATACTTAAAGGATCCGTGATGAGATCATTTCAAGGTTCATCCTTCACGAAGACGTTCCCAGGTGAAGTCCCCGGGGATGCTGGATGAAGACGAGGGATGAAGATGAGGGATGAAGATGAGTTATGGAGGCGCGCGAGGTGTGAGTTGTGTCTGTGCGGACATTAACCGACAGGGTCCAACAGTTAGCCTGCTGCTAAATGGACCGGCCGGCCATATGCCCGCAACCTCCAGTCCTACATCACAGTCACCGTGTGTGTCTGTTGCCCGTAGGTTTGTCTTCTTATTAAGAAATCGGGTAAATGTTGTTCTCAATGTCGATATCTGATTGGCTCAACGATGTCTTAGACTAGTAATGCGACTTGTTAATTCTCCCGTGGTAGAATTAAATTAACTAAAACTATTGTTCTAAGCGGTTCTGTAAAAAGGAACCTTTAAAGAAAGAGCATGAAGTCATGTGATCTCACTCAAATGCTAATGAGCGCTTCAAAGCAAAGGTTCAAGATGAATTACTTAGCAGAATGAGCTTTGTTATTCTTATAAAATGACAGCCACGGCTCTGTTGCGGACTTAATCACAATAATGTGCAGTGTTTTGTTTATTCTGCATCAATTATTAACACTTTCATCTGCGCGGTGTCACCGTGCTCACTGCTTGTATTTATCATAGTTTGCAAATAAAACATCAGCAACCTTGCTGGATCATCTCTCTGCTCTTTTATTGGACTTCTCAAATAAATAGCAACGAGTCCCTCAAATGACCCCGGGGTCACCGCAGGGGCGGCAGCTAAAAGTTTGACTGACTGGTGTTTGGCCAGCAGATTTAGCAGGTCACTGGTCTGCTGCGAGATGGCTCGTGGAGATAATGACATGGAGGAATGAAAGAGCAACCATTAACCTCGTCACAGACCAGGCCGCAGCTGGCCCAGGACCGCATGCGCCCTCTTCGTATGCTGGCACGCACACACACACACGTACGCACGCACACACACACACGCACACACACACACACACAAACACACACACACACACATCTACATGACATCACACTTGCCAGGATCTTGATCAGACTACCGCAAGAAAACCTGCAAAGAGTAAGAAATAAGATGCCATCGAACTGTCTGTGTAACTAGTAACTAGTAACTAGTTACTTTTGTAGTGGAGTAACTCGGTTACTTTTTTGTAACTAGTAACTAGTTACTTTTGTAGTGGAGTAACTCGGTTCCTTTTTTTGTAACTAGTAACTAGTTACTTTTGTAGTGGAGTAACTGGGTTACTTTTTTGTAACTAGTAACTAGTTACTTTTGTAGTGGAGTAACTCGGTTCCTATTTTGTAACTAGTAACTAGTTACTTTTGTAGTGGAGTAACTGGGTTACTTTTTTGTAACTAGTAACTAGTTACTTTTGTAGTGGGGTAACTCGGTTCCTATTTTGTAACTAGTAACTAGTTACTTTTGTAGTGGAGTAGTTACTTTGACTTTTACTAAATGTGTATATAGAGTTACTTTTTTGTAACCAGTAACTAGTTTGTAACCAGTAACTAGTAACTAGTAACATGTTAGTGGAGTAACTCAGTTACTTTTTTGTAACTAGCAACTAGTTAATTTTGTAGTGGAGTAACTCAGTTACTTTTTTTGGAACTAGTTACTTTTGTGGTGGAGTGACTCAGTTACTTTTTGTAACTAGTAACTAGTTACTTTTGTAGTGGAGTAGTTACTTTTACTTTTACTAAGTGTTTATGTAGTTACTTTTTTGTAACCAGTACCTAGTTACTTTTTTGTAACTAGCAACTAGTTACTTATGTAGTGGAGGAACTTGGTTACTTTTTTTGGAACTAGTTACTTTTGTAGTGGAGTAACTAGTAACTAGTTACTTTTGTAGTGGAGTAGTTACTTTTACTTTTATGTGTTTATGTAGTTACTTTTTTGTAACCAGTAACTAGTTACTTCTGTAGTGGAGTAACCCAGTTACTTTTTTGTAACTAGTAACTAGTCACTTTTGTAGTGGAGTAACTCGGTTACTTTTTTTTTGGAACTAGTTACTTTTGTAGTGGAGTAACTCAGTTACTTTTTTGTAACTAGCAACTAGTTACTTTTGTAGTGGAGTAACTCGGTTACTTTTTTGGAACTAGTTACTTTTGTAGTGGAGTAACTCAGTTACTTTTTTGTAACTAGTAACTAGTTACTTTTGTAGTGGAGTAGTTACTTTTACTTTTACAAAGTGTTTATGTAGTTACTTTTTTGTAACTAGCAACTAGTTACTTATGTAGTGGAGTAACTCGGTTACTTTTTTGTAACTAGTAACTAGTTACTTTTGTAGTGGAGTAGTTACTTTTACTTTTACAAAGTGTTTATGTAGTTACTTTTTTGTAACTAGCAACTAGTTACTTATGTAGTGGAGTAACTCGGTTACTTTTTTGGAACTAGTTACTTTTGTAGTGGAGTAACTCAGTTACTTTTTTGTAACTAGTAACTAGTTACTTTTGTAGTGGAGTAGTTACTTTTACTTTTACAAAGTGTTTATGTAGTTAATTTTTTGTAACTAGCAACTAGTTACTTATGTAGTGGAGTAACTCGGTTACTTTTTTGGAACTAGTTACTTTTTTGTAACTAGCAACTAGTTACTTTTGTAGTGGAGTAACTCAGTTGCTTTTTTGTAACTAGTAACTACTTCTTTCATTCATTCATTCATTTTCTACCGCCAGCCAATCCCAGGGCACATATAGACAAACAACCATTCACACTCACATTCATACCTATGGACAATTTGGAGTGGCTAATTAACCTAGCATGTTTTTGGAATGTGGGAGGAAACCGGAGTACCCGGAGAAAACCCACGCATGCACGGGGAGAACATGCAAACTCCACACAGAGATGGCCGAGGGTGGACTTGAACCTGCGTCACCACACGCCCGCTGTGCAGCTAAGTAAAATACCCAACACCGATGCCACCATACAGTAAACGGCTTCTAGCGTATTCCAAAAATGCTCCAGACCACCTGAACAGATGAAGAACACAGGATGAAGGTGAGCACCACACCAACCTACCTGCAGTTCAGTCTGAAAGAAGAACTTCTGCGGGCACTGTGAACAGTCGTAGATCTTGTCCTCCTGACCGTGGACGGCAAAGATGTGCTGCTGCAGCTTGTTGGCCTGTACAAACACTGAGGGGGGGGGGGGGGGGCAGATGTCAGACATGCGTCCAGTACATTTGGGCTACAAAAACACAACAGATGCCGCCAGAGAAAGAGGAGCAAACGAGGGAACTAAGCAGCAAAAACAAGAGTAGCTATCCTCAGCAGACCTTGTGATATTTATCAATAAATTATCGCTTCTTTTTTAACTTCTGCTCCAGTGTTGTTTCATAGTTAAAAAAAAAAAAAATCCTTTCTTTCTTTTGCTCCCCTTTTGTTTCAGCAAACTTGTGGTTTTCACCGAGTGTGTTGAATTATTAAGCCCCCCCCCCACAGGAGCGGTGCCCATCTTACTAATTCATAAGCCACTAAGGAATAGAGTTAAAGTTTAAAGCATTGCTGTGTACCTGGGGGTGGGCACACAACACAAGACTGAACTCAACAACCGAGGAGGGGGGGGGGGGGGGGTCATGATAGTGCTGGAGTGACACGGGGAACAAGCGTGTGTCTGAGGGTGGGAGGGCAGATGGGGATAGAGGAGGGGTGGACACACTTTTTGATGTTCGGGCAAAAAAAAAAAAAAAAAAGTAAAAATATATACATTTATATATGCACCGTATTTTAACAATTTATATTTTGCACTGTTGGATCTAAATGGCAGTAATCAATTTATTCCTATATGCTGCCCCCCCGACCCCCGAGTTATGGCGCTATCATACCAGGTACTGACTCGTGTTAAGACACACCGCTGCAAAAGTCCCCTTTCCTACCGTCCTTGAAGGTGTTTTTCCTCTCACCTGTGAAGCAGACGGGACACTTGAAGGTACCTCCCATGCCTTCGAAGCTGTGTTCTATCAGGTGGCAGAGCAGCTTGGCGGGTGAATCAAACATCTGGTTACACAGCTTGCACTCATGATTGATGCCCTCCTCTGCAAATAGGACACAGATATACGTACATATGCGCGTGAAGGTTGGATGGCGATATGAAAGCAGAACATATTTACACACTTAATAATACAACATTCACAACAGATGTTTTGTGGCGGCACGAACCGACAGCGCCAGGTAGCGACAGAATATACCAGATCGTGGTACACACACTCGGTACGGGAGTATTTTGGATAGAAGTGAGAAATGTCCGAAACGTTCCCTCTCTGGTTGCTCCACCATTCCTCTTAGCCCTCAACAGTTTACCCCTAAACTGGTAATTGCCCCAGCTCCCTGCTGGGACTTTACTGTGGCCACCCTTCCCTCTCCCTGTCCTTGTTATCCTGCCCCCAATGTCCACCGTGCCCCCTCCATGTTTTGCCCATTGCACACTCCCTTTATCCTCATCTTGGTCCTTCAAATGCACATTCATTTTTGATGAGCTTCAGTTGAACCCTCATTCGGCACACCTGATTTTAGGCGAGGGTACATGTTAGCAACAAACCATTCACACTCATTCCAAATTTGGATTCGACAATTAACCTAGCATGTTTTTGGAATGTGGAGTACCCCGGAGAAAACCAACAAATGCACGGGGAGGACATGCAAACTCCACACAGAGATCGCCGAGGCTGGAATCGAACTCGGGTCTCTTAGCTGTGAGGCCTGCACGCTAACCACTCCTCCACCGCGCATAAAACCGTGGTATAAAACTGAACTATAATGCTATAAAACAAAAGTTTGGTCCATAAACGAGATCACTTTTTGCACTACTTTATGTCTACTAAGTACCAGTGCGCCAAGGAAAAGGAAACACCTTGGAAGCTGGCTCATAGAAACACTCACTGCTCTTTTGGATGCTTGACGATCCCGACCGGGATAAATAATAATGCATTCTAGAGGGGTCTCTTAGCTGTGAGGCCTGCATGCTAACCACTAATCCACCGTGCATACATGATGCCCATACACGTTGGTATAAAACTGAACTATAATGCTATAAAACTAAAGTTTGGTCCATAAACGAGATCACTTTTTGCACTACTTTATGTCTACTAAGTACCAGTGCGCCAAGGAAAAGGAAACACTACTCTTTTGGATGCTTGACGATCCCAACCGGGATAAATAATAATGAATTCTAGAGGGGTCTCTTAGCTGTGAGGCCTGCATGCTAACCACTCGACCACCGTGCATACATGATGCCCATACACGTTGGTATAAAACTGAACTATAATGCTATAAAACTAAAGTTTGGTCCATAAACGAGAGAACGTTTTGCACTACTTTATGTCTACTAAGTACCAGTGCGCCAAGGAAAAGGAAACACTACTCTTTTGGATGGTTGACGATCCCAACCGGGATAAATAATAATGAATACTGGAGGGGTCATGGATTCGGTGAACTGTGTAAAAGAAGATCTAGAAGGAAAAATGGAGCTTATCCTACCAAACTAGCCTGAGGTAATATTTTAAGAAGGTAGAACGTCCTGAAAGACAACCACATGAGTAAAAGTAAGGAGTCGTGTCCTTCATGTTCATGTTCATGTACAACGTGAGCGACGCGGGAGTTCATTTCGGTATCATTTCAGGAACGTCACCACGCACGTTGGTGTTAGATTTACTTCCATCATCTTGTCCAATCTTTGTTTTTCCTGCAGGACAGTGAACTTATCCCGACCAACGGATGGTGGATGGTGATGGTTTGGTCCCTCAAGTCTCGGACCCAACATCCCACGCATCGAGCTGCTGGGGATTATGAGGTTAATAACGTCTTCAGTCAGACATCCATGACAGCCATACTGACAAGTACAACACACCAACATTCCCATCTCTCCTCTTGCCTCAAAGGCCGACAAAAGGGCGCCCTAATCCTGTCTCAATGGCTGCGGGGAGGTGTGTGTGTGGTGTGTGTGTGTGTGTATAAATTGTGGAACGGCAACATCCCTTCGTTCGCTTACACACACACACACACAAACCTCAAAGGCTGCCGGTTGTGTGGGGCGCCAGAGCGTCCGAGGCACAGCGAGGCCGATAGAAGTTCATTATCATCGACTAGGAGATTGAAGCAGCAGGGGAGGGGGAGGGTGGGGGTGGTGGTGGTGGGGGGGGGGTGACATGGTGGGCGGCACACATCGAGCGAGGGGTGGGAGGCGTCCACAGCGCTGCATTTAAAACAATTGTCATCTTTCATGGAGATTTATTTTGCCTTTCCTGAAAGAGAGCCTTGCTTTTTTTTTTTTTGTTGTGTTGTCTTTCCACCCACGGTTCGAGCCCACTGATGATCAGTCCGAGTTCCACGGCGACTCCACTAAGTGGTTATCTTTTCAGGGACAGAACGCTGATTACCATGCGGCGTGGCGGACACGGCCTCCAAAGACTGCGTGGTCGTGTGTCATGAAAGAGTTGTACATTGTTTTGATCGGTGTGGTGGTGGGGGGGGCGGCGTACTCGGCGTGCCGCTCCCCTCCGAGGCCGAGTCGTGTGTGAGCGTTTGTGTATGTGACCCATCGTGAGATGACAAAGTCGTGGAGCATCCTGCCGTTACACTTTGTCTCACAGCGTGCGTTGTGTACGCGCACACCGGCACCGGAGAGCACGAAGGGGGGGGGGGGGGGGGGGGGGGGGGGTTGGGGGGGGGCGGGGGGGATGAGAGGGAAACAAAAAGAGACAGGCGGGGTGAAGGTTAATACTCGGGAACTTGGAACACAACAGTGGACAAGGATTTTAGGGGTTCTTGGTTTCTCCACCTTTCCATCATACGCTTGGAGACTCCAAGATGATTCCGAGTGGACGCTATTGTATCCAAGTCTAGAGGCTGGACTTGGATGGTCTAACTTGGTGGTTCTTCACCTTTTCTGAGTTTCAAGACTCCTATGGAAGCTATGGACTTCCTTCTGTAGAAACATTCCCATGGACTTAGAACGACGTATTATGCGGTATTCCACTGACCGGCGAGGTGGCATCACACAGAACGACATGCACAAAACACAAAACGCAAACACAACACGTCCACAGCAAGTGAACGCATCACATCAATCACCAAAGCAGCGAAACACAAAACTTAAAACTCTTATTTCCAAATGCCCGCAAGGCATGCTGGGTAGTAATAAAACATTGGATACCGTTTACTTCTCTAATGATCTTATGAACATATTTTCAATCTTTCAAAAATGCCCCAAACACGGCAAAACATGTTGGGAGAGTACCACAAGCTACCCAGCATGCCTTGCGGCAGGAATATAGGGGTGCTTTTTTGGCTTTTGCATTTAGTTACTTGTCTGTATGCACACTCATATGATGAAAAAAATGTAAAAAAAAAAAAAGTGAAGCATGGACATTTTACTTGTATTCATACATATGTATGATTGTACATTGTATTCATATTTTGTAATAACTTTTTACAATGTACAACAAGTTGAGGTGAAAATGTATGACATGATTACATGTTGCATGATTATTACATAATGTGATGTGTTTATCATGACCGTACATGGCGTACCATTATCCATGATGTATTAAAACATATCTAGTACATCTACGCTGCTATTTCAAACTGACTGTTTTCCATAAATATTTGATCAGGTGACACACATGTCATCTTTGACATGAAGTATAATGACATTTTTCATTTAAACACAATCAAGGTGAGTGACCGGATGCACTCTGGACGCCGTGAAGCCTCTGCAGAGTCCATTGACCCCTATGACCTCTATGACCCTGAACATGACATGCAGGTCAAGTCACAAACATGCGGTGTGCGTCCGCCCAAATGCCCAAACACTGGAAACACTGGAAGCTCATGGTCAGCCTGAGCTCCATTCTCTCCCGTTACCATCCATCCTTACCATCCTTACCATCCTTACCATCCTCACCATCCTCACCATCCTCACCATCCTCACCATCCTCACCATCCTCACCATCCTCACCATCCTTACCATCCTCACCATCCTCACCATCCTCACCATCCTCACCATCCTTTTACCATCCTCACCATCCTCACCATCCTCACCATCCTCACCATCCTCACCATCCTTACCATCCTCACCATCCTCACCATCCTCACCATCCTCACCATCCTCACCATCCTCACCATCCTCACCATCCTCACCATCCTCACCATCCTCACCATCCTCACCATCCTCACCATCCTCACCATCCTCACCATCCTTACCATCCTTTTACCATCCTCACCATCCTCACCATCCTCACCATCCTCACCATCCTCACCATCCTCACCATCCTTACCATCCTCACCATCCTCACCATCCTCACCATCCTCACCATCCTCACCATCCTTACCATCCTCACCATCCTTACCATCCTTACCATCCTCACCATCCTTACCATCCTTTTACCATCCTTACCATCCTCACCATCCTTACCATCCTTACCATCCTTACCATCCTCACCATCCTCACCATCCTCACCATCCTCACCATCCTTTTACCATCCTCACCATCCTCACCATCCTCACCATCCTTACCATCCTTACCATCCTCACCATCCTCACCATCCTTTTACCATCCTCACCATCCTCACCATCCTCACCATCCTCACCATCCTCACCATCCTTACCATCCTTTTACCATCCTCACCATCCTCACCATCCTCACCATCCTCACCATCCTCACCATCCTTACCATCCTTTTACCATCCTCACCATCCTCACCATCCTCACCATCCTCACCATCCTCACCATCCTCACCATCCTTACCATCCTCACCATCCTCACCATCCTCACCATCCTCACCATCCTCACCATCCTTACCATCCTCACCATCCTTACCATCCTTACCATCCTCACCATCCTTACCATCCTTTTACCATCCTTACCATCCTCACCATCCTTACCATCCTTACCATCCTTACCATCCTCACCATCCTCACCATCCTCACCATCCTCACCATCCTTTTACCATCCTCACCATCCTCACCATCCTCACCATCCTTACCATCCTTACCATCCTCACCATCCTCACCATCCTTTTACCATCCTCACCATCCTCACCATCCTCACCATCCTCACCATCCTCACCATCCTTACCATCCTTTTACCATCCTCACCATCCTCACCATCCTCACCATCCTCACCATCCTCACCATCCTTACCATCCTTTTACCATCCTCACCATCCTCACCATCCTCACCATCCTCACCATCCTCACCATCCTCACCATCCTTACCATCCTCACCATCCTCACCATCCTTACCATCCTTACCATCCTCACCATCCTTACCATCCTTACCATCCTTACCATCCTTACCATCCTCACCATCCTCACCATCCTTACCATCCTTACCATCCTTACCATCCTTACCATCCTCACCATCCTTACCATCCTTACCATCCTCACCATCCTCACCATCCTTACCATCCTTACCATCCTTACCATCCTCACCATCCTTACCATCCTTACCATCCTTACCATCCTTACCATCCTTACCATCCTCACCATCCTCACCATCCTCACCATCCTTACCATCCTTACCATCCTCACCATCCTTACCATCCTTACCATCCACTCTCGACGCTAATTGACCAGAGGAGAGGGACCAGGTGGCATCGCACAAACACACACACGGCTCATCACGGTGAAACATGCAGCAGAGCATAAATGAGCTACTTGGTCCCTAAGGTGCTGCCTTCCACTATAACATACCCCCCCCCCCCCCCCCCCCCACCACCCACTCTTACCATAGGCTGTCAAACTCCTCAGGGTATTCTGGCACCCACTAACCCTAAAAACCCCGCCCCCTTTTTTTCCCTCCATTGCTATCTCCACACTGGCTGCTGGGCGTCCCCGGGGTGCCAACCCTCCATTACTGCCCCTCCTTGCTCTTGTCATCCCCCCCCCCCCTTTCCCAAAACTATGTGATGCTGTGTGTGTGGGGGGTGTGCGCGCATGCGTGTGTTTTTTGTCTCTTGTGGCGCAGAGGCCGTAAAGGATGCCAGGCAGGAGATGGCGAGGAAAGCGGGGTGTTTGTGTGTGTGTGGGGGGGGGGGGGGGGCGGTAAAGACAAGCATGGAGGCAAAGGGAGTCGTGTCGGAGTGAGAGAGACGGAATGACGGTGGGATGGAAGACGAGATGGGCAGAGGATGGGAGGGGAGGGGAGGGGGGGGGGGCATAAAGTGCAGCCAGGAGGAGAGCAGCGGACGGTAGGCGGAGGAATATGGACCTCTCTCGGGGGTTCGCTCAAGGTGTGTTTCCATAGCAACCAAGTGGAGGGGGGGGGGGTGCAGGGGGTTAGACTGACCCATTGGTAGTGTGGGGGCTGGACAATGCACATACGGAACCTACTGCAGTGCTGGAGGGGTCCCAGGAGTACCCCCACCTTACTCGACCTCTCTCTCCGCCACACACACACACACACACACACACACACACACACACACACACACACACACACGTGTGTGCAGACAAAGAATGCTGCAGTGTGGAGTTCCCCGGGGTACCCTACACCCACACACTCTCGCTTTCTTATTTTCCATCCCACCTCTAATTCTATCAGTCTCTAAATGTCAATATTTTCATCATCTGAATACTCCTTATCTCTTTGTGGGTTTTCCTATTTTATACTGAACAACGCCAATGAGAGAGCATCCTAGCTTTGATAGCGCACCCAGGTTCGTTTGGAGTCGTCACCCATTAAAAAGCTTTCAAACTGCAACTGGAGTTCCAACCCGGAGAGTCGGACCAGCCATCCCGCTTCACACGTCAGAGTCGACATTCACGCCGAGCTCGGCCAATTTGTGGACTTTTGATTGGGAAAAAAAAAAAAAAAACGTTTTGAATTTTATTTCTCCAAAAAGAGGCTGTTTTTTTTCCCACAGAAAGCCTGACGTCATTATTATAAAATACATGATCATACAGGTGGGCTGCACGGTGATCGAGTGGTTAGCGCGCAGACCTCACAGCTAGGAGATCCGAGTTCAATTTTGGAGCTGAATCTAATCAAATAATCAACCAGTCACATTTTTATTGCAAATGTTGAACCACAATCAGTATACTTAAATAACAAAATTTGACATTTTAATGAATGTATCAATTACTCAAGGCTGCACGGCGACCGAGTGGTTAACACGGAGGCCCCACAGGTAGGAGATCCGAGTTCAATTCCACCCTGGGACATCTCTGTGTGGAGTTTTCATGTTCTCCCCGTGCATGCGTGGGTTTTCTCCGGGTACTCCGGTTTCCTCCCACATTCCAAAAACATGCTAGGTTAATTAGCCACTCCAAATTGTCCATAGGTATGAATGTGAGTGTGAATGGTTGTTTGTCTATATGTGCCCTGGGATTGGCTGGCCACCAGTCCAGGGTGTACCCCGCTTTAAATGGCGTTAGACTCTCGTATTAGCCAGTATAGCAAATAATAACTCGGGCAGTGTCACAGTAAATGTGTTCCCCAGGGAACATGAGTGCCTATCTCACTGAACATAAAATTGCCTTTTAGATCAATTGGTCAGATCATTTAGCCATTTTTATGCTTGAAAATGCTTAATTTAGGCCAAGAGTACGTACAATTTGCTTAGATATGCAAGGAAGCGATAATCGAGTAGCGCTACTGTGAGGGATTACTGCATGCCAGGGGTCGGGAACCTTTTTGGCTAAGAGAGCCATGAAGACCAGATATTTGAAAATGTGTATCTGTGAGAGCCATATACATTTTTTTAAACATTGAATGCAATAAAATGTGTGCATTTTTATGTAAGACCAACAGTTTTAGATATAATGGGCTCTAATTACGTAGACCAGGCACACTACCCCACGCCAAGGGGGTGTGGCCAGCACACTTTCGTGAGCAGCGCAGTGTCCAATAATAAATCAAATACTTGTTGCCATTAATGCAACTTCTGCTGCTGCATGGTTTTGCACCATACTCCGTACATGTATTTCATTCTTTTGGCCATCTTTGCCAGAAGGCTTGGTTCTGCAGCTTTAGCTAGGTGACTATTTGACTAAAGGAGGAAAGTTTATATTTACATGTTGACATCTCAATGACCGAGGTAGACTACCGCATTACCCAGTAATAATCCAGTTTTGGTGTTTGACCTGGAAAATATCATCAAGAAAGATGGATATGGTCGGCCGTATTGCAGTAGAAAATAGATGGATGGATTAATATGCATAAGAAAGTTGTTGATTTTTAATATTTTTAACAGTGATTTCTGTGATGTTTACTTTAAAATGTTAGCAAACATACATTTTTATTGTGGTAAGAAATACTTGAGAGCCAGATACAGTCATCAAAAGAGCCCTACCTGGCTCCCGAGCCATAGGTTCCCTACCTCTGCTGTATACAGTATAAAAATGTGTAATATTCAGCAACTAATACACTTTAATTATGGCTAATAATAGCATTAAAAACAGTCTGGTACACACGGCAACACAAACACAGTCTATTGGCAGGCGAGGCGGGCACGGCGACTACCAGTGAGTGTTTGTGTGTAATGAAAGCGAGCACAAATTGAGCATATCGGTGCAGTGCACAAGTGCATATGTCTTGGAAGACGATTGGGTTGTGTGTATGTGTATGTGCGTGTGTGTGTATGTGTGTGTGTGTGTGCGTGTTTAGCAGCTTGGGTTCCCACTCTCAGATTACATAACAGCGGAATCATTCTGTTCTATGAAAGCCAACAACGCCAGTGACTAAAAATGACAAACTACGACTACGATGACACACATTTTTTTAGACTGGAGGTGTGATCCAGACGTAGACGCCATCAGACATGAGGTGGATATCGGTGTTTCCCATACATTTGTTTATTTGTGCTGCTCTGTGCTGATTTCCAAATATATAATAATATGACGGTCTAGTTCCATTCCTGTGCAGTAGATGGCATCGTAAGTCTGCAATAACAGACAACGACCTTGACAACACTGTTCAAGCAGACAAAAGGACAAAAGGTCTTACCAAAAAATTAATACACAACACTAATAAACAAACTAATTCCATGTGGCAACGAATAGGCATTGACAACAAACATGCAACTTTAACAAAGTGCCCACAAGGCATGCTGGGTACTCCAGTAAACTACAACATTGCAGTGGATCTCAATTATTGATCTCATTTTTAAGTTTGAAATACTAGAAAAAGTGATAATATCACTAATATTATTTATGGGTTGTGTACAAACTAAACTGGAAAATGAAACCAAGGAAATAAAAAAAAATGGAGAGCACATGAGCGTATTCAAGAGTCTACTATAAATTTGTACATGTTGGCAACATGTCTGCCATCATTGAAAGTACTCCCTGCCTCCCACCCATCGAGGGCCAATCCCTTGTTTATCGGAAAGTAGGATTCCTTGTCCATAAATCAAATATTTTCCTAGTTAGAGCAAAGGAAAGCTGTTTACAACCTTCCAAGAACAGCTTTTTAACATTATTAGAGCCCTCTACACATGAAATAACACCCCTATAGGAACATTACTGACACCTAGTAACCGGTGTAGAAGATGAGCATAGCATCATATTTTTGAATGAGTTTTCTGAAGGGTTTTTTTTTTTGTATTTTGGTTCATTTTTATGCTTAAAATGCAAGGGACGACTGTACATGTCATAATATTTAACACGGTCTGCAAACGTTGACTAATCTAAGAGTTGTACTTTCCATATCGTACGCACTATTGCTAATCAGGAAGACAGATTGTTGTTAAAAGGGCCTACTGTATGATATCACGTGGTTTAACGTACCTGACCACAACAACACACAGCGACTATGCACATGCTACATAATGAGACTTCAATTAGCATTCGCACAGGCCAGCTGTACACATTATTGCTCTCGCCTTGGAATCATCGCTCAGGATTTTCACAGGAAAAGAGGGAATTGCACCCCCCCCCCCACTAAACACATAGAAAGCCAAACGCACAAACGCGTGCACACACCTCTTTTTAGCTTGTTAGGAGCGATGAGGGGAATGAATGCAGAGTATATTTCTGTTTAGAATCTTAATTGAAAGCTTGGAAGTAGCCTGGAGGGAATAAGCTTAATTAGTGTGAATAAACCGTAAACACACACACACACACACACACACAACACACAAACGAGAGAAGCTTGCCACTTCCGATGATAGCATGATAGCATTGAGAGCTCAACGACGTTTCTTTCTTGCTTCGCCTCTTTTTCTTTAATGAATTGATTACCCATCTGCTTATTTATACACAACACAACGACAACACCCCCCCCCCCATTCGCAGACACCCCTCACTGAGATAATTGTGTATTGCCGATGGCGTTGGTATGCGCGTGACGGTCTGGGGCTACATGAGTGCTGCCGACGCCGGGGAGCTGCGGTTCATTGAGTGTAAACGTGAATTCCGGCATGCGCTTTTCCGACAAAGCAAGTCCAAAACACACTTCCGACATGACAAGTGGAAGCTGAAGGTGAAGCCGAGTAATTCCATGTCCAAGAGGATTAAAGCAACGTTAGATACCTCGGTGTTCGTACGCCCGACTGTCAGTTTGGTTCATTTCTCCAAGACATTTTTGACCAAGATTTGTCCCCATGGTAACAAACTCATTTTCCTGAGTATCATTCTAACAAAGCTTCTAACAAAGTGTTGGAGGTTGTCCATCTCTGTTTTTTTTAATCATGATTTTTCCATCTTAAGAACATAGCCCGACTCCGTCCATCACTTCCATTCTCTGCCGCTGAATCCCTGATCCATGCATTCATCCCAACCAGGATGGACTACTGGAACAGTATTCCCTACGGTACACCTTCCAAAACCCTCAACAAACTACAATATATTCACAACCTCACCTCCACCCGCTCCCGTCAACACATTACCCCCGTCCTCCAAAACCTCCACTGGCTTCCCGTCCCCCAACGCATTCACTTCAAAGTCCTTCTCATCACCTACAAAGCCCTCCACGATCTGACCCCCCCCCATATCTCCCAGACCTGCTCCATCCACACAATCCCTCCTCAGACTCCAACCTCCTGGCACTCCCCTGTAAGACCAAGTTCCCAACCTGGGGGGAACAGAGCCTTCTCCATGGCTGCCCCCCACCCTCTGGAACTCTTTGCCCCATTCACTCCGTGCTTGCCCTGACCTTCCCGGTTTCAAAAAACAACTCAAAACCCACCTCTTTAAATCTGGTTTTAATGTCTAACTTTTTATATCTGACTGCTGTGCCCCGCCTCTCCCCGCTTTTACTCATGTTTTAACTGTGTATTAACCAATCAATGTTGGATTTTAATGTATCTTTTACTCTGTTTACTTGTTTTTATTCAACTCCATTTTTCTGTAAAGTGTCTTTGAGTATTTTGAAAAGCGCTATTTAAATAAAATGTATTATTATTATTATCAAGTATGACTTCAAAATAGTCCACCATGGGGTCAAGGAAAGTTAGGAGTACCAGCACTTTGATAAAAAACAACGTGAAAAATGTTCTTCTTACAAACGTTGTTATGTCCTTTAGTCACCCATGGCTGATTGGACAATCTTTTATATATTTTTTATAATGATAACTTCTAATGCTAACTGCCATAGCAACTGTAATCAAGGCTATCACCTAAGCCAGGGGTGCTCATTAAGTCGATCGCGATCTACCGGTCGATCGCGGAGGTGGTACTGGTCGATCGCTGGTCGATCGCGGCGTGACATTACAAAAATATCATCCCAGCATCAATGCCGTCACTTGATTGACATACAGGGCAGCCATTCAGATGACAACTGAATGTTGCCCTTCGGGCGACCAATCAAATCAAACAACGTCTCTAAGTGCAGCAGAACTTACGATGTCAGCCTATCATCCATCCCCGTTACTTGATTGACATACAGGACAACCAGTCAGATGACAACTGAATTTTGACCTTTAGGTCACCGCTCATGCGTAAACAACGATGCAAAGTGCTAAGCTAGTCGGCGAATTGCGTCAGATTTTAAAGCCCTCGCTAAAGTTTATGGTCACTAAAATGAGTGAAGGAGCTGGACCAAGTAAAAAGGCAAAAACTGGACCAAGTAAAAAGGCAAAAAACATATCACTTCCATACGGAATGGGAGGTGGACTTTTTTTTCACAATGTCTTTTTCGAAGTGCGTTTGCCTCATATGCCATTCTACCATCGCAGTACCAAAGAAGGGAAATGTGGAGTAATGTGGAGGTAATTACAAAAAATGTTCATAGTTAATTATGTGTGTTTTGCAATATTGGCTCATTTGGTTATGTAAGGTACATCAACATACATTGTACGTACAAATAATCCTCAATACATTTGAAAATAAATAGATGTTTTGCATTTTTGTAGTGGGTAGATCATTTTGACTCGGTCATTTTAAAAGTAGCTCGCATGCTGAAAAAGTGTGAGCACCCCTGAGTTAAGCGATACAGAAAAGGTCATTCATGACCGTCTCGCATGTTTTCAGTCAATTTGCTATCCTCTTTCTTGTACGTTATCATATAAAATGACTACAATGCGTGAAACAGGAAGCAAGTGATTGATAGGAAATGATCTCAGGAGATGCGATGCGGTCATTTGCGATTCAAAGCCCATCCCGTCTGGATGTATACGAGCGATGCCAGTGAAGATGTTTACCTACATTTATATAATCCTATCCTGCAGCTAGTGTGTGTATCGTACTGTATATTTATTTTGTGTGTGTGTGTGTGTGTGTGTGATTCTTTAATCTGTGCGCTCAGAGGGAGTTAGCTGGCTTATCCGAGGCACATCTTTGAAATGCCATCCCACAACAACATAGATAACTAACAACTAAAAAAATAAATTCATTTCCTCTGAATGTCAATCAAAAAAAAAAAAAAGTAGCACATACACACTCGCCTTATATGACACTCGGCCATACATATTCGCCATACACGACGACTTCCCTGACCCTTTATACATCAGCATGATCTCAAAGCCCGAGTCCTCAAAGTGATAGACGAGGGAGGGAGGAGCCGGGAGAAGGAAGGAGGAGAGGAGCGGGGGCCAATAAGAGCTCACAGCGGGAAGCTAATAATGCATTTCCAGCTGTTCCGGTTAACCTGCAAGCTGCCCATCTGGACCAAGAGAGAGCCAAAGGTGTTGTGTCCGAGATAACGGATAAGCCCAGAGTGTTTTTGCTCTAATTTGACAGCTAATTGAGTCGAAATGAAGTCAAAAAGCTGAAAATAATCACACATTAAAAATACAAAAAAACTGATCGGAGGGAGGCCACGCCCTCCGCGTCACATGTGAGACATGAAAACAAGCCACGCCAGGAGTGACCTTGCTTCAGCCTGTCCGTCCTGTCCTGTCCTCGCCCTACGCACCCCCCCCGCCAAGCCGTGCTGCCTGTGTCCGTGACCCCCCGCCACCCTAGCAATGCCAGGCCATGCCAAGATGCACCTCGCTGCGGTGGTACAAACAAAACACAAAAATGCCATTTTTTTTTCCCCCCACTTCCTGCCATTATTCATGACGAGGGATGCTGACATCACATATTTTACATCGTCAGAAAAAAACAACACAAAAAATAGACGGCAAGCCAACTCTGACCCCCCCCCCCCCACCACCACCACCACACACAGTAATAACATGCTAATGAAGACAGTAAATCATGAGTAGGTCATGTGTGGAAAAGCCTGCCAAGATACCTGCAACCGTGGCTGGAGACCTCCCGCGGTGCATGCGGTGCCATGTGTGATGCCGGCTGCCAGGAAGCGGGCCTCCTGACTGCCAGTCCATAAACAATGGAAGTAACAACACAATAACCATCGGCTGGAGCCATCAAGCGCAGCGACGGCCTTGAGTGAAGTACCGTGAACAAACGACGGAGCGCTAACAACAAACCGGTAACTTTACCCACAAGGCATGCTGGGTCGGTGCTCAAGAGGCAACTCTACCTGACGCTAAAACATAGCGAGATATTGAATATGTGTTGTGTTTAAAGTTAGTGCACGCTGACACGGAACACATTTAATTGCGCACACACCCGCGTCCAACGGAGCTAATCACCTTCTTTTGTGGATTACGGAATAACGTGAAAGGTTCAAATGAAGTGTTCAGACACAGCGGGCCCAAATCAACATTTTAGCGCCGTTCACCCACGGCCACGAAGACTGCGCCATTACCGGCAGGGTCTTTGTGTCTGGAAGTGCGAGCGTTACTCTAATCAAGGCACCACTCTAGTGGAAAAAGGCCAAACATGGCCGACCACACTTAGAGCACAATAACCTCCAAATGGCCACCAGTCATCAGTGGCCAATCACAAAAAAACAACCCTGCAGTTTTACATCGACGTGACTTGGCCACATGGTACGATATGATTGCTGACATTTAACTGGAAAGGTTTTCCACCAAATGGTTGTGTTCCTTTACTTAGGATGCCAAACAATATGTTATTGTTTTCCATATTATCAATATTTTATCAATATTAGAATTTACAGAAATAATACATAAATAGCTTAGCACAGGGTAATGAGTAACTGATTGATTCAGTCATTCATTTTCTACGGCTTATTCTCAAAAGGGTCGCAGGGGTGCTGGAGCCTATCCCAGCTGTCTTCGGGCGAGAGGCGGGGAAAAAAACTTTGTCCACGTCTTGTGTGAGCAACTCAAACCCACAGAAACACCTGGCAACTGTTTACTGGTAACTAGTTACTTTTGTAGTGGAGTAACTGAGTTGCTTTTTTGTAACTAGTAACTAGTTACTTTTGTAGTGGAGTAACTCAGTTGCTTTTTTGTAACTAGTAACTAGTTACTTTTGTAGTGGAGCAACTCAGTAACTTTTTAGTTACTAGTAACTAGTTACTTTTATAGTGGAGTAACTCAGTTACTTTTTTGTCACTAGTAACTAGTTACTTTTGTAGTGGAGTAACTCAGTTACTTTTTTGTAAGTAGTAAGTTTTGTAGTGGAGTAACTCAGTTGCTTTTGTGTAACTAGTAACTAGTTACTTTTGTAGTGGAGCAACTCAGTTACTTTTTTGGAACTAGAAACTAGTTACTTTTATAGTGGAGTAACTCAGTTACTTTTTTGTAACTAGTAACTAGTTACTTTTGTAGTGGAGTAACTCAGTTACTTTTTGTAACTAGTAACTAGTTACTTTTGTAGTGGAGCAACTCAGTTACTTTTTTGGAACTAGAAACTAGTTACTTTTATAGTGGAGTAACTCAGTTACTTTTTTGTAACTAGTAACTAGTTCCTTTTGTAGTGGAGTAACTCTGTTACTTTTTTGTAACTAGTAACTATAACTAATTCATTCATTCATTCATTCATTTTCTACCGCTTATCCTCAAAAAGGTCGTGGGGGTGAGCCTATCCCAGCTGTCTTTGGGCGAGTGGTGGGGTACACCCTGGACTGGTGGCCAGCCAATCACAGAGCACATATAGACAAACAACCATTCACACTCACATTCATACCTATGGACAATTTGGAGTGGCTAATTAACCTAGCATGTTTTTGGAATGTGGGAGGAAACCGGAGTACCCGGAGAAAACCCACGCATGCACGGGGAGAACATGCAAACTCCACACAGAGATGGCCGAGGGTGGAATTGAACTGCGTGTTAACCACTCGGTCGCCGTGCAGTCTTGAGTAATTGATACAATCATTAAAATGTCTAATTTTGTTATTTAAATATACCAATTTTGGTTCAACATTTGCAATAAAAATGTGACTGGTTGATTATTAGATTCGATTCAGCTCCAAAATCTTGTTTTGAGACCAAATTGAGCATTGATGCTAGCATGTCCGTAGCCAAACAAAGCAGCCCACTACAACTAAGAGGCGTTCACGGACCCCCACACAAAGTAACGAATCTCAATGGTTGGTGAAAAGCCAATAATCATAAGCATAAATACATACGCAAGTTGGAGCCGCTGGGCCTCAAGACCTCCCTGTGCAACTGGCTGCTTGACTTCCTCACAGATAGAACCCAGTATGTCAGAGTGGGCGACAACACATCCAGTGTCATCTCCCTGAACACCGGCTCACCCCAGGGATGTGTTCTGAGCCCCCTGTTGTTTACCCTAATGACCCATGACTGTCGCCCCAAGTACAGCAGCAACCACATCCTGAAGTACGCGGACGACACAACAGTTGTGGGCCTCATTCAGGACAACAACGAATTGGCTTACAGGGAGGAAGTGCGACACCTTGTGGATTGGTGCAAGGCGACCAACCTGATCCTGAATGTTGACAAAACAAAGGAGATCATCGTCGACTTCAGGAGATCCAGACCCAGCCACACTCCACTCAGCATCAACGACACAGCCGTAGAAGTTGTGAACACAACCAAGTACTTGGGGGTGCATATCACGGACAACCTCGGCTGGTCACTCCACACCTCCGCTCTGGCGAAGAAGGCACAGCAGCGACTGCACTTCCTGCGGCGGATGAGAAGAGCCTCCCTCTCCCCTCCTATCCTTACCACCTTCTACAGAGGGACCATCGAGAGCCTGCTGACCAACTGCATCTCCGTCTGGTCTGGGAGCTGCAAGGCCTCGGACTGGACGTTACTGCAGAGAGTGGTGAGGACAGCGGAGAAGATCATCGGGACCCAGCTCCCCCCCATTAGGGAAATAGCAAACAGCCGGTGTGTATCTAGAGCCCATCGGATCTGCTCTGACCCCACACACCCCCAGCATGGACTGTTCTCTCGCCTGGCATCGGGGAGAAGGCTCTGCAGCATCCGCTGTAGGACGACCAGGTTCAGAGACAGCTACTTCCCCCTGGCCATCAGACTGCTCAATGCCAAATAAGCCCCTCTACCTTACTACATCATTATTATTTATTTTAATGATTTAAATTATTTGGGCAATTTACTGTTCACGCTGCAATTTACATTATGTTGTTCATATTTGGTGTCTATTTATTCTCCACATTATTATTATTGTTATTATTTATTATTACTTATCTTCTTTTGTGTCTGTTATTATATGGGAGCCAGGCAACGACATTTCGTTGGCAATTTCACTACTGTGTTTTTGTGCAATGACAATAAAGGAAGTCTATCTATGTCTATCTATCTATAAACATGGTGGTATATATGCTTTATGCTGTACAGTTGTCCTGTAATATTCACTGTGGTTAACGTAAAATAAAAAACAGAATTTTCTGCTCCACTTTAGCTCAAGACAACATTTCACATGATTGTAGAATATTTGGTGAAGTATCTTTGCATGCAAGTCCCTGGCAGTACAGACGGAATAAAAAGTAATAGCGTGTCATCAAACGAAAAGTCATGTGTGTACCATCAGATTGGTCCAAGTCCAAATGTGTCCACGCACATTAGCAAACCCGATCAAGCTGAGTTCTTTTCCAAACACAAAGGAATCGTTTTGCTGCCGTTTCCAAGAGAGGAACGCCAGCCAAACAAATTTACATTGCCAATGCACTCCATTGAAATAATAAACAGTTTGCTTTTCTTGCTTTCACGCAGCAGCACACCCAATCGCACGCTTTCCTTTTGTCTGCTTCAAATACAAACAAATAAATAAATCAACACATAGTTATTAATTATTCTGAGGCAGGAATCAAATATACATGTGCCGGGAGATTTATGTGTGTGTGTGTGTGTGTGCGAGTGCAACTTGGAAAGAGGGTCCCCAAAGATAGATGGAAATGCGGCCCCGCAGAGCTTCTGACACATAAGAGCAGAGCAATGAAGAACAGTCAGGTAAACAGTCGCATTGGAGAAGAGAAAAAGCCCAAATTGTGTTGCGTTTGGGTCTGTTAGCGCATAAAGACGTGATTTGGTCGTTAAACGGGAACGCACGTATGTATGCAATGGATGTCTACAGCAGTGATCCCCAAAGTGTGGGCCGTGGGGGTACTGCAGGTGGGCCATGAGAGGTCGTTAAAAATAGGATTCATTTTTGCAAATATTCTTCTTTTAAATGATTTTTATTGTAAAATATTAATATTATTATTGTTTAAAAAATATTCATAGGCCTAAGTCATAACCTTTTGAGTGTTATTGACCTGTCACAATATTTTAGGAACCTTATATCATATCATATCATATCATTTCATATCATATATATAGCAAGCATTATATCATATAGTTTATGATTGGAACGTAGCTCTCTGGTCATCATGCCAATCTTGAATGCAGTTATATGAAATTATGAGAATTAAATGAGAATTAATTAGATTAAAAGTTTGGGCTTTCTTTATCTCGATGCTTTCATTTCAATTCTGAATCTTTATAATAATAATAATAATAATAATAATAATAATAATAATAATAATAATAATAATAATAATAATAATAATAATAATAATAATAATAATAATAATAATAATAATAATAATAATAATAATAATAATAATAATAATAATAAGCGGAAGGGCGGCACGGTGGTCTAGGGGTTAGCGCACAGACCTCACAGCTAGGAGACCAGGGTTCAATTCCACCCTCGGCCATCTCTGTGTGGAGTTTGCATGTTCTCCCCGTGCATGCGTGGGTTTTCTCCGGGTACTCCGGTTTCCTCCCACATTCCAAAAACATGCTAGGTTAATTAGCCACTCCAAATTGTCCATAGGTATGAATGTGAGTGTGAATGGTTGTTTGTCTATATGTGCCCTGGGATTGGCTGGCGACCAGTCTAGGGTGTAACCCGCCTCTTGCCCAAAGACAGCTGGGATAGGCTCCAGCACCCCCGCGACCCTCGTGAGGAAAAGCGGTAGAAAATGAATGAATGAATGAATGAATGATAGGCGGCACGGCGGTCGAGTGGTTAGCGCGCACACCTCACAGCTAGGTTTTTGATTGGCTGGCCACCAGTCCAGGGTGGACCCCGCCTCTCACCCCAAGACAGCTGGGATAGGCTCCAGCACTCCTGCGACCCTTGTGAGGAAAAAGCGGTAGAAAATGAATGAATAATAATAATAATAATAATAATAATAATAATAATAATAAAGTTGATTTGATTTGATGACATCAGGAAAGAGATAGGGTGAGGAGCTCAGTCATCCGGCCGGGAGGGGCTCAGAGTAGAGCCGCTTCTCCTTCACATGGAGAGGAGTCATTTGAGGTGGCTCGGGCATCTAGTCCGGATGCCTCCTGCACGCCTCTCTGGTGAGGTTTTCTGGGCATGCCCAGCCGGGAAAAGGCCCCTGTCTCACAGCTGGCCTGGGAACGCCTTGGTGTAAGGGGACCGGGAAGTCTGGGCTTCCCTACTAAGCCCAATTCCTACTACTACTAAGTCCTACTAAGTCCCTACTAACTTCCCTGCTAATTTCCCCAATGATGGACGAATAAGGCATATCTTATCTTAAGACTGTTGCCCCTGCGACCCGGATCCGGACCCGGATAAGCGGAGGAAAATGGATGGATGGATATCAGGAAAGTGGAATCCATCGACGCTTCCTGGTGGGATGTGCTCCACGAAGAGACAAGCCCAAGAGCCTCGCTCAGATGCTGAATAAAGGGAACTCAGCGGTTTTCGGCTACGTTCTCGTCACTTGAGTTCAAGTGAACCGAATTGAACAAATTGAGGCGAGGAAGGTGTTAAAAAAAACAAGAATGACACCCAACGCAGTGACACATACTCTTTGGGCTTCAAACAGCAACGGATATATCTTGTGCTAAAAACGCATCAAGTAGCTGATAAAGGATTAAACATTCAGCTTGACACGCACACACACACACACACACACACACACACACACACACACACACACACACACACACACACATAAATAGGAGCGCTCAGTCAAACAGTTCTCCAGCCTACTTAAGAGAGTTCACATGTAGAGCAACGCCACTACTGGGAATGGCAGTTTAGCCCTTTTCTCTCTCATCGCCTGGGTCCCCGTGACTCACAAACACCCAGAGATGCAAGAACACACAACCGTGTTTATATTCACAAAGCCTCCTACAGCCTCGCACGTTTCAGCTACGACGTCTCTTTGTCAAGGCTTCGGGTTTTTTTTATCATTAATTACGTTTGACGCCGCTCGCTGCGTGTATGCGTCTGCGTGTCTACAACATGTCCCCAGGGGCCGAGTAGGGAAAGTGAGGTTCAAAGACCCCCTGACAGAATGCTAAATCAATATTAATACACGCTCACACACCAGCACGGCGAAGCGTACACACACCTCCGACAAAGAGACGTCAGCGTGGTGGTTAGAGGGCATCGTTGCATTGTCTCTTCTTCCTCTTCATCGGCCTCCGCCGGTGTTCCTCCATCGCCTCTCTTTGTCTCCTTCTCATCGGCACTTGCCAGTGGATATACACTACATTGGTATTGCCTAACACTAGTGATCCCGGTGTCACGGGTTCCCACACAGATAGACTAACCCGGCATTGCCACTGTGGGATCCAGCATGCCTTGCGGGCACTTCGAAAAAGGTAGCGTCGAATCAATCAGCGGCAGTACAAATGCATTTGTGGCGGGCCGCCACAAATAAACGAGTGTACGGGAAACAGAAAAACCCAGCATTGCCACTGTGGGATCCAGCATGCCTTGCGGGCACTTTGAAAAAAGGTAGTGTCGAATCAATCAGCGGCAGTACAAATGCATTTGTGGCGGGCCGCCACAAATAAACCAGTGTACGGGAAACAGACAAACCCAGCATTGCCACTGTGGGATCCAGCATCCAGCATGCCTTGTGGGCACTTTGAAAAAAGGTAGCGTCAAATCAATCAGCGGCAATACAAATGCATTTGTGGCGGGCCGCGAAAAATAAACGAGTGTACAGGAAACAGACAAACCCAGCATTGCCACTGTGGGATCCAGCATCCAGCATGCCTTGTGGGTACTTTGAAAAAAGGTAGCGTCGAATCAATCAGCGGCAGTACAAATGCATTTGTGGCGGGCCGCCACAAATAAACCGGTGTACGGGAAACAGACAAACCCAGCATTGCCACTGTGGGATCCAGCATGCCTTGCGGGCACTTTGTAAAAAAGGTAGCGTCGAATCAATCAGCGGCAGTACAAATGCATTTGTGGCGGGCCGCCACAAATAAACGAATGTACGGGAAACAGACAAACCCAGCATTGCCACTGTGGGATCCAGCATGCCTTGTGGGCACTTTGAAAAAAGGTAGCGTCGAATCAATCAGCGGCAGTACAAATGCATTTGTGGCGGGCCGCCACAAATAAGCGAGTGTACGGGAAACAGACAAACCCAGCATTGCCACTGTGGGATCCAGCATGCCTTGCGGGCACTTTGAAAAAAAGGTAGCGTCGAATCAATCAGCGGCAGTACAAATGCATTTGTGGCGGGCCGCCACAAATAAACGAGTGTACGGGAAACATACAAACCCAGCATTGCCACTGTGGGATCCAGCATGCCTTGCGGGCACTTTGAAAAAAAGGTAGCGTCGAAACAATCAGCGGCAGTACAAATGCATTTGTGGCGGGCCGCCACAAATAAACGAGTGTACGGGAAACAGACAAACCTAGCATTGCCATTGTGGGATCCAGCATCCAGCATGCCTTGTGGTCACTTTGAAAAAAAGTAGCGTTGAATCAATCAGCGGCAGTACAAATGTATTTGTGGCGGGCCGCCACAAATAAACAAGTGTACGGGAAACATACAAACCCAGCATTGCCACTGTGAGATCCAGCATGCCTTGCGGGCACTTTGAAAAAAGGTAGCGTCGAATCAATCAGCGGCAGTACAAATGTATTTGTGGCGGGCCGCCACAAATAAACAAGTGTACGGGAAACAGACAAACCCAGCATTGCCACTGTGGGATCCAGCATGCCTTGCGGGCACTTTGTAAAAAGGTAGCGTTGAATCAATCAGCGGCAGTACAAATGTATTTGTGGCGGGCCGCCACAAATAAACGAGTGTACGGGAAACACAAACATGACAGAATGTGCAACCAGGTCATTTGGTTATTGAAAAGCGCAACATCTGTGCGCCTGATGCAGACAATAAAAGCACGTTGGACGGAACAGCCTCATGCCAAGCCCGTAGCAACACTTGTTTGCATTAACTGGAGCGCAAGCATACAAGCACCTGAAAATAATGGGCTCATTTGTAGGAACGCAACAGCTGGAGAAACACTGTCTAGCCACCCAGACGCATGTAGCTTTTGCTAATTGCTTCTCCAGCCAACCATGCTTGACCAAACATTTTCTCATGGCTGACTTCATAGCGGCGATACGGCACGTGCGTCTGGGCGTGCATGTGTGTCATTATTTGATTCTTGTACTCCCTTTGTCCTTCATCAGGGTCCACCTTCATCCGCATCCAAAATAACATCTGTCGACTTTTATCCAAACAAACCTGACGGACGCATCTGTGGTCTGGACACACGGAACGGATACACACACCTCTTAAAGCCAAAGTATGTTTTTAATGTGTGCTTTGCATCACGCTCCATCACATCTGGATGCAAAGACACGTGCCTGTTCCAGATGTGTGTTTTCAACCACAACAGACTCCGTCACACCTGGATACCCCGTCTACGCCCGCCACAAAAACCCAAAAAACGATTATAATATTATATACCATTATAATAGGACTGTCTGAATGGCTTGTCGTTATGACGACAAGTGAAGTAGACGGTGCTAACAGACAAACGGTATGAACCAAAAAAACAAACAACACTTAGCAGATAAGTTAACTCACAACACAACAGCAACAAACTAACTCGTTACAAATGGACCGCAAGGCATGCTGGGTAGTCGAGTAGCAGCAAGTCCCTACAAGACACTACAGTACAGTGAGATATGAAATGTGCATATCTGCAATATCTATGGGCTTCATGCTTGGAATGAAGCAGGAATAAATAGCATTTGTCTATCATTATGATGATGACAAGGCACCCTAATTGTTTCCTGTACGCCCCCCCCACACACACATCTATGTCTACCGTACCGTCACAAAGAGCGCACACGCAGACGACCCGAAGCCCCAGGAAAGGAAGGCGGCGCACCCTTCCAACGACTTAATTGAGCTCATTTACGCTCATAAGATATCCAATCAGTGCGCTGCCTTCCTGTAGCCTCTTGTTTGAGCTAATTAAAGAACCAATCACAGCAGGCGGGGGGGGGATGGCGCTGCGTCACCTCAGATAATGGCTTAGTGACGCAGCTCTGTTCGATACCATGGAGCTTTTTTGGGGGGGGGGACGACATGCACGTCGTGTGTGAAATGTCATGTTACAGTATTTGAAAATAGTGAAATAATTCCAAATTATTCCATTATAGTTACCGGGTGTTTCTAGCGGCCCGGAAATAGTGCGTAATAAAACATGGTTGAAAAATTTCCACTTTTTCAACCCGATTTCCATTTGTTCACTTCCTGCTTTCCCAATATAATTTAAGTATTTTTTTTTAATAAAACAAAAGTAATTCTTATTTTAAAAAAGGGGGTTAAAAAATAGGAAGAAGCAAAGCTTATTAAATCCTACCCCTCCATCTGGTACTTTTACAACCGGTAACTGTTATATTTGTTCACTTCCTGCTTTCCTAATATAATTTAAGTATTTTTTTTAAATAAAAAAAAGTAATTTTTATTTTAAAAAAGGGGGTTAAAAATACTTAAATTATAATTTAAGTATTTTTTATAAAAAAAAGTAATTTTTATTTTAAAAAAGGGGGTTAAAAAATACTTAAATTATTATTTAAGTATTTTTTAACCCCCTTTTTTAAAATAAAAATTACTTTTTTTTATTTAAAAAATACTTAAATTATATTAGGAAAGCAGGAAGTGAACAAATATAACAGTTACCGGTTGTAAAAGTTTTTTAACCCCCTTTTTTAAAATAAAAATTACTTTTTTTTTATTTAAAAAAATACTTAAATTATATTAGGAAAGCAGGAAGTGAACAAATATAACAGTTACCGGTTGTAAAAGTACCAGATGGAGGGGTAGGATTTAATAAGCCTTGCTTCTTCCTACTCCTTTTGGACATGTGGAACTGGGAACTGATTATGGGATGCACTCAATTGGAATCTGATGCATGTCCAAATGAAATAAAACCATTACCATTAGCATTAGCATTCTATTCTATTCCCGCCTCCTCCGTTCCAGGGGTAGTGTTCATGCAGCATGGCGTCCATGCTCCCTCCCCTCCCGTTCCCCCCTTCAATCCGGGTTCCACGCTGTGCCGGTTTAATTGCAACAGCACCCTCGTGTGCTAGCTGGGGCATTGTGTGTGTGTGTGATGGCGACATGGTGGGAGATGGAAGGAGAGACCTCCTAAGAGTGTTCAAGGATAAGCAGCAGGATGCATGCCCACCTTTCTATCGCTCTTCCTCTCCTTCTCCCGGCCTCATCACAAGCGGTCATTTTTCCAAACTGAGCCGCTTGTTTTTACGAAGCCTTCTTTCTCAACCGCTAATCAGAGGAAATATTCCTCTGAACATGTCAATTTCCTCACTCCTCATCTCAATCTCCCTCCCACCAATACCACTGCTGCGTCCGACTCCCTCTTCCCTCACCCCCGCCTCACCATCCCCCGCAAACCCCCAGCCCTCTCCTGTTCTCACCTCCCATGCTGCCCATGGAGACATCCTGTCAGAGCTCCCTACTCCTCACGCCTCTCCTTAATCAGCTGTCAAAAATGAAATTCTCATTGAGCTCCTCTTACCCTCTGTATTCCCCCACACGGGCCCACGTTCCTCCTGCGCACGAGCGTGCACGTGCACGCACAGCAGTGTGCACGCAGCTTTGTCCTCACGGCTGACGGACGTCGGCTCTTCGTGTTGGCCATTGAAGACCTCAGCATGTTTCTTACACAAATGATGCAGGTGGAGTAAATATGAACCTAAGGTGGTGGTAAACTACATCCGTAGCCACAGTAGCCTGACGGAAATGTGGCATTCATTCACATCCAGCACAGGTGCCTTGCTCAGGGACACAACGGCAGTGCCGAGTATCAAACCACCAACCCTCTGATTGTTCTTCTACGTCTGGAGCCACCTATGAATCAGGTTCCAAAGATAGAAGAGAAATATTTGTAGCGTTCACGGACATGAAGACGCCAGCCACCATCATCGACTATGAGTGACGTCCATAACTCACACAGCTAATGATGGAGGGCTGGTGTTCTCCGCTTAATGACAGCAAACGACCAGGCCAATCTGTCAGCACTGGTGTGTGCTAGTGTCAGTGTGTGGGCTTTATTAATGCATTCATCTCCTAATGTTGTGCAGCTGAGGGAGGGAGCCATAGAATGATGATTAGCGAGGTAAAAGGAGGGGAGGAAGCAGGGAAAAAAAAACAAAAGAGGGTCGATCGAGAGAGAGAGAGAGAGAGTGAGCGAGAGATAAATGGGTGGTCCAAAGATGATGAAGGGTTGAGGGAACGTTGTTTAATCACCCCAGGAAACATCAGCTGTTTCCAGACATGCACCAATCATATTGTCCAAATGATTAGTTATTATCTTGTGATCTGTGGCACGCGGATCAGACGACAGGCGATAATATATCTGACAAAACACTTTGGGTTCAAATTTCACAGCTACGCTCTCACGCTTCTTCAAAAATATATTCAAAAGCGTTTCAAGGTTGAATACGGCTTAATATTTGTCCAAAAATATGCAAACTGAAGCAAATTTTACCCAATCTTTTTGCCAAAATGACATATTTTCAAGCATAAAAACGCCTTAATGAACTGAAAAATAAGACGCATTCAAAGACGCTAATAACCCTAAAAATATGGGCTGTCGTGGCCCTCATCTACAACGCAAAGCCGAACCTCCGACCTCACTTCCTGTATGCACTCAGCTCCCCGAGGGCAGGTTAACGGTCTAAGAAACTTTAAAAAATGTTAATATCGACATAACATTTTATGTCCATGCATACCCATTTGGAAAATATTATTGAATGTTATTCATTCATTCATTTTCTACCACTTATCCTCACCAGGGTCGCGGGGGTGCTGGAGCCTATCCCAGCTGTCTTCAGACTGGTGGCCAGCCAATCACAGGGCACATATAGACAAACAACCATTCACACTCACATTCATACCTATGGACAATTTGGAGTGGCTAATTAACCTAGCATGTTTTTGGAATGTGGGAGGAAACCGGAGTACCCGGAGAAAACCCACGCATGCACGGGGAGAACATGCAAACTCCACACAGAGATGGCCCAGGGTGGAATTGAACCCTGGTCTCATAGCTGTGAGGTCTGCGCGCTAACCACTCCACCATAACAGCAATTATCATTCATTCATTCATTCATTCATTTTCTACCGCTTTTTCCTCACGAGGATCACGGGGGGTGCTGGAGCCTATCCCAGCTGTCTTAGGGCGAGAGGCGGGGTCCACCCTGGACTGGTGGCCAGCCAATCCCAGGGCACATAAAGACAAACAACCATTCACACTCACATTCATACCTAACCACCCGACCGTAAGGGCTATTATTTTATTCCAAAATAGAAAACAGAGTAAGCTAATTTTCATTGTTTTTCGGAGAGCGGCGACCCTTCTCACTTTGTTCAACGGTTCTTGAACACACCACAGTCGCATTCTTACACGATGCTGTATTTTTCCCGTTCGTCTTTCACCTCATATTTGTTCTTGAATGTTGACGCTGTGTGGGAAATGTGCGGGAAATCTGTAAAAACAGTAAAATAAACTCCAAGCTGGTCCTGATGTTGAACGGTTCGTATTGATCTCGTGCTTATAAGTCGACGCTGTGCACGTCTTCGTTTTATACGCGATACATAACAGCATTAGATCGCTATCGCTATTAGATCACTGCTCTCTCTTTCAGCCGTGTCTCCTTCGTATTCCCTTTCATTTGAACAGCCCTCCCCAAGACTGAGACTGTCATCTGGTATGCGGCGTCCCTTTAACAGAGGATGGTAACGGGGCCACAGAGACAGAGAACGGCAAAAAAAAAAAAAAGAATGTAAAGACGGAGCAAAAGAACAGAGAAAATGCATCCTAATGACTGGTCCAACGCTTGGCTCACTTAAAACAAAAAAGGGATTAACTGGAATGATGTAGGCAGTGGAGATAAAGCACTGCTGGGGGGGGGGGGGGGGGGGCATAACAAGTGAGGAGGTGGAGGAATAGACATGACGGTTGATCTGTGTTTTGTAGAAGAAGAATGGAAATGACACAGGAAGGGGGCTGGAGGAAGGGAAAACAACTTTACTTTGTCAGCAAAAAAGGGGTAGTTATGATAAGAGTCCACTGGGCCGGCGCCAGTTGGTGCCAGTTGGCGCCAATGCAATTTGCTGTGGCGCCTAGTGTCGCCAATAAGGTGCCTAGTGGCGTGCAGTGGCTCAAACTGCCTCCAACGGCAAAAATTGAGTTTGGCGGCATGAAAATTTCTAAATGTTTAAAATCTTCGTCACGCCACTTGCATCAAGCAATCGGCGCAAAGTGTCCACCAAGTGGAACCAAATGTCACAAACTATCGCCTATTGGAATCCACTGGAATGTAACGGCTCGAGCCAAGTTGCACCAATGATGCTATGAGTCCACTGGGCTGGCGCCAGTTGGTGCCAGTTCACGCCAAAGCAATTTGCTGTGGCGCCCAGTGTCACCAATAAAGTGCCTAGTGGCGTGCAGTGGCACAAACTGCCTCCCAACTTGCTCGTGGTGGCCTGCAACAACGGCAAAAATTAAGTTTGGCGGCAAGAAAATGTCTAAATGTTTAATATCTTCGTCACACCACTTGCATCAAGCAATCGGCGCAAAGTGTCCACCAAGTGGAACCAAATGTCACAAACTATCCGCCTATTGGAATCCACTGGAATGTAACGGCGCGAGCCAAATTGCGTCAATGACGCTACGAGTTTACTGGGCCAGCGCCAGTTGGTGCCAGTTGGCGCCAATGAAATTTGCTGTGGCGCCTAGTGTCACCAATAAGGTGCCTAGTGGCGTGCAGTGGCTCAAACTGCCTCCCAACTGGCTCGTGGTGGCCACCAATTGAGCTTGGCGGCAAGAAAATCGAAAAATGTTTCAAATCTTTGTCGCATCGATTGCTTGATGCAAGTGGTGCGCAGTGTCCACCAAGTGGAACCAAATGTAACGGCTGGAATGTAATGGCTCGAGCCAAGTGGCGCCAATGATGCTAGGAGTCCACTGGGCTGGCACCAGTTGGTGCCAGTTCACGCCAAAGCAATTTGCTGTGGCGCCTAGTGTCACCAATAAAGTGCCTAGTGGCGTGCAGTGACACAAACTGCCTCCCAACTGGATCGTGGGGGCCCGTAACGATGGAAAAAATTGAGTTTGGCGGCAAAAAAATGTGTAAATGTCTTCGTCACACCACTTGCATCAAGCAATCGGTGCAAAGTGTCCACCAAGTGGAACCAAATGTCACAAACTATCGCCTATTGGAATCCACTGGAATGTAACGGCTCGAGCCAAGTTGCACCAATGATGCTATGAGTCTCTGTCTCTCAAATAGCCCGGGGGTCTGTCAGGAGGAACTGGGTGATGTGGCCGGAGGGGGGGTGGATCTGGGCTTCCCTGCTTTGCCGCTGCCCCCGCCCCCTGACCTCAGGTAAGCGTTAGAATGGATGGATGGATTTTAGGGTGATTTTAGGCACAATGTCAGATAATATGTCAGACCAACACTTTTTAATGGTGGAGTAGGAGTAGGAGAGGTAAACATAAAAGTCCATAAAAACGCTACAAGCTAGTCCGTACCGCAAAGGGTTGAGGTCAGGAGGGGGTTTTATGGGGTGTCCAACAAAACAGAGACACCAGCTAACATCAAGCGTTATGATCAGGCGTGATTTATGGATTTGTTCCAAATGGATCTCATTAGACGGTACAAGAGCACCCGGTTGATCCGTGCAAGAATTTGATGTCATCGTGGTGCCGAAGTCAAGAGGAAGCCGTGTAAAAAGGGAAAGGGGTGGGAAAGAGCCAGGTCTAAAAACATAATTTAACATGAGAATACATGGAGGAAAACGATGGGTGTGGGGGGGGGGGCCTGATGAAGGGATGATGCGGGGGGGCTGAGATCTAAGCCACACCACTCCTACCTAGGAAAAGAGGGATTTGCTCTCCCTCGGTGGGATGGAGGGATGGAGGGAGGAGAGACGAGCAGAGCAGAAGGACCGCTGAGAGGGGGCGCGGGGGTGGGGGTGGGAGGGGCTGCTGTGGGGGCGTCTGTGGTGCGCTATGCAGGGGGGGGGGGGAGATGAGAGAAAATGTAATGAAAATCATTGTGTCACCCAGGAGACGTTGAATGTGGCGTTCCAATGGCGGCTAATTCGGGATACATTTCTTACAATAACCGCGGATACACTTGACGATGTTTATGGCAGCCATACTATGGAAAATCATTCCGGCATCTGGAAAAAGCGCATTCAAGCTTGCCAGAGCTCACCCCAGAGCTAAATCCATCTGTGATTCCATAAACGACGGAGCCATTTCGTATTGTTGAATGTAGTACCAGTTTTTGGGGGCTAGTACCTTTAAGGTACCCACGGCGCTTTGACGCTGTTAGCGCATTTACCTACCGATGACGTAGCATCAGGAGGAATTGGCGGGGTATTTCGACATGATCATGGGGTTGGGAGATGACCCCCCATACCCCCCCACGTTAGGTCCAGGTTAGGTTCGTCAAACCCAACATTGTTTGGGTTGTTCTTAGATCCAGATGGGCACAAACTCATTCTTATTCTCACAAGGGTGGCGGGGGGTGCTGGAGCCTATCCCAGCTGTCTTCAGGCGAGAGGCGGGGTACACCCTGGACTGGTGGCCAGCCAATCCCAGGGCACATATAGACAAACAACCATTCACACTCACATTCATACCTATGGACAATTTGGAGTGGCTAATTAACCTAGCATGTTTTTGGAATGTGGGAGGAAACCGGAGTACCCGGAGAAAACCCGGGGAGAACATGCAAACTCCACACAGAAATGGCCGAGGGTGGAATCAAACTCAGGTCTCGTGCTAACCACTCGACCGACAAAGTAAAATAGAAAAGTTACTGGTGTTGGTTTGAATGAAAATTCCGATAAAAATGGAGTTAATTTGAGTTAAAAACCGGAGAAAACCCACAGAGATTCCCAAGCGGAGATTCCGACCCAGTGTGGCCAACATGCTAACCGTTTGGCCACCAATATCGGTCGCTCAAAGACTCGACTGTGGCTGATTGAAAAGCTAATACATTATTCCAGAGGGGTCATGGATTCCATGCGCTGTTACGAGCGTACCTGGGAGGAGAAGAAGCGGTTTGTCGTATTTTAGGAAGGTGAAAACATAGAAAGTACAGTATGAATGACTTAGGAGTTAATTTAGGTTCCCAATGACCCTAAAACCCGACTTACATCGACTTATCGCCAAGCGTATTTCATACTGAAAAGAATCGGAATCTAGAAGTTGGACATTGTGTTCGACCATGAAGGTTCCACTGTTGTGTTGATGACCCAGATGCCAACCATGTTGGCCGTTAGAAGTACATACTGCGTACACGCGATACTGCATGTTTGAAAAGGTAAGTACCATTCTGTGGGAACATCCCATGCCTCTCTCTGCTCCGCCACGTTTAAAGTCAACTTTGTTGGAAATCTCTGGGTCAACGGCCCTCAGGGATGCTGGGAAATATGGAGAGAGAAGCAGCTGGTACTGACATGACTCTCTTTACAACTCCAGCCAAGACCCCCGCCCCACCACCTCCCTCGACAGCCCCGCCCCTCGCTCACCTCCTCTAACTCAACTCCCACAGTGTCTCCTTCTTCCCTGCAACCTCCACTTTTATTCCACCTTCCTTCCTATCATCTCGTTTGCTCTTCTGCTCAGGATTCAACGACTTTGTGGTATCAGCCTTTTTTTTATCCTGTTTGACTTTCATCACACAAGTTACAAGAGTTAAGTATTCCAAATGAGTTGGGAGCTCATCATTGACTACATGGGAAAAATTTGGTATAAAATGTTGAAAATCATAACCTGGCATTGAACACCATAGGACTCCACTTCCCATCTTGCTGGAATGACTTCTGTCGTATGACAGCCGTCTTTCTAATACGGCAGCAGGCGTCAGAACCGCCTGTTAGCCACACAACAGACTCCGGAGGATGCCAAGTCGTGCCACGACACGCAACAACCGCGTGCGAATGCCCGCCATCTTTTTCTTTCTTTTATTTTAAGGAATCAACCAAGACTGGTGCTGAATTCTTTTGTTTTTTTTTTTCCCCTCCCGTCACTCCATTCCATCACAAAACTCAATTAGTAAATTAGTTCCAGCTCGCTAAGCGATAAACAGCAGCCTGGGAGCACATAAACGCACACGGCGTACCCCATTAGGGCTTCACAAAACCTTGGTTACACAGGTACACACACACACACACACACACACACACACACACACACACACACACCCCAGAGTAATTAATGACCTACTCACAGCAGAGTTTACACTCATACTGCACACATACTGTAAGCCATGACCAGCTATCATGGTCAGCTATCTGGGGTATGCTGGAGCCTATCCCAGCTGTGTTTGGGCAAGATTGTGACAAAGTCAAGTGCACAGTATGAACCTATGGATTAATACAACCAGCAAAATTACACCCCCCCCCCCCCACCTCCCCCAAACATCAATGTCGGAATATAAACCGATACTGATATGATCTGCTATGTCATTCTCATTTTTATGCTAATATCGGTCGCTAATGTCCTCAATATAAACACGCATATGCATGTTCTACACTCTAACAACACCAAAGACGTATTTAGGACTTCTTATAACGTATTTATACATTTTTCGTTTTATTTTTTATTTTTTGCACGAGGTGATGATGCAACTCTCCACTAATGCATTTCATTCAGAGCACTTTAAATCCTAAAAACAACCATGGGGGTGAGGAGTGGGGTGGGGGGTAGGGGGGCAGAGGTGCATTTAGGGGACATTTTAACACAAACACGCACAAGTAGTTCAGTTCAGAATGTGCAATTTATAAATAATTGCTGGTGTTATATTTGTAAATAAATAATAATTTTTACATTGTTTACATTATGTGTTATTTGTGGTTTAGATATTTGAACTGTATTTGAACCTTGTGCGTATTTATAATATTTATGTCAAAGTCAAAGATATGCTGGTTTTCTCCCTTTTTTTAGTTGGGAGCTGATATTTTCCTGAAACTTACCTATGTTCTACTGCTGACGACAAAAGAACGGAAAAACCGCGGATACACTTGACAGTGTTTATAGCAGCCATACTAAGGCAAATCATTCCGGCATCTGGAAAAAGCACATCTAAGCTTGCCAGAGCTCACCCCAGAGCTAAATCCATCTGTGATTCCATAAACGATGGAGCCATTTCGTATTGTTGAATGTAGTACCAGCTTTTGGGGGCTTGTAAAACCCCTTGGAGCTACGGTCTGCACTTCCTGGACTTTTCTACCTTTTTTAGTTGGGAGCTGATATTTTCCTGAAACTTACCTATGTTCTACTGCTGATGACTAAAGAATGGAAAAACCGCGGATACACTTGACAGTGTTTATAGCAGCCATACTAAGGCAAATCATTCCGGCATCTGGAAAAAGCACATTTAAGCTTGCCAGAGCTCACCCCAGAGCTAAATCCATCTGTGATTCCATAAACGATGGAGCCATTTCATATTGTTGAATGTAGTACCAGCTTTTGGGGGCTTGTAAAACCCCTTGGAGCTACGGTCTGCACTTCCTGGACTTTTCTACCTTTTTTAGTTGGGAGCTGATATTTTCCTGAAACTTACCTATGTTCTACTGCTGATGACTAAAGAATGGAAAAACCGCGGATACACTTGACAGTGTTTATAGCAGCCATACTAAGGCAAATCATTCCGGCATCTGGAAAAAGCACATTTAAGCTTGCCAGAGCTCACCCCAGAGCTAAATCCATCTGTGATTCCATAAACGATGGAGCCATTTCATATTGTTGAATGTAGTACCAGCTTTTGGGGGCTTGTAAAACCCCTTGGAGCTACGGTCTGCACTTCCTGGACTTTTCTACCTTTTTTAGTTGGGAGCTGATATTTTCCTGAAACTTACCTATGTTCTACTGCTGATGACTAAAGAATGGAAAAACCGCGGATACACTTGACAGTGTTTATAGCAGCCATACTAAGGCAAATCATTCCGGCATCTGGAAAAAGCACATCTAAGCTTGCCAGAGCTCACCCCAGAGCTAAATCCATCTGTGATTCCATAAACGATGGAGCCATTTCGTATTGTTGAATGCATTACCAGCTTTTGGGGGCTTGTAAAACCCCTTGGAGCTACGGACTTTTCTACCTTTTTTAGTTGGGAGCTGATATTTTCCTGAAACTTACCTATGTTCTACTGCTGACGACTAAAGAACGGAAAAACCGCGGATACACTTGACAGTGTTTATAGCAGCCATACTATGGCAAATCATTCCGGCATCTGGAAAAAGCACATTTAAGCTTGCCAGAGCTCACCCCAGAGCTAAATCCATCTGTGATTCCATAAACAATGGAGCCATTTCGTATTGTTGAATGCAGTACCAGCTTTTGGGGGCTTGTAAAACCCCTTGGAGCTACGGTCTGCACTTCCTGGACTTTTCTACCTTTTTTAGTTGGGAGCTGATATTTTCCTGAAACTTACCTATGTTCTATTGCTGACGACTAAAGAACGGAAAAAGGTAGAAACAAACAATTTTTTCCTGATGAAGGACAGGAGTCTAATCTGTCTTTTGTTAGGTTCCATGTTTACACGGCCGGTATAAACTCCGAGCCTTGAAAGATCAATAAAATAGTCTACATGGAGGGATTATCTGTTAAAAAATGTCTGTGATTGAAGGAGTTAAATAAAGGTTTATTTAGAAACCCTGACAGAATATCGACAGGACCCTAAATAAGGTGAATGAAAGCAATACAATCGCCGGTTTGAGTAAGTGACATGCTTGCCCAGTTAGGAAAATATACGGTGATGAAGCAGAAGGCCCCCACTACAAGACCAACCTTACTCCGTTCCTGTTTTAACACGCCTAATTAAAAACAAGTGGCAAAGCAGCACATATTGTCACAGCATTGTGCACAATATCACGCATGACAATAAGGAAAGACGGCAGATTACAATCTAATTATCCACAAATGTGCCTGCGCGTTACAGTCGAGTAGCACCGCGCTACAGCTGAGCGGCTTAAAAGCAAGCTTTCATGCGCTTTAAAAGTGAACACACACAAGCTCAAGTGCTCAGCGGAGTATTGTGACAGTGTGTGATAACCATGGGCGAAGCACTTAAGCTGCTGTAATTAGCCTGATCACTGTGGCGACCAAAGATCCTTCCTTTCATCCCCTTACTTCACAAACTGGCATGACGCACTCGCACGCTCTGACACAACACAAATACCCGTGCAGCACCGATATGTGACTTAACCCGGGAAGGGAAGGGAGCCCGAGGGGTGGAAGCGTTACACGCTAACGTGGCTGCACGCGGTAGACGGCCAAGCTGGAAGATAGAAGAGTGACAAACAGACAAAAGAGTACTGTCTCGTGCTGTAGTTAATACTGTTTAGCACTTCGGAAGCTACTCAATTTAATAACCTGCACAACCTGTGTTTTATGCATGTCAGATTATATGGAAATGGAGCCTGGTTGGTGCTTTTTGGTGACTTTTTCAGGTGACTTTAATGATAATGGTAATGGTAATGGTACACATGCAATGGTAATGGTTACAATCACTAACTGTTACATTTGTTCACTTCCTGCTTTCCTAATATAGTTAAATTTTTTTTTGTTTTAATTTTGATTTTTACTTAAAAAAAATTTTTTTTTTCAATTTAATTTAATTTAAGGGAGGCACGGTGGTCGAGTGGTTAGCGCGCAGACCTCACAGCTAGGAGACCAGGGTTCAATTCCACACTCGGCCATCTCTCTGTGTGGAGTTTGCATGTTCTCCCCGTGCATGCGTGGGTTTTCTCCGGGTACTCCGGTTTCCTCCCACATTCCAAAAACATGCTAGGTTAATTAGCCACTCCAAATTGTCCATAGGTATGAATGTGAGTGTGAATGGTTGTTTGTCTATATGTGCCCTGGGATTGGCTGGCGACCAGTCCAGGGTGGACCCCGCCTCTCGCCCGAAGACAGTTGGGATAGGCTCCAGCACCCCCGCGACCCTCGTGAGGAAAAGCGGTAGAAAATGAATGAATGAATGAATTTAATTTAATTTTTTGTTTTGGACCTTTGAACCCAGCCTCCTCAAGCAAGCGACCCAATCAGGCAGCCACCAAACCAAAACCCCCCAACGCCTTGGCTGCATTCTGTCCATAAAAGTAATGGTAATGGTAATGGTAATGGTAATGGTAATGGTTTAATTTCATTTGAACATGCATCAGATTCCAATTGAGTGCATCCCATAATCAGTTCCCAGTTCCACATGTCCAAAAGGAGTAGGAAGAAGCAAAGCTTATTAAATCCTACCCCTCCATCTGGTACTTTTACAATCAGTAACTGTTACATTTGTTTACTTCCTGCTTTCCTAATACAGTTTATTTATTTTTTTTGCTTTAATTTTGACTTTAAAAAAAAAAAATAATAATTTTATTTTTTTGTTTTGGACCTTTGAACACAGCTGCCTCAAGCAAGAGACCCAATCTGGCAGCCACCAAACCAAAACCCCCCAACGCCTTGGCTGCATTCTGTCCATAAAAGTAATGGTAATGGTAATGGTAATGGTTTTATTACATTTGAACATGCATCAGATTCCAATTGAGTGCATCCCATAATCAGTTCCCAGTTCCACATGTCCAAAAGGAGTAGGAAGAAGCAAAGCTTATTAAATCCTACCCCTCCATCTGGTTTCTTGAATTGGCTCATCGTTCAAGAAACAGGAAGTATTTTACAGGAAGAATAAGTCTTTCCCATACGTGCAGTAAAAAAGTGCAGTCTTCTTATCGAATGCTAGAAAGGGGGTCGTGGATTCTGTGCGCTGTTACCAGCAGATCTGGTTCAACCTTCCAGAGTAGCTTGAGAAAATATTTCAAGAGGGTAGAATGGCCTGCAAAGACAACCGCAGGGGTCAAATTACTCATATATGCCCATTAGACAAAACTCAGTGGAATTTCACCTGATATAAAATATCCTTAACAATCAATTAATGGCTGATTAATGCCTTTTGATGGTGTGCTAGTTAACTAACCTTTACTAATTGACTACATGCTGTATATCAGGGAACGCCGTCCAGTGAGAAGAATACGACATGACCGTGTGTGCAGGGAACATGTTCACTATTACTTCTCTTCAATCAGAAAAAAAAAACGGTAAGCGTGAGTCAACCACAGCAGCGAAGGAGAGCGAGCGAAGGAAGAAGAAACAAAGAGAGCAGGAGAGGAGCAGTGGAGCAGTGGAGCAGAGCCAGAGCCGAACAAAGAAGTACAGTAAGAGTCCGCTGGCCTTACAGCTGCTCTCCGCACACTCGGTCCCTCCGCTCTGGCTCCAGGGACCGCCATGTGTGTACTACGTTACGGTCTACATGGGTGTGTGTGTGCGTGCATGCGTCCCTGTTGGTGTCCATGGTTTCAGTGGTTAGACAATTCCTGCCGATTCCTAACCCCACCCCATTTCTAGATTCTCCTGCAGACGGAAAAGGAGGGGAGAGGGAGGAATGGGAGGAGATGGAGCCTTTAACTCAGGGGTGCTCACACTTTTTCAGCATGCGAGCTACTTTTAAAATGACCGAGTCAAAATGATCTACCCACTACAAAAATGCAAAACATCTATTTATTTTCAAATGTATTGAGGATTATTTGTACGTACAATGTATGTTGATGTACCTTACATAACCAAATGAGCCAATATTGCAAAACACACATAATTAACTATGAACATTTTTTGTAATTACCTGAGTTTACTTTGATGACTTGCACTGAATTGAACCAGCCAGGGATGCATAGTCCGGACAGTAGCTGCTGATAGCCAGCCTCAAGCACACTTCCAAATGTTTATCAGTCATGGATAATATCCGTATCATAATATCCGTATAATATTCCATATCCGTATGGAAGTGATATGTTTTTTGCCTTTTTACTTGGTCCAGTTTTTGCCTTTTTACTTGGTCCAGCTCCTTCACTCATTTTAGTGACCATGAACTTTAGCGAGGGCTTTAAAATCTGACGCAATTCGCCGACTAGCTTAGCACTTTGCATCGTTGTTTACGCATGAGCGGTGACCTAAAGGTCAAAATTCAGTTGTCATCTGACTGGTTGTCCTGTATGTCAATCAAGTAACGGGGATGGATGATAGGCTGACATCGTAAGTTCTGCTGCACTTAGAGACGTCGTTTGATTTGATTGGTCGCCCGAAGGGCAACATTCAGTTGTCATCTGAATGGCTGCCCTGTATATCAATCAAGTGACGGCATTGATGCGAGGATGATATTTTTTTTATGTCACGCCGCGATCGACCAGCGATCGACCAGCGATCGACCAGTACCACCTCCGCGATCGACCGGTAGATCGCGATCGACTTAATGAGCACCCCTGCTTTAACTGATGGATGGAAAAGGCTTGGAAATGCTTCAAAACACGTGTGAGATCAATTTGTTCAGAACTTATAGTACCTATGCACATTGTACACTATTGTACGCAGGATTTGTTATTGTTATTGTTATATAACCAGGCTTTTTATATTGTTTACATTGTTTATGTGTTATTTGTTTGAACTGTATTTGAACCTTGTGCCTATTTCTAATATGTATGTCAAAGTGAAAGATATGCTGGTTTTCTCCCTTTTCTAGTTGGGAGCTGATATTTTCCTGAAACTTACCCATGTTCTACTGCTGACGACTAAAGAACGGAAAAAGGTAGAAATGACGATTTTTTTTCCTGATGAAGGACAGGAGCCTAATCTTTCTTTTGTTTACACGGCCGGTATAAACTCACAGTATTCTGCGAGCCTTGAAAGATCAATAAAATAGTCGACATGGCCGCTACTGGAGGCATTATCTGTTAAAAAATGGCTGTGATTGAAGGAGTTAAATAAAGGTTTATTTAGAAACCTTGACAGAATATTGACAGGACTCTAAATAAGGTGAATGAAACACGTGTGAGATCAATTTGTTCGGTTCTTGTATTTGTTCTTACAGTACCTATGCATATTGTACACTATTGTACGCGGTACTTGTTATTGTTATATAACCAGGCTTTACCAAGCACACAACCCTCCACTAAGTCATATTACACTATCCCCTGATTTCAGGTCTACAGGTAATGGATCAATGAACAGTTATTGTTTTATTATTGTACTAGTAGTAGTACTATTGTACTATTACACTATTAACGCTTATCCTAACAAGAGTCGCGGAGGATGCTGGAACCTATCCCAGCTGTCTTCAGGCAAGAGAACTGACGGCCAGCCAATCACAGGGCACATATAGGCAAACAACCATTCACACTCACATTCATACCTATGGACAATTTGGAGTGGCTAATTAACCTAGCATGTTTTTGGAATGTGGGAGGAAACCGGAGTACCCGGAGTAAAGCCACGGGAGAACATGCAAACTCCACACAGATATAGCCGAAGGTGGAATTGAACTCGGGTTTCCTAGCTGTGTGGCCTGCGTGCTAACCACTTGACCACCGTGCAACAAATACATATACAAATCATTACATAGCAAATCTGCAGAGGCTGTGACGCTGAATCTCGAATGTACGGGGATCCGCTGTATTCAGCAACACACACACACATCGTTTAGAATCTCACACACACACACACACACACACACACACACACACACACACACACACACACCACCTGCTGTTGTAATTAAATGTGTCCTTGGTAATGAGACAGGCCACTTTCACACTCTTGCACCTTTGAATGATGTCTGATTTAAACACACATGTAAGCGCAAACACACACACACACACACACACACACACACAGATTCTTACACCCAGTATACTGTTACAGTAAACCTCGGATATATCGGACTCGGATATATCGGAAATTCGCTCACAACGGACAGATAAAAAAGAACCGATTTTTCTGTAATGCATTTCCAATAAAAATTCATTGCATATATCGAATTTTTCATAACGGATTTCGCCTATTTCGCACAAAATCTCCAGTCCCGTTCCAATGCATTTCCATTAAATTTCCCTGGCATATATCGGATGGCCGCATCGTGGCGCTCCGATTCGCCGAATGGTGACAGGCCGCTATACGACGTCATTTGCAGCGTTTGCAGCGTTGCCTGCGCGTCCAGGTACATTGGAAACATAGTCAAGGAAGTGCCTTTTTATAACGGATAAAATCCCATTTACGCATATACCGGATATAAATCCCATATATGCGTAAAACGGACATTTTCCGGTATACGCATATAACGGATTTCGCTTATATCGGACAAAACCAGTGGGAACAATTGAATCCGATATATCCGAGGTTTACTGTATTATACTGGTATACTGGTATTACATTAATATCTGGATGGTCCAAACAACATGTCACCATCTACAAACAGCAACAATACTTTTTCATCTCCCATAATTTTGGATGTGATTTAAACGTTTTCTTACAAAGTAAAACCAAAACGGAAGCCCTGCAGTCGTCAATAAGTACTTCCTGGCCTGTACTTGAAGTTCAGTTTTACTGCAGCACACTGGGACTGCTGTGGAATCTGTATGCATGGTGTGTGTGTGAAATGACGAGAGAAAGGGCCAGTGTGCGCATATGTGTGTTAATATGTACGCATGTGATTGGTCCAGGTGCCGGGACCCAAGCGTATCCCTTGGCAAGGAAAGCATGGGTCCCTGGACTCTCTCCGGCTTGGTGCTAACGAGATACATGCACATCTCCGCACACCCACGCACCGCATTGATCAGGGCGAGGATGAGGGTCGCTCTGCACCCCCTTAGCCAAACACTAAGGACCAAGCACCTCGGGGCACGCTGCCCCGCCTACAAACACACACAAACACACGGCCATCTCATCTGGATTCAGCTGCAGCGTCAGGCTCTAACGCTGGGTCACATACTAAACAGGCACTTGCTCGTCATTACTTGACCAGCAACTGCAGATGAATTATTGTAGCATGGCTACGCTAAGAGTAATGATAGCAACACCTGCGGCAGCATGGAGTTGATATAGTACAGGTAGTACTTTGGGCCGCAGCAAAAATACGCAGCGGGAGCAGCGCTTGATCAAGTGTACAATATTAACACGTCTGATTAGAAGTACAAGTTGTTCAAATAAATGATGGTAATGGTAATGGTAATGGTAATGGTAATGGTTTTATTTCATTTGAACATGCATCAGATTCCAATTGAGTGCATCCCATAATCAGTTCCCAGTTCCACATGTCCAAAAGGAGTAGGAAGAAGCAAAGCTTATTAAATCCTACCCCTCCATCTGGTACTTTTACAATCAGTAACTGTTACATTTGTTCACTTCCTGCTTTCCTAATATAATTTAAGTATTTTTAAATTAAATTAAATTAAATTAAATTAAATTAAATTAAATTAAATTAAATTAAATTAAATTAAATTAAATTAAATTAAATTAAATTAAATTAAATTAAATTAAATTAAATTAAATTAAATTAAATTAAATTAAATTAAATTAAATTAAATTAAATTAAATCTGTGTAGGCGGCATTATGAATTATCCTTACTGGCCTTTTTTGCAGTACATTTAGCCAGTGAAGATTGCTTTTATAGTTATTAGCCCATATTTCCACACAATAAGTAAGATATGATAGAACCAGAGAGCAATAAAGAGTGTGATGGATGGAAAAAAAACTGCAGCAGGAATAAATATACTTCTCAATATGCATATACGTAGCATGACACAATAAAGTTTGTACAATTATTGCAATTCAACAGGCATATTTTTGCAAAAATACCATCATAAATACATATGGGCAATATAACATGTACACCAGATGCCCGTATACTCGTGATTCTTTAAAAGTGGAATATTCAAATACAGTTTTTAATATTATTAGAGCCCTGTAGACAGGACCTAACACCCCTATAGTCACCTTTACACTCCTATTAACCAATATGGTATACAAAATACAAGTGAATAAGCCATTTAAGACATAAACAAGACTGATGCTTGCTTGTGTTATGATAAATTGTTCCCAGAGAGTGATGTTACATGCTTTGCCGCCCAAGTAGCCTCTCTTTTTATTAGGGATTAGATTAACTCATTCGCTATACCAGAGACCTATTTTACGTTTTTTTTTTTTTTGCATGATGGGCAAAAAGGGGAAATCATGTTGAGCTCAGCTTCACGCTGTAAAAACGTCTACAGGGTAGCAGAAGTGGACGTTTAATTCCTCGAATTAAAGCCTCCATAGCAGGGAGGAAGTGAAAAAGCATGGAGGAGTGTACCGTGCAAAAGGTTGCACATTGAAGAAAAATTTGAAAGCATGTGTCACTGGGGGTGCTGGAGCTTATCCCAGCTGTCTTCTACACCCTGGATTGGTGGCCAGCCAATCACAGGGCACATATAGACAAACAACCATTCACACTCACATTCATACCTATGGACAATTTGAAGTGGCTAATTAACCTAGCATGTTTTTGGAATGTGGGAACCGGAATCCGGAGAAAACCCACGCATGCACGGGGAGAACATAGTTGTTGAGATATTTTGGATGCATTTCTGTCGGGTAGAAACCATGTGATGAAAGCCGGGAGTCTAATCTTTGTTTATACAGAACACAATATTCGATGTGCCTTGAAAGATCAATGGAAATCCCCTAAAAAAGGCCGCCACCCGAGGGATGTCTTTTCCATAAAGTGTGGTGGTGAGTAAAGGATTATTGTGCCTGTTGTGAGGTCATTCCTGGCAATCAAGTTTGATCCTTCAGCATTACATTAACGGTATTGACACCTCGTGAGCGGCATACTAAAGTTTTGAGAATGACACAAGTATTTGCTGCTTCAGTGTTATAATTATTATATAATTACACTTATTGGGCGACAAGGTCTCCAACAATATTGTATCGTTGATTTATCGCGTCAGCTTGAGAGGGCAATGACTAGGAGTTTGACTGTAAAAACAACATGGGGTGTTTCTACTCGGATTGTGTACGTGTGTATTTGCGTGTAGCTGTGTGTACATATTTGTGATGGTTTGGTGTTATGAATAATTCAGGTCCATGGAGACGGCAGCCTGCCGCGGTAATGAGGAGGACATGCAATGATACCAAATATCGCTGGTGGGAAGCTATTGATCCAACAGCCATTTGTTCAAACTTTAGTCAGGAAATCAGAGCTCAAACACTCTTTACGCAGACACGCTGATGGATAAACAGCATAGACGAGCATAGACAGCATAGACCAGCATAGACAAGCATAGACGAGCATAAACGAGCACGCCAGCACACGATGAACAATGATGAGGAACCGTTTAGATATGTTTGTTTTTGTGTACATATCATCAGGTTTTATTCAATCTTCCAATGGAGACAAACACCAATCATGAAAGCTACCATTTGTGTTCATTATATCCTTTGTATATTATTTCCTTTAATAAATTATTATTATTATTATTATTATTATTATTATTATTATTATTATTATTATTATTATTATTATTATTATTATTATTATTATTATAAATGTGTATTATTTACTTCCTTTATGAAATTATTATCATTATTATTATTATTATTATTATTATTATTATTATTATTATTATTATTATTATTATTATTATTATTATTATAAATTTGTATTATAAATTAAAAAATATTATTATTATTATATTATACATTATTATTATTATTATTGTTGTTGTTGTTTACTTCATTTATTAAATTATTATTATTATTATATTATAAATTAGTATTTATTATACATTATACTATATATATATATATATATATATATATATATATATATATATATATATATATATATATATATATATATATATATATATATATATATATATATATATATATATATATATATATACATTATAATATACAATATAATAATACAATATTATTATTATTATTATAAATTTTTATTATTATTATTATTATTATTATTATTATTATTATTATTATTATTATTATTATTATTGACTTCCTTTATTAAATTAGTATTATTGTTATATTATAAATTAGTATTCATTATAAATTATTATAAATTATTATTATTATTATTCATTATAAATTATTATAAATTATTATTATTATTATTATTATTATTATTATTATTATTATTATTATTATTATTATTATTATTATTATTATTATTATTATTATTATTATTATTATTATTATTATTATTATTATTATTATTATTATTATTGTTTACTTACACAGTAAGGCAAGTTTATATCGATACTGCTCCCCAACATGGACAACCCCACCAATATTTTTTGGAACCGATTCATATTTACTTAAAAAAATTGCTTTGGTTTTTGGACATTTCAATTTTCACGAACAAATCAAGACCAGGCTGCACAGTGGACGGGTGGTTAGCACGCAGGCCTCACAGCTAGGATACCCGAGTTTAATTCCACGCCCGAACGTCTCTGCATGCGTGGGTTTTTCTCCGGGTACTCCGGTTTCCTCCCACATTCCAAAAACATGCTAGGTTAATTAGCCACTCCAAATTGTCCATAGGTATGAATGTGAGTGTGAATGGTTGTTTGTCTATATGTGCCCTGTGATTGGCTGGCCACCAGTCCAGGGTGTACCCCGCCTCTCGCCCTAAGACAGCTGGGATAGGCTCCAGCACCCCTACGACCCTGGTGAGGATAAGCGGTAGAAAATGAATGAATGAATCCATTCCAACGGTACGACTGTATAATAGACTGTATAAAAGACAAACTATTCAACTATTCCAATTGCAGTAAAAATGCATACAGCAGGTCTTAAAGGTCTCAGTTGCTTCAATGATCAGGCACCCACTCATGTGACTGCTGCTTTGTGTTTGCTTCCCGCGGTACTAAAAGCATGAACAAGCGTTTGGAAAAATGGTAGGTGTTCCCAGTCACCTTTCACAAAGCCCAGTTGAATTTGGCACCGCGGTAAGTCTGACACATAATGGCTTTGGGAGTCAAACATGCGACAGTATAGTGAGCCACGGCAGCAGGGTGGATGAGAGCCTGACAGAGCCTCACACCCCCACACGGACCTGAAAACCAATCATACTATGAAGGCGCGGTACACGGCTAGCTATAATTAGGGAAACGCTGCCGCTTGCTTTCAACATGGTGGCAGTGAGGGGGTATCAATTAAGCACTCCCATCTATGATGGGACGCGTTTGGGCGGCTGAGTGGCAAATCTCCAATCTGAAGAGAAATATTTAAGACTTCTGAAAAAATGAAAACCACTGCTGGTGTATGTACAGTATGCGGTGTGTAGTACATGTTGCTGTATTCCATGCAGCCAAATATATGAGAAATTCTCTGCGGCAAAGAAGCTAAAAGGAATCTTATCTTGCTAAATTTTCCTGTCAAAAGCTGAACTTTTGGAAAAGACAAAAAAGACCCCCGTTTAAGTCGACCCTCGTCTAAGTGGATCGTAAGTTCTTTCATGCACATCCAATGCACTAACCCATTTATTATTATCACATATAATGTCGAGCTAAGGTTATTTTGGTATGCGCTAAGTCAACGTGAGTCAGCCAACCCTTGGAAGTCGACTTCTACTCGATTTCCAATCATTGTTATGGCAAAAATACATTTTAAATCTAATTAAATTAAATTTCTAGTGTAAGACACATCAGACAAAAAAAAAAATGTTAAAAAAATGTTAGACAAGAAAGCATAAAGAACATACCTGGGAGGCTGAATAGGCTAAATTAAATGAACATAACAAGACAGTGAGTCCAACAAGCAAGTTAGCGGTCAACAAGTTCACCGAGCTCCCGATCTCTGGAGTAGAGAAGCAGCATGCAGTTGCCATGAGCCTAGAGCGCCCTGTCGGAGGTAACGTTCACTTCTTTGTTCGTGTCAGTGAGTATGATTTTATAATTAAAATAATGTTAATTCATGGAAGGTTTTTGGAAATGAATGATTTCATAAATGATGGCCATTTCGTGGTTGATAGCGGCCTATTATTAGTCCAAAAACAAGTCATATGGAGTATTTCGGTGTCGGTGATGTTCCATTGTCTTACATTCCATGACCTTTACTTCCACAGGAAGTCAGCCATGGATGCGGAGTCCAACATAACGTTGCTAACATAATGTTTCAAATACATTGTGAAGTTCAGGATGAACGCAAACTAGTTAGCTCTGTAGCTTGCTACGCTAAAAGCGGCGTCCGTGTCTCGTGTCCTTGCTGTGATCCCGCCTAATGAAGATCAGATTTTGAGATTCGTTGAGGTTTTTGACCCAAACCCCGCCCGCCAGTGACAACACACACACAACCAAAAAGGAATTATACCCAGGACCAGCACGCTTCCTAAAAGTGTGCGGGCAGTCGCATCTAGGACACTCCTCAACTATAAAGAAAAACATCTGGATGGCATCCAAAAGCACCATGCATCAACACACACTCACACGCACTCTAATGAAGCCCCGGTAGTGACGAGGAGCAGCAGGGAGCAGCGCGGATCGCCGAAGACAAGTGTGCATGAGCTTTCGTCACAATGTGTGTGTACGTTTCGCGCGAGCGTGCGTCTCCGGCGGGATAATTATGGCGCTCCTCGGCAGCTGAGCGTGCCAGATGTACTGGGAGACGGAGGAGGTGGGGGAGGAGGGCGAATGAGAAGGAGGAGGAGGAGGAGGAGAGGGAACCAGCACCAGGGGCGATGCAGCGGGGAGCGTACAGAGTGTTACGTGAATACATGTGTACACACGTTGTGTTGCAATGCACTGACGTGCGTCCGTGTGTGTCTAGCTGGGAAAGACTCGCAGCGTTGTGTGTTGTGTGTGTTCGCATAGGAGAGCATCTCAGCGTGTGTATTTCCAGATGGATGTCCATGTTTGTACACACTGGCGTGTGTGCATGTGTGTTGGCATGGACGCTTTTGTTTCCTGCCATCTACCATTAGCATGCTGGATCTGTCACAAATGACGATTTCCCATCCAGGACAAATGAAACGGATGAAAGGGGATAGACAACATGAGACGGGAAATCTGGACTTAAGTCTCGGGGCGAAAATTAAGTCATCAATCCCGGGATGGACTAGACCCCGTAGTCACCGTCTGACTCTTAATTCTTCAACATGCCGAGCATAAAAATGGTTAAATTGAGTAAAGACCTCAAACAATGCACAACGATGAGCCAATTCAAGAAACAATACAAGCAGTTGATGTTTGCTAAATCCAAGGATGAAGAGTCTTGAACCAGTCATGATGTGCTATATATATCACTATATTGACACGCACTATGGTACACATTATGGCATTGGATGCTCATATCACCTCCTACGAGGTACGTGACAAAAAAAAATAAAAATAAAAATATCTTAAATTATATTAGGAAAGCAGGAAGTGAACAAATGTAACAGTTAGTGATTGTAAAAGTACCAGATGGAGGGGTAGGATTTAATAAGCTTTGCTTCTTCCTACTCCTTTTGGACATGTGGAACTGGGAACTGATTATGGGATGCACTCAATTGGAATCTGATGCATGTTCAAATGAAATAAAACCATTACCATTACCATTACCATTACCATTACTTTTATGGACAGAATGCAGCCAAGGCGTTGGGGGGGTTTGGTTTGGTGGCTGCCTGATTGGGTCGCTTGCTTGAGGAGGCTGGGTGCAAAGGTCCAAAACAAAAAAATAAATTAAATTAAATAAAAAAATAAATAAATAAATAAAAAATTAAAAAAATCAAAATTAAAAAAAAATAAACTATATTAGGAAAGCAGGAAGTGAACAAATGTAACAGTTAGTGATTGTAAAAGTATGATTATGATTATGGGATGCACTCAATTGGAATCTGATGCATGTTCAAATGAAATAAAACCATTACCATTACCATTACCATTACCATTACCATTACCATTACCGTTACCATAAATGAAATAAAATACATATACAAGGCGGTAAGAAGACGCATTCAAAGACGTTGAAATGATCTGTAGTATCCTGTATTGGACACCGGGTGTCAGTAATGCCATGTAATGCTCGGTGAGACACACAAGCACCAGACTTGATCGCCGGAAAAACATTTTTTTTTTTTATTGCAGGTTGGAATTATCTCACAACGGGCACATGATAATAATCATAACGCATCTATGTTAGATGCGTTATGATTGCGTTACTTTTCACTCCGCATGGAGACCGGCAGAACTGAGCCGACATGCCATGGCTGAGATCGAGTAAAAAATAAAGTTTATCATCTCATTCTGTGTGGAAGTGGTATGTTTTGGTTTCTTTGTCCTTGTGAACACCTTCCACCATTGCTTGTCAGTTAAACATAAAACCTTTTTTTAAATCGCCTACGCACACAAAAACAGAAATCAACACCCATAGGTAATAATGTCGCTGGTCTGTTTTACCAGTCCGCACACGCACACAAATTATGCAAATTAGCCGATTATGTCAGCTAGATCCGCCCCTCCCTGAGGGAGATGCAGTCTAATATAAGAAGCCAGCAGCTAATAGCCATAAGAACACAAAGACTCCAAATGTCAAATGTCCTAAAAAGGCGTTGGTATCCGTGTGTGTACTTCATCAAGTAACGTCACCTGCATAAAAGCAACGGAAACACAACGGAAGTAAAAAAAGAAAGAAAGAAAAGAGAAACAGCAAATAGCAACTTGGAAGAGCAGAAGAGAAAGTAAGAGATTTTGTTCTTTGGTTGGCTTTGTCACCTCGCTCACCCCAGGGCCCAAGAGCAAAGCACCTTGGGAAATTACTGAAACCAGAATGCATTGATTTATCCTGGATGATGTGTGATGGTGTGTGTGTGTTGCACAAAACCTGAACGGCAATAAAAGGAACAGCCTGGCCGACATCTGCTTCCAGACAACAGATAAGAGCATCAATGTATACCGTGTTTTGTTTTTTTTTCCTTTTTTCCATCGGCTCCATCCTGCAATCTCCTGCATGCTGCTGTGTAATTAAGAACCAAAGAAGACCCCCTTCAACTGCTCCCAGCATGGCGTTGCATTCCACTTCCTGCTGTGCCGGTGCCGCTCTTTTCTTCTTCCTCTCTTTACAAGAACTACAGTATTTTATGTAGCTTGCCTTGAGCCTCATTCCGAATGGGACCGTTCCGGATCAACAGTTTGTTTGCATCTAATGCTTCCCTTGCACTGATGCTAGATCCGTATCTTTTAACGTTGCTCTGTGATTGGCTGCCGTCAGTCCAGGGTGTCCCTCGCCTCTCGCCCCAAAGTCAGCTGGGGTAGGCTCAAGCGGGGTTTGCTCCATTTCTGTCAGTCTAGCACCATCCAGCCATCACTCTGACGCTTCAACCACGGCGAGCTAGCAAGGTGACCCCGGCCGGCGTCGGCGTGAGTGTGAGTGTGCATGTCTCGTTGTGGGTCTGCAGTTATTGCATGTGTGTGTGTGTGTGTGTACGTGCGCACAGTCCCTGTAATTAACACCAGCCATTTAATGAAGTCCAGCTGCTCAGCAAGAGGACGGAGTGCCAGCCAAAATCTGCCACAAATCACTCTCCTCCTACGTCTGCGCCATCCATCAAGCCCCTCCTCCTTCCTGCATGGAGATGCCGCTCTTCTTTCATTGGCTTATTTATGTGTTATTTATTATTTTATTATTATTTTGAATCATTGTTTCTTGGCTTGGTCGTTTCTAAGTTACGGAACAAGTACAAAACTTTACGGGAAGGTGGCACATACAATATTATTGTCATACTTGGAGCACAGAAAGCATTTTTGAATGCTATTAGAGCACTGTAGACATGAAATAACACCCCTATAGTCTTTATAGTGTTATCTAATAAAGTAGACATGATACGCAATGATAAGACATAAGTTCATTGTGTGGAAATATGGGCTAATAACTATAAAAACAATCTTCACTGGCTAAATGTACTGCAAAAAAGGCCAGTAAGGATAATTCATAATGCCGCCTACAGAGAACATACTAACTCCTTATTTCTAAAATCACAAATACTTCAACTTGCTGATATAGTTCATCTTCAAACAGCTAAAATAATGCTAAAGGCTAAAAATAATCAATTAGCTAAAAATGTCATCCAATACTTCTCTACAAGAGAGGAGAAATATGATCTCAGGGAAGAAGTACATTTGAAACACTTCTATGCTAGGACTACGTTATGCTAGCCATAGCATTTCAGTATGTGGAATCAAACTATGGAATGGATTGAGTAAGGAAATCAAACAATGCACAACGATGAGCCAATTCAAGAAACAATACAAGCAGTTGATGTTTGCTAAATACAAGGATGAAGAGTCTTGAACCAGAGACAAACACTCGGACTTTGTTTACCACATTGCGCACCGCTTACGGGCAAGGCCAGGGGATCTCTGAGGTGACCCAATGCTTTAACAATACTGTATCTACTGTAGCTATGGACCGAGTTGATGTTTCTATTAGGACATTAGGAATAGGTTTGAAACTGATTGGGGAAGAAGGACAAAATAAGAAACCAAAAACCTACCACTTCCACACAGAAAGGGAGGGTAACTTTTTTTTCCCACTATTCCATGTCCAATTGCAAGGATGAATGGCTGCAAGTTAAGGTAATAGGGCGGCACGGCGGTCTTGTGGTTAGTGCGCAGACCTCACAGCTAGGAGACCAGGGTTTGGTCCCCGCCCTCGGCCATCTCTGTGTGGAGTTTGCATGTTCTCCCCGTGCATGCGTGGGTTTTCTCCGGGTACTCCGGTTTCCTCCCACATTCCAAAAACATGTTAGGTTAATTGGCCACTCCAAATTGTCCAAAGGTATGAATGCGAGTGTGAATGGTTGTTTGTCTATATGTGCCCTGTGATTGGCTGGCCACCAGTCCAGGGTGTACCCCGCCTCTCGCCCGAAGACAGCTGGGATAGGCTCCAGCACCCCTCGTGAGGAAAAAGCGGTAGAAAGTGAATGAATGAATGAAGTTAAGGTAATATAATGTAAGGAAATGACAACAGTGTAACATTACTGCCACCTAGTGACTGGATTACTATTTTATTTCAATATTTTTTACTAATAATAGGCATGGTCAATGACATCATCATGATCATATTCATTGATTTTTTTTTTTTAAAAGCCAGGATTGATGGAGGGAGCGATGTTCCAACCACGATGTTGTGAGAGAAGAGGTGTTTCCTACCATAGGAAGCACGTCTGAGGGTTTCCCTATGCAATAGTATGGAGGTAGATCCTCTAACACACACACACACACACACACACACTTGCTCGCCACCAACTGTGACAGATGCGCCTGTCACATGAGAAAATGAATTCAAAATAGTTAGCGAATTAAGCAGCGAGCTAATTGTCGCTTGGCCTCTGTTTATGAAGCGCAGAAAGGCAAAACGCCGTGTTTGTCATGTGACAATTAGCAAGCTGAGGAGGCGAACGCCGTCTGTGTGTGTGTGTGTGTGTGTGTGTGTGTGTGTGTGTGTGTGTGTTTGTGTGTGTGTGCACTTGTTGTTCGCAGCTGGTGCAGCCACACCTGGGCAGGTTGAGTAAACAGCAAGGATGCACGGGAGCAAGGCAGGTACAGTAGGCTACACAGGAAGTACAGTAAAGATATCACTCACGCCAGGAACAATGCTTCGACACGCAAGGAAAACGATGCTATTTGTGCAAATATCCTCTCAGGTGGAACACGCCCCCCCCCCCCCCCCCCCTAGCCCCCACCCCCCCTCGCCAATCCTTCACACATGACACACGGCTGTGCATTCGGTTGACTGTAGCGCTTGTGTCTCCTGTCTCTTTGTCGGTGTGTCCTATTAGGTTTCCAAACAGCTTGTAATGACTGGTAATAAACAGAAGAAGGAAGAAGTAAATCAAGCGAGAAGATGACAAAATGAGCTCTCGGGGGGGCAAGGGGGGGGTGGGCTCCGTGGTCCCACTATTGAAAAACACAATAGCGCACACAGAACAAGTGCAAGATTATAATTCAGCATCGCTGTTAATACATTTACATTAGAAAATGTACTCAATAATTAACACAGCGATACACATTCCATCATCCCATTCCATCCCAATGAGGCCCATCTCCTTTTCCAGGCTTCCCAGTGTCCCAGTCTCCTTCACGGAGCCCTCTGTGATCCTTTCCTTGCAGTCCCTCGCCCCTTCATCACCGCTCCCTCCCTCCCTTTGGTGTCACGGCTCGGTGGCTCCAGGTGGCGAGGGAAGAAGGGAAGAAGGGAGGAAGGGACGTTGGGAAGGAAGGATGGATGATGGAGGGAGGGATGAAAGACACGATGGGGGGGGGGGGGGTCTCATCTGTTCCTGAGTTCATACCATCACAGTGCAGACCAGCACACAACATCCCTGAGAAAAAAAAAAAAAAAAAAAAAAAGCCTTGGCCTTTTCCATCCCCACTTGCCTGATCTATGACCTGGCTGTACGTGGCATCGAACCAGCAACCACTTCAGCATTCAAATCAGCGTTTCCGTATTTAAACATGAAATATCCTCTGATTTCAGCCTCTTAAATGGGATTATTTTTTATGATATGTTGCGGACCAAACTGCTAACTGTTTGGTTGGTATTGGTATTGGCATGGATGTCTAAGACTAAGACTAAGACTAAGACTAAGACTAAGACTGGGTTAGGGTTATTAGGGTTAGGTTATTGATGGATGCATGCATGGATTTATGATATAGGCTGGAAAAAAAAGATCTTGGCCTCTTCTTGAATGGTGGTCCAAGACTAAGACTAAGACTAAGACAAAGACTGGGTTAGGGTTAGGGTTATTAGGGTTAGGTCATTGATGGATGTATGCATGGATTTATGATATAGGCTGGAAAAAAAAGATCTTGGCCTCTTCTTGAATGGTGGTCTAAGACTAAGACTAAGACTGGGTTAGGGTTATTAGGGTTAGGTTATTCATGGATGCATGCATGGATTTATGATATAGGCTGGAAAAAGAAGATCTTGGCCTCTTCTTGAATGGCGGTCTAAGACTAAGACTAAGACTAAGACTAAGACTAAGACTAAGACTAAGACTAAGACTAAGACTGGGTTAGGGTTATTAGGGTTAGGTTATTGATGGATGCATGCATGGATTTATGATATAGGCTGGAAAAAGAAGAGCTTGGCCTCTTCTTGAATGGCGGTCTAAGACTAAGACTAAGACTGGGGTGTATTTTTTGGCACCAAAAAAAAAAAAAACCCACCAACACACTTAGCGAGTTAATTCTGCGTGTTTCCGGTTGGGCCCATCATGTACAAACCTCATGTAAACATGAACTCCCATGCCTTCCTCTTTTGCGTGCGTTCTAAAGGTATAAAACCAGAGATTGAGAGCGAGGGCAATTGGGGGTCAGCGTGTGTTAAAAAAGCTTTTAAAGCCCATCTTTACAGAAACAACAACTGATTTAAACGGACCCCACAGAGACGACAAGTCATTTCCTGTGGAGCCCCAAACTCCCTCGGACTGGACGCTTATGCCTATGATGGGATTATTCATGTTCCTTAAGTACCTTTTTCCCCCTCCCAGCTTCATAAGACTTTGGTAAGCTTTGACACGCTGGCTGGCGAGGGCAACATCGGAAATCTCCCCCATGCTTGTTGTGATATCACTTTCTACTAAGACGGGTGAGCCAAAGTGTTTTCTTAAGTACTGAGCATTAGTGAAGTCACACACCAAGAGGAAAAAAAAAAGGCCAGATTAGTCTGGGGCTTATTAGTTCAGGTGCAGCAGGGCAGAAGAAAACAGCGTTGTTGCTATCCAGTGGCAAAGACACACACACACACACACCACATTAGCCACCTCCTTTCACTCTAAAAGCTTCTTATTCGCCTCATTAAGTCTTCAGCGACACAAAGTAAGCAGGCCAGACGTTGCCTATCAGGACACGGAAGAATACGGTGTGGCGTGTGTTCATGCACGGATGTAAAAGGAAGAAGGAAGGTGATGTACTGGGACCAACAAGTACCAGTCTCAGTCTTAGAGACGCCCTAAAATAGACAGCCGACGAGTGCAGAGAATAACCGGCGTCCTCAAAACAAGATGAGGGTGCTGTGGGTGGGGGGTCAAAGGTGGCATCCCGTTGAAAGTAGTCACCTTGAGTTTTCCAACATTCCGTTTTGTTTGTTTTTTTGTCCACAATCTCGGGTTAATATTGCATGTAATGATCGAGTCTGTGGCTGTACGGTGGTCGAGTGGTTAACACTGTTGTATGTGGAGCATTTAAGTTATAATTATGCTTGGGCATCGAGCATCGATGGGAACCCGGACTAACATTTCCCAGATTTTGATGCAGAGTTTCACTGATCGGAGTGGTTAGTGCGCAGGTCCACAGCTAGGAGACCAGGGTTCAATTCCACCCTCGGCCATCTCTGTGTGGAGTTTGCATGTTCTCCCTGTGCATGCGTGGGTTTTCTCCGGGTACTCCGGTTTCCTCCCACATTCCAAAAACATGCTAGGTTAATTAGCCACTCCAAATTGTCCATAGTTATGAATGTGAGTGTGAATGGTTGTTTGCCTATATGTGCCCTGTGATTGGCTGGCCACCTCGCCCCTCGTTCGAAGACAGCTGGGATAGACTCCAGCACCCCCCGCCACCCTAGAATGAATCTAGTCTGTTTGCTCTACTGGATCATTCCGTGGAAGTATGCTACGTGTTGGTGACTCGCTTGCGAGTACCAGCAATAGGATGAAGACGTTATATTCCTCATAAAAAAAAATATGAAGATGGCGTCTGGAAAAAAAATGGAATTTTTTTTCTTAAATAGAATTTTTTTTTTATAAAAATAAAAAAGATGGCGTCTGCCTGCCAGAAGTTGTTTCTTCACCAAGACACTTCAATAAATGCAAACATGATTATTATCATAATTACTATTTTGCATTGTTTAGTGATAATTAAGTGATAATTATTCTTGATATAACATATGTTTTGTTTGTCTCGAAGGGCTTTACTTGATTTCTTGTGAATAAAAATTGCTTTCCTTGTAGTCGGACTTAATAAAAATAGAAAACCGCCTGCTTGTTTGAATTGAGGGCTTACCCAAACCAAGGTCGTGTGTTTTCAGGTTAAGGTCAAAGGTGTCATCTCGCTAAAAGCATCAGTTCATTAAAGCACACGAGCAGGCCGTGGTTCGAGAACGCCGGCGGGCTATGCGAATGAAAACAGGCAGGTAACGCAGATCGGGAAGACGCATGGTTAGCCGTGTCTCTTCACTGGCTTGGATCCAGGTGAGTGGACACGCCGTACTTGTGTGTCTGTGCCAGGGTGCGGGTGGGTGGGCGTATGGAGTGGGAGGGACAATGAAGCATGCAGCTGGGATCGGGGGAGTGAACGGTGGAGGATTCGTTGTGCCAAAATGTGGCCATAAGGCGTCTGTGCAGCATCGCCCGTCCGTCCGTCTCCACGTGTCGATGCTTTAAATGACACGTTGTCTCTCGTGGAGGACGTACGCTCTCCCTGCAACGCCTGGCGTTCAAGCTCCGTCCCACATCATGCGGTGTGGTTGGTGCACCATTCTATAATCTGTGCATAACAAGTCACCAAATATGGGGGGTTCAATGTCTGTTAATGGGATGCGGATGGGCGGGCAGTGAGACAGCGGAATGCTTGCTGCCTTGCTCAGAGGGTGAGACAGAAAGGGGACAAACCTTGCCGACAGGTGGGCTCTTCTACAGGCCGTCCCGGTGGCAGGTGGGGTTGGGGAGAGCGGAGGAGAGAATGGGCACGGTTAGTCATACGCATTGGGAGTGTTCTGTGCGTCGGGGGGGAAAGGGAGGGGGGGGGGGGGTTAGTTGGAAGGCCCGGTCATCCACCTACATGACGGGAACATGTACACACAAATAACAACAACCTAAACCGTATGACAACTCCATGTCGACATTTGGGAAGCTCCCTCCCGGGTTCCCTGATTGGTGCCAGCAGAGGGGTGGCAAGGCATGTTGCTAATGCTAATGGTTTGATTTCATTTGAACATGCATCAGATTCCAATTGAGTGCATCCCATAATCAGTTCCCAGTTCCACATGTCCAAAAGGAGTAGGAAGAAGCAAAGCTTATTAAATCCTACCCCTCCATCTGGTACTTTTACAATCACTAACTGTTACATTTGTTCACTTCCTGCTTTCCTAATATAGTTTACGTTTTTTGTTTTTGTTTTTTTTTTGATGAAATATATCAGCAAGTTGAAGTATTTGTGATTTTAGAAATAAGGAGTTAGTATGTTCTCTGTAAATTAAATTAAATTAAATTAAATTAAATTAAATTAAATTAAATTAAATTAAATTAAATTAAATTAAATTAAATTAAATTAAATTAAATTAAATTAAATTAAATTAAATTAAATTAAATTAAATTAAATTAAATTAAATTAAATTAAATTAAATTAAATTAAATTAAATCTCTGTAGGCGGCATTATGAATTATCCTTACTGGCCTTTTTTGCAGTACATTTAGCGAGTGAAGATTGCTTTTATAGTTATTAGCCCATATTTCCACACAATAAGTAAGATATGGTAGAACCAGAGAGCAATAAAGAGTGTGGAGTGATTTCTGATTGAGAACAAATTTTGCTTTTATTCAATATTGAAATATTTCTGGCCACCTTATGTTGTATATTTGTAATATGAGGTTTCATATGAGCTCATATTTTCATCTATTTTGATCCCCAGAAATGTATTTCCCTTTCAATGTCTACACCGTCTATTTGTATTTGCTGGTGTCCTTTCTGCTGTTAGCAAACAGCATGATTTTAGTTTTATTTAAGTTCAAGGACAATCTGTGTGGTCACAGAGTGCGCGTTTGGAGGCGATACGATTACATGTTCAAGTTGTTTCTCAGAGAGAAAGCGAGAGAGGAGGAGCCCATATTAAGTCTTCCCGTGTTTGAGAGGTCAGGCCTCCTGCTGTGAAATTTAGACCGAGGTGATTAGTGAGACATTAATGACTGGATACGGTGTGTGTGTGTGTGTGTGTGTGTGTGTGTGTGTGTGTGTGTGTGTGTGTGTGTGTGTGTCGACAGAAAACAAGCACTACAGAACCTATGTACTGTATGTACTGTATCTCCAACTCCCAAACACGTCTCTAGTCCTCCTCGGAACGACACTTCCTCATTGTCATTAGACGTGGTCTAATGACAATGAGATGCGAGATGCATTCAGGGACGCTCCAAAAACACAGCAAGGCATTTATTATGGGTGTATTTGTGCTCTAAATAAAGAGAAAAACAGAATAAAACAACTATTATCTCATCTCTTACTGGGGAAGTATAATTTGCTGCGTTTAAGTACGCTCGGAAATCCCAGATATTATGTCTACACTGAAAAATGTGGATTTAACTGAAATTCCTATTTGGTTAAAAAGGTGATTTAAATGTTCTGCTACTATTGAAGAGACGAGTGTTTTGGCTTGATTTAATTTGGAGTTATAATAGTAATGAGTAATACATAGAAATACATCTAATTGTGTCCTGTCAATCATTTATGTTCATAAAATACAAATGCTGAAATTGGCGATTAACCATGATAAATGAATTCATCAGAAAACACTGTGATTAATTGGATTTGAAACAATTAACATTTGACACTACATTGTGTCTCCAAGCTGGAGTGCACCAAGGAAAAGGAAAGCAGTCTTCATGGAAATGGAAATAGACATCTTATGATCTCGAACACGTGACTGTTGAGGATAAAGATGATTCCATCGTTATGAATACTAGAAGGGGTCATGGATTCGGTGTGCTGTTGCAAGACTAGCCTAGGATGAAGGCAACATGGCCGACGATTTCTTCTTATTTTATTACAATTTCATTTGATTCTTGTACTGGACTGATTTTTTTATTTCCTTCCTGTGTCCTTCGTGCAGTGTGAGCGACGTAGGAGGTTTAAGTTCTCGGAAGGCAACTGTCCTAACCTTGATGTTGCTGACAGGTGGACATGCAGTTATCCTAACAAAATAAAAGCCTCATTGGGGACCAGGACCAAGCAACACTTTCAATTAGAAAGAAAAAAAAAAACTTTGAAATCACCTTGAGAAAATACGTTCTATTCACGCCCACTTATTTGCCAGCCCCCCAGACCCCCCCTCCCTCCAAGAGCTGCCATACAAGTCACACTTGTTGCTGTAAACATTCCCCTCAAGACAAGGCAGGCTGGCCCTTTCTTCCTCGATTGGCCCAAACGCCGTCTCTCGTTCCGGTTATCTGACAGCGTAATTAACAAGGCCGTGGGGGGCATCGTGTATTACCCACCGTGCAATGTGACAGTCGCACTTACAGGACTCGATCGTCTCTCCACGAGCAAGTCAGAACTCTGCTGCACGGTGGCCAAGTGGTTTCGAATGTGGAGCATTTAAGTTGTAATTACGGTTGGGCATCGAGCATCGATGGGAACCCGGACTAACATTTCACAAATTTTGATTTTTGAGTTTTGCTGATCGGGCTGCACGGCGGACGAGTGGTTAACGGGCAGGCCGCACAGCTAGGAGACCCGAGTTCAATCCCACCCTTGGCCGTCTCTGTTCTCCCCGTGCATGCGTGGGTTTTCTGCGGGTATTCCGGTTTCCTCCCACATTCCAATAACATGCTAGGTTAAACTCCAAATTGTCCTTAGGTATGAATGTGAGTGTGAATGGTTGTTTGAATGAATGAATCTAGTCCGTTTGCTCTACTGGATCATTCCGTGGAAGTACGCTACGTGTTGGTGACTCGCTTGAGAGTACCATCAATGGGATGAAGACGTTATATTCCTGGTAAAAAAAAAAAAAAAAAAGTATGAAGATGGCATCTGAAAAAAAATAAATAAATAAATAAATAAATTGAAAAAAAATTAAAAATAAAATAAAAAATAAATTAAAAAAATTAAAAAAGAAAATGGTGTCTGCCTGTCGGAAGTTGTTTCTTCACCAAGACTCTTCAATAAATGTAAACATGATTATTATCATGATTACTATTTTGCATTGTTTCTCCATTTAAAGTGATAATTATTCCCGATACAACATACGTTTTGTTCGTCTAGAAGGGCTTTACTTGATTTCTTGTGTGAAAAAATTGCTTTGCTTGTGGTCGGACCTACTTTTACTTTTAAAATAGACGGTTCTTCTTAATTGTACGGTTCTTTGAATTACATGCACTGCACTTATATAAATGTCAGTGACAGCGAGAAAGGAGAAGGGAACCAAAAAGAAAAGCGTCAGCGAGGAAAAAGTCAAAGATGGAAAATAATATCAACATCTTTTGATCTTCTGTGGAATGTAATAATAGGAAGTGGGCACGCTTTCAAAAATAATCTGCCTCAATTTCATAATTACTCTGTGCAAGGCTTTCACACAATTAGCATGTTAATTAACCCAAAACTACAACGCCTGTGTGTGTGTGTGTGTGTGTGTAGGGATGGGATTTTACTGAAAGTGGATCAAATACAAAGGAAGTAGCAGGAAAGTTCATGATGGCTGCCCTGAATGGGAAGATGCCGTAAAAATGGGGAAACTTTGCTCACAAAATAACAAGACATTTGATATCCAATGTTCCCTCGTGCCGTCACGCTTCGCTTTTTGTGGATTTTTAAAATAATGCTGTGACAAGTCAAGCCGTTAGAGTTTTAGTCTTCTGCGTCCCGATTGGCTGTAGCCCATCTTCCTGTTGTGGTCCTGCTAGCTACTAGCTACTGTTACGGTGGACAACTTGCGCAACAGTAGCCGACTGTGCGACTACGAGTGCCGCATGGACACAACCCCTCTCGCCGCCAAAACCCGCAACGCCGACGAAATTCTCCCAAATGGCAAAAGAAGCCAGACGGACCCCCGGACCGAAGGAAGGCAGAAGCGATGCGACGCAGGGAGAATTATTACACGACGACACATGCAACACACTTCAACAAGGACACAAAAACACCACAGCCGAATAGCGAGTCCATGTATACGTGGCTAGCGTGCATGAAGCATCAGGGTTCCCTTACCACAGCAGATGTTTTTAATGTAAAAGATATCCGTCTTTAATACACGGACGGCTTTCAGTAACGCACTCTAAAACGACACTAAATGCTGCTGAATGAGTGGGACGTTGCAAAGTGCCAATCATTGATGAGAAAACCAGGAAGGTAGGTATTCATTTCATGGTCATTAGAAGGGACCGATTACACACACACCGGATATAACCTTGGCAGAGAGAGAAGTAGCTGTGGCTCACTCACCGATCATGTGATTCGCAACATGAATCTGGATCTCCCGCTCAGTCTCAAAGGTCATTTGGCACTTAATACACTGGTAGGTCTTTTTCTGTGACAGACGGAAACAAAGTTGGCAGGTGAATTTGAGTAAATATTTCAAAATACAAAAAGGTCTAGTTTGCAAACAAAATTAAATAGAATCATCCTTGGAGAGAAATAAAGTCACTCAGCTGCCCGTAAAAACGTCTAACAGAAACCAACAGAAGGTGATCAAATCGAACGCCTCCCTCCCTCACTCACGGTGCAACCAAAACGTAACATGTGGATTACATGACTCACACACTCGTATACGTCTCAACTGGACTGTTCAGGTTGTCAAAGAAGACGTTTTAGTGGGACACACACCAGCCAGACTAGATAGGACAGCTCCCACTCACACTCAAAGATCCCGCTCGTTACATCTGAACGGGATGCTAACGAAGGTGATATCACCCAAAGCGAGGTGCGTCTCCACTGTATCCAAACGGTGAACCATTAAAGGGCCAAACCATTCCAGCCCTTTCGAGCAGGGGTGGGCTAATATTTTGACTCGTGGGCCGCATTGAGTTAATAAAATTGTCCGGGGGGGCAGAAAATATATTTAACACACACACTATTTTAACTATTTTATGTTTAGAATTTTCCTTGAAGGGCTGCACGGTGGGAGAGTGGTTAGGGCGCAGAGCTCACAGCTAGGAGACCAGGGTTCAATTCCACCCTCGGCCATCTCTGTGTGGAGTTTGCATGTTCTCCCCGTGCATGCGTGGGTTTTCTCCGGGTACTCCGGTTTCCTCCCACATTCCAAAAACATGCTAGGTTAATTAGCCACTCCAAATTGTCCATAGGTATGAATGTGAGTGTGAATGGTTGTTTGTCTATATGTGCCCTGGGATTGGGATTGGGAATTTTCTTTGAATTATTTGCGTAGTTTTATCTATAGTGTTATACTATCAGCTTTATGTGTTTTTCAGGAGCAGTTTAAACATCAGACCACATCAAACTATGTCATTTAATTTTACAGTTTTCTTGATTTTTTCTACTAAATAAGACGTCCGACTTTCAAGTCATGTTGCCAGTTTGTATATTAAAAGTTGAAATACTTAGAAGGCAACTGGAGGGCCGGATTCGAATGCCTGGTGGGCCGCATGTGGCCCCCGGGCCACAGTTTGCCCACCCCTGTCCTATCTAGTCTGAATGGTGTGTGTCCCGCCCGGTCATTGACACATGAACCGAGGTGAAACGTCTTGTGAGACAACCTGAATATTCCACTTGGTTGCGGGCAAATCAAAACCCCGAGAATGAAAATTCTGATAAGACGCCCAGGCAGAAAACTCCCCAGTATGCCTTGCGGGTGTCAATGAACATAAAATAGTCCTGTTTTGCGTGTACATTTGTGTGTTATTTCTTTCTTAACAGTCTGAAGTGAATGTCTTTCATTTGCCAGAACAATTCACACATAATAAAATATTAACGGTTAAAGCAACAAATATGAGACATGCAGTCATCTAAAAGAGTCAAACAAAGACAGAAAGAGCGACGGCCATGTTTATTCATTCATTGCACACAGTGATCACTCAAGCAAAAAGACAGAAATACACAAAGGCTCTTTGCTTTTGCACACACACACACACACACACACACACACACACACACACACTAATCCTAGATGGTCGTCTCTGTGCTGTCAGACGATGTAGAAAGAAAAGGTAGCAAGACAGAGGGTCCCTGAAAACTGCTTCCAACACACACAATGGAGTACACACGCCGCAGGTCCCGGGGAGCCCGACTGTCAATATCAAGTAGCGCAGTCCCATCGACCCCCCCCCCCCCCCCCCAACCCCTATCACACACATACGTAATATGCAGCAGGAAACACATCAACAGATGTAAACGTTTAGCCGACTTAAGTCATTTTTAACTCACCTTGGGAGCAGGCGAAGCCTCCGCCTTCTTCCCAGCGGAGCTTTCTGGGCTGACCTCGGGGTGATCCGTCTGGACGTGACTCTCCAAGTCCTCCAGGCTTTCGAACTTCACTCCACACTCGGGACACCTGAGCCCGGACACGGGTTTTTCCCCCTGCGTGTCCCCTGGTGTGAGAGCTCCTCCTTGGTTGGGGCTCTGGCCATTAGTGCCCCTGAGAGTATGGGATATGATGTTTGAAATCATACACTCAGCTAAAATATGTAAGATTAGACATGGTATGTGGCCGCTTGGGACGTACTGGATACGACTTATGGTAGAAAACAGTTTTGAACAGTTTTGGTCCCAGTATTGACCCCTGGGGAACTCCGCACGTAATATATGAACTATTCTTGTTGAGTGTAGCTATATGAAGCATGATATTGTTGGGTTTCTTACCTGCTCATGCAGCTGGCACAGAGGCCGTAAGGCAAGCCGTTGACGTCCAGCTTGACCAGCTCGCCTTTGTTCTTGAAGTCTTTGAGACAAAAAGCGCACTTATACAGCTTGTGCTGCTGCAGCTGCCCGTTGGGGGAGGACGACGCAGAGCCGTTTCCCGCTCCGTTCCCAGATCCCACTCCGGCTCCTCCAAGAGCGGAACCGGTGGAGAGTTTCTGCATGTGGAAAGTGCCGTGGATCTTCAGCTCCAGGGTCGAAGTGACGGTTTGCATGCAGACGACACAGCGGAAGCCCGTCAGGGAGTTTCGGAGGTCGGGGTGCATCTGGCAGTGCTCTATAAACTCCTCCTCGCTGTGCAGGGGCATCTTACAGATTCGACACGTTCCTGTGTCCAGGCTCTTACTGTGGGTCACCTGGGAAACAGGAAATGATTATTATTATTATATTATAGTGCATGACTATGTCGTATCCTCATGTTAAACGATGCCAAAGCGTCAGATAACGAGGAGGGAGGGGGGTCCTGGAAGACAACCCAACCCCCGTGAATAGCGCGGATGATACCGTATCGTCAGAGCACAAAGTAACGATGCTGAGACGCGGTCACATCATGGCACGGATGATGCAACCATCATTACCGCACCTTGTGTTCTGTGAGGGTTAACAACGAGGGGAACCGTTCGCCACATATCGGACACATGTAGTGCTTGGCGGGGCCGCGGTGCGTCTGGGCGTGCTCACGAAGCCCGGTCTCAGAAAAGAACGTTCTGGAACAGATGTTGCACTTGTGGTTCCCTTTGATGAAGTCCGCTTTCTTTTTTCGAGAACCTGGTAAAGACATTACACAACGGGTCATTAGTAATATATATTCATAAGTAATATAAAAAGTACTCAGCGGGTAAACGACAGAAAAAGTCACCGGCATCGTCATCTCCTGGCCGGATGTTATGGTCACGCAGGCGGTGGTTCTGAAGAAGGGACTCCATGGTGTAGGCGGCTCCGCAGATGTCACAGGCGTACATGGGCTCGGAATTGTCCAGCTCCTCCTCGCCGCCGCTGGCTTCGTGGCTGTTGGCGGTATCGCCGCCCTGCCCGCCTGCCGCCGCGGCGACGCTGTTCTTCAGCAGCATGTTCTGCAGGTCGGCCTGCTCCGCCGCCGCCACCGTTGTTCTTTCCGTGGCGCTCGCACCTCCGCCGCCGCCACCGCCGCCGTTCCCTCCTCTCTTGGACGACTGAGTCAGGCCATTCGGTGTCCCGTTCTGGCTGCTGCTGCTCCCGGTGCCGCCGCCATTGCCGGTGACGTTGCCCCCGTCGAAGATGCAGTGCTTCTCCCTGAGGTGTCTCTCCAACAGCGAGATTGCATGGAAAGTCTTGCCACAGAAACGACACGTGAACTTCTTGCTGTGAGTGGTGATGTGACATTGGAGCTCCACTTCCGTTCCAAACGTCTCTCCGCAGAAGATGCACTTCCTGGGCTTGGGACCTAGGAGACAAAAAAAACGGGTTGAGTCAATGCAACCTTTTGATGCCTTCAAGGCTGCAGTCGTCATCCTTGTGCGATGAGGGTAGGTTCTCCCCGCCATGCCTACCTGCTCCAAGCCCTCCAGGGAGGCCCGACCTCTGGCCCAGGTGATTATGCTTAACGTGGAGCTGAAGTTCTGTCTCCTTCCTGAAGTCCCAGGCGCAGGCTGTGCAGCGAAACAGCTTCTTCTCATTGCTGTGTTTCACTGCTAAATGAACCTGAATGACAAACGGAAAAAGTGTTTCATTTCCAAACGTTCCACAAGCAACGAGTCAAACGACAACAAAATATTGACCTGAATGGAGACCTTGGAGTCAAAGACCTCTTGGCAAAGTGTGCAATGGTACAGAACAAAGGTGTGCATGTCCAGCAGGTGTTTCTGCAGGTCATCCACCGAGGAGAACTGCTTGTCGCAGCTCTCGCACACGTACTGAGTGGACGTGGTTGTGTAGTGCACAGTCAGGTGTTGCAGCAAAGCCTCCTGGGATTCAAAGTCCTCCTTGTTGCACTGTGGGCAGGACTGGCGCCTCAGCAGCATCTCCAGGTGCGACTTCAGGTGCGCCTGGAAACCCTCGAAGCTGGAGAATCGCAGATCGCACTGGTTGCAGGGGTAGTCCCCGTTGCTCCCTATGGACGGGGTGGAGTCCCCTCCCAGTCTGTGGCGCTTCGGGGAGGAGATCTCCACGTCAGAAGAGGCGGGGCTGAGGTCGGCCACCTTCGCTTGTCTCTTGTTGTTGGCCAACGGGATGTTCTTGTGGTTCTCCTTGATGTGTTTGGTGAGCTTGAGGAGCGAGCCGAAGATGGGAGAGTTGGTGCAGTACGGACAGGAGTACACCTGAACATGGAACAGAATTTGTACCAGGTCTTCAGAGAGCACAAGGGTCATCATCAGAGAACGTAGTTCCCTGGGATTTTTTTTTCATTTTGTATTAATCCTAAGAAGGAAGTTATTGTTGAAGAAATATTGGTGTGTTTGTCCCCTTACTGGTTTCTCATTCAAGAAGTCACAAAAGACCCCACAACAACATCCAAAGAACTGCAGACCTGTTCAAAGGCGTTCAAACATTAAGACTCATCTCAATTTTGCCAGAAAATATCCCGATGATCCCAAAGACCTTCGGAAAAACACCATAGGAAGAGTAAAATATGGTGGTGGTAGTATGACGGTCTGAGGCTGTTTTGCTTGCTTCACCAGCAAGTCCAGCAAGAAAAAACAAATGCAGACTTTGGAGTGGCCTAGTCCAAGTCCTGAGCTGAATCCTAATGAGATGCTGGGGACGTTTTTTTCTTTTAATAATAAATGTTTCATTTAAAAACTGCATTTTTCCTTCACTTTTGTTGTCATAAACTAATATTAACAAATGATATTATATATTAACTAATATTTCAATTTGTTTAAACATTCAAGTGTGACAAATCAGGAAGGGGTCAAACACCTTTTCAGACCAAACCGTCCTCCCTGCTTACCTCCATGAAGGATTGGGATGCGGACTGCAGCACCGGAGACTCCAGTTTGGCCACACCTCCACCAGACGCAGCCCCGCCCACCACGGCTGACGTGCAGTGCGTCTGTTGAATATGTTCCGTCAACGAAGACTCGGTGAGGAATCCCATCGAGCACTGGTTGCAGAAGAAGGCATGGTTCCCTTCTGTGGTGGAGTACCGTAATGTTACTAACAGATACCGTAAACAGAGTAAGCAGCTTGACACTGGACCGGCATTCATCCCATTACATGACCTACTTTGAATAATGAGGGGAAAAATTAAGGGGGGGAAATTGCGAAAAAAAAATAGTGAAATGGCCGTATTAATTGCAATTTTTTTTCTTTATTATTATTTTTTTATTTATTTATTTTTTTAACACACGGTTCACTGCCCTCCCCACCCAAATTGTGAATGCACTGGGTTCCATCCATCCATCCAATGTACATATTATGTGTACTATTATGTGTGTTGCATCTTTTTGTGTTCAAAATAACTTGAAAAGTGCCAAATGGATTTGGATGACATTTTCAGGAATTGTCGGGAATGTGATACGGAAGAGCAGGTCATCCGGATCACCGTCGGGATCCCGGATTCTTTAACATCTCCAATTGTGGATACTTTGTAAGGATACTGTACCAAAAGATCCACAAAATGTAGGATTATTATTTTGGTGTGGATAACAATATGGGGGGACCCTCACGAGGGTCGCGGGGGTGCTGGAGCCTATCCCAGCTGTCTTGGGGTGAGAGGCGGGGTACACCCTGGACTGGTGGCCAGCCAATCACAGGGCACATATAGACAAACAACCATTCACACTCACATTCATACCTATGGACAATTTGGAGTGGCTAATTAACCTAGCATGTTTTTGGAATGTGGGAGGAAACCGGAGTACCCGGAGAAAACCCACGCATGCACGGGGAGAACATGCAAACTGGAATCGAACTCGGGTCCTCTAGCTGTGAGGCCTGCACGCTAACCACTCGACAACGTGCAGAAACCCCCCCCATCTTTCATCAGCAGTAAAAAAAAGTGTGTTTGTTCCTACCTTCTTTTGTTCTTTAGTAATCAGCAGTAGAACATAGTTAAGTTTCAGGGAAATATCAGTTCCCCACAAAAAGAGTGCAAAAACCATTCATTCATTTTCTACTGCTTACCCTCACAAGGGTCGCGGGGGTGCTGGAGCCTATCCCAGCTGAGGCGGGGTACACCCTGGACTGGTGGCCAGCCAATCACAGGGCACATATAGACAAACAACCATTCACACTCACATTCATACCTATGGACAATTTGGAGTGGCTAATTAACCTAGCATGTTTTTGGAATGTGGGAGGAAACCGGAGTACCCGGAGAAAACCCACGCATGCACGGGGGGAACATGCAAACTCCACACAGAGATGCCTGAGGGTGGAATTGAACCCTGGTCAACCACGACCGCTGTGCCGCCTGGAGGGAGACTATGAGTACTTTTGTTTTTGTTGTCCATTCCATATGTTCACGAGAGCATTGTCCTCACCTAACGTGGTGGAGCCGGCCATGATCCCACCAGGTAGACAGTGAGAAACTCTGATATGTTCCTGCAGTGAGTTGATGTCTCCAAACATGTCCGGACAGTAGTTGCAATGGAACGCTGTGACGTTGGTGAACTGCAGCAGAGGAAAAGCCGCGGCGGCCGGGCTCGTGGCTCCTCCGCTGGCACGGTGGGCTTTGCGCACATGTTCGTTGAGATTGTAGAGCGTGGGCAAGGTGTCCAGGCAGAGCTGACACGTATGGCTCTGCTGTGGCTTGTCGGCGTGGATGGTCTTTAGATGGATCTCCAACACAGCCAGGCTATTGAAGTCTCTCTTTGAGCAGTAAGGGCAAGAGTATGTCACTTTACCCCAGCTTCCTCTTCCACCTGTGGAGGTGGACGCATCCTGGGTCAGTTAAATAAATCAACAGCATCTCACATACGTCTTCTCAAGGGACTGCACTACCACCGCCGTGCTTGACGCCGGGCGAGACACAATTATGTCGGTACTTGCTTAGTAGGAGTATTTGGACAATACCGGCAGGGCTGAGTCGATATCAGGCGAGGATAAATCTATACTGCTATACAAGCCGTACACGGACGGGTCCACAGTGTTGTCCCGTGAGAAGAATAAACACGGCTGCTGGAATATGAGGAGTGTAAATCAACGGCGGGTCAAAGCACACCTCCACCTGGATGCCCCAAGCTTATCGCCATCTCCTCCCCGCTGTCGTTGCCTCTCCGGCGGCCTCGTTCGCTGCCCTGGCTGGGCTTCAGGGTGGAGTCAGGTGTGGATCCTCTCTCCAGGCTGGCGCTGGAGTCTGGAGTAGCCGAACTCATGGAAGCGACGCTCCCCAGCGCCGGGTCGGGACTGGCCGCACTGTGATTGGACGAGTCGGGTTGGCGGTGGCTGTCGAGGTGGCAGTAGACGTCCTCCACAGACGGGAATTGTTCCGAACAAACGGGGCATCTGGAGATCACAAAAAATCTAAATGTCCAAGTCTTGTATTGCTTTTTGAGTGGAGTTCATAAAAAAGATGGCGCTTTACTTGTGCTTGCGGTTGGCATGCTGCGTTTCAATGTGGGTGATGAGTGAGGCCTCGTCCAGAAAGATCTCGGGACAGTGGATGCACTGCAAGTCGGCGCGGTCGGACAGTTGAGGGTGCCGGGTGAGGACGTGTTTCTCCAGCTCGTCCGTTTGGCTGAAGGTCTCCTCACAGTAATCACACATGTACAGGTCCTGTTCCGGGTCCACGTCTCCACCAGCGCCCTTCTTCCCTCCGTTCTTCTCGCTTCTCAGCGCAAGGTGCTCTCTGTTCTTTCGGTGAGCCTGCCGCACAGAGAAAGGAGTTAGGTCAGGGGTGGGCAAACTTTTTGACTCGCGGGCCGGGGGGGGGGGCAGACTATATATTTTACATGTAACAGTCCACCTGGTATTATTGTATCTGTAAAATTGTCATGCAATCTGCTATTATTATTTATTATTTTATATTTATATTTAAATATTTAAAAAATAATAAAATATTATAATAATTAAAATAAAATTAAAATAATAATTATTATATTATTATTATGTAAAATATGCAAATATGACAATATTATTATATATAATTAATATAATAATTAGCATTAATATAATAAATATAATAATCATAATATTTATAATAATAATATAATAATTATTATTTTAATTTTTATTATTATTATGTGCTTGTGTCTCTTTTTTCAGGAGCACTTTGTAAACAACAGACCATGTCAAACAACGAAATTGATACAACCATCAAAAGGTTGGCTCAGGCCATGATGCCAGGTTGTATTCATTCATTCATTCATTTTCTACCGCTTTTTCCTCACGAGGGTCACGGGGGTGCTGGAGCCTATCCCAGCTGTCTTCGGGCGAGAGGCGGGGTACACCCTGGACTGGTGGCCAGCCAATCACAGGGCACATATAGACAAACAACCATTCACACTCACATTCATACCTATGGACAATTTGGAGTGGCTAATTAACCTAGCATGTTTTTGGAATGTGGGAGGAAACCGGAGTACCCGGAGAAAACCCACGCATGCACGGGAAGAACATGCAAACTCCACACAGAGATGGCCGAAGGTGGAATTGAACCCTGGTCTCCTAGCTGTGAGGTCTGCGCGCTAACCACTAGACCGCCGTGCCACCGCCAGGTTGTATGTTCAGTTTAAATGAAATACTTTTGAAAGATTGGGCGGGCCGTATTCAAACACTTGGCGGGCCGGATGTGGCCCCCGGGCCGTAGTTTGCCCACCCCTGAGTTAGGTTGTGGTGATACGCCAAGAAAAAGTCCGTTTTTGACACCAAAATAAAAATATAAATGATACTAATTGTACATTATACCAATTGGAGGCGGTTTAATAGCATGCAGAATATGTGCGTCCCGTTAAGTGCATTGATGATCTACCTCCTTTTATCCGTTTGTACGTCTTTAGAACCCACAGCAAAGAGAAAGACGTCTGTGCCTCACATAAGGAGCGTGTATGACGGGTAAAATGTAAAATAAAGGCGGCAGTAAGCATACCTGCATGTGGCTCTGCAGGGACGAAGTGGAGGAGAAGCCTCGTTTGCACACGCTGCACTTAAACGGTTTGCTGGAACTGAACGCGTGAATTGGAAAAATCACAGCCAAGATCAATGACAATCAAAGACATTTGAAATCAGACATCCAGCGAGCGTGACATCTGAGGGAGGCTTTACCTGTGTGTCTTCAGATGGATCTTCAGATGATCAGAGCGAGAAAATGCAGCTTCGCACTCCTGACAGCTGTACTTCTTATCCCCTGGATTGGTTGACAGACGAGGAAGAGAACATGGTTTTTGTGTGGAAGCGCTTGTCTCGCTACCGACCTTTTTCCACTTCCGAGCAGAAAGAATAGAAAAGGATTTGGGAGCTGACCCGTGTGGAGTTTGACATGGCGGTCTCTGCTCCTCTTGTGCTTAAAGAGACGACTGCAGAAGGTGCACTTGAAAGGCAGCTTGTCACTGTGGATCTGCTCGTGGCGCTTCAGGTAGCTCAGCCGGCTGGAATTAGACGTGGAACGTGAAAGTGAAACACAAGTGGCGTGGCTTATGATGCGAGTGGTTCCATTACCGCTGAAAGAGGTGCTGCCTTGCTCATTTCAGGGGGCTTCCAAAATGAAATTTTATTTTACTTTATTTTGCTTTATTTTAATGAAGTACATGCTCGGATTCGGCAGGCTCATCCCCGACCACGCCTACTTTGTTGGTCAGGGTGGCACACAATATTTTTTCGGTGCCTCCCTTTTGGAGATGAAATTATATTCATTCATTTTCTTCCACTTATCCTCACCAGGGTGTCGAGGGTGCTGGAGCCTATCCCAGCTGTCTTTGGGGGTGCTGGAGCCTATCCCAGCAGTCTTGGGGCGAAAGGCGGGGTACACCCTGGACTGGTGGCCAGCCAATCCCAGGGCACATATACTAGACAAACAACCATTCACACTCACATTCATACCTATGGACAATTTGGAGTGGCTAATTAACCTAGCATGTTTTTGGAATGTGGGAGGAAACCGGAGTACCCGGAGAAAACCCACGCATGCACGGGGAGAACATGCAAACTCCACACAGAGATGGCCGAGGGTGGAATCGAACTCGGGTCTACGAACTGTGAGGCCTGCGTGCTAACCACTCGTCCACCGTTCTGCATCCTCCAATATTATGATACAATATCCCACTGTGAATGATGATGATGTGTGAATAGTTTATATCAAAACTAAAGACCATCTTGAAAATGCGCCCCCCAGTTTGAAAACCGCTGTGTGGAGCATTTATAATAATAATTATTATTATTAAGTTATAATTAGGGTTGGACATCAAGCATCGATGGGAACCCGGACTAACATTTCCCAGATTTTGATGCAGAGTTTTGCTGATCAGGTTGCACGGTGAACGAGTGGTTAGCATGCAGGCCTCACAGCTAGGAGACCCGAGTTCAATTCCACCCTCTGCCATCTCTATGTGGAGTTCTCCCCGTGCATGCGTGGGTTTTCTCCGGGTACTCCGGTTTCCTCCCACATTCCAAAAACATGCTAGGTTAATTAGCCACTCCAAATTGTCCATAGGTATGAATGTGAGTGTGAATGGTTGTTTGTCTATATGTGCCCTGGGATTGGCTGGCCACCAGACCTCTCGCCCTAAGACAGCTGGGATAGGCTCCTTTCACTGATCGACCAACCAGCTGACTGGCAAAAAGGGTGTTTTTCTAAAACCTTTAAAAATAACGCTAAACGTCTAGACTCGGGAGTCACACCTGAAGGACTTATCGCAGAACTGACACGGGTACGGCAGACCCGCGCCTCCTTCCTCCTCGCCGCCCGTGGCCGTGCCCAGATCGCAGCATCCGTCGGGCATCTGAGAAGGCGACGCCACGTCCTTACTGGAGGGTGAGGACGGCACCCAGGACAGCCCGGCTGGATCGTCATCACCGTCTGGCAAATAAAATAAAAAAGGGGAGGGGCAGACGTGGATGTTGTTTTAAAGTACTTCAGATGTACTGCTTGCCGAAGAGAAAAAGTACATAGCCACAGGATTGCAATTAGAACACAGACAGAGAAGGGGTAAAACAGGGAGCATTAGAATGATTAATACCAAGTTACATCTTTCTTGGAAGGAGAGAGACAGCCTGTGGGAGTTCTCAAATGAGAAAGAGAGTGTATAAACAAAAAAATAAACACATTTATCCTGGTTACACACACACACACACACACATGCAAGCAAACACAGAAGGCAAATGAGGGTGGCAGAGATAAAGAGAACGAAACAGAAGAAAGAGACATACTCCAGCAGCAGCAGCAACATCTAAATAGAAGGCTCCAAGAACTATGTATCCCCTACAGGGCCCAGAAATAAGGACAGAGTGTATTTTCTCTCCCTTTATCCTCCCTCTGCAGCCATCCCTCATTCCATCCCTCCCTCCCATCCCATCCCTCCTCTCATCCCTGAGGACCAGAGATCCGCCTCATCATATTTTCATTAGGGCCTTGGCAGATTGAAACGTCTGAATAGCGATTAGGAGATATGCGGGGCCGTGCAAGACTGCTGTGCTCGCTCCCTACGTGCCTTTCACGTGCTCAACCGACACTTTCTTCTTTCCTCCGCGGACTACGCCAGAGGTCCAATCCTGTGTAGTCTGACACGGGGGTAAAAGGAAGGCCGCCGCTGCTTAGGAAGACACTTAAGGAAAGGTTGCAAAAGGACAAAGGAAGGCCTGACATTGTTCTGGTCGCTGCGGTGTGCCGTGGAACAACGCTGCCGTTTGCCAAATGGGGCAAACGGAGGTCGTTCGCTTTGTTTTCATCCGACGGCTATCGCGATGAACCGGAAACCAAGCAAAGAGACGCCATTTTGGACATGAGGGTGACAAGAAAGGCTCCGATATTACAGCGACTCAAACACTGGGGCCCCCCCCCACGTCCCAAACCGGGAAGCTTCTCCTAATTTGTGATAGTAGAGTGACGAGCAAATACGACTCAGCAGGGGGTCTTGGTTAAAAAAACAACAACAATGAAAGCATTCACTCGAACTCTCAATCAAATACAAAAGAGGTTGTATAGATCAGGTGGCAGGTGTCCTGCATGCTTATTGCACGGTTTATTGCACAGTTTATTGCACGGTTATCACATAGTTTATTGCACGATTTATGCACAGTTATTGCACGTTTTTGAACGGTTTATTGCACAGTTATTGCATAGTTCATTACACGGTTTATTGCACAGTTTATTGCACGGTTATCACATAGTTTATTGCACGATTTATGCACAGTTATTGCACGTTTTTGAACGGTTTGTTGCACAGTTATTGCATAGTTCATTGCACTGTTTATTGCACAGTTTATTGCGCGGTTATCACATAGTTTATTGCACGATTTATTGCACAGTTATTGCATAGTTTATTGCACGGTTTATTGCACAGTTTATTGCACAGTTTATTGCACATTTATTGCATAGTTTATTGCACGATTTCTTGCACAGTTATTGCACGGTTATCACATAGTTTATTGCACGATTTATTGCACAGTTATTGCACGTTTTTGAACGGTTTATTGCACAGTTATTGCATAGTTTATTGCACGGTTTATTGCACAGTTTATTGCACAATTTCTTGCACAGTTATTGCACGGTTTATTGCGCAGTTTATTGCACATTTATTGCATAGTTTATTGCACGATTTCTTGCACAGTTATTGCACGGTTTATTGCACAGCTGTTGCATAGTTTATTGCACAGTTTATTGTAAAGTTACTGCACAGTTTATTGCACGGTTATTGCACAGAATTTTTGAAGCATTTTTTTTTCCTAGAAGTTGGTCGTGAATGTTGTGAATAAAACACCACAAAAAGGGTTGTTTTACATCAAAATAACTATTTATTTGATTTTTTAAAAAATGCTAAAAATGTGCTTTGTCACATGGTAAACAAAGTCGACAATCAGGTAGCAGGTAGAATTATATGTAGTCTTTAATAAATAATAATATGTATAAATATAATACAATGTATATAATAATAATAATAATAATAATGGAAGTCCACGATATTTAAGTGGAAGGATGAAATATCTGAAGTCAACCTCAAATCGCCCATTTTTGACACACACTAAAAACTATCGTTATTAGACAGTTTCTATGTTCAAACAAGTGGCTTGATGTAAGTAATGTTTATACTGGCATCTGACTATTGGTAAAAATAAGCAAATTAATCATCTTTTTAGTCAAACAATAAACCCGTTTGACCTTGAGTTGACATATTTCATCAATACCGGTCAAACCCGCCGTGATGCTAATGTTGTCAGTTGTGTTTTAATTTGTCTCAGTATTTTTGCTGTTGATGTTTGCTTATTACGGCCAAAGAAAACGAATGAATAAAGACGACATTTGCCACAAAAGAGATCTGCCACAAAAGCGAATCAGACGGAGTAAACGACTCCTTTGAAGACGCTGCGACTGGGTGAGAATTCCGTGTTTGCGAGCTGGGAAAGTCAGAGGAAGTAAGATGTAAAGAACGAAAGGGACTGAACTCTCGGGGAGATTGGGTCGGAGCAGGAGGGAGACATGACTTTTTGGAGGGTGGGGCGGCGGGGGCGGGGGCGGGGGCGGGGGGATGTAGAGAGAGAATGGGAGGGGAGATTAGCGTCATTAAAGAGCCCTAATCCTCTGACTAGCGTGGCTGGCGCTAAAATGGAGGATCACACGGCTTTTTAACGGCGCCTTTGTCAGTCGGCCACGAGGGGACCTGGCAAGACAAGGCCGAGTGGCAAACTGGGAGAAGAAGTTGGGAGATGGGGAGGGAAGGAGGAGAGGGGGGCGGGAGAGGAGGAAATTTCGGGGAAAAGTTAAATTCTAGAAGAAACCTCGAGAGGAGGGACATTAAGGTTGGATGTTGGATCTTTTTTGCAGGGATGCAAAAAGGTGGAGATGGGAAGGTTGGGGGTTCAAGGGTTGGTTGATGTATGCCGTTCACCCCCCCCCCCCCCCTTTTTTCGTCTTCTTATTTTGCTAACGAAACCAACTAGAGAAGCAAAGTGGAGGCCGGCGGGGCCCCAAGTGTTCTGTCCCCGCTTTATCTCTCGCTCTGCAGTCTCCTTGCACGTCATCCCTCCCTCTGTACTCGGCAGTCCCTCTCCTCTTCTGTCTTCATCCGTCTCCTGCTACCTCCCTGCCCCCCTCCCTCTGTCAGCTTTCATGTTGTGACTCATTACAGCACTCCATCCGCCCCTCCAACGGTCTCCCCGACTGGTGCTGGCCTTCACCCCGGTGTCTCAGCCTGGACGGCAAGGGGGTGGTTGGTGGGGCTGGGGGGGGGAGGGGGCGACATATTGCATGCGAAAAGACAGTAACTCCACAGTAGGGAGACAATGAAGTCATTGCAGTTAATCGATTCCAGACCCGAAAGGGATTAGAGAATTTCCACAAAATAGGATTCCTTATTTATAAACAAAATACTTTCATCTCCGACATGGAATCATGTTTAAAACCTTCTAAATAAAGTTTTCAACGTTAATAGAGTCCTCCAGATTAGGTTAAAGAAATTGGTGGCGGGGCCATCAAACAGAACGACATACTTGCTCACGGTGCAACAAAAGGAAAAAATCCACACATCACATAAAACACCTACTACGACTAAGTGGGTGATAAACAACAACCGAGCGCCAAACATAAATTAAAACGGTTCTTTCCAAATGCCCGCAAGGCATGCTGGGTAGTCCAGCTGCAATAATGACAATAACGAACAAGAAAACATCGGATATCAAGAATAGATTAACTACTTCTTTACTTCTCTGATGACCTCAGCATATTTTGCAATCAAGGAAAAACGCGGCAAAAGGCTCCCAAGCATGCCTTGCGGCAGGGCTATCTGAGTGGCTTTTTTGACATGGGGATTGTAGAATGCCCAGTGGGCCAGATTAGGGTGCTTGGCAGGCCTGATATGGCTCACGGGCCGCAGTGTGCCAACCCCTGCTCTAGACATAAACAACACTAGTAACTTTTACACTGGTGTTAGCCAGTAGATATAGTATAGTATAGTATATAGTTGCTATAGTAGATATATATATATATATATATATATATGTATAGTATAGTAGATATAGTATATATGTATAGTATAGTAGATATAATAAGAGAAAACACACACACCTGAGCCTACAGTTCCATATGATACGCTTACTACATACTTATATAGTCACATTATTCACATACTTGTTATTATTATTATACATACACACACGGTTACACGGCCTGCGTACCCAGATCTGAGTATTTCAACGTGTGAGTACAGTATTTCTTCTGAATGCCTCATATTTTGCTTCCTTGATCCTTTTTTATGCTGGAAAATGCTTACTTTAGTCCAAATAAAGACGTGTACAATTGGTTTAAAAATGCATATTTGGACAAATATTAGTCTGTAAACAAACAATCACTTTTTTAATCAATTACTCGTGATGATGCGCTACAGAAAATAATTTATCGTTACTTGGTTTGGCCAATTTGACCCTAACTGTTCCCGCTCCCGAGTGGCTCCATGTTGTCGCCAGGCCGCTAACCAGAACGCCGCCTTCATCCACAAGTCTTCTGCCGACCTCCCATCCCTGCATCCTTCACCCTCGACCTTCCGGGACTGGTGTGATTGCCCCAGGCTCCTCACGGCGAGCGCGGCCAACGACTGGTCGGCCCTGAACACGCTCATCATTGTTACTTTGCTTCATCTGCGCTGTGAATGTGTTAAAAAAATCATTGTAGCGAGGCTGACGGGGGTTCAAAAGAGTTGACGTGACTAAAATAATGGAAGAAAAGAAGAAAAAAAAAAAAAAAAAAAACGAGCCCTACCTGCATTGCTCTGTGGTTATGGTGTGAGTTGGCATGGCAACTGATAAGTCAAGCACAGCTTATTGGTTGCTATGCATCGTGAGAATTGCACAGCGGGAAGGTTTATTTGACCAGTCAGATTGTTTGCTTGAAACGACCTGTTGCGGAAAGTGGGATGGAATTGTAAAAAAAGGTTTTCTATTCCGGAAAAAAGAATAGGGGGTCACTGATACAGGAGGGAGATCCGGGTTCCGATGTCCGTCGGGAAATCTGTGGGTGGAGTTTGCATGTTCTCGCCTTTTCTCCGAGTGCTCAGCTTTCCATTGTCCATAGGTATGAATATATGGGAATATATGGGAATATGTGTCCTGCCAATGGCGGGCCACCAGTCCTGGTCCCTGCCCTGCCTCTCGCCCAGTCAGCTGGGATAGGCTCCAGCATACCAGCGCTATCCTTTTGACAAGCCAAGTGCAAAAACATGACGAGATGTTCATTCCAGCGTTCCGTAGACCTACATGCCGTATGTGAATTAGTGCCATCCTTGTAGGTCACATGGGGTGCAGTCACTTGGGACGGACGCATACATATGCGTGGCGAAAGAAATGGTAACGCGGTCTGTCCGGGGTTTGAACCCTTGAGGATACCATGGATGGACAAACAAACACACTATGCAGGCAGTGGGGACCCTCACCTTCTGCCCTGGGAAAGGGTCCGGCTGCTTTGGATGCTGTTGGGTGCCAACTGCTCCATATGGGTAGTGTGTGTTTGTGGGGGGGTAGTTTGAGGGCAGAAGGTTAGGGGGCAGGGGGCTAAGGATGGGGGTCTTGTCTATATCCTACTGCAAAATGTTCGATGGGTCCCGCAAATTTTCAGCATTCACAGCCCTGTAAACTTATAAAATAAAATAAAACTAAAATAAAATAAAACTAAAATAAAATAAAACTAAATAAAATAAAAATTAAAAAAACACATCCTTTTCATCTTTTTTGTCAAGTATTGTTTGGCAATCATTGAATGCACCATATGCTGTGAGAAGGAAAAGTATGTTTGGCTACGTTAGCGCTAGCTAACCTCCGGACTTGCAGTGACGTGAACGCAAATTAATAAATGTATTATCTATGATAAGTCGGAACTGGAATTACAACGTGATGTACTGTAGATATGACTCGGAAAAACACCTTCTTTCATTTGCTAACCGCTAGCATGACAACCAGGCTAAAGGTGGCCAGAGAAGGTGACGTTGTTATTTCTACTTTTATTATTTTCTATGACGTCGTTATTTGTACAGTAAACCTCGGATATATCGGACTCGGATATATCGGAAATTCGCTCACAACGGACAGATAAAAAAGAACCGATTTTTCTGTAATGCATTTCCAATAAAAATTCATTGCATGTATCGGATTTTTTATAACGGATTTCGCCTATTTCGGACAAAATCTCCAGTCCCGTTCCAATGCATTTCCATGAAATTTCCCTGGCATATATCGGATGGCCGCATCGTGGCGCTCCGATTCGCCGAATCGTGACAGGCCGCTATACGACGTCATTTGCAGTGTTTGCAGCGTTGCCTGCGCGTCCAGGTACATTGGAAACATAGTCAAGGAAGTGCCTTTTTATAACGGATAAAATCCCATTTACGCATATACCGGATATAAATCCCATATATGCGTAAAACGGACATTTTCCGGTATACGCATATAACGGATTTCGCTTATATCGGACAAAACCAGTGGGAACAATTGAATCCGATATATCCGAGGTTTACTGTACTTCGATTATTTTCTATGACGTCGTTATTTGTACTTCTATTATTTTCCATGACGTCGTTATTTGTACTTCTATTATTTTCTATGACGTCCTTATTTGTACTTCTATTATTTTCTATGACATCGTTATTTGTACTTCTATTATTTTCTATGACGTCGTTATTTGTACTTCTATTATTTTCTATGACATCGTTATTTGTACTTCTATTATTTTCTATGACGTCGTTATTTGTACTTCTGTTATTTTCTACGGCCAAAATAGTTTTTAAACAACCAAAAAGTTGCAGTTCCGTACTCTCCGTCGGCGCAATTTCCCCGTCTTACTCATCGACCCTTTAACGTGACGTGTGACTTATTTCCCGCCATCGCCAGCGGTCGGGGCAGCAATCGCAAAGCACCTAAAAAAAAGGGTCAGTGGTTCTATTCCCCTGATGACAAATTCCTCATCACTCGCTGTCCCACTTTCCGTCCATCTTGTCTGCTGTTTGTTCGCTCATAAATGAGAACCAGCTGTCAGGCAGAGTGTTAGATAAACAACAACACCATGCCAACGCACACATAAACACCGCATATGGACACAGGCTTGCATGAAGGTAAACACACACACACACGCACACATGCACACACAATGATGTGGTCACACCGTGCGCTACGACTGCTGTCGGCGATATCATCTATTTATAAGAATGAGGTTTGGTGGAATGACAGAGCGCTCGCTAGCCTAGAAACACGTTCACCTGAGCGGCACGTGCACATAAAACGCGGCGTGGCACACAAAGAGGCCCTCGGATGTTTACACAAGTAGTCACAGATGGTTACGCTCGGCTGTAATAACGCGCAGGTTGATGAATAATACCAGCTGTGTTACATTTGAAGCCCTGTGAATGGCAGTACATCGTTAGCATTGTGGAAGATCATGCGACTAATCCATTTGCGTATTGGTCTACAGCAGGGGCGGGCAAACTTTTTGACTGGCGGGCCGCATTGATTTAACAAAATTGACGGGGGGGGGGGGGGGGGCAGACTCGATATTTTACATGTAACAGTCCACCTGGAATTATTGTATCTGTAAAAGTCTTATGCAATCTGCTTTATGGGCACTTTAAGATCATTTATTTGATGTAAAGTGCGTTATAAATGTATCATAATAAATGTATTATTATTTATATTATTATTATTTATTATTATTAATTGTATTATTATTATTATTATTATTATTATTATTATTATATGCTTGTGTCCCTTTTTTCAGGAGCACTTTGTAAATAACAGACCACATCAAATAACAAAATTATTGTATCTGTAAAAGTGTTATGCAATCTGCTTTATGGGCACTTTGAGATCATTTATTTGATGTAAAGTGCGTTATAAATGTATCATAATAAATGTATTATTATTTATATTATTATTTATTATTATTAATTGTATTATTATTATTATTATTATTATTATATGCTTGTGTCCCTTTTTTCAGGAGCACTTTGTAAATAACAGACCACATCAAATAACGAAATTATTGTATCTGTAAAAGTGTTATGCAATCTGCTATATGTGCACTTTGAGATCATTTATTTGATGTAAAGTGCATTATAAATTTATAATAATAAGAATAAATGTATTATTTAATATTATTATTATTATTATTATTATTATTATTATTATTATTATTATTATTATTATTATTATTATTATTATTATTATTATTATTATTATTATTATTATTATTATTATTGCCATGATGCCAGCTTGTATGTTGACTTTAAATGAAATACTTTGAAAAGAACGGGTGGGCCGTATTCAAACACTTGGCGGGCCGGATGCGGCCCCCGGGCCGTAGTTTGCCCACCCCTGGTCTACAGGAAGTGGACCTTGTGGTTTGAATGGACGACTCCGACACCGACAGCAGCCCTTCCTCATTAAGCTACGTGTAAACGGGGGCTATAAATAAATGATGCGGGCAGCTGGAGCTCGCGTTTCAAAACATAAACACGCAGTTCCACGCATATGCGCGCAGGTAAATAAACAAACCCATTTTTGCCTGAATAAATACGACCAACATGCAAAGGAACATTTCCCGAGCTTTTCTCCTCCTCTGGCCACCAAAGCCTGATGCAATGCGGGAACATAAACCCCCATGATGAGGCTGCTGAGAGTGATGAGAATAAAAAATGAGCGGGGATGAGAGACAGGCGGTAAGGCAATGAGGCTCAGAAGACCCGGGGGGAGCATCGTAGAGGGGGGTCTTGTGCTCAGGGGAACCCAGAAAGCAAGCTGCGAGAGGCGGGTACCTCCAGCCTGCCATTCCTCTCCCCTCCCTTCCCTTCTGGAGGGTAGGAGCCTGGACAGCCCCCTAGTCACAACTCGTAAACCCCCCGTGAGTGGAATTCATGCACACACACACACACACACACACACACACACTAAAGAGTGGGTCCCGGGGGAAAGGGGAAGCAGAGCAGAACACCTGGACCTGCCATTAGTGGCACATTCAGGGATTAGGGGCACAGACGGCAAGAGAGAATGCACACTGGGATTGGCGCTCATAGGCTATATGCTGAAAGTAATAAATAATAAACATCACAAGCACATAGTACAGCGCATAACGCACATGATACACATCCAACATCAACGGTAGAATAAGAGCATTTGAAAATGATACATGGAAAAATAATCTAAGCAAAATATTCGAAAAACGTACTCCAGTCCCGGTCCCGGTCCAAAACTACAACCACATGTAAAACATTCTGTGATGCGGTCTCACGATCACACCCACAATTCCACTAAGGAGTCTCGATTGTGTTGCTTTTTTTGCCACCTGGACCGCGTGTTGCGTGGAATAATTACTCATGCAATAAAGCTTTTACTCCCGGGAGACATCTGATATTACCAGCTGAGGGTCAAGGACGGCCAGAGATTAAAAGGAAGAGAGATGAAGGCGGACTAATGACAACCAGAAAGGCATGAAGGGTAAAACTGAAAGGATAAAAAAACAAAGGCAAGTTATCTGAAAGAATCTACCAATAAAGTCGTTAGTATGACTAAATATTATTAAAAGTAGCACAAATTCATTCATTCATTTTCTACCGCTTATCCTCACGAGGGTCGAGAGGGTGCTGGAGCCTATCCCAGCTGTCTTGGGGCGAGAGGCGGGGTACACCCTGGACTGGTGGCCAGCCAATCACAGGGCACATATAGACAAACAACCATTCACACTCATAATTTAGAGTGGCCAATTAACCTAGCATGTTTTTGGAATGTGGGAGGAAATAACCGAGGTTGGAATGGCCGAGGTTGGAATTGAACTCGGATCTCCTAGCTGTGAGGCCTGTGTGTTAACCACTTGGTCACCGTGCAGCCTTGAGTAATTGATACACTCATTGAAATGTCTATTTTTCATTCATTCATTTTCTACCGTTTTTTTGTCGCAAGGGTGCTGGAGCCTATCCCAGATGTCTTGGGGCGAGAGGCGGGGTACACCCTGGACTGGTGGCCAGCCAATCCCAGGGCACATATAGACAAACAACCATTCACACTCACATTCATACCTATGGACAATTTGGAGTGGCTAATTAACCTAGCATGTTTTTGGAATGTGGGAGGAAACCGGAGTACCCGGAGAAAACCCACGCATGCACGGGGAGAACATGCAAACTCCACACAGAGATGGCCGAGGGTGGAATTGAACTCGACTGCGCGCTAACCGCTCGGACACTGTAGCACAAATTCTTGATTTGTAATATATGTCAATATCTTAATGCCAGATGCACCGGATCTTCTACGTGTGCAGTAACTTGCAAATGGAGTTTAGCAGCCGAGTTGTAGAAGTGAAACTCGAGTCTTCATCGAGTCTGTAAAGCCAAGTCTTGGTCCTGCACCGAATGGTGCTAATGGCGCTCGAGTCTTTGTCCGTGAACTTAGTCAGTGAACTCGAGTCTTCATTGAAAACACGTAAGTCAGTAAAACTGGAGTTCTCTTAGGGCGTCCATGATCAGTGAACTCGAGTCTTCACTGAGAACTCATGAGTCAGTCAACTTGAGTCTCAACTTGAAACTCAAGTTGCTTTACCCGGGGGGGGGGGGAATCCATTTATCTACACGCAGTTACAGTAACGGTCGCACGGTTATTGACATGTTGCCTGGTTTCCTTTTTGAATTTAGCTAGCACAAGTTGGTGTGAGACAAGCGCCTGTGAGACCCGATTCAGGGGAAAAAAAAATCCAGAGTTTTGACTGGGAAATGTCTATGAGATACACTTAATGTTTTTATTGAGCACTGCATCGATATTCGCATGGACAACAAAAAGAGCGGCGTAGTGATATGACTTATGTAGAAATCTGTTAACCGTTCATGTATGTTACTTTCACACGCTCCACATGTTAACTCCGTGTAAAGCAGTTGACATCATGGACCGTTTTGCCGACGAGGAGGCCCAACATATGCCACCAAGGCGGCTCGGGAAGGGAATAATCCCTGAGTATCAAGTCCAATGTGACGTTGGCGACGGAGACGTTTAAAAACAACTGTCTGGAAAAAAAGGCTCCCGGGTGAATGAAAGACCCCACACTGGCCGCAACAAAGACCAGTGCTCAGACACACACAGGGAGGGATGTATGGACAGAAACAAAGATGGGTTTAGGACTTAAGTGTTGTGTGGAAGTGGGTGTGTGTGTGCGCGGCGGTGACATGAATCAGATCAAAGTGTGGAAAGGTCAGCAGGGCAGGGAAGGAGAGGGAGGACAGGGGGTCCCATAATTGCGAGCTACATCTGCCAAGTTGAAGTGCATGTGTGGCGCGGTTAGATGCGCCACGCACGCCGATGGAGGATTTGACTGAAACATGGCCATGTTGAAAATATAACAAATTCAAATCATTCCAAGCGAAATATAAAAAAGACGGATGGGTGGATGTGCTCCAGTCCCGTGTGCGTGGGGCTATGAAGCAGACACAATGGAGCGAACACATCAAGACGCAAACACAGTGGGGTGGGGGGGGGGTCGATGGCCGAGGGGTGCACATCAATGGAGACCACTGACTGGTCGGTCGCCTCAGCAGAAAAGCTGATTGTGGTGGGACCCCAACTCTGAACACTGGCTTCAAACACAAACTAAAGAGTGGGTAAATTCTTAAGCATGTCCACAAATTAACACAATTTGCCTTAACGGCCTCTGCAAATTGACGCAACAAAGACAGGACTCCATCTTTGTTATATCGAGTCATCGTAAACGAGGGATTGGGTACAGTAGCCAAATACAGAAAAGCACACAAACGACATAAATGACACACAACGCTGCAAATTAAAGTTTGCACATTTGCCCTTGTCAGCCACCGTAGTGGTCAGCCACAGTGGGTGGACACACACTTTTAAAAGACCAACAACTTCCCCCCAACACAAAAGGCCCCACAACTTCCTTGCTAGGAAATCTGACAGGAGCATCGCTGCCACCTGGTGCTGCGGCACGGAACCTACAGTAGGAGTCAAACATCAAATTACACCAAAAAAACATGAATATCTTGATTGACATGTGCATGTTAGCATAGTTCATCTTTAGTTAGCATGTGTTTAAAATATACATATGATTATATTATTATTCATTCATTCATTCATTCATTTTCTACTGCTTTTCCTCACGAGGGTCGCGGGGGTGCTGGAGCCTATCCCAGCTGTCTTCAGGCGTGAGGCGGGGTACACCTTGGACTGGTGGCCAGCCAATCCCAGGGCACATATAGACAAACAACCATTCACACTCACATTCATACCTATGGACAATTTGGAGTGGCTAATTAACCTAGCATGTTTTTGGAATGTGGGAGGAAACCGGAGTACCCGGAGAAAACCCACGCATGCACGGGGAGGACATGCAAACTCCACACAGAGATGGCCGAGGGTGGGATTGAACCCTGGTCTCCTAGCTGTGAGGTCTGCGCGCTAACCCCTAGACCACCGTGCCGCCCTATTATTATTATTATTATTATTAGTATTATTATTAGTATTATTACGACCAGTCCAGGGTGTACCCCACCTCTCGCCCCAAGACAACTGGGATAGGCTCCAGCACCCCCGCGACCCTCGTGAGGATAAGCGGTAGAAAATGAATGTATTATTATTATTATTTTAATTATTATTATTATGTGCTTGTGTCCCTTTTTTTAGGAGCATTTTGTAAACAACAGACCACATCAAATAACAAAATTGATAAAACAGCTACTTCGACCATCAAAAGGTTGGCTCAAGCCATGATGCCAGGTTGTACGTTGAGTTTCAATGAAATATTTTGGAAAGAACAGGCGGGCCATATTCAAACACTTGGCGGGCCGGATGTGGCCCCCGGGCCGTAGTTTGCCCACCCCTGAATTAGACCATGTTGGCAGGGACGCCATGATGGATGTTTTCCTAGTCAAACCATCGCTGATTGGTTGATCGCCAACAAGAACGGGTGTGGGTAAAACGCGGCCCGCGGTCTAAATAAAGGATTCTGATTGGTCCATTTCAAGATTTGCAAGGATTGGTTTGCAAATTACCACCGGAATTCCGTGTTTTACCAACACCCAACAGGAACCGCTTTTAAAAAAACTCTTGGCAGTACGGCATGCTAAAGTACACTTGCCCGACGGGAATATCACTGATTGGATTTATTTGCCCCAATTTTGTTTTAACTTGCCCCGGGCCATCGGTACATCGTTATTGTCGAGCCCTATATATGATATATATATGATATATCCGGGCCAGTGGACTCGCTGATGTTATTTCACATGGAAAATAGCATTGAACTTTTCCTATTAATTCCGATCCGTGGCTCTATCATTCCCTTCCTCCATCCACCACCATCGCTCTCTCTCTCCCGCGGTTGCCCCCCCCTCTCTGCGGAGGAGCAAGCGAAAAGCACAAGCATGCCCCAAAATTAATTTAAACGGTGGAATTAAATTAAAAGCATAGCCTCTGGAGTTTTATTATGTACTAATGTTTGAACCGTTAACTTGGATTGTATGACTAAAACATGAATAATTAACGACTAATGGGGGCTATTATTATATCAGGAAAGACAATCACATTATGCCACTTGAACGGACGTATTAGGCAGCGAATGCGTGGGTCGGGGAGGCGGGAAGCGAGCAGGAGGGACATTAGCAAAACATTGTGCAAAACACGGCGACTGTGTGGGTGGATTTAAACGCTGAACGGGTTTACAAGGTTGCGTCATTAAGGAGGCCGTGTTTGCTAAGGTATAGTCACGTGCTAGTCGCTAGTTCCAAGGCTGATGGGTATTGAACAGTAAACGTAGCTGGCATGGACAGGCCGTTATGGGGATGGTATGGTATGGTATGTCACAAGCGCACAATACATACATATATATATATATATACACTTGAAAGAACACGGCACTGGGAGTTGGTTCCTTGTCTGCAGATATAGTCCACAGTCCGTGAAGACACACTACAAGATTTTGGAGTGTCTGTGGGAATTTTTGATTTGTGAGGTCAGAGGTCGCTGACGTTGGAACCTGAGCGAGGTCCTGGTGGACAATGTCTGTTCTGGTTCATACAAAACTGTTTGAAGGATTGAGTTCTTTGCCACTTTGAACATGCCCACACGGACAGGAGGGGGCCTTCCACAAAGTTTGGGGTATGGAATGAAGACGGTACATTGTGTACTTGATTGTGTATTTGTCAGTGGATGGTATTGCGCTTGTTTTTTTACCCCTGAAGAGATGCATTCTTCTCAATTTGGCTTTCATGTATTTGAATTCTAAAGCACCGAATCACAACAAAAATTCGATATTAGACTTTGAACTCTTGTTGGCTTCTCACTTCCAGGCCAGTGTCCCCGACTACGGAAGCCTGTTGGTCGCTCCATTCACCGTTAGGGGTGTGGATTGGCAAGAATCTGGCGATACGTTACGTATCACGATACGATACGATACATCATGATACGATACATCACGATACTGTTAGCAAGTCGATATTTTTTTTGTTTTTCTTGTAGTTAAAGATTATTTCCTGGAAAAACTGAATTACACGGGCAATATGCACTTACTAAACACATTTTTATTCCATTAGAAGTGTAGCATTTGGATAAATAAAGCTTTAACATCCAGTTTTAAATTTACAAAAAAAATAAAAATAAAAAATGCAGAGTATACAGTCCCTGACTTATCCACCATCAGAAGAGTATTTTTGTGGAAGAAAGGAACTAACATCAGTAAAAAGTCGTTTTAGGATGCTTAACATCCATTTTTTAACAAAATTTTTTGTTTGAAAAACAAAATACTTGCAATATCACAGTACTACTTTTGTAGTATACAAAAGGACCTTGGCATCGCTTGTTAGCGGCAGGTCCTCAATGGTGTCTCGCTAAGTGGACTCACAGATTTTTCCCGTGTTTCCTGAATAAAGTATTCGGGAAACACGACACATTTTCCAAACGGCATTGGTTTTGTCCATTTCTGCACTTTGTGTAGTGCTACTTTGTGTAGAAATCCAAAATGTGTCCACACTTCTGCCTTGTACGCCGCAGGGGCCGCTGTTATGTGCTGGCTAAAAATATGGATATCATACTTTTTAATATCGATACAGTATCGTGGAACGAAGTATCGCGATATATCGCCGAAACGATATTTTCTTCCACCTTATTCACCGTATATCATACTGTACATTTACCACTGATAGTGGATAGCATGTTTGCGTCTAGAAACTTCAGTGCTAATGTCTTACATTTTCCGAACTCTGTTTGGCGTCCTTGACTGCACTATAGTTGTGTGCTAGGAGATGCTAAAGTATGTTTGGCTACGAAAGGACTAGCGTCCTTGACAGAACTTGCCTCAGTCAACACAAGCGAATATATTCTTGGAAGTGGTTACAGGCAAGCGGTTCTTCTCGACGACCAGGCTAAAGGTTACACTGCGGATGTGATCGAGCGTCTTACATTCGTGGTGAGCACCTACACACGATATGCTTTAAATGTGTTTATTAAGGGCGAGGAAGTTGGAGCGATGCACGTGTCAACAATACATATACATTTGTACGGGTGTCTCAATCGCTCGCTGGTGATCTTGGAGGGTAACCCCCGCAAATAGCCGGGGATCTACTGTATTTGTTCATGCATGTGAATCTCCTAACGGACTCTGAAAACAGCCTCGTCAAGGTTTCCCCAACTTGCGGTCAACCTGGCTAAGAGAGAGAGCGGGGCCAGCGTTTGTGCTATGCACGGCTAAACTATCCACCGTCGCTTCACGGCGCTAATATGAAACCCCCACCCTTATCAGTCGGCGAGCAGTCAGCCCCCCGCATCCCTTCTTGCAGCTGTCAGCGCAGCATTCACCACAAACCGTACTCTCAGAGGACAAACTCCCCAACAGAGGACAAATACCCACATCTACTCAAAATGTATAACAAACACAGACGCGTATCTGCGGACCCAAGACTGAAGAGTTCTTTACTCGTATCCGCACACACAATTTTATCTGCTTATTCGCAGACCGCATGTTTTGGCAGCTGACAAGGGAGAGCGGGGGGCGAGTCGGGGGGGGTGGGATGCCCACTTAGCCTCCCACCCAAAACCCCTAAAGTCCGCCATCATGCACACCCCCACAACAATGAGCACTGGCCTCAAATCCACCTAAAGAAAGAAGCCAGCAGATGAAGTTGGAGCGTCCATGCGGCCACTCGGAGCACCGCGGAGGTAAAGAAGGCTCAGACGGCCGCAACGGTCCCTCAACGCACACGGGCCCTTGCCCCCAGAACACAAAGCGCAGTGTTGGGCCATTCTCCGGTTCAACTGCTCTCATCGGAGCTGGCAAGAAAGCAAAAACTCAAGTAAAAGCCCAAGGATGAGAAATGTGAAAACCCCGTTTTGGGCGGACGGGAGTTCCGTCTCATGCCTACCTGCCGTAGTAATTGGTACGCCCATAAAAATGTACATTCGTAACACATTCGTAACACAGAGCTCAAGCCCCCGCCCCCTAGCCTGCCTGCTTGCTTGATGTTGACGTTCACTTCTGATTTTGGATCACCATTTGCCAAATATGCCTGAAATACTTATTCATTCATTTTCTACCGCTTTTTCCTCACCAGGGTCGCGGAGGAGGGGGCTGGAGCCTATCCCAGCTGTCTTCTACACCCCGGACTGGTGGCCAGCCAATCACAGGACACATATAGACAAACAACCATTCACACTCACATTCATACCTATGGACAATTTGGAGTGGCTAATTAACCTAGCATGTTTTTGGAATGTGGGAGGAAACCGGAGTACCCGGAGAAAAAAAAACCTGGTCTCAGGGTCTCTGAACCCTGGTCTCCTAGCTATGAGGTCTGCGTGCTAACCACTCGACCGCCGTGCCGCCCTCATTTTAAGTATAAAAATGTATAAGTATTCAATGCTAATGAATGAAGAACAGATGTAGCCAGTGACAGCACACATGATGTGTTCAAGGACCGGCCAGGAAGTGAAAAATCTCAACACTCAACAAAAAAAGTCATTATTAATAAAATATAAAATCTAAGACTCGGGTTAATCACTGTTCTAAATGAATTAATCATGATTAATCACTAATTGTTTGCTGATAATTTGTCAGAAATGTGCCTATTTTACTTTAGTCTCTTAAATAGTAGCAGAATATTTGACACACTTTAAACCGTGTTCTTATTAGCAATGAGGAGTTCAAAGACATTGGAGACATGGAATCGTACTACTGTCCATGTGTTCGGGTCAGAATGAAGTTATAATAGCAGAGTTATTATGTTATCATAAGTTATCATAGCAGAGACGAGAGAGTCGCGCTAGCTAAATGAGTTACTGCCGTTAACGTGTTGTCTCCGACAACCCTAAGAAAAACATGAACATGTAAAAATGGCGGAGTTCAGTACTTAGTACTTTTATGTACTAAGTACTGAACTATTATCACTATTATCATGTACAGTAAACCTCGGATATATCGGACTCGGATATATCGGAAATTCGGTCACAACGGACAGATAAAAAAGAACCGATTTTTCTGTAATGCATTTCCAATAAAAATTCATTGCATATATCGGATTTTTTTATAACGGATTTCGCTACGTTAGCGCTAGCTAACCTCCGGACTTGCAGTGACGCGAACGCAAATTAATAAATGTATTATCTATGATAAGTCGGAACTGGAATTACAACGTGATGTACCGTAGATATGACTCGGAAAAACACCTTCTTTCATTTGCTAACCGCTAGCATGACAACCAGGCTAAAGGTGGCCAGAGAAGGTGACGTTGTTATTTCTACTTTTATTATTTTCTATGACGTCGTTATTTGTACAGTAAACCTCGGATATATCGGACTCGGATATATCGGAAATTCACTCACAACGGACAGATAAAAAAGAACCAATTTTTCTGTAATGCATTTCCAATAAAAATTCATTGCATATATCGGATTTTTTATAACGGATTTCGCCTATTTCGGACAAAATCTCCAGTCCCGTTCCAATGCATTTCCATGAAATTTCCCTGGCATATATCGGATGGCCGCATCGTGGCGCTCCGATTCGCCGAATGGTGACAGGCCGCTATACGACGTCATTTGCAGCGTTTGCAGCGTTGCCTGCGCGTCCAGGTACATTGGAAACATAGTCAAGGAAGTGCCTTTTTATAACGGATAAAATCCCATTCACGCATATACCGGATATAAATCCCATATATGCGTAAAACGGACATTTTCCGGTATACGTATATAACGGATTTCGCTTATATCGGACAAAACCAGTGGGAACAATTGAATCCGATATATCCGAGGTTTACTGTATTTAGAAATGATAGCGACTTAGAAAACTATTTGTTTTTGTCTATTTGTGATTTTGTGAAAAACGTGTTAAGGAATGCTGAATCCGGGGATCTGATATACGTAAGCATACTTAGATCGATAGACACGGTGCTTCTGGATGGATGTATTGATTGGATTGCAGTCATTCCCCGGATTGATCCGTCATCATCATTCCATGCTTCCATTCCGACATTGTTGTTGTTTGTGTTGTTTTGTTGTTTATTTGAAAGCCCCATCTTCCTGCACTCCCCAGCAGAGCCCACTCCTGACTTATTTAACAGTGTGTTTTCGATCATATTTGAAAAATGAAGAGCAGTTTGGTTAATATTTCAAGACATCCCGCTTGCACTGGAGAAAGAGAGACAAAGAGAGAGAGGGGGAGTTAAAGACATGAGGGGAAAGGGAAGGAGGGAAGACGAGGGAGGAATTCTCTTGTTTGTTAACCCCAATTCCAGAAGACGGGAACAGAAACGCACATAACCACACACATGCGACGCAGCACAACACAACCACAATAACCCCGAAAACACATACGCTACATTCCATACGGCCACATTAACCAAAGTACGTCTTTCTGTGATGCCGACTGCCTCAGCGATTATCTGGTGACAAACAAACATGGAGAACTCTCGGGTTTTCTACAACCATTGCGTGACTAGGCTGCAACCAACCGTTATTCTCCTAGTCAATGAATGTGTGATGAACAACATGAACTATGAAGGATGAAACATCGACTTAAACCAGGGGTGGGCAAACTACGGCCCGGGGGCCACATCCGGCCCGCCAAGTGTTTGAATACGGCCCGCCCAATCTTTCCAAAGTATTTAATTTAAAGTCAACATACAACCTGGCATCATGGCCTGAGCCAACCTTTTGATGGTTGTATCAATTCCGTTGTTTGACATGGTCTGTTGTTTACAAAGTGCTCCTGAAAAGAGACACAAGCACATAATAATAATAATAATTAAAATTATAATTATTATATTATTAGTATAACTATTATGATTATTATATTTATTATATGAATGTTAATTATTATATTATTATATAGAATAATATTGTTATATTTGCATATTTTACATAATAATAATATAATAATTATTATTTTAATTTTATTTTAATTATCATAATATTTTCTTATTTTTAAAATATTTAAATATAAATATAAAATAATAAATAATAATAGCAGATTGCATGACAATTTTACAGATACAATAATACCAGGTGGACTGTTACGTGTAAAATATATAGTCTCCCCCCACCCCCCGGAAATTTTGTAAAAAAATAAATAATTATTATATTCTTAGTATAACTATTATGATTATTATATTTATTATATTAATGCTAATTATTATATTAATTATATATAATAATATTGTTATATTTGCATATTTTACATAAAAATAATATAATAATTATTATTTTAATTTTATTTTAATGATTATAATATTTTATTATTTTTAAAATATTTAAATATAAATATAAAATAATAAATAATAATAGCAGATTGCATGACAATTTTACAGATACAATAATACCAGGTGGAGTGTTACGTGTAAAATATATAGTCCCCCCCCTCTGAAATTTTGTTATATCAATGCGGCCCGCGAGTCAAAAAGTTTGCCCACCCCTGACTTAAACCATCAAAAGCTTTGCTAGCATTGCCTCTCACTGCTTGCAAGTCATGTACGTTAGCTAGTACGTTAACCTTCCGTGAAAAAATTTGGAGAAAACTTGCAAGCTCAAATCCTCGTTTTTCCAGCCCTGCTTCAAGACGGATCAAACCAAGATGAACCAAACACAAACAGTGGCGTGGTTTGGTCCGCAGCATATCACGTCATATCGAACACGCGGATCATAGATCTGCTTTCATGGTTGGCTAAGGAAATTACACAAGAAGCCCAAATGAGAGGATGTTAACATGTTTTTAATTAAAATAATCATTAATCAAAGACCAAAATAGTTGTTGATTGATTGGATGATCGATTAATTAACAGTGCTACAAGAATGTCATTTTTTTTAAAATTACATATTTATCATATTTTCCGGATTGTAAGTCACACTTTTTTTCATAGGTTGGCTGTTCCTGCGACTTATACTCCAGAGCGACTTGTAGTACAGAAAATATGGTATATACTGTATTTTCCGGATGAAAAGTCGTACTTTTTTTCATAGGTTGGCTGTTCCTGCGACTTATAAACTCCAGAGCGACTTATAAATGAAAAAAAGTGTTTATGTTCCATAAACACTGGACACCTTTTCTGTTCATGTTTATTTTTTGTGTATCTGAATAAGCATTGTGTTAGCATATCTTACACCTATTCAGCCTGTTCTTGCCTTCCAAGAGGACCTAATGTCTGTTTTGGTCAAATAGTTTGGAAAGTAAATTACCCTAAAAAAAAATGTAACTTATATATATTTTTTCTACCTAATTATGCATTTTTGGCCTTGTGCGTCTTATACTCTGGAGCGACTTATAGTCCAGAAAATACGATTAGTTAGATTACCCGTTACTGAAAAACGCTGTTATTCCCATCACTGGTTGGCATTGGTTTCAGCACTTACATGCTTTATAGGACAACGGCAGAAAGAGTGAGACCTCATGTCAGTCATAAGTTTAGGTTTGTTTCTGTGGTGGGGGGGGGGGTGCTAGCGTACACACAGTGAACAGGTGAAGGCCTCATCAGGAGCAATGTAAGGTAACTTGGTAGAAATTAGGAGAGGGAAAAATGTCACCCGCTAAATTCAGGTGGCTAAATTCGAGGTTTGTTGCCTTTTATTTTGCCAAAACCGGCTAACAGTTTTCCTTTTAGATTGCACGCTTTATGTTGAAGCATATACATTGCTAAATGAAGTAAAAACATACATAAGAAATTGTTGTGCAAATGCATTTGTTGGGCGATGGTATTGCAGTATTCCTTACTAGTGTAGTAATTTTATGTTACAATGAAGGGACAAGAGCCACCACAGGAAGTACTCATGTCCAGAACAACAATAAGGAACTACATGTGAGTGTACTATGTTGGGTAATACAAGTGTAAGGTGACTATTGGGTGTATTTCATGTCTCCAGGATTCACACTTGGTGGAAATGGACTTATTACTACGGTAATTAAGGGCGATAAACGAGGTTATTAACTTTTTCTCCAGTCTTTTGTAACCAACTGCTTTGGCCACAGGTCTCTTGCACTTTTGCAACGTCCTACGTCCTGATGACATCCTACTGTGCAGTGAATTCCAATCAGGCAATAAGCAGGACAGCTATTTCAAGGGACAAAGGACAGGGAGGAAAAGTGAGGAGGGGTGGAAGGAGAGGCAGGGAGTGAACGGAGGGGATGGAAACAAAAGGTTCCCGGTGGCACCCAGGGGAGAAGGCCCGGAGCAGCTGACGTCAGTGTGTGTGAATGTGTGTTTGGCATCGGAGCGGAGGGGGGGGGAACGGGAGTGGGAGGGCTGGCAGAGTCGGCCCGCCACCCCCCGGGGAGCTCTTGAGGCAGGAAGAGAACAGTGCCGAGCGGGACTCCCAGCCCCCACTTTGCCAGGTGCCCAGACAAACAGCCTGGCAGACACAGCTCCAGCTCTAGACTTGATGGTCCACAAAGACGTTGATTATTTAGGACGTCATGTTTCCATTGAGAGGCTGATCAGCTACGCTGGGTGCTGTTGTTTTGGTTTTGCAGAAGGTCAATCCGTCCCCGACAACAACACATCACGTTGCGGTTTCCTTTCCACTTTGTCCATTTTTTTCTCCATTCCGGTTTCCTCTCCCTCTCCCCAGAGTTGTGCTTTTCACTGACATTTGGCCGGACAAAGGCGAGTCACACCTGAGCGCTGGGTTAAAACTATTATAGGCCCTTTCCCTGCGGTACGCTGGCCTTTGCCACAACTGTCTATGACTGAAACCGTGCATGTGCATGACTGCGTGTTCACCTGGGGGGGAAGAAACTTAGCATACATTGACTTTTATGTTAAATTCTGGCTTTGTGTCACTCTAGGCGTGTGGACAGATGCCCCATTTTAGACAACTGGAAACTGATGTAAGACCATGTCAGGAAAATACTTGTGCATTCATAATGCCCCTTGCAGAGAACATACTAACTCCTTATTTCTAAAATCACAAATACTTCAACTTACAAAAAATAATACATAAGACTAAAAATAAGCAATGAGCTAAAAATGTCATCCAATACTTCTCTACAAGAGAGGAGAAATATGATCTCAGGGAAGAAGTACATTTGAAACACTTCTATGCTAGGACTACGTTATGCTAGCCATAGCATTTCAGTATGTGGAATCAAACTATGGAATGGATTGAGTAAGGAAATCAAACAATGCACAACGATGAGCCAATTCAAGAAACAATACAAGCAGTTGATGTTTGCTAAATCCAAGGATGAAGAGTCTTGAACCAGTCATGATGTGCTATATATATCACTATATTGACACGCACTATGGTATCCATTATGGCATTGTATGGTCATTAAAAAAATAAAAAAATAATAATTCAAAATAAATAATAATTCAAAAAATAGAAATTAATTTTTTTTTAAATTTTTTAATTAAAAAAATTAAAATAAAATAAAAAACAAAAATTTAAATTAAACTAAAATTAACTAAAATTAAAATTAATTAAAATTAAATTTACTTAAAAACTTAAATTATATTTGGAAAGCAGGAAGTGAACAAATATAACAGTTACTGATTGTAAAAGTACCAGATGGAGGGGTAGGATTTAATAAGCTTTGCTTCTTCCTACTCCTTTTGGACATGTGGAACTGGGAACTGATTATGGGATGCACTCAATTGGAATCTGATGCATGTTCAAATGAAATAAAACCATTACCATTACCATTACCAAAATGTCTTGATTTTCCTAATATTGGTTGTAATTATGCGCATGTACATTTCTGTTATGATAGCAGAAAATGTTCCCATGGCGGTCTATTTTCAGAGAAAAAAAAATTCTTTAAATTTGTAGGACCAAGAATGCTGATTTGTGAGGAATTGGATAAAAACAAACTTTAGTCCGTAAAAGACCGAGAGCCAGAGTATCCAGATTGGAAAAATATCCCGACGTGTAAAAACCGGTCAGCCCGTCCAAAGGAAACCGGGTCTAACGAGACTAAAAACACCATCAATGTTTTTGTACGGCCTGGAAGAACCCAAGTTCCCAATTCGGGCTTACCTCTTCCTCTGTCTGCACCGCCATTAAAGCATGTAGAGAGAGAGGGAGGGAGGGAGGGGGGCGGGGGGTTGGCTGCACCTCATTTCTTGGAACGCAGACATTTCAATGTCCCATTTCAGAGTTCATGTTGGTGTTTTATGTAGGCTGAAAGAATGATATGATTATATGAGTTTTAATAGAAGAGAAATCAAGGACATAATAAATAGAAATGCCTGAAACTGGGGATGGGAGACAGAGGTGAAGAGAAAAAACAGAGGGGGGGCGGGGGGGACACAAACAGGGGCTGCTTTGGGGCCAGTCGCCACGGGGTGCGGGTGTGTATGTGTGTGTATGTGTGTGTGTGTGGGGGGGTGGGGGGGTGGGGGGGGTTTGGGGGCATGGAGGAAAGGATCAGAGCTTTGGGGCCAGCTCAGTGGGGAGCAGAGGCGATTGGGAGAGAACGGAGGGAGGGGGGGTGGGAGTCAAGGGGTGAGCGGAGGGGATGTGGTCAGTTTTGGGTTTTAGAACCCAGCAGGGAGTTCCAGGCGGGGAGGAAAGGATGCAGACGCATGGGGCCGGAGAGGAGAATGACATGTGACTCGTGAGCCAAAGATGAGTATGAAGGATGAAGGACGTGAACAAAGAACGGGGAGGAAGGTATAAAGAAAGAATGTATAATATGGGGGGGGGGGACATGTGTTCCACTTGAGAGGGAGAGGAAAAAAAGAAGCTGGGAGGGAGAAGAAAAAGGGAGGAAAAAAAGTCCCAGGTGTCAGCAAGAGGGGGGGGGAGAAAAAAGAAAAGAAGGGGGTTTGAGGTTCTGGGGGTCTTGGTTGTTGGCAGGGGTGCAGGAATCCAAGGGAATGGCCTGTTCCTCATTATCCAGACACCCCCTGCACACACACACACACACACACACGGGCCCCTCATGGCCCCATGACAACTTCATCCCGGCCCCTCAGACCCACTAACGGAGACATAAAACACGTATAGATATGAATCCAGACATACGCTATCATGTATAGTATGCTCCCAAAATAATATTAAAGACTAGACTACATGAAACGAATATTGATACTAGCGTGTCCTGTATTATCAGAAAAGTGGAATATGTCCCCAAGATGAGATTTTGGTAGATTTGGTGACACCTGCTGCTACGGGTGCTAACAACACGTGTGGTCCTGTTTGAAGCGGCGCGCGGCGTGAAGCTAAAAAGTGGAGCACATTGAAAAAGGGTGAAAAATCACAAAGAAATCATCTGGCGGCTTCTTCGTAGAAAGCCCAAAACTATATTGGTTATTAATAACCAATATATGAATTCACGCTGGAGATTTAAGAAAGGCGTTTGAGCTGTTTTCTCTCAAATAACAAGGTCTCCTTTGCCGAGAATGTCGCAGGTGTGCCATATCCAGATGCTGATTAGACAGCATGGTTGTTCCCACAGGCTGGCTACAATAAAAGGCTGCGTCATACAAGTGATGAATGACACAGATTTGTGAACATTTGTTCATTTTCTACCGCTTATCCTCACGAGTATCGTGGGTGGTGCTGGAGCCTATCCCAGCTGTCTTCGGGCCAAAAGGCAGGGGTACACCCTGGACTGGTGGCCAGCCAATCACAGGGCACATATAGACAAACGACCATTCACACTCGCATTCATAGTCGCCAATTAACCTAGCATGTTTTTGGCTGTGTTCGAAACCGCATACTTACCTACTACTCTTTGAGTACTAACTCTTTGAGTATGCAGTGGCAGTATGCCATTTTTGAGTATGCGAAAAGTTCCCGGATTCATACTGCATTCACCAGAAATGTTGAGTATGTATCATCAGCTTGCTACTCACACTCAAATTACCCAGGATGCAACATGACGTGACGTCACTTCGAAAAAAAGAAAAAAAAACGTTGTCCGAACACTGAACAGCAGAATTGGTTCGCTTCTTGTTTTCAAAGTAAAAGCAGTGATTTATCACTATGGTTTTTTGATTGACAAAAGTAAGGGGGTGTTTTATTTTGTGAAAATAACATGAAGTGCGTTGCTCACTTCGGCTAGCTTAAATTTTGCCAAATTCGTCCAAACGAAATTGTAAACGGTTTGTTATTTGGACAAATAATTGGATATTTGGATCTAAACAGCCAATTTCTCGCCTGATTAAAAAAAAAACAAAATCTCAATAAAGTTATGTATTTAAAGAGTTTAGCGCTAAAGTGAAATCAGCTTCAGTCCGTCGATTTCGGCTCAAGTAGGAGCGCAATGCATCGTGGGTTATCATGTAGTACGCTGTAGCGTAAACGCTTTGCATACTGTCTGATGGATTGATGGATGGAGTATGCAGTACGGAGTGTGGATAGTATGGGCATGGAAGTATTGAGTAGTTAGTATGCAGTACGGAGTGTGGATAGTATTGGGCATGGAAGTATTGAGTAGTTAGTATGCGGTACGGAGTGTGGATAGTATTGGGCATGGAAGTATTGAGTAGTTAGTATGCGGTACGGAGTGTGGATAGTATTGGGCATGGAAGTATGGAGTAGTTAGTATGCAGTACGGCGTGTGGATAGTATGGGCATGGAAGTATGGAGTAGTTAGTATGCGGTACCGAGTGTGGATAGTATGGGCATGGAAGTATGGAGTAGTTAGTATGCGGTACCGAGTGTGGATAGTATGGGCATGGAAGTATGGAGTAGTTAGTATGCGGTACCGAGTGTGGATAGTATGGGCATGGAAGTATGGAGTAGTTAGTATGCAGTACGGCGTGTGGATAGTATAGGCATGGAAGTATGGAGTAGTTAGTATGCAGTACGAAGTGTGGATAGTATTGGCATGGAAGTATGGAGTAGTTAGTATGCAGTACGAAGTGTGGATAGTATGGGCATGGAAGTATGGAGTAGTTAGTATGCAGTACGAAGTGTGGATAGTATGGGCATGGAAGTATGGAGTAGTTAGTATGCAGTACGGCGTGTGGATAGTATGGGCATGGAAGTATGGAGTAGTTAGTATGCGGTTTCGAACACAATCTTAGAGTGGAGACGTATGTACTTCAACATGGCTGACATGGTTTGTTTACATTCCGGCCATATACAAAAACAAATCATGTTATGGAAGCTGCTGTAAAAATCGCATCCTCCGAACGCCGATCAATAAAAAAAATGCAAAAACTGATCCGGATGTCTGTAATTCTAACAAGAACATAAAAACCACACCAGACCGAAAGTGATGTATTCGGCGAAGTGTTCCATCACGACTGGAACAGTGGAGAGCAAAACACACAAATCTGAAAACTAAACAGAAAAATGTGGCTGCAGAGACGAGGCAATTTATTTATTCAAAGATATGTAAATGTATATCTCCTAATCTGACTGTGTAAATATTTGATCAATAAACACAAACCCGGAGACGGAAAAACATAGACAAGCTGCAAAACCCTTTGGCTGAAAAAATTCTAATGAATGTTTGGAAAACAGAAGCTGACGCGTCGTCGTTCTTACACACACACACACACACGCAGTCATGGACGACTGACATAAGCGAATATCCGTCCACATCCGCATGCAGCCACAAATATTTACCCCGGGCGAGATCTACACACAAGGTGCGTAAGGACACCGAGCAAGAAAGGCAAGATGAGAAGGAAACAAGAAAGGAAGTTACATTTTTAATTGAGTGCTTCTTTTCCTCGGAGCAAAGCGGGGCTGAATACAAGGGGGCGAGCTGATGCCAACACACACACACACACACACACACACACACACACACACACACTGATTTCTTGTGTCCTTTGGCAAATTCTTGGTTTCGCTATCGCACGAAGTAGGAAAAAGAAACGAGAGCTGAAGTAGCAGAGGAAGAGGTGAGGAAGGGGGGAGAAAGAAGAGAGAAAACGTCCCCACAGAGTCTTTCTCCCTTCCTGGAGCGAGCGCGGGCCCCCGCAGCGCCGCCCGTGTAATTTCCAGCGGCAGTGAATACAGGTATTAATAAAAGCCTCATGGGGAAGAGCACACAATATAACCCTACATTTTCAGGCATTATGAAAGGACGCCCCTAGGGGTCCTCGGGCTCAAATTTCTGAGATGCAGGCATTGTAAAAAAGATGCCCCCGGGGGAGAACCCCGCAATAGAAATCTGCTGAATTCAAAGCATTTCCCGAGCCCTGGTGGGAGCCATTACTCCCGCTGGAGGAGGAGAGATCTTTTTCACGTTCTCCTTTCTCCTTTTTTTTTTTTTTTTTTTTTTTTTTTTTTTACCAAACATGTGTTGCTGACATGTTGACAGATTGCTCAGCGAGGTGTTTAGGTGCATGCACAAGGCACGTCTGCCGAGACGGTTGCTCCCTCCCTTGCCGCTTCCTCTCACCCCCCCCCACCCCCCCCGAACTGCAAACCTCTCAGCGCACCCAAAACTGCTGCCATCCATATTTCATAAAGGAGAAACTAGGCTGAAAGAGAGGGAGATGGCGAGAGATGAGGATGGAAAGAGTTTGGGTGCAAAAGAGAGAGAGAAAGGATGGCCGGGAGGGGGGTGACAAGAAAAAGGGAAGATAAACACAGACAAAGCGGGATCAAGGGAGGGGGGCAGGAGGAGAGGATGGATAAAGAGAAATAGAGCGATGAAGTCAGTGGAAGAAGTGGGGGTGAAAAATGAACCCTGTGATGAAAAATGACTCCACAACAACCCTTCTCCCTCACAGCATGCTATGACCCCCCCCCCCCCCCGCCTTTTTCTTCTTCTTCTACTGCTCTCTCTTTTCTCCTTCTCTCTCTCTCTCCCTGGAAAACCTGAGCAGCAGCCAGCTGTGTCTGCACGCTGTTACTGTGTGTGTGTACTTGTATGTATGCCAAGGGCTTAGCACAGGAATCTTCAGGCCACCCCCGGGTACCCACACACACACACACACACACACTCACACACACTTGGAGGATGGAGGGCAATGCAGTGGGGGGAAGGCGAAGAGCATGCAAGCCAACTGGGAAAATAAGAAAAAGACACTGGGAAAAAAAAAAAAAAAAGGCGTGACTAGAAAAAATTCACTTGCAGCTACTGGACGACACACACACACACACACACACACACACACACACACAGTGGGTCTGTAATTTAGTTCCCCATGAAGCCCCTCCTACCTTCCCTTCTAGTAGAAAGTGATCTGTGGTTTTAATAAGAGTCTTGGCCTCACAGGACTCAGCTGCTGTCCTGTCGACAGACACAGCGAGGTGTGTGCTTGTGTTTCAGTGTGTGTGTGTGTGTGTGTGTGTGTGTGTGTGTGTGTGTGTGTGTGTGTGCATGTGTATGTGTGTGTATGTGTGTGTGTGTGTGTGAGAGAGAGGCAGCGGGTTGCAACAGACGGTGGGGGCTTAGCAGAGGGGAGATGTCCCGCAGGGGGACCAACCAGTCACCCAAGGGCCCCCCGCACTAACAGCCCCGCTCTCCATTTCCACCATGTTTTTCAATCCCTGTTGACCCCCCCCCCCACCTGTCTCCCCTCTTTTCTAGTTCTTCCTCCACTGTTGCCCCCCCTCGCCTTTTTTCTATTTCTTCCTCCACTGTTGCCCCCCTCGCCTTTATCCCCTCTTTTCTATTTCTTCCACTACTGTTGCCCCCCTCACCTTTCTCCCCTCTTTTCTATTTCTTCCACTACTGTTGCCCCCCTCACCTTTCTCCCCTCTTTTCTATTTCTTCCACTACTGTTGCCCCCCCCCTCACCTGTCTCCCCTCTTTTCTATTTCTTCCTCCACTGTTGCACCCCCTCACCTTTATCCCCTCTTTTCTATTTCTTCCACTACTGTTGCCCCCCCACCTTTATCCCCTCTTTTCTATTTCTTCCTCTACTGTTGCCCCCCTCACCTTTCTCCCCTCTTTTCTATTTCTTCCACTACTGTTGCCCCCCCCCTCACCTGTCTCCCCTCTTTTCTATTTCTTCCTCCACTGTTGCACCCCCTCACCTTTATCCCCTCTTTTCTATTTCTTCCACTACTGTTGCCCCCCCACCTTTATCCCCTCTTTTCTATTTCTTCCTCTACTGTTGCCCCCCTCACCTTTCTCCCCTCTTTTCTATTTCTTCCACTACTGTTGCCCCCCTCACCTGTCTCCCCTCTTTTCTATTTCTTCCTCCACTGTTGCCCCCCTCACCCTCACCTGTATCCCCTTGTTTTTATTTCTTCCTCTACTGTTGCCCCCCCTCACCTTTATCCCCTCTTTTCTAATTCTTCCTCTACTGTTGCCCCCCCTCACCTGTGTCCCCTCTTTTCTATTTCTTCCTCTACTGTTGCCCCCTCCCCTATTTTCGTTTTCTTCCTCCACTGTTGCCCCCCCACCTTTATCCCATCTTTTCTATTTCTTCCTCCAGTGTTGCCCCCCTCCCTTCTTTTCTATTTCTTCCTCCACTGTTGCCCCCCTCCCCTCTTTTCTATTTCTTCCTCCACTGTTGCCCCCCCACCTTTATCCCCTCTTTTCTATTTCTCCCTCCACTGTTGCCCCCCTCCCTTCTTTTCTATTTCTTCCTCTACTGCCCCCCCCCCCACCTGTGTCCCCTCTTTTCTGTTTCTTCCTCCGCTTTGCCTTTGATTTTTTAAGCTGCCTGACAATAACACAAAAGGATAGCGGGGCAAAAAAAAAAGTGCGACTGAGCATGCTCAATTAATAAAGACTTCACAAATAGCTTCGGAAGTTACTGAATATGCACCTCTCACACACACACACACACACACACACACACACGCACAAACACACACACACACGGTCCACACCATCTAAGACGCCACCAGCTGTGTTTAAGACTTGCTATCTGTCAGTGACATCACCAGTTTGGGCCCTCCTGCTTTGACGGACAGGAACAACGTTTAACTCATTTCCACGTACGTCTTCTCGCTTACGGACATCACTCACGTTGCTGTGTCGCAGCAAAGCAAACACCCCCGATGGGAGCCGGGACACCGTACTACACTATTTGTGCATGTAGAACAACAATCAAGTAGTCCATGAAAATGAGCCATTAAGGGTTCCTATGTTCCACGTGGTCCTCACTGCAGCGTTCCGTGTTCCCAAAACGCTCTCGTCAATTACTTTAAACCCTCAATTTCCTCGGTGGAGAACTAGTTACCATGCACACCGGTAATAAAATACGCTATGTAGTACAAATGTAGCGTGTGATCTCTCAGTCACATCATGGAATGATGAGTTATGGACTCCTATAGAGCAGCGACACACAATAACTTTCTAGATCTTTCTAGAAAATACGATAACTATTTCAAATACATCAAACCATTAAAAATTGGAAAAACTTTTTTTTTCCACATTCAAAAAGGTAAGAAACTCAAAAGTGTATTATAAAAAAAATTGTTTTGAGTATTTGTAACCTATCCCAACCTAGCTATGCTAGGGGGGGGGGTCATGGATTCTGTGCGCTGTTACAAGGATATCTGGGAGTAGAAGAGGTTATCCTTCCAGACTAGCCTTTGGAAATATTTTAAGAGGGTACAAACATATGTATGATATGACCTTCACGTGTTCGACTTGGATTTACATGTAAGTTATGGCGTATAGATATCAAACCAACACAACCCTTGCATGTTGTGGTCATGACTTCACGGGCACCCGCTTCCCTTCAAAAGGAAGTGATGAAACGGTTGAATCCGCCCACAAAGACGTGAGGTTCTGCTGAGGTTAGATTAAGGTTAGCTTCATGTGTGCTGTGGCTTGGAAGGACCAGGGAATGTTCTCCATTTGATCTGTGGGAGTTTTTTTTTTTCCCGCTCCTCCTCTCCTCTGGGATCCCGTGCTCCACATTCTGACTCCTACCGAGACCCATCGACACTCCCGCGACTCACACTCTCTTGCTCTCGCTTTCTCTTGCACGCACAGCACACCCGAAGGACGCGGGCCCACGTTGTAAAACACGGAAAGCAGCACACGCATGACGTTTTAGAACATGGTGTTCCTTTACATGGGAAGGCACGGCCAGGACAAAAACTAAAGACACTTTTGGAATATTTGAAGTCGCACTGGTCAGGCTGGAGTACAATACTACTAGCACGCGAACCCGATGCTCTGTTCGGGGTTGCGTTCAAGCCCGATTGGCTGTACACGCGTTTATCTGCGGCACGGTGTGTGCACGAGTGTGTTTGTCCAATTTGTTCTCAAATTAATGGCGCCTCTTTATAGGCCTTCTGCTAGAGTGCCACTGAATTACTTGGTGCTTCACGGCGGCACCTGGGACCCATTCAGTGTTATAGCTGTAGTGCCATGCTAACTCGGGGCTCATTCGCCACGCCGGTGTACAAGGGTGTGCGGCAACGTCATTTCCTCGCCACAATAAGACCACTAATTAGCAAAACCTCAGGCAAAATGGGAGGACATGGAGGTTATTGGCTGGTTTTATAGCATGTATAGCATGTATAGCATGTATAGCATGTATAGCAGGGGTGCTCATTAAGTCGATCGCGAGCTACCGGTCGATCGCGGAGGTGGTACTGGTCGATCGCTGGTCGATCGCTGCGTGACATTAAAAAAATATCATCCCAGCATCAATGCCGTCACTTGATTGATATACAGGGCAGCCATTCAGATGACAACTGAATGTTGCCCTTCGGGCGACCAATCAAATCAAACAACGTCTCTAAGTGCAGCAGAACTTACGATGTCAGCCTATCATCCATCCCCGTTACTTGATTGACATACAGGACAACCAGTCAGATGACAACTGAATTTTGACCTTTAGGTCACCGCTCATGCGTAAACAACGATGCAAAGTGCTAAGCTAGTCGGCGAATTGCGTCAGATTTTAAAGCCCTCGCTAAAGTTTATGGTCACTAAAATGAGTGAAGGAGCTGGACCAAGTAAAAAGGCAAAAACTGGACCAAGTAAAAAGGCAAAAAACATATGACTTCCATACGGATATGGAATATTATACGGATATTATGATACGGATATTATCCATGACTGATAAACATTTGGAAGTGTGCTTGAGGCTGGCTATCAGCAGCTACTGTCCGGACTATGCATCCCTGGCTGGTTCAATTCAGTGCAAGTCATCAAAGTAAACTCAGGTAATTACAAAAAATGTTAATAGTTAATTATGTGTGTTTTGCAATATTGGCTCATTTGGTTATGTAAGGTACATCAACATACATTGTACGTACAAATAATCCTCAATACATTTGAAAATAAATAGATGTTTTGCATTTTTGTAGTGGGTAGATCATTTTGACTCGGTCATTTTAAAAGTAGCTCGCATGCTGAAAAAGTGTGAGCACCCCTGATGTATAGCATACCTGTAACTCAGGAGCAACATACAGTGGAGGCCCACAGAAAAACATATCTTATTCACCGCAAGTCAGCGTAAATGTAAAAATACGTGGTAAAACATATACGGTATGAGCATTTGAATGCACCACAGTTGCTGTGAGAAGCAAAGCCGGGTGAACAACGGCAATCGGAAAGCGATGGAGGAGGGTTTTGGAGGTGACAGTGACTCTTATTGCAAATGCTGAGCTGAAATCTGCTAGCAGGAGAGTTAGGTGTGTATCGTTTACTCACGTTTTTTTTTTTTCCTTGTGCTCCCAGAAAGCAAAAGTAGGTGATCTAGTGTGTCATCTACCAGCTATAGCTATAGCTATAGGCTAATAGCTATAGCTATAGGCTAATAGCTATAAAAGCAATCTTCACTTGCTAAATGTGCTAGAGTAAACCTCGGATGTATCGGATTCAATTGTTCCCACTGGTTTTGTCCGATATAAGCGAAATCCGTTATATGCGTATACCGGAAAATGTCCGTTTTACGCATATATGGGATTTATATCCGGTATATGCGTAAATGGGATTTTATCCGTTATAAAAAGGCACTTCCTTGACTATGTTTCCAATGTACCTGGACGCGCAGGCAACGCTGCAAACGCTGCAAATGACGTCGTATAGCGGCCTGTCACCATTCGGCGAATCGGAGCGCCACGATGCGGCCATCCGATATATGCCAGGGAAATTTCATGGAAATGCATTGGAACGGGACTGGAGATTTTGTCCGAAATAGGCGAAATCCGTTATAAAAAATCCGATATATGCAATGAATTTTTATTGGAAATGCATTACAGAAAAATCGGTTCTTTTTTTTATCTGTCCGTTGTGAGCGAATTTCCGATATATCCGAGTCCGATATATCCGAGGTTTACTGTACAAAAAAGGCCAGTAAGGATAATTCATAATGCCGCCTACAGAGAACATATTAACTCCTTATTTCTAAAATGACAAATCACAGATCTGTGGAGGACGAGAAGTGGCGTTGGAGGTTCAGAGTCGAGTTTAGCTCGTCGTGGGTCATGGCCCCAACAGTAGCGTGTTATTGTTATGATTATTATACACCTAGTGGCCAATGTAGAATACTACAGTACAGTCGATATTACATTGCTTTGTATTTTAGTTCAGTGAGTCATTTGTATGAATAAAAATGCTTAATTCCAATACAATTTGTCATTGTTTACGAATTAATTGACACTGGATACTAATGTGTAAACTGGTCACGACCCACTTAGTAAGAACAAGAAGACAATGTGCATGCACCACGTTGCAATATGAAGTAAATATGGATGCCACAAAGGAGGAAGAGAACCTTTTTTTAATTTGGGTATTGTGTTTATCCCTAGAAGGCGAGCGGGTGCGTGCGTGCGTGTGTCCCATACAGTACGTCCCACGACGTCCACTTCCCAGGAGCACCAAGGAGGTAAGTTAAAAGCATCCGTCTTTTTTAATTTAGGCTTCCCCACAACAATACCCAGACTGCAATGGCCCCACAGCAACAAAAACAACACAAAGATGAACCGGCGTACGTATACGCTAACCGCCACATGCGAGCGCACTTCCTGCTGAGCTGCGGGATTACTCTGTAATCTCAACCACTTTTTCTCCGGGGAGATGTTTCATCATTTTATTTCTTCTCGTTCTCCTGTTCATCCTTTTGCCCTCCCCTGCGCTCGCTCGCTCGCTCGCTCAGCAACATGTCGCCTTCCCCAGACTCCTGTGCTGAAAATCATAGGCCGCATGCGAGGCTGACAGAGACACGGCATGCAGTACATGTGTGGCGGTGCGATTCCAGTGGCGGGCTTGGAGACAGACCCCAAATAGACTTTTACGCAATTATGGCTTGGTGGGAATCGGCAAGGAAAAAATCTGGAATTTCTGGTGGAAAGACGGAAAAACCTGGCGTTATCGCGTCAATATCCAGGCTAATTTCCCTCATTAATGTTGAATATGGCCTGTTATTTGTAAATAAAATGTGTCGTTTTGCCTAAATTAAAGTATTCTTAAGCATAAAAATGACTAAATGTACTAAAAATCAAATATAAGGCATTCAGAAGATGCTGTGAAACTATGTAGTATTCCACACCGACCACTAGGTGTCGGTAACGTTACTGTAATGTTCTGTGAGACACACAAGCACCAGACTTGTTTGCCGGAACAACAGGCTTTTATTGCAGCACAGGTACAATGATATGGGAGCCCCTTTCCGCCGCTGAAAAAAAAAAGTTATCCCAATGGCAAGTCATAATTTAGAGATAAAGAATCAAAATTATTATATAAAGTCAAAATTATTATATAAAGTCAAAATTATGAGATAGAAAATCGAATTTATTACATAAAAAGTCAAGAATATGAGATGAGAAAGTTGAAATTATGAGATAAGAAAGTCTAAATTATGAGATAATGTCCAAATTATCAGATAAAGTCAAAGTTATGAGATTAAAAAGTCGAATTTTTTACATACAAAGTCAAAAATATGAGATAAGAAAGTTGAAATTATGAGATCAGAAAGTCTAAATTAAACGACATAAAAAGTCATAATTGTGAGATAAACAGTCAAAATTATGAGATGAGAAAGTTGAAATTATGAGAGAAGAAAGTCGAAATTATGAGATGAGAAGGTTGAAATTATGACATAAAAAGTCAAAAATATGAGATAAGAAAGTTGAAATTACGACATAAAAAGTCATAATTGTGAGATAAACAGTCAAAATTATGAGATGAGAAAGTTGAAATTATGAGATAAGAAAGTCGAAATTATGAGATGCGAAAGTCGAAATTATGAGGTAAAAAGTAATAATTGTGAGATAAAAAGTCAAAATTATCAGATAAAGTTGAAATTATGAGATAAAAAGCCAAAAGTTATTACATAAAAAGTCAAAAATATGAGAAGAAAATTTAAATTATGAGATGAAAAGTCGAAATTATGACATACAAAGTGTGCATATGCCACAGGTATCGCCTTATTCCCTTGGCATAAATGACTTTATCTCATAATTTGGACATTTTATCTCATAATTTTGATTTTTAATCTCATAATTTTGACTTTTCGTCTCATAATTTCGACCTTTTATCTTATAATTATGACTTGCCATTGGGATAACTTTTGATTTGAGTGGCAGAAAGGGGCTTCCATGCAATAACCCCCTCACAAAAACAAGAGCAACTGCTGCAGCCTTAGTCCAAGCCAAGCCTAAACTCAACTCTGAACCCCTGACATCACTTCCTGTCTGTCCACCGCAACACATTTACAGCAAGTCTTCTTTATGTCTAGTATTAGTTATACAGTTATAGTTATTTATAGTAAAAAAAAAAATAATAATAATATTGAAATCCATACACCCCCCCCCCCCCCCCCCCCCATTTTCTGCAGCTAGGACATAAAGATCTGGAAGGACAAAGCATCCAAGCATCTTCACTGGCTGGATGTGCAACACATGGTTCTCCTGGGACTGCTTGTTGAACACCAGGTTGCTGAGGGGTCTTATTGTATAACACACCCTGTAAAAACACTATATTTACCAGTTTAAACAAAGCCCCCCCCCCCCCCTTCCATGGTTCTTCGTTCCTTATATCAAAGTAAACACACACTCTCGGGCGCTCGGGGCAGCAGACTGTCTTGCAGCCCGTGAGAAGCGTGTGCATGGATGTACGCCGGAGTGTGTGTTGGCTTGTTAAGTGAGCATTTGGATTCATCTGTAGGAACCAGATGCCCCCGCCGCGTTCCTTTCAGTCCCTCCATTAATTACAGCACTACTAATAACAACCCGTGTGTGTATATGTGTGTCAGAAGTGGGATATTCCACTACTAAATTAGGTTTACTATTTGTAAAGTCCCAGTTGGGGGGGGTCCATACATTTCAAATGAGGTACAAAGATGTAACAATAACAATGTAACAAATGTGACACCTGAAACTACTGCTGGTTTGATGGACGGAATCAAACACGAATCTCACCTGCTGGACAGTGGTTGGTTCTGTGCTCGGTGAGCTCGGCCAGACAGTCGAAGTCCTGCTGACAGTTGTCGCACGTGAAGATGGAGTCGTCGTCGAGCTCGTCGTCTTCACGGTCGCCGTGTTCCTCTTGTTCTCCATCCTCGGTAGCAGCGCCGTGGCTCGCTTTAAGCTTGATGGCTTTGTCAGATGCCGGGTCATCTGAGGACAGACGGTACACGTTGTTAGGGTCGGATCGGATGCGCCCCACGTGACCCGCTACGTTTGATACCGAGTACGGCGAGGTGCTTATCTACCACAGAGACATCCTAAGAACCTTCTGCTTGGTGTTGTTTTCACACACATCGCTTGGAGATATGACGCTTTTTGGTCTTAGACAGTCCGGCTAAGACGGTGGCTAAGATTCTAACAATGGCAAAAGTAGCACCTTTAAAAGAAAGTGGAACAAGGTTCCTCCTATTTGAATAACATAATACACCATCCTTGACACTCCCAGGCTCATCTACCACTTCTTAAAATCAAATAATAAAAATAATCCATGAGATCTTTCAACCTGGGCTGGTCCAACAAACCTATGATACCAATTCCTGATTTACAACAAACATGCATTTCATTTCATAGTCATGGTTCCATAAATCTTACCCATTCTAAACTGCTAATAATGTATAAATACACCATAATACAAGTCACAATAGATGAAAATATTACAAATATACAACATAAGGTGGCCAGAAATATTTCAATATTGAACAAAGCAAAATTTGTTTCTCAATCAGAAATCACTCCACACTCTTTATTGCTCTCTGGTTCTACCATATCTTACTTATTGTGTGGAAATATGGGCTAATAACTATAAAAGTAATCTTCACTGGCTAAATGTACTGCAAACAAGGTCAGTAAGGATAATTCATAATGCCGCCTACAGAGAACATACTAACTCCTTATTTCTAAAATGACAAATACTTCAACTTGCTGATATAGTTCATCTTCAAACAGCTAAATAATACATAAGGCTAAAAATAACAAATTAGCTAAAAATGTCATCCAATACTTCTCTACAAGAGAGGAGAAATATGATCTCAGGGAAGAAGTACATTTGAAACACTTCTATGCTAGGACTACGTTATGCTAGCCATAGCATTTCAGTATGTGGAATCAAACTATGGAATGGATTGAGTAAGGAAATCAAACAATGCACAACGATGAGCCAATTCAAGAAACAATACAAGCAGTTGATGTTTGCTAAATCCAAGGATGAAGAGTCTTGAACCAGTCATGATGTGCTATATATATCACTATATTGACACGCACTATGGTACACATTATGGCATTGGATGCTCATATCACCGAGTACTTCGGTACGAGGTACATTATTAAAAAAAAAAAATCCTTAAACTATATCAGGAAAGCAGGAAGTGAACAAATGTAAGAGTTAGTGATTGTAAAAGTACCAGATGGAGGGGTAGGATTTAATAAGCTTTGCTTCTTCCTACTCCTTTTGGACATGTGGAACTGGGAACTGATTATGGGATGCACTCAATTGGAATCTGATGCATGTTCAAATGAAATAAAACCATTACCATTACCATTACCATTACCATTACCATTACCATTTTCACCGCTCTACCGTATGGTTTCCTACCATTTCAGCGAGCTGACTGAATCAGTGGAGCGCTAACGCCTGCGTGCGTGTCGTCATGTGAGAGGGGGGCGCGGGGGGGAGGGGGGGGGGGGGTCCAGCAGAGGGTTGAGTCGGCCCAATGCACTCTGCTCTATTGTGTCTCCATTTTCACACCTTATTATCACATTATAAACGGCCAGATTCCAGTAGGACCGACACTGATGACACAGGGACCAGACACTAAAATCTACCTTTTTCACAAAAAAAAAAAAAAAAAAGGATTGTTTGGATTTGTTTGGATTGGGATATTGCATGGAAATTTCACTTTGGGCATTGGTGGCACAGTCATGCCGGGACAGAACATGGACTTCCCAAAAACTGTTCCCACAAAGTTGGAAGCATAAAATTGTCTCGGTAAGATGACTGGTTAAAACTCACCATCACCATCACCATTATGGACTTTGCTTTGCGTTCTGGGACAGAGTCATGCTGGAACAGAAACGGGCGTTCCCTAAACAGTTCCCACAAAGTTGAAGCATAAAATTGTCCTGATTGTCTTGGTAAGATTGTTAAAAATCATGATCAACTTTGGGGTCTAGCCTCACCACAGATGGATTTATGTTTTATGGACTTTGTTTTGAATCTGGGACAAAGTCATGCTGGAACAGAAACAGGCGTTCCCTAAACTGTTCCCACAAAGTTGGAAACATAAAATTGCCTTGGTAAGATGACAAATCACCATCACCATTATGGACTTTGCTTTGCGTTCTGGGACAGAGTCATGCTGGAACAGAAACGGGCGTTCCCTAAACTGTTCCCAAAAAGTTGGAAGCAAAAAATTGTCCAGATTGTCTCGGTAAGATGGTTAAAATTCCCAATTGACTTTGGGGTCTAGCCTCACCACAGATGGATTTATGTTTTATGGACTTTGTTTTGAATCTGGGACAAAGTCATGCCGGGACAGAACATGGACTTCCCCAAACTGTTCCCACAAAGTTGGAAGCATAAAATTGTCTCGGTAAGATGACTGGTTAAAAATCACGATCTACTTTGGGGTCTAGCCTCACCACAGATGGATTTATGTTTTATGGACTTTGCTTTGCGTTCTGGGACAGAGTCATGCTGGAACAGAAACGGACGTTCCCTAAACTGTTCCCACAAAGTTGAAGCATAAAACTGTCCTGATTGTCTCGGTAAGATTGTTAAAAATCATGATCAACTTTGGGGTCTAGCCTCACCACAGATAGATTTATGGTTTATGGACTTTGTTTTGAATCTGGGACAAAGTCATGCTGGAATCGAAACAGGCGTTCCCTAAGCTGTTCCCACAAAGTTGGAAGCATAAAATTGTCTTGGTAAGATGACAAATCACCATTGCCATCACCATTATGGACTTTGCTTTGCGTTCTGGGACAGAGTCATGTTGGAACAGAAGCGGGAGTTCCCTAAACTGTTCCCACAAAGTTGGAAGCATAAAATTGTCCTGATTGTCTCGGTAAGATGGTTAAAAATCACGATCAACTTTGGGGTCTAGCCTCACCACAGATGGATTTATGTTTTATGGACTTTGCTTTGCGTTCTGGGACAGAGTCATGCTGGAACAGAAACAGGCGTTCCCTAAACTGTTCCCACAAAGTTGGAAGCATAAAATTGTCTTGGTAAGATGACAAATCACCATCGCCATCACCATTATGGACTTTGCTTTGCGTTCTGTGACAGAGTCATGTTGGAACAGAAGCGGGAGTTCCCTAAACTGTTCCCACAAAGTTGAAGCATAAAATTGTCTAGATTGTCTCTGTAAGATGGTTAAAAATTCCAATTGACTTTGGGGTCTAGCCTCACCACAGATGGATTTATGTTTTATGGACTTTGCTTTGCATTCTGGGACAGAGTCATGCTGGAACAGAAACAGACGTTCCCTAAACTGTTCCCACAAAGTTGGAAACATAAAATTGTCTTGGTAAGATGACAAATCACCATCGCCATCGCCATCACCATTATGGACTTTGCTTTGCGTTCTGGGACAGAGTCATGTTGGAACAGAAGCGGGAGTTCCCTAAACTGTTCCCACAAAGTTGGAAGCATAAAATTGTCCTGATTGTCTCGGTAAGATGGCTAAAAATCCCAATCGACTTTGGGGTCTAGCCTCACCCTAGATGGATTTATGTTTTATGGACTTTTTGAATCTGGGACAAAGTCATGCTGGAACAGAAACAGGCGTTCCCTAAACTGTTCCCACAAAGTTGGAGGCCTAAAATTGTCTTGGTAAGTTGACAAAAAAAAATCACCATCGACTGTGGGGTCTAGCCTCATCACAGATGGATTTATGTTTTATGGACTATGTTTTGAATCTGGGAAAAAGTCATGCTGGAACAGAAACGGGCGTTCCCTAAACAGTTCCCACAAAGTTGAAAGCATAAAATTGTCCTGATTGTCTTGGTAAGATGAATGGTTAAAAATCACGATCAACTCTGGGGTCTAGCCTCACCACAGATGGATCTATGTTTCATGGACTTTGCTTTGGGTTCTGAGACAAAGTCATGCTGGAACAGAAACGGGCGTTCCCTAAACTGTTCCCACAAAGTTGGAAGCAAAATATCTGGGCGAGATGATTGGTTCAAGATTTAAAGTCAACCGATTTATGTTCCATGGACTTTTAGTACATGTAGTATGGACTTTGGGAGGCATAGTGCTGGAACAAAAAATGGCTTCCCCCAAAAAGTGTTCCCACAGACTTGGAAACCGAGCAGCCAACATTTGGTGTTTGCAATCCAGGACCTTGTGTTCTCTTCTCGTGTTTTCATGAGCTGCGGTTGCTTTTCCGGGCTTCCGATGGAGGGACAGTGATTGGCTGAGCGAGAAGACGTTTGCAGACCACCTTCTCTTCATGTCACTGGGAATGTCGGCAGACAAGGGTCATTTCCGAGAGTCTGCTGCAGAATCCGGAAAAGTTGGCAGCTCCGTGGAAGCTCTCCCAAATATTTTGGTGAGTTGAGGATCTCTATTAATGGGATCTTCATTAACCACTGATTGATTTCTTCATCAATACTGAGGTTCCCACATCCCCAATTGAGGCCATATAACGTCTCTACAAGTCAAGAAGTATTTTAGATACGCGCTCCATCAGAGTATACGCCAACACGAGAAGGTAAAATCACCACATGGTCTAACTACGGCACTTCTATTTCAGACTCATTTATTATGGAGTGGTGTGATGGGAAGCAGGGATGCTGGGAGGCGGGGAACGAGGGACTGCGGTGATGGGGTACAGTGGGAGAGGAAATTAGTGATGGAAGGATAGAAAGAGTGCGAGATGAAGGGATGGGGATGAAGAGAAGGAGGGTGTCGGCCATCTGTCCAGTGGTGAGAGCGCCGTCTGGCCGGGGAGAGGAAGTGGACTCTCGCTGACAAAATATACGCACGCAGACATGAATGGTCGCGTGTACACCAAAATACACACACGTGCATATAAAACACTCGTGGACGCGCTGGAGAGGACTTCAATGAAAAAAACACCCGTGCAAATCCACAGTCAAGGCTGATAAAGAACATTTTTATCTTTTAAAAGATATTTCTAAATGCAGATGTTCTGATGGATTCCCTTAAATGGCGGCGCCGTGCTAGTGACGGTACGTATAAGCGGTCACATTCCGGTGGAGAAATAAGCACCTGTGTTAGATTTGTCATACGAGATGTAGCGTATGAATGCCTGCATCAAATGAGCATATTACAGATATTTGTATATGTTTTATGGTGTTCATACAGTAGATAAAAGGATATGTTTTCACACTTTGATACACACACACACACAGCAGGGGGTTGTGATGCCAGAGGTGAGGGCAGTGCCAAATCCAGTGCATGCCAACACAACCTGCTGTCATGGCAACAGTGGGATGAGCCAGATGAAACCATCGGCCTCGCACCTCCGAAGCAACTTCATGTTTGTGTGTGTGTGCTTAGTGGAGAATTTTCAATCCCTTTTCCTTCCATCTCCTCATCTTTTCCTTTGAATGTACACATCCTTTCCTGTAAAACAATCCCTACGAACGCATGAGAAGGAGAAGACCACTGGTGGGTGGTGGTGACTATTTGTCTAATGTGGGACCCCCATTCATATCCCTGCCTCCGTACGCAGGTCTGTGGACTGCTGGAATTATGCTGGAAGGAGACGTCGAATAGCATTCCCGTTCTCCCAGGATCGTTCACATTTTTCGGTGTCCAGTCAGCCGACCGGAAGAAATAACCGCAGACACCAACAAAGAACAAAGGGGCAACAAAGTTTGGATTGACATCATGCAGAGGAGGGTACACCACCAACACGATGTAGTCATCCACTACCAAAGACGTATCGGTACCTTTTATTTAACCCAAACGCCCCATCCCAAAGATGTAATGGTAATGGTAATGGTAATGGTAATGGTTTTATTTCATTTGAACATGCATCAGATTCCAATTGAGTGCATCCCATAATCAGTTCCCAGTTCCACATGTCCAAAAGGAGTAGGAAGAAGCAAAGCTTATTAAATCCTACCCCTCCATCTGGTACTTTTACAATCACTAACTCTTACATTTGTTCACTTCCTGCTTTCATAATACAGTTTAAGTTTTTTTTTTCTAATTTTTAAATTTTGTAATTTTTTTGTCCCGTACCAAAGTACGAGGTGATATGACCATACAATGACATTATGTGTACCATAGTAAGTGTCCATACTGTGTACTGTATTTAGGCGTGTTCTATGGGGTTTGTGGGACGCTCCACAGCAAGCAAGAAGTCAAAAATTCTGCGGCATAGTTGTTTAGATATTTTGGTTAAATATATACAGTATGGGCTGCACGGCGGGCGAGTGGTTAGCGCGTAGGCCTCACATTTAGGAGACCCGGGTTCAATTCCACCCGCGGCCATCTCTGTGTGGAGTTTGCATGTTCTCCCCGTGCATGCGTGGGTTTTTTCCGGGTACTCCGGTTTCCTCCCACATTCCAAAAACATGCTAGGTTAATTAGCGACTCCAAATAGTCCATAGGTATGAATGTGAGTGTGAATGGTTGTTTGTCTATATGTGCCCTGGGATTGGCTGGCCACCAGTCCAGGGTGTACCCCGCCTCTCGGCCCAAGACAGCTGGGATAGGCTCCAGCACCCCCCTGTAACCCTCGTGAGGATAAGCGGTAGAAAATTAATGAATGAATATACAGTATGGCTAAATTTGTGTCAAACAGCTTTTTTGTTGGGAGCAGATATTTTCCTAAAACTGACCCATGTTCTACCACTGATTACTACAGAATGGTAAAAAGTAGAAACAAACTTTCTGATGAAAGATGAGCGTCCCGTCCATAGAACACAATACTCTGTGTGCCTTGAAAAATCAGTCAAAGTCATCTAAAATGGTCGCTACTGACCGCGACGGCTTTTGAACTGAATGAGTTAAAACACCTCCAGATTCCCGGTGTAGAAATAACAAAGTGGCCCATCTGAGTATGTTCCTTCAAACACACCAGTATATTGATTGAATCGAAAGTCACAAACATACGTCCTTTTGGTGAACACCTTATTGTACGCCATGTTTGTACGGTTTAAAAAAAACAACACATTTTTGACATCTTTATGTCTTCATGCATCAAGGAACATGCTTTTTTTTTCAAGCGTTGATATTTTGTACTTTGCTCAGCAGCCCTTGAACACACCACAGTTGTGTGCTGAGATGCAAGTTTGTGTCCAAAAACTACCGTTTTATAGCCGAATAAACTACCATAGTGTTTTGTTTTTTTTTCGCCATCTGCTGGCGGTTGCCAGTAGCAACCCCGCAAAAACCGGGAATGTACCGTGACGTATGTGCCACACGGCGGTTTATTTAACATGTAAAACCTTATCCAGACACACGTCAGCAGGATACCGTAGCAGTCGCCACACACACACACACACATGCACACACACACACACATGCACACACCGGCTCTACAGAGAACCATTATCTCTGAGTCACAGACTGTCCCGATGCCAGGAATAACTACACATTCAATTACACACACACACACTTCATTGAAAACAAGCACGCCAGTGTTTTATTGACAAAAATCATCATAAAATATGAGAATTACGAGTACTAATTTTCACACCAAAAAAAAAACAGTCTACATTTTTTTCCATCGTGTGAGTCATGCGGATTTTTATTCCAGCCACGTAATCATAGACTGAGTCAAATCCGAGATGCAAATCCTCAGTGACGCCGCAGACTGACAGTAGAACAGCAAATGGACAGAGTGCTTTGAGTGAATATGACGTATGTACATGTTAGCATGGTGCTGCCACATACAACATGTCAACACGAGGCGGATATGAAGTACTTGTATACGATTGCTGTATGAGACGGCATGCAAGGTGTCTTTTTTTTCCACGGTGTAGTCAACCCGGGTCATTTGAGGATAATGACTGTTCATGGACAGGTACAAATATAAATAATGAATGAAGGAATGATATATGCAGTGTGTGTGTAGTAGTAGTACTGTGTAAAGTGTGCATGCGTGTGCATGTGTACACCCTGGGTAATTAGATAAAGAGAAGTGAATTAGCAGAGTCCACGGTGCAGAGTGATGTTACGCATCCTAACCCCGCCCAGCTGAGACCCACTAATCACCACACGTTGGGCTCATCGGAGGAACTTGTGTTCAGAGCATGAGAATATGTGTGTGTGTGTGTCTCGTTACCAAAGTTTAAATGAGTTCAATGAGGTTTTTTGTGAGTAAAATGATAATACACCCGATTGAACCTGATAGATAGAATGCGATGCGCTCATTTGGAAAACTCAGGCAAATTAAAAATGGATTTGAAATCCGAAACAATTACAAAAAGTGACGTTGAAAAGCAACCAAAACTAAGATTCACAAACAAATTGATTTGTAGCAAATACACGACACACATACATCCTAGCTTTGGTTCATTTTTAAGTTGATTCCATGGGTTTGTTCATTGTAATGTATTATTCCAGCGGAGTGGAAGACTCCACAAAAACCTCATATTACAAATATACAACATAAAGGTGGCAAGAAATATTTCAGTATTGAACAAAGCAAATTTTGTTCTCAATCAGAAATCACTCCACACTCTTTATTGCTCTCTGGTTCTACCATATCTTACTTATTGTGTGGAAATATGGGATAATAACTATAAAAGCAATCTTCACTGGCTAAATGTACTGCAAAAAAGGCCAGTAAGGATAATTCATAATGCCGCCTACAGAGAACATACTAACTCCTTATTTCTAAAATCACAAATACTTCAACTTGCTGATATAGTTCATCTTCAAACAGCTAAAATAATACATAAGGCTAAAAATAAGCAATTAGCTAAAAATGTCATCCAATACTTCTCTACAAGAGAGGAGAAATATGATCTCAGGGAAGAAGTACATTTGAAACACTTCTATGCTAGGACTACGTTATGCTAGCCATAGCATTTCAGTATGTGGAATCAAACTATGGAATGGATTGAGTAAGGACCTCAAACAAATTAAATTAAATTAAATTAAATTAAATTAAATTAAATTAAATTAAATTAAATTAAATTAAATTAAATTAAATTAAATTAAATTAAATTAAATTAAATTAAATTAAATTAAATTAAATTAAATTAAATTAAATTAAATTAAATTAAATTAAATTAAATTAAACGTAATGTAATTAAATGTAATTAAATGTAATTAAATGTAATTAAATGCAATTAAATGTAATAAAATAAAATAAAATAAAATAAAATAAAATAAAATAAAATAAAATTAAATTAAATTAAATTAAATTAAATTAAATTAAATTAAATTAAATTAAATTAAATTAAATTAAATTAAATTAAATTAAATTAAATTAAGAAAGCAGGAAGTGAACAAATGTAACAGTTACTGATTGTAAAAGTACCAGATGGAGGGGTAGGATTTAATAAGCTTTGCTTCTTCCTACTCCTTTTGGACATGTGGAACTGGGAACTGATTATGGGATGCACTCAATTGTAATCCGATGCATGTCCAAATAAAATAAAACCATTACCATTACCATTACCATTACCATTACCATTACCATTACCAATAGCCTGAAGGGGCAAAACCTGGGGAGCCAATGAACTGGGAAATGTTCCTCAACCGTTCCTTGGTGGTAGAAGGAACCGGCAGGACTTTCTCAAAGCCATGAGATTTCAATGGGAATAAAACATAGAGTGTTACTGCAAGGGTAAAGGGCTTATTTAAGTGTGAGATTTGGCAACCACAAAGTACGACTTTGGCCTGAGCCGCACGCAGCTGCTCAGGGAGACGGATATCTGCCGGCCAAGTGTACATAAAACGCCTACACACGCATGCACATGTCTGCGCTAACCTTAAAGAGGCATCAAAAGGTGTGGAAAAGTGTGTGTGGAGCTTCCAGCAGAATGTTTCGAAAAGCAAACAGCTCCGACACAAGGCTTTCATTCTGCTCCACATCATCGCCGTCGTCCAATTCACGGGCACCTGGCTGCAGCGAGCACCTTCAGCGGGGCCACCAACAACAAGCTGTGATGTTCGAATCAAACCTGCACCGTGAAGCCCGGCGACTTTATTGATGTGTCTTCACACGCATGCAACCGGTGTCACGCGCCACTCATCACACACGAGCTGCCCACAGCAGATGTTTCACCCTGGAATGGCACACTTTGTTCTGTGAGGTGGAACACGCCGCACCGGAACCGCTTAGGTGGAATACCTGCTTTTCCCATTCTCTTCTGAAGGGCCACCACATTAAAAAAAATACATGAGCTCACTTTTTAACTTCTTACATATTGCAGAAGTTACTTTTGTTTTGGATGGAGCCTATCCCAGCCATCTTCAGGCGGGAGGCAGGGTACAGCCTGGACTGGTGGCCAGCCAATCACAGGGCACATATGGTAATGGTAATGGTAATGGTAATGGTAATGGTAATGGTTTTATTTCATTTGAACATGCATCAGATTCCAATTGAGTGCATCCCATAATCAGTTCCCAGTTCCACATGTCCAAAAGGAGTAGGAAGAAGCAAAGCTTATTAAATCCTACCCCTCCATCTGGTACTTTTACAATCACTAACTGTTACATTTGTTCACTTCCTGCTTTCCTAATATAATTTAAGTTTTTTTTTTTACTTTATTTTATTAATTTTTATTTTTTTTAATTAAAAAAAATAAAATTGAATTTTTTTTTTTTTACATTTAAATTTAAAAAAAAATTTAAATATATATTTTTTGTCACATACCGAAGTACTCTGTGATATGAGCATCCAATGCCATAATGGGTACCATAGTGCGTGTCAATATAGTGATATATATAGCACATCATGACTGGTTCAAGACTCTTCATCCTTGGATTTAGCAAACATCAACTGCTTGTATTGTTTCTTGAATTGGCTCATCGTTGTGCATTGTTTGATTTCCTTACTCAATCCATTCCATAGTTTGATTCCACATACTGAAATGCTATGGCTAGCATAACGTAGTCCTAGCATAGAAGTGTTTCAAATGTACTTCTTCCCTGAGATCATATTTCTCCTCTCTTGTAGAGAAGTATTGGATGACATTTTTAGATAATTGATTATTTTTAGCCTTATGCATTATTTGAGCTGTTTGAAGATGAACTATATCAGCAAGTTGAAGTATTTGTCATTTTACAAATAAGGAGTTAGTATGTTCTCTGTAGGCGGCATTATGAATTATCCTTACTGGCCTTTTTTGCAGTACATTTAGCCAGTGAAGATTGCTTTTATTAACATCATCATAGCCCTATATCAGTATAAAAATGTGATATAGTCGATATCGGTACGGGATTTTTTTTCCTGATCATGTATCGGAAATTGAGAGTTGGACAATATCGGCATATCGGTTTTCAATAAGAAAGCCAATATCGGACATACAGTAAACCTCGGATATATCGGATTCAATTGTTCCCACTAGTTTTGTCCGATATAAGCGAAATCCGTTATATGCGTATACCGGAAAATGTCCGTTTTACGCATATATCGGATTTACGTATATCCGGTATATGCGTAAATGGGATTTTATCCGTTATAAAAAGGCACTTCCTTGACTATGTTTCCAATGTACCTGGACGCGCAGGCAACGCTGCAAACGCTGCAAATGACGTCGTATAGCGGCCTGTCACGATTCGGCGAATCGGAGCGCCACGATGCGGCCATCCGATATATGCCAGGGAAATTTCATGGAAATGCATTGGAACGGGACTGGAGATTTTGTCCGAAATAGGCGAAATCCGTTATAAAAAATCCGATATATGCAATGAATTTTTATTGGAAATGCATTACAGAAAAATCGGTTCTTTTTTAATCTGTCCGTTGTGAGCGAATTTCCGATATATCCGAGGTTTACTGTACCTAGAAATAGCCCCCCCCCCCCACCCACCATAGTAACCGTCACACTATTCACAATTCCTTTATTTGACATACATACGAGTTCTATGATACATTTTTGACTGTTTTGAATGGACATTTTTTTGTTTTCCGTCATTCTAATACAGCGAAACGGTGATATTTTTGTCCAAGGTCATCACACGGGCCCGTGCCGACTCGGATGAATGAGAATATTAACAGAAATATGACACAAGGCGTCGTACCCCCGACCATCCGTTTGAGCTGGAGGTGTCAAGAAGTGGTAAAACGCAACATTTGGCCCCCCCTGAGAGCACTTCAATGTACGCTGACTCACACAAGCTGAACAGGTGCAGCCGGACGCAACAACACGGGGCCCTGCTCTCGCTCACCGCCTCCCTGGGGAACGCCCCCCCCCCAACCCCAACCTCTGTTTGTTAGTCCGAGCGCGGGTGCGTGTTAGGTGGCTATATTAAGAAGCCATCTCTCCTCACCTCTGCATCCCACCTCGTCTTGTCTCTCTGTGTTTCTACAATACAAGCGTGCCCCCGCCCCGGGAGGAGCGCTACCAAGCCACGGCGCTGCAGTCGCATGCACCAGAAAAAAAAAAAAACACCAATCCAAATCCACACGCTTCCGGCCTCGTGGGAAATGCGGCAGCAAGGGAGAGCGGCGGCACCCGGCACCCAAGTCTGGAAACAACATGATGAAAGAGGCGCCGGCGTCATGGAAGTATAGACCCAAATAGACCCAAGGACACGGCGTGTACCAACACAAACACCCGGATCATCAGAAAAGCACGCTGGCAAACAAGTTGACAGCTGCTGGCCTATCGGAACGCCGGCGCACGTACGCGTATCGACAATTTCCAAACAGCCTCAAACAAAAGGCTTAAATGCTGCAATACAGACGGAAAGCCTGTGCATTGTCGCAAGGCAATAATCGTTGACACACAACACACACACACACACACACACAGGAACTGTTTTCCTGTGGTATAGCCTTGGGGAAATTAAAACTACATTATGGACCTCCAGAGAGGAACGCGAGCGAGGGATGGAGGAAGAGGAAAGAAGACTGAGGAAGAAAGAGAAAAGGAGAAAGGCCAATGTCCTGTTTTTTTTTTTTTTTTGTTGTTAGCATCACAAAGCAGCAGGATGCAGCGTTATTAGTACCTTTAATCTTTATTTACTGCCTTACTGTACTCCGTTCACGTTGCCTTACCTCATTAATATTGGCCTGCTTCCTCCAGGCGGCCCCGCGTGGACGTGCTCGCCTCTCAATCTTGGACTTCATATTGCTTTCATTTCCGTCTCCGTTGTTACACGCAAACACATCCTCGCCGTCCTCGGCACTCGGAAAGGCTGGGAGTCCATATTTGCTCCACGTTGGAGGTTCCAATTCCATCCAACGAACGCAACGGAATACATAGCAAGGTAACGTAAAGTAGTGTTAGTCCGACGATCTATTTAAAAACTTTATTGCCGACCTTAAAGGGACAGTTGGGATATTTTTTGGGTTGTATGACACCCCCACCCCACCCCACCCCACCCCGGTCCCGTCAGCCCAGTTTCAGCATATGCTAACCGAGGTTCTGCATTTGTTTATATTAACGGCTTCAAATGAACTGAAATTTAAACTCAGCCTAAAAGTGCAGCCGTCTTCGGGCAAGAAGCGGGGTACACCCTGGACTGGTGGCCAGCCAATCACAGGGCACATATGGTAATGGTAATGGTAATGGTAATGGTAATGGTAATGGTTTTATTTCATTTGAACATGCATCAGATTCCAATTGAGTGCATCCCATAATCAGTTCCCAGTTCCACATGTCCAAAAGGAGTAGGAAGAAGCAAAGCTTATTAAATCCTACCCCTCCATCTGGTACTTTTACAATCACTAACTCTTACATTTGTTCACTTCCTGCTTTCCATGATACAGTCTAAGTTTTTTTTTGTTTTTTTTTGTTTTTTTAAATAATGTACCTCATACCGAAGTATCCTCGGCACTCGGAAAGGCTGGGAGTCCATATTTGCTCCACGTTGGAGGTTCCAATTCCATCCAACGAACGCAATGTAATACGTAGAAAGGTAACGTAAAGTAGTAGTAGTAGTAGTAGTAGTCCGACGATGTATTTAAAAACTTTATTGCCGACCTTAAAGGGACAGTTGGGATATTTTTTTGGTTGTATGACAACCCCCCCCCACCACCCGGTCCCGTCAGCCCAGTTTCAGCATATGCTAACCGAGGTTCTGCACCTGTTTTTATTAACGGCTTCAAATGAACTGAAATTTAAACTCAAGCTAAAAGATCAATTTTCTATGCCGCTTATCCCCACTAGAGTATGCTGGAGCCTATCCCAGCTGACTCGAGGCAAAAGGCGGGATGGGGTGGACCGGTCGCCAACCGATCACAGTGTCTGAAAATCTATTGGATCTTCGGTCCTGACAGATGACCTGAATCACTTAACCATGTGTGATGAATCAAGGCGGATCTTATATTATCTTATCTTATCTTTTGGATCTTCGGTCCTGACAGATGACCTGAATCACTTAACCATGTGTGATGAATCAAGGCGGATCTTATATTATCTTATCTTATCTTTTGGATCTTCGGGCCTAACAGGTGATCTGAATCACTTAACCATGTGGGATCAATCAAGGACTCCCTAAATGAGGCGATGCATGCAAAGCTACCTCGCAATTTAAACTGAATTCCCGTGTTTTGAGTGTTTTTTTTCTCAGGGATTTCAGTCCAAATCACCCGTCTCTGCTTTTCAGCACGGACTCCATCAAGCGTGTTGTGATTAGATGACGTTGATGATTGCAGATGGAAGCTGAAACGGTTTAATACCATCCAGCGATTGACCTCCAAGGTGTGCAGATCCCCCCCGCCCCCAAACAACGAATCCACGCTGTGACCAAAAGTCTCTCACGTTCAGCTCGGGGATCTGACAAACCTTTTCCACTATGACTCACCGGCCGTTTCCGCGTGCGACTCTTCGGCATCGGCGTTCTCCGAGAGAAATATGAAGTGTGCGGCGACTGCATGTGACAGACCAAAGTTCCCGACTCTGCCAAGCCAAGGAACGAGAGGGGAAACGAGGGAGGAAGTCGAGCCAAGTTATTTTGTCCCCCCTGAGAGACAAGCAAGGACACGGCAAAGGAAGAAGGGCGGTGGTGGGGCACCTTTAGCCTTAGATTGGTCCACTGGGGGCCAGAGAGGAGGACGAGGAGGACGAGGAGGACGAGGAGGAGGTAGATGAGGAATCAGAACAAAGGAAAGAAGGAAACGTAGGATTTAGGGGGAGAAAAGCAATTCCCTTCCGAGTTAACTCTCCCACCTCCCTCTGCCTTCCCTCCCGTGGGTCTTTCCAAACTCAACACACATTTTCCAGGGAAAGCAAGGGAGAAATGGGGGGGGGGGCTTGTAAATTTAATAGCAGGATGGGGCGCTCAAGTCTATTTCTTCAATATGTCGTCTTTTTCCTCTTTCTGCTTCACTCAGTTCGCCATTTACAGTAAGGCTCCACTTTCTGGTCTCTCACATCCAAAAAAATCAAAAATCAAATCACTTCCAAGAGGTAAAATGTGAGCGTAGTTAAAAAAAAAAAAAAAAAAAAAAAAAAAAAAAGAGGGAGCATACAGCCACAGAACAATAAGTGATAGAAACGATACGAGAAGGAAGGCGGAAGCGTCCATTTCATCGGAAGTATAAAAGTGGCTGAATAAGGGAAACCGGGACAGTATGTTGTTTTTCAGATAGCACAGAGGTGTGTGTATATGTGTGTGTGTGTGTGTGTGTGTATGTGTGCATGTGTGTGTACCATGGGACCCGAGCTTCCTGCAGGAACTGACACACACAGCAGTTCTTGTGAGCCACCCAGGACCTCAGTCAGCACCCCCTCAAACACACACACACACAGACATGGACCCGCATAGCTGCCCCAAGAGGAGCGTTAGCTCAGGTCTGAGTGAGGGGGAGGGAGGGGGTCTGTGCACGAGAATGGGCGCCTTCGGTGTGCGTCATAGAACCCCCCCCCCCTCCGGCCCCCAAGGGTGAAACTTTCCTATGCTTGCCTCCCGGAGGAGCATAACAGGAGACAGGGGGGGGAGAAGAAGCTGGGAGAGCGATAACTCCATATTTACCACATTCAGCAGGATCTCCCATCCCTGCTGAGACGCAGTCGGAGGAAGTGCTTTAACTGTTCTCTGATTGGCTGTAAAAAGTAGCCACAGCTGGCAATACACCGACAGTAGTCCAACTGTTTTTTTGTTTGTTTTTTTGTTCCCTCAGTGTGTTGGGGAAATTTGGGATTTCATCTTTACTAAGCACAAAGCACAACAAAGACGGGAAGTCCTCATTTGCATATACGTACAATCAGCATCGTCACACTTGCGATATTTTAGGAAACTACCCCCTAAGACGTCCATTATGGCCAGAACTGTCAGATAATATCAGTCGACCAACATTATCAGCAAATATTAGCATCAAAGAGACGTATCGGATCATAGCGGTATTGGTGCACGAGTGAGACCTCACCACAGAGCAATAAAATCATTGGAATTACGGAATTATTTCCGAGCTCATCCTTGGGATTATGAATATGTGCAATGACTATAAAGTATGAAGTTTTGCTCCCTGCTTGTAATACGGATGCAAGCGCCTAAACAAACACCACCTGATATCCTTAACGCCAAAACACCTTTCTACGTTGCAGTCCTGCGACCTTGAATATACGCTAGCTAGCTTGTCCGCTTCCTCGGTCGCCGGCAAATGATGGAAATTAAAAAAAAAAGTGTGATTGCAGCTGGCACTACTTGAGTAGAGTCATTTTTAGTCATTTTTATTGAAAATGTTGATCTGAAATTGGAGGAGGAAGGTGAATACAGTCGTGTACGCGCAGAAAATAATGTCCTACCATTCCACCAATCACAGTCTTTACAAGGTAAGATTTATTTTGGAGGTGTGACTTGCGGCGGGGGGGGGGGGGGGGGGGGGGGTATTATTATCCATTCCATAATATGGTTTAACAAGAAAACTAAAAAAAAAACAAAAAAACAACAACAACAAAAAACATGGAAAAATCAGCAGTGATTTTAAGACAATAAAGTCAAAATATTTAGAAAAAAAGTTGCATCTAAGTAGTATTTTTTGGGGAATAATATTGGAATACTTTGACAACAAATATTTTAGTAGCATAAATTCTTATTTTGGGCTGCATGGGAGTTGAGTGGTTAGCACGCAGACCTCACAGCTAGGAGACCAGGGTTCAATTCCACCCTCGGCCATCTCTGTGTGGAGTTTGTGGTACTCCAGTTTCCTCCCACATTCCAAAAACATGCTAGGCTAATTAGCCTCTCTAAATTGTCCATAGGTATGAATGTGAGTGTGAATGGTTGTTTGTCTATATGTGCCCTGTGATTGGTTGAATGAATGAATGAATGAAATGCTAATATTTTTTTAAGTGGTAATATAATGAGAAATGAACAAAGCAACAAACAAATATGGAAATAAATCATGTGAATATATTTTTTAAGACAGTTGGAATTCTTGGAAAACTCCAAAAACCAAGAGCAGAAATGGAAATCCGGCATAAGACAAAAGACAATAAAAAGCCAAGCACCTCTGCGACTTCCTCCCAGGATATCAGCAGACAACAAAGAGCAGTGAAAAAGCACACAAATCTTGCTCTCCACATCCCCTTTGTCATCTCTCTTTCCAGTCAGCCATCCTCCCGAGACCAGCAGCGAGTTCACAGTCTCTTTCCACATCTCGCTCCCATTCCTTCTTCCAAATCTCCTCACCCCCCTCCTACACTCGTCTAAATAGTTTCACCAATCCCCCCATTCTAATTCATGCTGTATTCATTGCATCTCTCAGCTGCCCCCCCGCCCCTTCCACACCCCATGGTGCACCCCTGTATAAAACATATGGAATAGAAATGACCAATGACATGCAGGTTGTGTGTGAGCGGTGTTCTATCCACTTCTATTCTCTTGTGTGCTGTTGGACTGAGTGCGTGTGTATATACACTAACCTGTCTGGACGCTCGATTCATCCCAGGTCCGTCCACACTCCGACGCTTCCCCTTCTTCCAGCGCTGAGAGGGAAATGAGTTACAATTTAGACGGGTAACACAAATGCAAAATAGCGTGAGTGTGAGTTTCAAATAAGGACACAGAGTGCAATCCTAGGATTGAAGGACAAATAAAGACCAGTAAGGTCAGAACCATGACATGCTTGTTTTTGTAAAAAAAAACAAACAAAAAAAAAAACATAAAAATATACCACAAGAAACCACATGACACTTACTACCCATACCCAAATTACCCAGGATGCAACGCAACATGACGTCACCAGGACGAGATCAGTCCAAACGGCGGTGTCAATCAGGATATATCACGGGTTGGTTCGCTTCTTGTTTTCAAAGTAAAAGCAGTGATTTATCACTATAGTTTTTTGTATGGGAAAAGTAAGTTTTATTTTGTGAAAATAACCGGAAGTGCTTAAATTTTGCCAAATTTGTCCTAACAAAATAAACGGTTGGTTATTTGGACAAATAAATAAATGGCACATTTATTATTTTATTTTTTTTTTATTAAAAAAAAAATCTCAATAAAGTGATGCATTTAAAGAGTTTCGCACTAAAGTGTCGATTTCGGCTCAGGTAGGAGCACAATGCATTGTGGGTTATCATGTAGTACTCTGTAGTGTAAACGCTTTGCGTACTGTCTGATGGATCGAGTATGCAGTACGCAGTGTGGATAGTATGAGCGTGGAAGTATGGAGTAAAGTATTCCATCTACTGCACCATGTGGCCATACAAATAAATACCCATGTAAAAAAAAAAAACACCCATATAGTCCGCCACAAGGCATGCTGGGTATCTTATGGTACTCTCAACATATTGTCACATTTTTACTTGATTACAACATATGTTGAGGTTATTGGAGTAGCAAAACATACGCTCGATATCCAATGTTGTTTTGGTCATGGTTGCAACTGGACTACCCAGCATGCCTTGCGGGCGTTTGGAAATAACAGTTTTAAACAATGACATGCTATGTTTAGCGCTTAGTTGTTGAGTTGTCATGTGATGAGTTAATTTGCTGTGGATGTTTTTTGTTTTGTTGCACCGTGAGCAAGTCCTTCTACTTGATGCCACCTACTGTATATAAAGATGGCCACTCCGCCAAATTAATTAAAAAAAATTATACCTAATGTGTATGGTAAATGCTCTATAGTTTCATATTATAGCATATCATTCATTTACTAATTGAATAAGTGATGAATTAATAATACTGCATGTATTAGTATTCATCTTCCATACTTGCCGTGAGAGCGGTAATATGTTACGTTCTTTGACTGGTCCGAAAATAGACAATAGAACATGGAATTCTGGGATGACAATGTCTGGAGACCCACTGGAGGCACTCAGATGTCTGATCAGAGCTGGAATGTGACACAGACTTCCTGGGTACAACAGGAAGGAGGGAAGTACAACTGGCACACAAACAGGAAATGACTGGAGCCACCACACAATGGGGTTTCCTGAGCACCCCCCGTCCCTGACACACCATTCTTCATTCCTCACCTCTGATCTCCTCTTTTCTCCCGTGACCCCCAACCATCCAACTTTTGATACATCTCATATTCCTCACTCCCTGTCCTCGGTTCCCTGTTGGCCGCACGCCACCCCCAGGAGAAAATCCAAACAAGAAGTTATAAATCAGTGAAGGGTTCCTTGTGGACAAAACAAAGCTGGCTCCTGTGCTGGTATCCACAGTCTACCCGTTCTCCCACCAAGTGTGGCCTTGGACGACAAAAGTGTTTTGGTTAATGTCATTGATCCGGACTCTAACCAAAGCAATTTTTCCAATAGAAAACAATGTAAATCCTATTAATCTGTTGCAGACATCAAAATATGTTAACATAAAGCACATCTTTAGACAATAATTCTAGTTACACATGCAAAAATAAGCAGGACAAGGAAAAATTTTAACCGAAAAAAAACACACTAACCAGGGCGGACCTTAACCGAGGTACCACTGTCAAGTGTTTCGCATACAAGACTGCCTGTGTGGCTTATTTGTAGTTACTACTCTATACAGTAGATGACGTCAGAAGAACTCAAACTTGCATAAATGTAAAAAGCAGTAAAAAGCGATGGCAAAAACGACCTCAACAACACAAAATAACACAACATGTAGCGGGAAAGTTAACACAACAACTACCAATATGTGTGGGTAACAACAACTAACCGACCAAAAAAAAAAAAAAAGGCGATTTACAAAGTGCCCACAAGGCATGCTGGGTAGCCGAGCAGCAACTTCCCTCAATGCTACAACAAAGTGAAATACCAGATGTCCAATGATGTGTACATTACGTGGAGTCCCGGACACACCAATAATATATATTTTTTTATTCCCGTTCGTGTTATAAGGCGTAAAAAAAAACCAACACTCGTGAGTCAATAACGTCATGTTCATTCATTCATTCATTCATTTTCTACCGCTTTTTCCTCACGAGGGTCGCGGGGGGTGCTGGAGCCTATCCCAGCTGTCTTCGGGCGAGAGGCGGGGTACACCCCGGACTGGTGGCCAGCCAATCACAGGGCACATATAGACAAACAACCATTCACACTCACATTCATACCTATGGACAATTTGGAGTCGCCAATTAACCTAGCATGTTTTTGGAATGTGGGAGGAAACCGGAGTACCCGGAGAAAACCCACGCATGCACGGGGAGAACATGCAAACTCCACACAGAGATGTGCCGAGGGTGGGAATTGAACCCTGGTCTCCTAGCTGTGAGGTCTGCGCGCTAACCACTCGACCGTAACGTCATGTTCTGTTGTTAAATAAAGTTTAAAACCAAAATAAGCTCTGTTTTAGCCATCCCACCCACAACCCACCCATACATTCAGTTCTGCCTCGTGGTTAATTATGCAAATTAGACAATAACACCCAACGCCACAGACAGACCGTGATCTTGAGGGAAACGCTGAAATAATAATTGTTCTCAACAAAGCCCAGAATGTTTACGGCATCAGATGATATACTGCAGTAGCGTACATCAAAATAGTAAAAAAAAAAAAAAAGAGCCTGACGTAGGAACTGCCACTAAAAGGTTTAACAAAATGTGACCTGTAAACTGGACAGGAGCGCCGCCGCATCAGCACAAGGTCCAGGGATGCTCCCCAAAGAACCTCATTAAAATCCTCCTCCCAGTTGACCCCACACATGGTACCTTTTGGCTGCTCAATGACTCCGTTGGAATCATATTTGACTTTAGTCCTTTGGAAAAGTTTAGGTGACAAATCTAAAAGTAGCGGAAGCTCTACGGCTGATAAAAGACTTTCTTGATGAGACTGTGGGGAATACTGTGTTTCATTAGCCATGCACACAAAGCTTTATTTAGATTTCTACATCCTCCTCAGAGTAACGCACCATAGGTGTGAACCACCCTGCACACACCGGGGGGGGGTGTATGATTGTGGTAAGACTTAAAGTTATAAACCGCAATTAACAAAAATGAGGGCGTCTTCAAGCATTTAAGATTTGAAAAAGCAGAACCTGAGAAAGGGGCTGCACGGTGGACGAGTGGTTCGTTCACAGCTGGGAGACCAGGGTTCAATTCCACCCTCGGTCATCTCTGTGTGGAGTTTGCATGTTCTCCCCGTGCATGCGTGGGTTTTCTCCGGGTACTCCGGTTTCCTCCCACATTCCAAAAACATGCTCGGTTAATTAGCCACTCCAAATTGTCCATAGGTATGAATGTGAGTGTGAATGGTTGTTTGTCTATATGTGCCCTGGGATTGGCTGGCCACCAGTCCCCACCTACACACTGTCATGTTTCCTATTAGCATATATAGCTGGCTTTTGTTATTTACACATACATTCTGGTTAGCACTTTAATTATATTTATTGCCATTTAAGTTGTTTAATTGCCACTTTAATTAGTTAGTTTTTCATTTAGAAGTCATTGGTTTTGTTCCTAATGTTCCTTGATTGGACTCTCCAAAGTGTCACCTGGAGGAGGGGGGGTTAACTGGGTAGTTGTTGGGTAAATGTAGTTAAATGTAATGTAGAGCTTAAAATATATATATATATAGAAAGTGAAACTTAAGTGTGATAATATTGAAAGGCTTTTGTAACATAATAGTATTGTGTTGTAAATGTAAATATGGTACCTCTTAGACCAGGGGTTTCAAACACACGGCCCGCGGGGCAAATGTGGCCCGCAGGACACCAGTTTGAGGCCCCCGCCTTGATATGAAAGTTTAATGTTAGTGCGGCCCGCGCAAGTTTGATATGGATGCTGTATGGTATCATGTACCCAGAAAAAATGATTACGTTTGATTCATGTTCATGTTAAAGGTTAAATAACTGTTAATAGTTATCCTCCCTATCCGTGTGGAAGTGGTAAGTTTTTGGCTATTTAAGTTGAAAGGAAATAACTTGAAGGCTACCGTTTAGGTCGCTAGCTCTCTAGTTTGCGAGTTAGCATGTGTCTCATAGTATATTTTTGTGGTTTTAATAAATGCGTTTTTTTTTTTTGGAAAACCTGATGTGGCCCACTCTCACCCAGACCCTAGCTCCAGACTATATATTTTTACACGTAACAGTCCACCTGGTATTATTGTATCTGTAAAATTGTCATGCAATCTGCTATTATTATTTATTATTTTATATTTATATTTAAAAATTTTAAAAATAATAAAATATTATAATAATTAAAATAAAATTATAATGATAATTATTATATTATTATGTAAAATATGCAAATATAACAATATTATCATATATAATTAATATAATAATTAGCATTAATATAATAAATATAATAATCATAATAGTTATAATAATAATATAATAATTATTATTTGAATTTTTATTATTATTATGTGCTTGTGTCCCTTTTTTCAGGAGCACTTTGTAAACAACAGACCATGTCAAACAACGAAATTGATACAACCATCAAAAGGTTGGCTCAGGCCATGATGCCAGGTTGTATGTTGAGTTTAAATTAAATACTTTGGAAAGATTGGGCGGGCCGTATTCAAACACTTGGCGGGCCGGATGTGGCCCCCGGGCCGTAGTTTGCCCACCCCTGATTTAGTATCATGTGTCCATGGTAGCTAAACGTACAAAGTGACGTCTGACATTACAGTAGCAGGTGACAAATGCCTTGGCAGAAGTCCGCTCCCTGTGTTCGGTCACTTTGATCCGCCGCCCTCTCCATCTTTAGCTCAGTCGTTGCGAGCGTTCCCTGATCGCCGTTTGCTGTCATGCTCCGTCTTATTCCATCATCCTCTTTTTGTCCCATTAGCTCACACGTCTTCCACATATCCCTCAGCAGTCCCTCTCGATCCCCTCGTCTTTGTGTCTTCCTGCCCCACGAAAGCAGTTAACATCCTCAACAAGAAAGGCTTTTGTTCCAAAACAACACGTGCGTACGCACGCGCACGCACGCACGCACGCACGCCGTATCAGGGCCACTGGCTCCCAAGGCAGCCCAAGGCTTTGGTGTTCCCAGATCCCGTTGATGAACGGGTGGCGGCGGCCAATCACGCGGCGGCCAGGAGGCCCAGAGGGGCGGGATGTGGGTCAGTCCAACCAACGGTAGGCTGCTTTTTCCCACAAGAGGCAGGTGATTGACAACTGATGCTGGACAGAAGTCAAGAGGGTAATTGTCATCCGACTCTCTCTCTCTCTCTCTCTCCATTCCGTCTCTCCTTCTTATCCCAGACACTCCTTTTCTCTCAATTTTTTCCTCTCGCTCCTGTGTGCTCTGATGCCTCCTCTCAACCTACTTCCTGTTCCTCACCTCCCCTCCCCTCCCCAACCTGCCATGTCCCAACTGCTCCGAGAGGATCCTCTCATTGGCTGCCCTTCCCGTCCCCCCGGAACGACTTTATGACACTATTGGCAGAGACTTGATGCCAATCTTTATCCCCAGCTCGTGCCCCCGGGAGCCTCCCCAACTTCGACTGCCTGTGTCCGACACATGCACATACACAAGGCTCTCTCGTCGGGGGACGAGGCCAGAAGCTGATTAACCAAATACTTTTATCAGCACTAAAACCGCTCTCTGTGTCTGCCTGCAATTCCAACAAAAACAGCCTTAAAATACAAAACCATGCATGCGCATCCAGAGCGCCGGACCCGTTGGAGGTTTGGGCCACTTTGTGTTGTGTGTGTGTGTGCTTTTGTTCGAGCGTGTGCAAAGGGACGCGGGGTGCAGCGGGCTTAGATGGCTGCAATGGAAGGAACATCACCACAAAGCCTGACGGACAAGCTTCGTCGCGCTGGCCGTGTTTATTTTATTTATTCACACTTTTTTATCGCCTTTTCTCTATTCCTTCCAGGGGTGTGGAGCCGGAGCCGGAGCCGGAGCCGGAGCCGGAGCCACTCGGAGCCACACGATTTGCCCGGAGCCGGAGCCGGAGCCGGAGCCACTCTGACTTTGTGGCTCCTGTGGCTCCGACCTCCGAAACTCGAATCATTCCATTCCGCCTTACGCAAGGACGGATAACCACTTCATGAACGCGTGCTGGTGCTGCAATGTTCGCAAAAAATGCGACACGTTGCATTATAAAGTCTTTCTCAGGGCTTCTCATAACAATGTGCTTACCAGTGAGCATTCAAGGGGGTCGCTGGTCAGTGGTCACTGGTCAGGCACGTCTGACGCTGACGAGCCCGCCCCGCTTCCCGCTCCCCCTCGGCTCCGCTGACTATACGGTACCCCCCACTCCCCTCTGTCGCATCAGCTGAGATGGAGGGAGGGAGTAATGGGGGGGGGGAGGCGGCCGACACCGGGCGTGATCCACTCCTTGTCATATCGATGTTTGGATGAAAGTAATGGAATCCCACTCTATATTTTTGTTGACATTAAGAGGATTAAGTAAGCATTGATGTGACGTGCATTTCTCCAAAAAAGTGGGTCATCTTTTTATGAGATTAATTCAAATAATGAAAATGGCATTAACCTCTTTTTGAAATTTGCTACAAAAATATCTAAAATCCATTTTTTTAAGAATGTGAAATGGACTTTCGAGTGAGTTTTTTTTCTGCTAGCTACATAGACGCCTTAGCTCTCCTGATACCTATATATTTTCTAAGAACTTCGTTTTAAAAAAATTGTGTGGTTTGAACTAGATATAGCTCCATAACCTTGAACTCTATTGATCTAAGATTGGGAAATTTCAAATCCATGACCATGACAACTCAACAGACGAATTTTTGTTGTATTCTGAGAGGGTCGGGTGTTGAAACGCCCTACTTTGCGGTCGACTTGTCGTGGCATGCCCCCTGTAGACTCGACGTTATATGGGCCCGCTGACAAGGTTGTTGTCACTCGGTTGTTGTTGACTTGCCTTTCTAAATTTCAAGAAACATCTAAATTTCATCTTCGCCGAAAATTATTGTAATTAAAAAAATCGTGCACATGTGTGTCCCAAAACAACAAATTATTTCTGGTTCCGGCAGGTACATCACGTCTTCGAAAGTGACACTGAATATCAGCAAGAGCGAGTTCACCGACGGACTTGTGAGCATGGTGGTAAAGGACTCCTTGCCGCTCTCCTTCTTCTCGTCCTCGGCCGGCTTCGGTGCCATCGCCGGGTCCATCGCGAGGCAGCTGCACGTCAGCCTGGACAGGAACGCCGTTCGCGAGATGGTGATCAATCGGGCTCGGCAACTGGAGTCTGGCCTCATCAGCATCATGAGGAACAAACCCGTGTACTTGAAGATGGACGGAGCAACCCGGCTTGGCTCCAGTTACCTGGCTATCAACGCCCAGTTTTTTCACGACGGGAAGCCGACAATCAAGACACTAGCTGTCACGGACTGTGCCGGCAAGCACACTGCGAAGGAAACGCTGGAGCTGCTCAAGAAAGCGCTGGAGAGGTACGAGCTCAACAAAGATCAAGTGCTTGCTGTGGTCACGGACAATGCCAGGGCGATGGTGAAAACCGTAGAGCTATTGAACCAGAGTGATGAAGAGAGGAGCAGTGAATTGCTAGAGGAGGGAAGTGCGGATGATCAGGGAGATCAAGAAGAGGACGAGGTTGGTGATGACGAAACACTCCGCGACCTGATTGTGGATCACTTCGACACGTCCACAGGCTCGCGCCCAGCAGCTGGCGCAAACACCAATGTCCACATGACGCGATGTGGTGTTCACACCCTACAGCTGGCTGTACGCGACGGATTGAAGCAACGAGGTGCACATGCGGTGTTGGAGCATGCCCGAAGCGTCGTGAAGAAGCTCAGGGCGCCGAACATGGTGGCATCTCTGAAAAAGAAAGGTCATCTGCTCCCGATCATCGACGTGCCAACAAGGTGGGGCAGCAGCTACGCCATGGTGAACCGCCTGCTGGAACTCCGGGAGGTGGTGCAAGATTATGCTGCTGTCGCGCCGGACTTGCACCTGTCGGACGAAAAATGGCAGCGAATCCAACAACTTGCTGACGTCCTCAAGGACCCATACATCGTGACCATTCGGTTACAGAGCAGTGAGCTCACACCAGGGACGTTTCTCAAAGAGTGGCTGAAGCTGCGGGACGGACTGGAGAAGAACGGGGGCATCGGCGCCGCTATCGCCTCCTCCATGCGAGGGCGGGAAGAGACACTGCTCGAGTCGGATGCCGTGTTGGCTGCCGTCTTCGCCGACGCCCGGTACAGGATCCTACTAGGCGAGAGACTGCAACGTGCCGAAGATGCCTTCATCAAGATCACTCACAGGGTTCATCACATAGAGAACTCTGGAGCTTCTACTGCAGCAGAGCATCAGCTGAGCAGCGCGAGCTCCGAGCAAGAAGACGACCCATTTGAACAGGAGTTGGACCGGCTCGAACGCGGGCGTCATGCAGTGATGCAAACACCCTCTTCGGTGACGGATGCAGTGCATGAGATGAAGAATCTCGGACGACTGAAGGGAAAAGACGTCTGGAGCATCATCGGCAAGTACCCAGCGGCCGTTCAGACGACCAGCCTCGCCCTGGCCGCTCTACCCACGACACAAGTGTCAGTCGAACGGCTGTTCTCGGCCATGAAACTTCTGCTAACGGACCTTAGATCCCGGATGAAGGAAGACATCGTGGAGGCAATGCTCCTCATACGTTCCAATGAGTAAAACGCGAGTGCTTGCAGTGAGAGATGCATGATGTGAAAAGTTCTGAGTTGCTGTGAAAGCCAATGACTCACTTTTACGTCTTTCCCATGTTTTAGCGATTTTGGGCAACATGGTTCCATTTTTCTGTAAAGATGTGTTGGTTAATACAAAATACATTCGATGAAAAAAGAAAAGGCTGTTTTTGCTTGCTCAAAACCGTTAAAATGCGCTATAAGTTACTCTTTAACTTGGTGAAAAATAGACCTAGCCGGAGCCGGAGCCGGAGCCGGAGCCGGAGCCACAAGGAGCCACACCATTTTGCCCGGAGCCGGAGCCGGAGCCGGAGCCACAAAAATTGATGTGGCTCCACACCCCTGATTCCTTCACTTCCTGTCTTCATCTCTCATTCGGGGCTTAACCTGGCAGTTTTATTCTAACGCAAACTTTTCTCGATGAATTATCGTCATTCTTTATTGTGTGCCGACTTGGGATGTCTGTGATTATTCTCGTTCATCCAGGTCACGGATGCTCAGGGAACGACTCGATGAATCGAATCCAATTGGACTGTTCGGGTCGTCTTTGAAGACGCTTCCCATGATCAAAGACGAGATAGAACAACGCTAGTCTGATGCTTTCTCGACTCCAGGTAGACACCAGGGGTCGCCGACCAGTCCATCTTGGGACTTTGTTGGTCAACCCCCAAAATATGAGAACAATTAAATAATCACATCGTCTGTGACCAAGAGTGACCAACAGGCATGAATTTTGATCACCGAAGGCGGTGAGGTCTTCTTTCCGGGCACGCACCCCGCCATAAACGGATGAAACTTGCTCGGATGAGACATGAAACGTCTTCTACGACAACTTGAACAGTCCAGTTGCCTTCAATTCAATGACAATGAAGTTACGCTAGATTCTTACTGTATATGAAGCCATTGTCGTTTTACATCCAGCTGAGTTGCTATGCAACCTCCTCATCGACAAACCACAAGGACGCCATGTCTTCTACCCTCTCTCTCTCACACACACACATGTGCAATGTTGTTGTGTTGTGCAACACAAGTCATTGTAATGGTAATGGTAATGGTAATGGTAATGGTAATGGTTTTATTTCATTAGAACATGCATCAGATTCCAATTGAGTGCATCCCATAATCAGTTCCCAGTTCCACATGTCCAAAAGGAGTAGGAAGAAGCAAAGCTTATTAAATCCTACCCCTCCATCTGGTACTTTTACAATCACTAACTGTTACATTTGTTCACTTCCTGCTTTCCTAATATAATTTAATTTTTTAAAACTTTATTTATTTTTATATATTTTCTAAAACATTTATCTTAATATTTTTTAATTAAAAAAATATTCTTAATTTTTTTAATTTTTAAAAAAATTATTTTTTGTCACATCCTTGTATTTAGCAAACATCAACTGCTTGTATTGTTTCTTGAATTGGCTCATCGTTGTGCATTGTTTGATTTCCTTACTCAATCCATTCCATAGTTTGATTCCACATACTGAAATGCTATGGCTAGCATAACGTAGTCCTAGCATAGAAGTGTTTCAAATGTACTTCTTCCCTGAGATCATATTTCTCCTCTCTTGTAGAGAAGTATTGGATGACATTTTTAGCTCATTGCTTATTTTTAGCCTTATGCATTATTTTAGCTGTTTGAAGATGAACTATATCAGCAAGTTGAAGTATTTGTGATTTTAGAAATAAGGAGTTAGTATGTTCTCTGTAGGCGGCATTATGAATTATCCTTACTGACCTTTTTTTGCAGTACATTTAGCGAGTGAAGATTGCTTTTATAGTTATTAGCCCATATTTCCACACAATAAGTAAGATATGGTAGAACCAGAGAGAGATTGTTTATGCAGATTTAAGTCCATAACTGCTTAATCATCCCACAAATAATGTTTTGGTATTGAATGGAATTAAGTGCTTGTGATATTTGATTCTGCAGGAACACATTCAGAAGCACAAAAGGCGCCTCGAAAAGAACATGCATCACACACACACACACACACAGAAAACACACACGGGGTTGATGTTCTGGGCTAAACAGCTCAGCGTGAGATTAAAGAGCCTCTCTGATCTGACATTTGTTTTTTTCTGTCAGAAAGAGTGTGGCGCGGAGTCAATAGTAGAAGACATAGTGATGAGAAGGAGGGGCGGATGGGAAGTTACGGAGGGGAGAGATGAGAGGTGAGGAGGAGAGAGCGAAGGAGTGGAAGACAAAGAGTGGCCAGGAGGAGAAGAGGGAAGCTTTTCCTCTGGAGTGCCCGGTGCTCTGGGGAGGTACTCCAAAAATAACTCAACTCCAAGCTCCCCCAGCAGCCTCCACTCAGCCCGGGACACGTACAAGTCAAATAGCGTCGCAAGTTCAACATTTGTGAGACGGAGCGCAAACACGAGCTGCACTGAGACGCGCGGCGAAGAAGAGCGGATAGCGCTCACGTGCAAAGAAGCGGCGGAGAACAAGCTGCAGGGCGGAGGGCTGGGGAGGCTTCGTAATTGTCTTCTCGTGTCGTACAGGCTGGGGGACGCTTCCTGACTGAAGACGCCGATTTCACGCTCAGGCATTATTTAGCGTGATACAAACTTGATTAGGAGGCCGAGCGACAGACGGAGCAGGAGAGAAAGGTGCAGAAGTAGAACTTCTGAAGAAGAACTAAACAGACGTGTCGTGGTGCACGGATTCCACACCAGCGAACTCGACTCTCATCTTTCGGTGGAGACTGAAAAATAAAATACACAATACAGTGCATCCTGCACATCCGCGGTCAATGAAATATTGTTTACATGTTTTTTTCTCCAAAAATAGGCAGTTTTTCCCCACGTAAAACACGTCTAAGTTGAAATACATACATGTTCTACTGTTAAAAAAAACACCGTACTTTGCTCAGCAGCTACGGAAGCGCTAGCTTCAAGAGTTGCAGCGAGGTCAGAACACAACTTACCGTATTTCCCGGACTATAAGTGGCACTTTTTTTTCATAGGTTGGCTGTTCCTGCGACTTATACTCCAGAGCGACTTATAAATGGAAAAAAATGCGACTTATGTATGTTTTTTTCTACCTAATTATGCATTTATGGCCTTGTGCGACTTATACTCCGGAGCGACTTATAGTCCAGAAAATATGGTATATACCGTATTTTCTGGACTATAAGTCGCTCCGGAGTATAAGTCGCACTTTTTTTTCATAGGTTGGCTGTTCCTGCGACTTATACTCCAGAGCGACTTATAAATGAAAAAAGTGTTTATGTTACATAAACACTGGACACCTTTTCTGTTCATGTTTATTTTTTGTGTATCTGAATAAGCATTGTGTTAGCATATCTTACACCTATTCAGCCTGTTCTCTATTCTTTTATTCATGTTAGAACTTGCCTTCCAAGATGGCGTAATGTCTGTTTTGGTTAAGTACTTTGGAAAATAAATTACCTGCAAAAAATGCGACTTATGTATGTTTTTTATACCTAATTATGCATTTTTGGCCTTGTGCGACTTATACTCCGGAGCGACTTATAGTCCAGAAAATACGGTATATACCGTATTTTCTGGACTATAAGTCACACTTTTTTTCATCGGTTGGCTGTTCCTGCGACTTATACTCCAGAGCGACTTATAAATGAAAAAAGTGTTTATGTTCCATAAATACTGGACACCTTTTCTGTTCATGTTTATTTTTTGTGTATCTGAATAAGCATTGTGTTAGCATATCTTACACCTATTCAGCCTGTTCTCTATTCTTTTATTATTGTTAGAACTTGCCTTCCAAGATGACGTAATGTCTGTTTTAGTCAAGAAGTTTGCAAAATAAATTAACTGCAAAAAATGCGATTTATACTCCAGTGCGACTTATAGTCCAGAAAATACGGTAATCTACGATGGTAAATTGCGGAATTACGTCGGACAAGGCGTGTGGATGAACATCTTTTACCGCTAAAGTTCAATAGTAATAGTATAATAATAGAACGGCAATAGTAGCACCTGTACTTGTATACATGTGTGCTTCGTGGGTAAATGTACTTTTTAAGTACAACCATTCAAATTGATCTTAAAATAATTGCGTAACCACCTCACACAAGGACTACCATAGTGATTTTAGGCAGGCGGGGAGGGGGGGTTAGGTGTTCAGAATGGAGGAGGGGTCGGGAAACAGACAAGTTTGGCAGTTCCACTCTGGGCTCCATCGGCATTTTTTTTTTCAAGCAAGACTGCTCAATAATCAATAATTATTGATTATTAATAATAATTGGACTGCATCTGTATAAATAAATCAAATTTGTAATAATTAAAAAATAATAATAATTGAGTGTGCCACTCCATCAACAATATTAAAATGTCTTCTTTTTTCTCACACCTCCATTGCCCAACCCCCCCCGCCCCCACACACCAGCTCTCACTGTTGCTTTCACGCTCCCTTTCGCTGTCACCCCCACTCGTTCTATTGTACGTCTCACAGCGGGGCCCACTTGCCTTTTGACTGGAAGGTGAATGGAAAGGACTTAGAAAAACCAACTAAAGGCTCCAGCATTAAAAAGAGGCATCGGTAGTTCTATAGAGGCGTGCGCTACAAAGGCCGCTCAAAGTGTCCAATAAAATAAAGGACAGCTTGTCCTGTTTAAGACTCGACACTCTGAGTACAATACGCACTAGCTTGTGTCACACTGGGCATTGTGGACGTTTATGTGGGGGGGTGGGGGGTGAAAAAATGGGGGATCCTACATTTTCCTCCAAAAATAGGCAGCTTTTTCGCAAAAAACACAAAAGTCGCTAATGTACAGCATCCGTGTCGCATTGTTTACTTTTACATGCTTCTCTGATCATTTTTGCCATCAAGCGCTAAGATGTCCCACTTTGTTCCGCGGCCCTTGAACGCACCATAGTTGCATGTGACTCCACAATTCCGACCGTTCTATCGCTCATCTTCCATTATCATTCATTAGTGGCGAGTACTGCTACGTTTTGTCATTTAAAATAGGTTTAATAATTATATTATAATATATATATATAATATTTAGGGCTTTGTGCATTTAGCTTGTTAGCGTCCGTCACTGAATTTAATAATCAATAACGCCAATTTTATTATAATAAAATGTTGATCTGAAGTCATAGGGGCATGTCAGTGCTACAGATGGACAATTATGCCATTCACTGGTAGGCGTGGAACTAAAGATGCAATAATTAACTGATGAATCGAAGATTAATCAATTATCCAAATTAATTGTAGTTTGCCTTAATAATTTTTTTATGATCTAAATGTGAATATTTGATTAATTTGTCAATTTCGTCTTTTCCGATATGAAATTAACCCATTACTCGATTAATCAAAAGAATAAGCTTCAGATTAATCGGCTTGAATAGAATAGTTTTGGGGTCAGGGTGCTAAAATGTCACATATTGAAGACCTTTGTGGTCTGTATGTCAGACAAAAAGAAGAGAGTCTAATACATTTATCATGAAACCGTGACATGTGCAGAGGGGTGCTGATAATTGCCCCCACCACTAATGTTTAATGTAGAAAGGAAGAGGGGAATTGGGGGGGGTGACGGGTATCATCAGACGGGGGACGGGGGTGGAGGAAGGAGTCACGGGAGAATAGCAATTGACTGCGTGAAGGAATAAAGGCGGACAGAAGAGTGAAGAAGCGTAAACTCCCATTTTAGCTGGAGCCTGAAGTGGTCTTAGCCAGTTTATACGGCGTGCAAATAATACAATATATTGTATTGTATATTGTATAATACAACAAAATACATATTTTCACAAATCAAGTCTTCCCTCGTCAACATAAGACGAATCCAGAACAAAATGACAGCAATGAAGACTCACCGCCAACTTGCATGGAACTCGCTCAGCTTCACATCCAGTCAGACCATCTAGCGTTGGCTGGATAAAAACCTGGCACGCTAGATCGGGATCAACTGAGCATGTGCGTATGTTCACCTCACGCCGGCGTGATCCATGTCCGGCCAGCCGTATTTGAGTCAGAGTCCGCTGGACTCCAGAGGTGTGAGTGTCAAGGTCCAGTGAGCTAGCAGCAGATAAACAAGGCTAGCTAAGCTGCAACAATGGCGCAGACCCGGTCCGTGACGCCTGGTCCCCCCCCCCACACACACACACGCACTGCTGCACCACCACACCAGGTCAGATGCTGATAAGGAGTTCATGCTAGCATTCCAATACCCGTTTCTGGACACGCTCACGACGCCGTACAATAAAAAAATAACATGGGTCTGGTGGCCAGTAAATCCAAGTATGAGAACCACTGAGCTGGAGCTGAAACAATGAATCACTGAATCCATCATTCATCGGACATCCAATTAATCAATTTAGTATTCGATTAATTTTTGTACATTTTCTAATTTTGTAAGTCATCCATGAGAGCTGACCTATGATCTTCACACTCATCAGCTTTGACTTCGGAAAACAGCAAACACCATCGTGAGTTGCATGGTGGTTGAGTGGTTAGCGACCTCACAGCTAGAAGACCCTAGTTCGATCCCACCTTCGGCCATCTCTGTGTGGAGTTTGCATGTTCTCCCCGTGCATGCGTGGGTTTTCTCCGGGTACTCCGGTTTCCTCCCACATTCCAAAAACATACAAAAAAGTAACTGAGTTACTCCACTACAAAAGTAACTAGTTACTAGTTACAAAAAAGTAACTGAGTTACTCCAATACAAAAGTAACTAGTTACAAAAAAGTAACTGAGTTACCCCACTACAAAAGTTACTAGTTACAAAAAAGTAACTGAGTTACTCCACTACAAAAGTAACTAGTTACTAGTTACAAAAAAGTAACTGAGTTACTCCAATACAAAAGTAACTAGTTCCAAAAAGTAACTGAGTTACCCCACTACAAAAGTAACTAGTTACTAGTTACAAAAAAGTAACTGAGTTACTCCACTACTAAAGTAACTAGTTACTAGTTACAAAAAAGTAACTGAGTTACTCCAATACAAAAGTAACTAGTTCCAAAAAAGTAACTGAGTTACCCCACTACAGAAGAAACTAGTTACTAGTTACAAAAAAGTAACTGAGTTACTCCACGATAAAAGTAACTAGTTACTAGTTACAAAAAAGTAACGGAGTTACTCCAATACAAAAGTAACTAGTTCCAAAAAAGTAACTGAGTTACCCCACTACAAAAGTTACTAGTTACTAGTTACAAAAAAGTAACTGAGTTACTCCACTACAAAAGTAACTAGTTACTAGTTACAAAAAGTAACTGAGTTACTCCAATACAAAAGTAACTAGTTACAAAAAAGTAACTGAGTTACCCCACTACAAAAGTAACTAGTTACTAGTTACAAAAAAGTAACTGAGTTACTCCACTACAAAAGTAACTAGTTACTAGTTACAAAAAAGTAACTGAGTTACTCCAATACAAAAGTAACTAGTTACAAAAAGTAACTGAGTTACCCCACTACAAAAGTAACTACTTACTAGTTACAAAAAAGTAACTGAGTTACTCCACTACAAAGGTAACTAGTTACAAAAAAAGTAAAAGTAAAAGGTTAATTGGCCACTCCAAATTGTCCATAGGTATGAATGTGAGTGTGAATGGTTGTTTGTCTATATATGCCCTGGGATTGGCTGGCCACCAGTGCAGGGTGTACCCCGGCTCCTGCAGCCCCACCCCCCGTGACAATAAGCAGTAAAAAATGAATGAATAAACAACATATTTGCTTATTTTTGATATGCTGTGTCATATCGATTTGGTCCTTATAGGGCCGAACTGATTAATCGATTAATCAAAACAAGAAGCTTCAGATTAATCGACTAAGAAAAGAATCAAAACAAAAAGACTGAAGCAGCTCATAGTCACTAATTGAAATATATTCAATTACTTCAATCACTGCCCATTAATAACAGACAGAGTATGAAAAAGGGTTTTTTATGGGTATGCCCATTATGTAATCAAAACATCAAGACGGAGAAATCAATAATTCACTTAATAGACGATTAGCCATGACCATGCCGATGTGCCGGTGCCAGATTGTCCGCATTGGAAATAGACACGTGCCGCATTTGGATGAATTTTGTAGACAAAATTCAATTAAATCAAAATAGAAAAATCTGCTTTCTTAGAATGTGAAGTGGGAAATAAAATCCCTGATCCACACCAGAAAGTAGCGGGTCCTTCCTTGGCTGGTGGCCCACCCCTCCGCCCCTCTGTGTGTTCTTCAAGTAGTTTTTGCATAATCCTGCCAGTGGAGGCTCTGAAAAAATAAGCACTCTTCCTTTTCCATTCAATCTTGACGCCAATAAAGGAGCCTGCTTCTAAAAACCACAATAAGAACTCTGGTCTATTCAGCATCATGTGACACGTAGTCAGCATGCACCCCACCATGGATGTGACACTGAAGCTGCTAAATGGAATTCAGCCGTCCGTTATTTTATTCAAACCGAGGTCCGTTTCACTCAAACCTTCAAGTCATCGGGTCTTAATTGAGCGGAGATCAACAGGAGCCCCCATTGCAGGACGTTCGATGCAAAGTGCCATCGGGTGCCACCAGTCACCAATTATATTAGCTTGTTTGGCCCCATTAAATACAAACCAAAAATCTAATCAATTCCCGACTGAGTAGTCAATAGAATTTCAAACAAAGCTTTCAAAAAGCCATTTAATGGTTCGGCGAGCTTTCATGCAAAGCCGATGCAACCTTTAACACAGTACGAGCACAATGGCTGCACTGTTGTTAAAAGCATCTGGCAACCCGCCGCTGTAAAAAATACAATAAAAATATATTTATCTTAGTATAACGATGATTAAAAATAATAGATTCCATTTCATATTGCGCTTTTCAAGGCACCAAAAGCGATTCACAATGAAATGAAACAATTATTCACTCAGTCACACACTGGGGATGGTAAACTACATCTGTAGACACAGCCGCCTTGGGTTAGTCTGACAGACCAAACACTCATTGGGTGAAATGTCTTGCCCAGGGACACAACGGCAGTGACTGGGTGGATGGAGCAAAGCATTGACGCGCCAACCTTTCGGTTTTCAGATGACCTGCTCTACCTACCATGCAGCAAGTTTTACCATATGCAGTTTAACGCCACAGATAGATGGCGGTCCTGTGGGAACCGCGGTTACAGCGACGTCCTGAACCAGGGGTCGGGAACCTTTTTGGCTACGAGAGCCATGAAGGCCACATACATTTTTTTAAACATTGAATGCAATAAAATGTGTGCATTTTTATGTAAGACCAACAGTTTTAGATATAATGGGCTCTAATTACGTAGACCAGGCACACTACCCCACGCCAAGGGGGTGTGGCCAGCACACTTTCGTGAGCAGCGCAGTGTCCAATAATAAATCTAATACTTGTTGCCATTAATACAACTTCTGCTGCTGCATGGTTTTGCACCGTACTCCGTACATGTATTTCATTCTTTTGGCCATCTTCGTCAGAAGGCTTGGTTCTGCAGCTTTAGCTAGGTGACTATTTGACTAAAGGAGGAAAGTTTACATTTACATGTTGACATCTCAATGACCGAGGTAGACTACCGCATTATCCAGTAATAATCCAGTTTTGGTGTTTGACCTGGAAAATATCATCAAGAAAGATGGATATGGTCGGCCGTATTGCAGTAGAAAATAGATGGACGTCATTTCCGTGATGTTTACTTTAAAACAGAGATAGGGAACCTATGGCTCGGGAGCCAGGTAGGGCTCTTTTGATGACTGTATCTGGCTCTCAAGCGTTTCTTACCACAATAAAAATGTATTTTTGCTAACATTTTAAAGTAAACATCACAGAAATTACTGTTAAAAATAATCAACAACTTTCTTATGCATTTTAATCCGTCCATCTATTTTCTACTGCAATACGGCCGACCATATCCATCTTTCTTGATGATATTTTCCAGGTCAAACACCAAAACTGGATTATTACTGGGTAATGCGGTAGTCTACCTCGGTCATTGAGATGTCAACATGTAAATATAAACTTTCCTCCTTTAGTCAAATAGTCACCTAGCTAAAGCTGCAGAACCAAGCCTTCTGACGAAGATGGCCAAAAGAATGAAATACATGTACGGAGTATGGTGCAAAACCATGCAGCAGCAGAAGTTGCATTAATGGCAACAAGTATTTGATTTATTATTAGACACTGCGCTGCTCACGAAAGTGTGCTGGCCACACCCCATTGGCGTGGGGTAGTGTGCCTGGTCTACGTAATTAGAGCCCATTATATCTAAAACTGTTGGTCTTACATAAAAATGCACACATTTTATTGCATTCAATGTTTAAAAAAATGTATATGGCTCTCATAGATACACATTTTAAAATATCTGGTCTTCATGGCTCTCTTAGCCAAAAAGGTTCCCGACCCCTGCTTTAAAATGTTAGCAAAAATAAATTTTCATTGTGGTAAGAAACGCTTGAGAGCCAGATACAGTCATCAAAAGAGCCCTACCTGGCTCCCGAGCCATAGGTTCCCTACCTCGGTCCTGAACCAACAACAACACAGAGGCGTGTGTGTACTTTTAATGGAGCCAATCGGCCGGTGAAATCCAGTGAGCGCTGCCAAAAGATGACATTAAAGCTACCGGGGGCTCGACAAAAACGATGTACCGATGGAAGTTAAAACAAACTTTTTTTAAAGCGGTTCTTGTTGGGTGTTGGTAAAACACGGACTGCGTAATTCTGCTGGTAATTTGCAAACCAATCCTTGCAAATCTTGAAATGGACCAATCAGAATCGTTTATTTAGACCGCGGTCCGTGGTTTACCCACATCCGTTCTTGTTCACGATCAACCAATCAGCGATGGTTTGACTAGGAAAACATCCATCATGGCGTCCCTGCCAACATGGTCTAATTCTTCAACAACTTGTGAAGGAAAAGAGCAAAAAGTGATGAAGCAGTGCCTCCTAAACAAGTATTTTATTAGCGGTTAGCAAATCAAATGATGGCACAGGTGAGTGAATCACATTGCTGTGACAATTTGAAGTGGTCACAATGAAACACCACCCATTAGATCCAATACCAAGTGCTGATTTTGCACAAGCTACAAAATCTAGCGCTTCCATTTCTCTCTGGATTTTTCTCACCTTTGCTTCACAAATTATTGTTTGACCATTGAGCTTTTTTTTTTTTGGATTAAAAACACTTTACTAGTACACAAATGTGTCTATTCAATAATGTTTCATTGTGGTGCACAACTTATAAATATCACCGCGTACTACGACTACCATGTGTAAGGTAGTATGGCTTGCCATGTTAAAAATACGTTTCAGATATTCCTCCAAATACAACGCATCAGTACTATTATCTGATGAATTATCAGCATGTAGTTCTCACCTTAAGGATTCCCCATGGGTGAAGTATTTTTTGTTTTGAATGTAGAGCCCTGGTTACTCTAAAACAGGGGTGCTCATTAAGTCGATCGCGATCTACCGGTCGATCGCGGAGGTGGTACTGGTCGATCGCTGGTCGATCGCGGCGTGACATTACAAAAATATCATCCCAGCATCAATGCCGTCACTTGATTGACATACAGGGCAGCCATTCAGATGACAACTGAATGTTGCCCTTCGGGCGACCAATCAAATCAAACAACGTCTCTAAGTGCAGCAGAACTTACGATGTCAGCCTATCATCCATCCCCGTTACTTGATTGACATACAGGACAACCAGTCATATGACAACTGAATTTTGACCTTTAGGTCACCGCTCATGCGTAAACAACGATGCAAAGTGCTAAGCTAGTCGGCGAATTGCGTCAGATTTTAAAGCCCTCGCTAAAGTTTATGGTCACTAAAATGAGTGAAGGAGCTGGACCAAGTAAAAAGGCAAAAACTGGACCAAGTAAAAAGGCAAAAAACATATCACTTCCATACGGATATGGAATATTATACGGATATTGTGATACGGATATTATCCATGACTGATAAACATTTGGAAGTGTGCTTGAGGCTGGCTATCAGCAGCTACTGTCCGGACTATGCATCCCTGGCTGGTTCAATTCAGTGCAAGTCATCAAAGTAAACTCAGGTAATTACAAAAAATGTTCATAGTTAATTATGTGTGTTTTGCAATATTGGCTCATTTGGTTATGTAAGGTACATCAACATACATTGTACGTACAAATAATCCTCAATACATTTGAAAATAAATAGATGTTTTGCATTTTTGTAGTGGGTAGATCATTTTGACTCGCTCATTTTAAAAGTAGCTCGCATGCTGAAAAAGTGTGAGCACCCCTGCTCTAAAATGCTCAATCCAGATGTGGTTGTAGAAAAGCAGACAGACAGAAAAAGAGGTGATGGGGGGGGGGGGGGGTAAAAACGAGAACTGAGCGATACAGTTGCACCGCGCTTGGCCTACGAGCGAGGAATCGCCCAAAGGTTGTAAAAGACTAGCCACCGTGTGTGTGTGTTGATACGCACCTCAGCCGAGTATCATAACAATGGACGCTCTAAACTAGATTGCTACTTGAGGACATTTCCGACCACGATTAATTTTTACCTATTTTGGCGGCTTGGTGCTAGTTAATTTAATGTCTTAAACGCTTAACGTTCACTCCAGGCGATGAATAATTACTCTCCGGGAGTATCGTCTTACACGCGGATGACAAAGTCACATGACATTTCACTCCATTCTGCACACGTTGAAACGGCCCGGCATCGACTGCGTCTGCGAACGGAAGATGGGAAGAAGTAAGGAGTGTGAAGCCGGTCCTGGCAAAGTTGGTGGTGTGTTTACACGCTGCCCGGTGCACACAGTGAAAGCGAAAATGAGAAGGGGTGTCGACTGGAGGAAGATGCTGAAAGGAGGAGATTGAGTGGAAATGATGCCATTAGCCTGGAGGAGCTCTCTCTCTCTCTCTCTCTCTCTCTCTCTCTCTCATTCGCTCTTCTGGTCAAAAGGCTCATTTGGCTGAGGAAAAGCAACAGTCTAAACAAACCGAATAGACACTCAGAGTAAGTGCTCCCTGTTCCACCCCCCCGCACCCCACCTCCTCCTGCTTTCCTCTATCTCCCTGTCATATGTGCTCAACTCCAGTTTAATGTCCTGCAAATGAAGCGGATTTATTAATGTGTAATTAAGTAATAATCATCACTACATAATGCATGAGAGACTCGAGGGGCTGAGAGCTGAGAGCGAGCGAGGAGAGACCGAGATAGGATGGAGAGGCTGGCAGAGCAGACAGAGGAGGAGGAGGAGGAGGAGGAGGAGATTTTTGCTGCCGCGTCTCACTAAAGGCACACATTAAAAACGGATTAATCCGCTGAAATAATATTTTGATAAGAGAACCCCCCCCCCCCCTCCCCATTCCCAATCACCTCTTCTCTCATCCCTCATCCATCCCAATGGCCGACTGTTGCATTTTTTTTTTCCATGTTCAATTAGCGGCCTGCAATTAGTCGAGTGCCCTAGTGTTAATACGGACCTAAGTGTGTAAAACGTCCGCGGTAGACTGGATTGTAATATAAAGACTGTGACTTGATTTTTAAGTCACGGCTGTTTGATTTGCGGGACAAATGTCATTTATTTGTGATATTGACACAAGGAGAGTAATGGCATCCATTTCAATTTCACCTCGTAACAATTTGTCTTAACCGGCAGCGGCTCGGGATCGGCATTTTGAACAACGCTTATTCGATTATCTGCAAAATGTTCCATTTGTTTACTGCATTCCAGCCACAGAGAAAAGTGCAAAGGAAAGCACGCTTTGCAACATTGGAATCTTTCTTAGAACAGAAAACAACAATACTCGCATTCAATCAACAGAAATTGCTTCTTTAAAGATTAAAAAGCACCTTCAGGCGAAAGCTCTTTACATTCAAATGTTCAAGCTAGTTGGAAAAAAAAAAGGAACTTCAGCCTGCTGTCTACTTTTAATAGATAGCAAACTTTCAAAGTTGCACACAATAAGCCAACTTGCCAGTCGGCTGGTGAACCATACAAAAAAGTACTATACTATACAATACAAAAAAGTATTTTTGTAGCATTTTGTTCTTACAAATAGAGCATTTAGAAAACTATGACCATCCAAAACCCTGTTGTGTGTGGATGTATGATATTTTCCAGATTATAAGTTGCACTTTTTTTTCATAGGTTGGCTGTTCCTGCGACTTATACTCCAGAGCGACTTATAAATGAAATGTATAAATGTTACATAAACACTGGACACCTTTTCTGTTCATGTTTATTTTTTGTGTATCTGAATAAGCATTGTGTTAGCATATCTTACACCTATTCAGCCTGTTCTCTATTCTTTTATTAATGTTAGAACTTGCCTTCCAAGAGGACATAATGTCCGTTTTTGTCAAATAGTCTGGAAAATAAATTACCCGCAAAAAATGCGACTTATACTCCAGTGCGACTTATGTATGTTTTTTTCTACCTAATTATGCATTTTTGGCCTTATGCGACTTATACTCCGGAGTGACTTATAGTCCAGAAAATACGGTATATACCATATTTTCTGGACTATAAGTCGCACTTTTTTATAGGTTGGCTGTTCCTGCGACTTATACTCCAGAGCGACTTATAAATGAAAAAAGTGTTTATGTTCCATAAATACTGGACACCTTTTCTGTTCATGTTTATTTTTTGTGTATCTGAATAAGCATTGTGTTAGCATATCTTACACCTATTCAGCCTGTTCTTTATTCTTTTATTCATATTAGAACTTGCCTTCCAAGATGACGCAATGTCTGTTTTGGTCAAGTATTTTGCAAAAAATGCGACTTATGTATGTTTTTTTCTACCTACTTATATATTTTTGGCATTGTGCGACTTATAGTCCAGAAAATACGGTATATCATTTTGACACCAGAGTTATAAGTTTGCAGCTTCTAAAATTCTGGAAGGATGACTATCTCTAAATCTGTCCTGTAACAGTGCACAGAATGCATGACCCCCATGACATGCAAGGTAAGGTTAAAAAGAGTAGCCCCCGTTCTCATTAGGGAGTGAGATCATTCAAACCTGCAATAAAAGCCTGTTGATCTGGCGGTCAAGTCCACCGAGTGACCAGTGTAGAATACTGCTACTACTATTCAACATTTGGTAAACACTTAATATGTCAAATCTGCCGTCACGTTTTGACTAATAATCGTCCGTATTCAAGCAGGAATCAGCATGATTCATTAAGTCATATATTTATGAAAAACGGTGATAGTGAAGCTATGAAATTGGGCTTACTGTACCTCAGTGTATGTTTGAAAGGAACTAAAGCATTAGATTCCCAGGAGCCGTCTGTAGTAGTAACCACTTTTGGCCGAGTAAATGTCACTTTCCAGGCGAGCCTATGTCGTCGTTCTTTGTTTTATTCCACAATCTACTGTGAAGCCATATTGGAAGATCACAGTGTGACCCGTGAGATGGTGATTTCCTCACTTGGAAATGTGATTTCACGGTCTAGCCCAGCCCCACTTTGAGCGGCTGAGAATCCAAGGCAAGAGATGGATGAGGTGGGACTCGGTGCTTCTCTGTTATTGTTTTGGCATGCCTGGCTTGCCAGGGTCTCTGTAAGCCAGCCAGCCAGTCAGAGTTGGGTGAGCAGGTGAAAGACAGAAGAACATGAAAACACAGATAATCCCATGGCGATGCTCACCTCGCTCTGGCCTCCGATGCCCCCCCCCCAAACACCTATCTCTCTCCCCTTTAACCCCTGTGTTCCCCTCCAACTCTATCTGGCTGCATCTCCCCCCAATGCCAGGTCCTGTCAAGCTGTCAAAGGGGCAAGGTGTGAAGAGGAGATAGCAGAAAAGGCATGTACACACGCAGATGCATGACTACACATCGGCTTATGCAAGCTAGGTTACGAGGCCCGCGGCACCTTAGGTGCATGTACACAGAGCGGCGGCGGCGGCGGCGGCGGCGGTGGTGGTGGTAGTCCTTGGCCTTGCTTCGCTTCGCTCTGCTTCATCTGAAGCTAAGCTGGTTATCCAGGCTGCTGAGATCAGACCGCTGTCATGATGTCACATCCATGGCTGGGATGCATGCAAACAAGACGGCGACAATGCTAACCTCCCAGGTATCGAACGTATGCAGGCCGTCCGCCATCTACCAACCACTTCCACACCTAATTTATACAATACAATGTTAAGAAAATACATAGAATTACATGAAAACTCCTCCCGTGGTTGTCTTGCACGCTGGAAGGGGCGTTGCAAAAGAGGGAGAGACAGAATTTTTGCAGCTTTTACAACTTCTTCAACCCCGCGCATTTTTCAAAAGACCGGATAGATACTTTATAGATCTTCAAAACAATTTTAGATGATCCTGACGCCGGCACCCAGAATATTGGGTTCTATGGCTATTAAACATGGAACCCACCAAAAGAAGCATGAGACTCCTGTCTTTTATTAGATTTAAATGTTAAAAAATGGTTTTGATCTTTTTCCATTCTTTAGTAATCAGCAGGAGAGCATAGGTAAGTTTCAGGAAAATAGCGGTTCCCGACTAAAAAAAAAAAAAGATACATTTCAAGCATAACTTGGACACAATTGTTGTGCTCAAATATCTAAACAACTACACCACGACATAAACAACACAAAAATGGGTTGTTTTATATCAACGTAATGTATTTAGAAATGTAACAAGAACACCGTGAACTATTTACATTTGGAACTGAACTGTGTGCTACTCCACGTTCAACTTCCTCCTTGTCACCGAAGAGTCTGCCTTACGCTTCAAAGACATAATGGAGGTTAGTGTTAAAAGTTACCCGATGTAGGTATTCTTCCACCACAACTCATAGCTCAACAGAACCCGCATCATCAACCGAAATTAAACTTACTTTGGCGTTCCATGGCAAACCAAGGGGAAGGCGTACGCCACGGCACGGCAAACAAACACACCACGCAAAAGACAAGTCACCGCTCAAAACCCCGTTAGCGCTGGCTTCTATGGAATTCCATGCAACGCATGCAATTTTATTAAAAAACCAACGTTGGCGGACGATTAGATCAAAAACGTCTGCAAACACGCCGATATTTGAGCATTTAACACCTCGGCGATCTAACTGCAGCAAAACACCCAAAAATATATTTGCATGGGTCCTTCCAGTCGGCCCTATTTTTAACTAACTCCTACGTCAATATTTACAGGTGCTGGGCTTATTCCAGTTCACTTGGAGGTCAGCAGTTAGGAAGTGTGGGAAATTCAGGATATAATAATTATATATGCTCTTAAATCAATGGATCGCCTTCAAATTATTAGTTTGTTTTATTGCTCTCTATATTACAATATTTTGGTACATTTTTGTTGTTTGTAAATAATAAAAGGTGCCTATTCTATTTGGTCCAAACACACTTCCGCGTACTTCTGAAGTAGGAAATCCTCCAGTAGATCCTACTCAGAGTCTGACCCCCCCCCCAGTTTGAATCAGTGTCAGGTCTACTGGCTTCCTTGATAGTCCGTGCGGGACAAGCCTATTTGGAGAAGGAAATGGGGGGGTGACGACCACATGGTCAGCCCATCCCGTCGCCCATCTGGGTCCCATAAAGGAAACACGGAGGCCAAGGCCGACACATGCCCTCATGCATGATGCCCGTTCCCCCATGCGTTGCAATGACTCTGGTGTTGCGGTGATTAGCACCCCATCTGATGAAAGAACGAATTCAAACCTCCTGAACTTTATGAAAAATCACACCGAGACATCAAACACGAGATTGTTGTGCAGCATCAACTCGTGCAAGATGATTTAGGCCACATTGAGATGGGGGTCAAAAGGTGAATTTAGCCAAACAAGGTTGCAGTGGGGCAGTCGGGGAAACCCTCCAACACACCAGACCATTCAGACCAAACCATAGAGGAATTCGGGAGTCCGTCCCAGGACCGGACTGTCGCGGTCTAGCTCTTCGACAACACAAATCAGTGGTGGCAAAGTCCTCCATGGCAAACACTCGTTGTGATAAACAAGACAAGAGTGGACGATTCGGGAGAACAGATCAGACTATAAAACATGGTCCATTACAAAGTCCAAGACTATCTTCACCTTAGAAAGGCCATTTTAGTGCTGGGGGGGGTTTAAGTGTGGCTTCCACACTTGTTTGTGTCTTTGCATGTCAAAGATGAGCAAGACAAGCATTGAGACACATGTCCAAAGGTGTCCAAATGCTAGCAAGACAAGACCACAGTGGACAAATTGGGTGGGAATATAAAAAGCTGTGAGGAAAACAAAGCCTAAGCCAACTATCGTCCACCCGGAGTGGCATCTGAGAAAGCTCATTTTGCGCGTCTGTGCATTAAAATGTTAGTGCAAGGTGCTGGGCTGCAAACAATTAGCGAAGAGGTACGAACATACTAAAGCGGTGCATTGAACGCATCACAGTGGTTGTGGTTCTGATCCAACGTGGCTTTCAAACGGTACGGCAAACGCACACACGTTTTCTTACCTTTAACGGAGCGAGGTTTGGCTTGTTTCCGTCTGGACATCTCTGCCGTGCCGCTTGATTTCGACTGTTTTGCTCCGTTCCGTGTTTTCAGCTAACCATGCAGGCGGGCGCAGGCGGGTTAAGTGCCCTCCTCCTCCTCCACTTGGACGCCGCTTCTTCGCCTGTTGCAATGCGGCACCTTCGCTCGCTGGAGTCGGGGGGTGAAAAAAGCGGAAAAAAAACACACACACGCCGCACAACCTGTAGGAGAAACAAGTTGTGGTCGTCACCTCGGTGACGGTCCGGGTGGTGAGAAGGTTTGCGGGGTGTGTGACCAACGTGTCTGCCCTCCGATCTCCGTCCCTTTCCTACGCTAGTGGTGCTCTGGTGGCGCGGACGTGGAGCATCTCCACCCCCACAAACTCGCTTCTCTTGTCTTATTATTCCCTAAAGCCCCTGTCCTGTGGTGTGAATAAGAGCCAAATATTTGGAGCGGTCTAACCCTTCGTTAGCCTCTGTCTCCCTGCTTTTTCTTTGTCCTGACTCTGGCTACCAGTCTCCCTCCTCCTCTGCCTGCCTCTGCTGGCGGGGCTGCGGTGCAGACACACATAATAAAGCCAAGGCAGGCAGTGCTTGGCTGGAAATGTAGCCGCGTCCCAGCAGGGGGATGTGAGAGAAGGGTCCCGGCGGGGGAGCGCTCTGATCCCGCAGGGAGCAGCTCGGCACAGCCCGGGTTGGCTGAGGCGGAGAGGCAGGCAGGGCTTGACGGGGGGAGAGGAAGAGAGAGAGTGGGGTATAGTGAGGCAACAGCGCCCAACCGTGGCCGACTGCTGGAACTGCAGCGTTGACTGGGCGACCGGGAAAGACGGTGGGAAAATGTGGAGTAGGATTCGGATTTGTTTACACTGTGCAGCCACGCCGGTGAATGGCGGAAAATGTTTCTTTTCCTACACGACTGCATTTTGTTGTGAGTGAACGGTGACAATTGAAGAGAGAGGGATATGATAATGACTTTTATTGCAAATGTTGATTGGAAAATTAAAGACAACGTCAAGCTAGCCGTGTGGAAAAGGTCTTTTCTTTTTTTTAATGAACGTATTAATTACTTGCTGCCGGTCTCAGAAGGTAACACACGCAAAAAGCGTGGACCGACTACTTTTATTTTTCTTTAAAGTTTATTTCAAACATGAAAAACATCCAAAGCACAACAAACCAACCAAAATCAATACAAATAAAAATACCTATATGTGTATATAAACAATATAAACAAACCAACCAAAATCAATACAAAGTTTACACTGTGCAGCCATGCCGGTGAATGGCGGAAAATGTTTATTTTCCTACACACGACTGCATTGTGTGGTGAGTGAACGGTGGCAATTGAAGAGAGAAGGATGTGATAATGACTTTTATTGCAAATGTTGATCGGAAATTGAAAGACAACGTCAAGCTAGCCGTGTCAAAAATGTCTTTTTTTTTAATGAATGTATTAATTACTTGTTGCCGGTCTCAGAAGCGTGGACCGACTACTTTTTTTTGGTTTTTTGTTTTAGTTTATTTCAAACATGAAAAACATCCAAAGCACAACAAACCAACCAAAATCAATACAAATAAAAATATCTATGTATATATAAACAATATAAACAAACCAACCAAAAGTAATACAAATAAAAATACCTATGTATATATAAACAATATAAACAAACCAACCAAAATCAATACAAATAAAAATACCTATGTATATATAAACGTACACAAAGGGAGTGGGAAGAAGTCAAGACTTGTCTAGTCCCGCCCCCCTAACCCCCGTAACCCCTAACTACTTGAATCCAGCAAGAACAGCGGCATCGAATAAAACAAAGCTATGGATTCACTTTAATACAACCATTTCTTGGTTGGATTTGTGCATTTTCTCATCTTTCAATGGATGCTTTGTCTTAAGGTTTTGATATTTTACTCATTTGTAGTCAATTAATTTCTTCAGGAGAGTCTCTGACAGGATTAGTTTAAGCCTATTTGCTGAGGCTGAGCAAAGCCTCGCCGTGTATAATGAACATTTTCTCCACTTCAGGCCCGGACCACATGAAACGTCTGCTGCTATTCAGCCGCCAGTGTAGATGTTTGCGTTGCGCTGATGAACCGTCTAATGGTTATCTGCTATTGTGTCTTTATGTGTCGCTTTGCATATTGAGCTAAAACATTAGAGAAGAAAGCGTAAGATTTAGTGCATAAACATTGCCACTCCACTGTGTGTGTGTGTGGGCATGTTTGTGAAGTGTATGTGTGTCTTCAAAAGCTTCTTTATGCCCGGGAAAGAAAAGCCAGACTTGGTGGACAAAGTAAAGCCGACAAAGGAGGGGGGAAAAATGAAAATCACTGGATGCTTTGTTCTCGCCTGCGTGCTCCAACCGAGCGCTCTCTGACCACAGCTGAGCTTTTGCATGTTCCCTCCCTGGTTGTCATGGATAACTGGGTAACGTGGAGCTCCCAGTGCGAAGCAGCAGGACCACTGGCCTCTGCAGACCGTGTCCTCCTGTGGAGAGGCAGAACAGCCTTTAAGATTGACCCGCTCCAACCCCCGCCCCCTCTTCTCCCTCTGCTTCACCCTCCGACCCTCACCGCTCCCTCCTCGTGAAATGAGTGCACACCAGGAAGCCTGTGTGTGTGTGTTTTTGTGTGTGTGCGGCGATCCCCCTATGTGAGTGCCGCTGGCACGGAGGGGCAAAAGCCCTCTCTCTCTCTCGCACTGGTTGGTCCCCCTCCACCTCCTCTTCTGCTGCGCTCGTTTCTGCCCGTAAACACAAAGAGTGTGGAAAAAGAAGCCCACATTACAAGCTCCTTAAGGGTCAAGGACAGGCCCCAGGCTGAAAAGCTTCTGAGAGTCGCATTGTTCAATCACATAGCTTGCGATTACACCCTCTGTCATCTCTGTGCGGATTTGTCCAGGAAAACACAGAGTAGCTGTGGTGGGATACAGTGGTGGGAAAGTGTTTGCCCCAGTCCTGATTTCCCTTTTTTTTTTTTTTGCATGTTTGTCACACTTCAGTGTTTCAGATTGTCAAATACATAAAAAAAATAGTCAACAAAAAATGCATTTTTTTTGGGAGTAGCCAATTAACCTAGCATGTTTTTGGAATGTGGGAGGAAACCGGAGTACCCGGAGAAAACCCACGCATGCACGGGGAGAACATGCAAACTCCACACAGAGATGGCCGAGGGTGGAATTGAACCCTGGTCTCCTAGCTGTGAGGTCTGCGCACTAACCACTCGACTGCCGTGCCGCCCCTATTTTTACTATTAATTATTATTAATTTTGTATTATTATAAAAAATATCCAAAGCATGTGAGTGTGAATGGTTGTTTGTCTACATGTGCCCTGTGATTGGCTGGCCACCAGTCCAGGGTGTACCCCGCCTCTCGCCCAAAAGACAACTGGGATAGGCTCCAGCACCCCCGCGACCCTCGTGAGGAAAAGCGGTAGAAAATGAATGAATGAAAAAATATCAAAAGCATGTGAGTGTGAATGGTTGTTTGTCTACATGTGCCCTGTGATTGGCTGGAAAATGAATGAATGAATGAATGAAAAAATATCCAAAGCAACATGGCCCTGTGTGTTAAAACTGGTTGGGCCACGCTTTGCAGCAACAACCGCAATCAAGCGTGGGTGATAACTTGCAATGGGTCTATTCTGGTCCACTCATTGTTGTCATTCAGCCACATTGGAGGCTTTTCCAGCATGAGGCCGTTTCAAGGTCATGCCGCAGCATCTCAATAGGATTCAGGTCAAGACCTTGACGAGGCCACTCCAAAGTCCACTCCATTTGGTTTTTCTTCAACCAATCAGAGGTGGACTTGGATCATTGTTGTGCTGCACAAGCCAAGTTGGTTTCAGCTTGAGGTCACCAACATATGGCCTGATATTCTCCTTCAGCAGAATTCATGCTTCCATTTATCACAGCAAGTCTTCCAGGTCCCGAAGCAGCAGAACAAGCCCAGACCATCACACTACCACCACCATATTTTACTCTTACATTCTTTGTCTGAAATGCACACCTTCAACTTTTGTTTCGCCAGACCACAGAGTATTTTCCCCTTTGGATGTTGTTGTGGGGTCTTTTGTGACCTCATGGGTGAGTCGTGGCTGCGCTCTTGGGGTCATTTTTGTTGGTCAGCCACTCCTGGGAAGGAGTTGTGGTTCGCTGGAGTCCCTTTTTAAGCTTTGTCCTGATTGATAGATCTCAATTACTTTCTTTTCATCCGGGGGGGGGGGGGTTAGTCGGGGGAGGGGGTGATTGAATCACCTTTTCAGACAGGGCCATGCAGGTTTCATTTTAAAAGTGCATTTTGTGTTCAGTTGTCACTGACTAATATTTACATTAGTTTCATGATCTGAAACATTTAAGTGTGACAAACATGCAAAAAAATTAATCAGGAAAGGAATAAAATTTTTTCACATCAATGTATTTAAACAAAAAAAAAATACCAGAGACACAGCATATTATAGTTGCATAAAAATAAACTATGGTTGTTTCCACCTCATAATTTAAAGCATTGATATATCCTAATGTAAAAAGTTCAAGATGATAATTGTGTAACGAGGGTGTGAGATTCGCCCTCAGTCGCTAATCATTCATAACAGGTGACAACCGTGGAACTGACTCTCTGCTGCCCTCCACAGGCCACAGCTGGGGCGTGCAGGCATACAAATGCAATGCATTTTAACAGGGTAGGTTGACCAGCCAATTAAATATTTCAAAATATGGAATAATTTGTGGGAAGAAATGTATCTGCACAGCACTTAAGAGACACTAACGTCAATACTAACTGAGCTTTTTTCCCATTCACTCACATCACAGACATTTTGTCAGCTTGAAGTGATAGCATCTGTTGTGTTCCGTTGTGGTCCTGCGTACCTCAAGTGAATATATTTAGTAACCCTGACCATACTGATACTACCCTTGGTATCGGTAACTATTCCGATTTGGATCAGCCCCCCCCCCCAACCTGTGGATACAGCTGCGTGCTGCCAAGCCGGCACCAAGCCAGCCCTTCATCCAGGAAAGAAGCTAACCAGCCGCCTGCACACAACATGGCGGTCGGTCTGACATCTAACCAGCCAACAAAGCAGCCTGCCAAGAACTTAGTGAGGTGTCCTGTCAGGTAGGCAGCCTATCAAAGAGCCTGCATGTTGCATCACTTGTCTGCTACGCTTTGCTGGCAACACGAGGCTCGCTGCACACAAGTTGTGTGAATTTCCAGTCAGTACACGTGGATGCAGTACAGTACAGTACAGATGCAGTATTGTATTGTGTACCTTTTCACAGCAGTCTGCTCGACATGCTAAAACAGGCAACACGCTTGAACTTTTTTTTTTTTGCTTGAATTAAGCATTTCTAAGCAGTAATGCTACCGCTACCATAATGTTCGGTGAGACACACAAGCACCAGACTTGATGGCCAGAACAACAGGCGTTTATTCCAGGGTTCAATTATCGCACACAAGCACAATAACCCCAGACACGGGCTACTGTTATGGCCGTTAACCACGCAGATTTTAAACTCAACATCACTTCCTGTCCGCTTGTCACTCAGCTTGCCCGGGGAACATTTACAGCAACACCCAGCAGCACAGGTCTTATGTCTTGAATGCCATATTTTCTCTTATTATATCTACTATGTGGTTAATGCACATGTAAATGTGATTATAGGGGTGTTATGCCATGTCTAGAGGGCTCTAATAATGTTAAAATCTGTGTTTAGAAGGTGGTACACGTTTTTTTTAAGCTCCAACTATGAAAATATGCCATTTTATAAATAAGGAATCATACTTTGCGGAAATTCATTTGTTACAGTCGGGTCTGGAACCAGTACACAGTTGGACGTATGCAGTTTTTTCAGGGTTAGAGTCCTCCTTTGCATGAAATCAAGTGAATATGAAACTCTACACCCCAACAGTCAAACATGTCCATCATTAGAGCCTTGATATCCAAGGTGTCATCACAACAATTAACACCCTAATGTATGTGTCGCTGAGGAGAGGTGTCTGCTGTATGGCTGTGACTTGCTAGAGATGCTTTTGCACACACACACACACACACACACACACACACACAACAGGAGCTTGATGTAGCATTAATACAGTTCTTCATTTGACTGAACAGTAACACCCAGTGACTCACTGTGATCAGCAACAGGAGACATGGGCAGGAAGTCAATAATTATCACTAGTTTTGTTGAATTTAATGAATTACAAAAATTCAAAAATGTGTCTGCATTCAATCATAACTTTATGTGGTTGACTTAAGTACGGACAACAATACTCATCTATGCAACGTGTGTCTTGTAAGCTAATGTGGCATCATTCTCTTACAGTTTTTAATTAAAGCAGCTCATTAATGAATCAGACGGTTCTCAAATGTGTACATACGCACACATATACTAGTTAACGTGCCCCAGGACAGGCAGACATATTAATTTACAGAGTGAGATGAGGATGACACGACTTGTCCTCGCCAGCTAGCATAACACCGCCGCCAGCTCATGAGTGACAGCGGAGACGGCCAATCACAGGACAGCTACAAAATAAGCAGTCACTCAATGAGTTCGTGGGCGGTCTTAAGGGAGGGCTTCCTCAAGAGAGGCTGTTTGCGTCTTGGTCCTAGTGCCCGGACGTTTAAAGTTCCATTTAGCTTAGTGTGTCCAATTTTGGTCGACCAATTGGGAAAACTTCCGGTGGTCAATCCACCAATGGGTGGTGGTTTGGGGCAGCCATTCAAAGATTACATGAAATATCATACACACCATGTGTGGCTGTTTTATTTTAAAATAAAATATAGCACACCGCTGCCATAATGTGCACGTGCTAACAATTTAAAAGTAATTAATGAAATAAATTAGTTGCCGTCATTAACAAGTGATTTTGACAGCCTGAACTAAATAAAATACATTTGCGTGGTTTGATTTTTTGTTAAGAGTGGGCCATGACTTTTTTATTGACAGTTACAAAGGGCTACACATTTCATTTTAAAAAACAATGTATGAAAAGGTAGTCAGTCAGATTGCTAGCCGTTGCTGGATGAGAGGATGTGGAAAACGTCCTTACTGTAATATCTCTATATTCCTAATTAACTTTTTTACACTAGTTTACACCTTAATTCCACATAAATACTCAAACTCTATTGCGCCCGTGTTTATAGCGTTAGTGCAGGTGTGGCGGCATCTAGCGGTTCAGGTGTGTAACGACGATACATTGCTCACTGCTTGTTTTGTCAACACGGAGTAAATCAATGTTGCCTTCAACATAAGCATATTTTTATTGATGTTACTTGGGAAGGAAACACATCGTATTTTATGTGCAAAACAGAGAAAACATACTGCATATTCTTACTTAAAGATTGGACGACATACTGCAAAGATACTGCATGTTTACTGAAAGAGTGGATGATGTACTGCAAAGATACTGCACGTATTTACTGAAAGAGTGGACAACGTACTGCAAAGATACTGCATATGCTTCGTGTAAAAAAAAAAAAAAATCGGACATACTGCAAAGAACATCACTGTATGAGATATTTATTCATTTACACTTTCTGGCTAAACTTTCCACCTAAATCTGATATGAAAAAACTAAATGGTCCCAGTGATGACAAATAAATACATCCATGTACATGAAGCTATTTAAATTATACAAAACAATGGAATACTGAACAAAGTGTGACAAAAGGACCAATATTTTTTTTTTTTGTGTGAAATATTAAACGTCATGTAATAAGACAAACTGCAATAATGGATTTTTTTTAATTAGTTTTTTTACATGTTGCAAAAAAAAAAATACAATGGTGTGGAAAAAGAAGTTTGCCCCCTTCCTGATTTCTGAGATTAACTGAGATCCATCCGTCTGGAAAAAGTTATTTCTAAAGCTTTGGGACTCCAGCCAACCACAGTGAGAGTCATTACACACAAAAGGCAAAACAGAACAGCGGTGAAACATTTTGGAAGGCCCGTCCCATTACATCTGGCGTAAAAATAACGCTGCATTTCAGACAACAAACATCATATCAAAAGTTAAATAAGATGGTGGTAGTGTGATGGTCTGGGGCTGTTTTATAGCTTTGGATTCATTTTTCCAATAATAAAAAGTTTCCGTTTGTGTTCAGTTGTGTTCTCATTGAGTCACATTTAAATGTGTTTGATGATGTGAAACATTGACGTGTGACAAACATGCAAAAAAAACAAAAAAAAAAAACAGAAATCAGGACAGGGCAAACACCTTTTTCACACTACTGTGTATATTTTAGCCACAACGTGGGGTTAGAGATGGAACATATTGGTGCCAGTGGGACTAGAATGAATGAATAATAGGGTCTCACTGTACAGTGAAACCTTTCAGTCATGTATGTATTTTCCTAAGAACAATAAAAAAGGTCACCTTCCATGCATATGAACCCTGTGGAGTAACAAGTAGAACACTGGAAATACTGCTGTCTTGTCCTTTAGTGTCGGGGGCCACTCAGACGAGGAGCAACTGCAAGAGGGAAAACATCAGAGTAAATAAATAATAATAAAAATGGCCTTATTGTTTCCCCACTTTCATAAAAACAAAAAACATTTCATTACACCAAAGCTAACGACCACCATACAAGTGCATCTCAACAATTAGAATATGTCGATATGCAAGATTATATATTCCAGTTGGTCAATTCAAAATATGAAAGAACTCTTTCTCCTCAATAATTGTGATGATCATAGCTTAAAATCCATAAAAGCCGAAAATTCAGTATCTCACAAAAAGCTGAAAAATTGTCAAAAAGTTCAATATTGTAAACCACCGCATGTCACCCTTAGCAGAAAATTAAACTTTCAGAGTCTGAATTGACTTTTGCAGGATAACGACTTGAGAGAATGAGATGCTCCTGCACGCACCATTTGTCATCAGGTTAGAACGCTCATGTGCCACACACCCACCTGGAGTGGATAAAAGTGGAGGGCGAGAACTTTTGAGGGAGGGCGGAGCTCCTCTATTCCCGTAGGAGACTCTGTGGCTCGGGTGACGTTGCGGAGGGTAAGGTATAAGGGGGCCACGATGCAAACCGGGGCCGCCGTAGGGGTTGTGCAAAGATGGAGGCAAGGACAGCAGCGGGGGAGGCTTGGTTTTGGGGTAGGAACCTAAAAAAAAAGGTAAAGACATGAGTGGCCGCTGTAAAAATAAAGGTTTTAGAAGAAGAAGATGCTGTGGCGAGTAAAAACAGGAAGCTGTGAATAACCTGGTGAAGGTAAGAGCGGCATCGGTTGGGGCGGCCGCCCTGCTTCACACGGAGACTGAATCTGTGGTGGTCCAGGTGGTGTCGGGAGCAGAGGAGGCGGCTTGCCAAGTACTGAAGGTAACACTTTGTCCTTCTCTTCTTTGCTGTTGTCGGATGCTGTTAAAAATCAAGCAGGCAAGAGACAGTGAACGGAAGCGGGCGATGTTACGAATCCAAGGAGCTTCAGCGTCGCACCTTCTACGTGTTCCTGACGGGCCTGGACATACTGCGAGATGGCGTCCAGCTCCTCGGGGTAAAGATGCACGCCATCGGTTAAAAGCTGGAGGAACTGACGGACTTCAGACGGGACAACGTGCCGCTCAATCTTTTCCCGGTCCAGAAAATCTCCCAGCAGCTGCGACGCCTGCGCGGCGACATCTGCGGGATCCCTTTCTGGGCTTTCTATAGCAAGTCCACGCCTGTGCTCTGCCACAACAAAGTCCAAGGCCTGGTCTTTGGGCATGTTGCGGTGGACTGCGGGTGAAAATGGAGGGTCAGCCGTGACGTGTCAGGGTGGGCTGAAGTAAGATGGGGTGAAACAAAGCTAGATTTGAACAAAGTTACTGCGTAGTATTTGAAGCTACTGCTTGGGGGTTGGACTACGTGTTGGACTCTGTGTGACCTGAGACAGAAGGGACACTGGTGGGTCATGGATTAGTGATCAGTGGCTTTTTCGGCTGTCGGCAATGAGGGCGGGTTGTGATGTGTACTTATTAGATTTGTTTTGAAGGTTTACGGACCAGTGTGGAATACCGTATGTGCTGTGGAGTTAAATGTTTTATATTTTAGGGATTTGGTTTATTGTGTGTAAGTATGGATATGCTTATTTATGAGGTTAAATATAAGTGTGCCGTGATTTGAAATACATGTGCCTGACTTGTAATCTAACTAGTATTTATAAGAATAAAACTGCAGGTGAAGTGTCAAAAATTAGGTTATTTATTTCATAAGGTAAACTTTGATAAGATGTGTATTATTTTAGCCAGGAAATGATTAAAGTGATGATGAATGCTGCACAGCATGAATATTGAGGCGAGAATGTCCGATATCAATGTTTTACTTCCTGGTTGTGTGCTTGGTTTGGGTGAGATGTTGACGTGTTGTGGATGCACTACGTCTAGAGTGGAAAGGTTTAATGAATGCCAAGTGTTTTATTTAGTACGAGTCAAAATTTGATTTCATTGAAGCGCACGGCAGAGTTTGTGTTGGGGGGTTTATCATTGGAGGTGGTTTGCCTGTTTTTAAAAGTAACGGTGGCTAGTAATGACTTACTCTTGAGGGACTCTGAGAAAATGATAACAGTGCAGGAGGACAGAGCTACGTTTGTCTGCTCCACCAGAATACATAACGGGGAGCCAACACTTTGGACATCCTGTAGGGCTTGGGTCAGGCCCGACTCCGCCTGAAGGTAGAGCATTTCCACTGATAGGCCACGCTCCTGCAAGCACTGGCTTAGCGATTTGGGGTAATTCCTTTGAGAGGAAGAGAAACATTTTGTTAACTCAACACCTCTACGCTTGTTGACTCAACTGGAATAAATCAAATGGATAAGAATGAGCATGTCAATCAACCTTAATGATAAAGATAAGCACACAAAGGTGGATTTTCCCCGCTAATAAAATAAAGTTTTAGCAACAATCTGACGTTTTGTGGTGTCGCCAATGATGAAAGCGGGATTGTGGGGAGCAGCTGTACTGTTCAAAATGTGTTGGTGCAAACCCACGCTGGGGAAAGGGGGTCAAAGTAGCTTTTCTGGGGGCTGTTGAAATGAATTTCAATGCAATTGTGAACTGTGCTGCACTTTTGTGGGTTGAGCTGAGTAAAACAATTTGATTTTGAAATTGTGAGATTTGTCTAATTGTCTAATGTGCAACTATTGTCTACGCTATTGCAAAGCGACATTCAGCATTTGCAGGAAGAACTTAAACATTTGCAAACATGTAGCCTTACTTGGTGAATTGGGAGAGGATTTAAAAGAATGCATGTGATTTCTGTTGCGGGGTTTAGCATGACCACCTAGCAGACGGTGATTGCAACTGATAGGCTGTTCAAAAGTAGAATTATGTTGTATTTCTGTTCCACCTATCTATTTTTAGATTGCAAAAAGACAAAATCAAACCCTAATGTGTGCATATGCAACGTCCCAAAAAATGTCATACCTTGCAGAATGTCTTTGCATGTCATATTGTGCAGTGTTTTATGCCTTACCCATAATACTAAACCGCATTTCAGTTGCAGTATGTAGTATCTAGTATGTGTGCATAATGCGTATTAGTACTCCGCAAAATAAGTCATGAAAGCATGTATGATTTGTGCATTTCTAATATTCCTCACTCCAAAATAAGAATATTCCAGAGTGCCATATAGTATGTACTGTATCCCAAGTGGAAAAAGTTGGGACATTTTTAATAAATACATGAATAATAATCAAAACCAGACAAGAACTAATGTTGTCATAAAATATGTTAGGCATAGATTTGAGTTTGTAAAAATAGGAGCTCCACCCTCCCCTTTATCCACTGAATGTAAAAAAAGTATAAAGGTTTCAGTAAGTGGAAGGACATTTATTTATATTAAATATTTAATAAATTAAAAAATATTTCATAAAATAATATTTAATTATAAATATTATTTATTTATAAGGGCATTTATGTATTTATTTTCTGAATGAAATGTGTTTTGAAGCAAAGCTTTTGGGGCGGGGATTAAAAGTCTAATGGCATGTGTTATAAAGTCACACTTAACCAAGAACAAGTCAAGGTAATGAATGGAAAACAGGATTAAAATGTACTCCTGTGCCTCTATAAGAAGATCATTTCAAACATCAATGCAATAGACAAGAAGAGAACTCAAGTGTCGGACTTCTGTCTGAACTCGGGCCAGCCCGTTAGAACGCTGGCTACTCACAGGCATTGGTTGGTAACAGAGATGACCACGCAATCAGGCGGCTTTCGATCCTCTTGCACTTGTCTGTAGAACTTCTGATACAAGGTTTTCCGTCTGTCGGCTACAGCTGTGTCAGGCTTGGCTTGAGTGGCTGAGAAATACAATGTTTAGCAAGGCACGTGAAGGCAACATGGATGAAAACAACGTTGTCACCAGATAACAGCAGGATTTTAATAAAATATAACTAGCATTTCATGCATTTTTTGGTTCAATTTTGAACTTTTTAGTGTAATGCAGTGTTGTTGGCCATTACATAAAACAATGCAATACAGCCTGACTGTGATGTTGCATTCGTTTTTGCTGTAGCTTGTGTTTCTCCTTAAGCTATTCAGGTAATGTCCATGTGATCTACATCAATCATTAAAGCACAGACTGGTTATGATGTCACTGTGTGTATGTTACTTACACACAGCATCAACCATTATCTTTCACATTTCAAATCTGTGGCTATAAAAAAAAGAGGGGGGAAGCAGGTCGTAGGTCTGCCCCGGGGGTCTCCTCCTGGCTGGTCATGCTCAGAACACCTCACCGACGAGGTGTCCAGGAGGGATCCAGACTAGATGCCCGAGCCACCTCAACTGGCTCCTCTTAATGTGAAGGAGCAGCGGCTTCATTCTGGGCTCCTCCCGGATAGCCGAGCTCCTCGCCCTCTCTTAGGGTGACCCCCCCCGAACTCCATCCAGCTTGTATCTGCAAGCTCATTCTTTCGGTCACAACCCAAAGCTCATGACCGTAGGTGAGGATGGGAGGGAACAGCGGTAAATAGTCTTCTGGCTCCGCTCGCTATTCACCATGACAGTCCGGCACAGCGACTGCATTACTGCAGAAGCTGCACCCCCCCCCCCCCCCCCAAATCTACCTTTCGACTTCATGCTCTAACCCTCCTTCACTCGTGAAGACCCCAAGATAATCAAAAATTAACAGTTAGGTTTATTTTTTCATGGTTCAGGACACTTGAACTATCCTGGAGCATTCTGAGCTTCTGTATCGATACTTGTGTCATAGTTGAGGTCAGCTTGGATTTTTTTCCCCTTTAGATTGTAAACTACTCCACATTGAATCTGAAGCATATCTGGTGGTTGCAGGCAAGCAGTAAACTCATAATTACTTCAAGATTACAATTCAGTCAACAATCGGTGTTTGTGCTTCAGTTATGACCCCACGGGAACGCTTACCATTGGCTTGATGCTTTGAGGCCTCAAACTTCACTCCCCCGCTGAAGTTTTGCTTTTGCTCCAATTCTTTGTAACTGAAAGAGAGATGGTGAAACCAGTGCGGCTTTAATGACTCGTACAAGAACAAAGATGCAGACATGCTTGGACGTATGGGCATCTTTGTGTAGTGTTAAATGTGACATTACGATGCATTAAAACTGTTTGAATTGTGACTTTTTTTTTAGTCTGCAGTTCCATCATCACCTCTTTTTGCCTCTGGTGCAAAAAAAAAACATGAAGCACATGAATGCATCTTTGGTATTGAATGAGTTAAAGAGAAAAACAATCAGCTTGAAACAGATTGAAGAAAAAAAAAGATCATTTCATCCCATTATTTTGCACAAATAGTAAACAATAAAAAACTAGTGAGGAACATGCGACACCTGTCCAGGGCATCCTTGAGATCCTCCGTTCTCTCCTCCCTGCTGGGATACGGCGCACCTCTCCGGAACAATCGCAGCGGCTGTGCGCTGCACCACAAGGAATAGCACAATTTTTAAAAATGCAGCATTAAATGCCCCGAATCTTCCATTAAGACCACCTGCAGTGCGATGACAACATTTAGACACTTTCTGAGACTTCCTGTCGCCACTGGGTGTCGCTGTGACCAATTCTTCCACATACGCTGCAATTATGATCAAGCCCTGTGGAGCCGAGTGATTAACGTTTCATAGATTAATTCAGTTGCCAGGCCCCGCCCACCTCCCACGGCGTAATGCTAATATAATTTGCAACCGTGCTTCTTTCATGATATACGGATACTCGGTTGACTGGCATAGCTTCCAAACCTCCCGGTTTCGCCGGAAACCACCATATTTGCACCGGTTCTGCCACTGGTCGGCTCCATATTCGGGCAACATCGGCGTAATGCATCCTTTAGCCGATGTGGCCCTTCACAATAAGAGGGGCAGGGCAGGAAACCAGCACACTTGCACCGTAGTAGCATACAGGGGGTTCTTTACACCATTTCCCCTTTTGAATGCAAAGGTTGCAGTAAGGTTGAAGCTTTGGCCCTTGATATGACGTGACGAATAATACATTAAAATCTCAACGAAGACGCACACATAAGACCCTGCTTTGTGTTATGACTACTGAGTAGCCTTGCATGCTAATGCTAAAGCAAAAACACCAAACTCACCTTCCGTTGGGGTTGACCGGCGGCCGCCGAGCAGCTTTGCTTGATTTTGACCAAGAAGACATTTTACCGGAGCACCTCAACCGAAAAACAACGAACTCAAAGGCTCAATAATTACACAAACTCGGTTTATCAACAACGAGTCGGAGGCGTAGCTCGGAGACAATTCTTCTTCTACGGTTGCATTCATTGGGGGTTAGGGCGAGGAAACTCGTAGGAAGTGCGCCATCTTTTATGATGATTGGCGGGAGCGGTCAGTCATGGTATTGCAAGTATTTGTTGGTCACGTGATGGCCCCAAACTTTAGAATAATACTGTAGTTTTTAAATTACTGTGTAACAAAAAGTATTTTTTTAACCCAATTTTGAATTCTAATATTGTTATTAGGGCTGTCAAAAATCCAAATTACAATTGGATAACCCCTTACGTTTTTTTTCAAAAATTGACGCCCTAAAATTTGGGCATTTTATGCCATTTTTGGATGCTCCTGGTGCCCCTCTTGAGTGTGTGTGAGGTTTCCCGTGTTTGTTTTAACAGAAAAGTGCATTTTGAGCAAGTTGAAAAAACTGAAAAAAACGACATACTAACCTTACGTTTTTTTTCAAAAATTGACGCCCTAAAATTTGGGCATTTTATGCCATTTCTGGATGCTCCTGGGGCCCCTGTTGAGTGTGTGTGAGGTTTCCCGTGTTTATTTTAACAGAAAAGTGCATTTGAGCAAGTTGAAAAAACTGAAAAAAACGACATACTAACCCCTTACGTTTTTTTTCAAAAATTGACGCCCTAAAATTTGGGCATTTTATGCCATTTTTGGATGCTCCTGGGGCCCCTGTTGAGTGTGTGTGAGGTTTCCCGTGTTTATTTTAACAGAAAAGTGCATTTTGAGCAAGTTGAAAAAACTGAAAAAAACGACATACTAACCCCTTACGTTTTTTTTCAAAAATTGACGCCCTAAAATGTGGGCATTTTATGCCATTTCTGGATGCTCCTGGGGCCCCTGTTGAGTGTGTGTGAGGTTTCCCGTGTTTATTTTAACAGAAAAGTGCATTTTGAGCAACTTGAAAAAACTGAAAAAAACGACATACTAACCCCTTACGTTTTTTTTCAAAAATTGACGCCCTAAAATTTGGGCATTTTATGCCATTTTTGGATGCTCCTGGGGCCCCTGTTGAGTGTGTGTGAGGTTTCCCGTGTTTATTTTAACAGAAAAGTGCATTTTGAGCAAGTTGAAAAAACTGAAAAAAACGACATACTAACCCCTTACGTTTTTTTTCAAAAATTGACGCCCTAAAATTTGGGCATTTTATGCCATTTTTGGATGCTCCTGGGGCCCCTGTTGAGTGTGTGTGAGGTTTCCCGTGTTTATTTTAACAGAAAAGTGCATTTTGAGCAAGTTGAAAAAACTGAAAAAAACGACATACTAACCCCTTACGTTTTTTTTCAAAAATTGACGCCCTAAAATTTGGGCATTTTATGCCATGTTTGGATCCTCCTGGGGCCCCTGTTGAGTGTGTGTGAGGTTTCCCGTGTTTATTTTAACAGAAAAGTGCATTTTGAGCAAGTTGAAAAAACTGAAAAAAACGACTTACGTTTTTTTTCAAAAATTGACGCCCTAAAATTTGGGCATTTTATGCCATTTTTGGATGCTCCTGGGGCCCCTGTTCAGTGTGTGTGAGGTTTCCCGTGTTTATTTTAACAGAAAAGTGCATTTTGAGCACGTTGAAAAAACTGAAAAAAACGACGTACTAACCCCTTACGTTTTTTTTTTTTCAAAAATTGACGCCCTAAAATTTGGGCATTTTATGCCATTTCTGGATGCTCCTGGAGCCCCTGTTGAGTGTGTGTGAGGTTTCCCGTGTTTATTTTAACAGAAAAGTGCATTTTGATTAAGTTGAAAAAACTGAAAAAAACGACATACTAACCCCTTACGTTTTTTTTTCAAAAATTGACGCCCTAAAATTTGGGCATTTTATGCCATTTTTGGATGCTCCTGGGGCCCCTGTTGAGTGTGTGTGAGGTTTCCCGTGTTTATTTTAACAGAAAAGTGCATTTTGAGCAAGTTGAAAAAACTGAAAAAAACGACATACTAACTAACCCCTTACGTTTTTTTTTTTCAAAAATTGACGCCCTAAAATTTGGGCATTTTATGCCATTTTTGGGTGCTCCTGGGGCCCCTGTTGAGTGTGTGTGAGGTTTCCCGTGATTATTTTAACAGAAAAGTTCATTTGAGCAAGTTGAAAACACTGAAAAAAACGACATACTAACCCCTTACGTTTTTTTTCAAAAATTGACGCCCTAAAATTTGGGCATTTTATGCCATTTCTGGATGCTCCTGGGGCCCCTGTTGAGTGTGTGTGAGGTTTCCCGTGTTTATTTTAACAGAAAAGTGCATTTTGAGCAAGTTGAAAAAACTGAAAAAAAACGACATACTAACCCCTTACGTTTTTTTTCAAAAATTGACGCCCTAAAATTTGGGCTTTTTATGCCATTTCTGGATGCTCCTGGGGCCCCTGTTGAGTGTGTGTGAGGTTTCCCGTGTTTATTTTAACAGAAAAGTGCATTTTGAGCAAGTTGAAAAAACTGAAAAAAACGACATACTAACCCCTTACGTTTTTTTTTTTCAAAAATTGACGCCCTAAAATTTGGGCATTTTATGCCATTTCTGGATGCTCCTGGGGCCCCTGTTGAGTGTGTGTGAGGTTTCCCGTGTTTATTTTAACAGAAAAGTGCATTTTGAGCAAGTTGAAAAAACTGAAAAAAAACAACATACTAACCCCTTACGTTTTTTTTCAAAAATTGACGCCCTAAAATTTGGGTATTTTATGCCATTTCTGGATGCTCCTGGGGCCCCTATTGAGTGTGTGTGAGGTTTCCCGTGTTTATTTTAACAGAAAAGTGCATTTTGAGCAAGTTGAAAAAACTGAAAAAAACGACATGCCCTTACGTTTTTTTTCAAAAATTGACGCCCTAAAATTTGGGCATTTTATGCCATTTCTGGATGCTCCTGGGGCCCCTGTTGAGTGTGTGTGAGGTTTCCCGTCCCCTTACGTTTTTTTTCAAAAATTGACGCCCTAAAATTTGGGCATTTTATGCCATTTCTGGATGCTCCTGGGGCCCCTGTTGAGTGTGTGTGAGGTTTCCCGTGTTTATTTTAACAGAAAAGTTCATTTGAGCAAGTTGAAAAAACTGAAAAAAACGACATACTAACCCCTTACGTTTTTTTTCAAAAATTGACGCCCTAAAATTTGGGCATTTTATGCCATTTCTGGATGCTCCTGGGGCCCCTGTTGAATGTGTGTGAGGTTTCCCGTGTTTATTTTAACAGAAAAGTGCATTTTGAGCAAGTTGAAAAAACTGAAAAAAACGACATACTAACCCCTTACGTTTTTTTTCAAAAATTGACGCCCTAAAATGTGGGCATTTTATGCCATTTCTGGATGCTCCTGGGGCCCCTGTTGAGTGTGTGTGAGGTTTCCCGTGTTTATTTTAACAGAAAAGTGCATTTTGAGCAACTTGAAAAAACTGAAAAAAACGACATACTAACCCCTTACGTTTTTTTTCAAAAATTGACGCCCTAAAATTTGGGCATTTTATGCCATTTTTGGATGCTCCTGGGGCCCCTGTTGAGTGTGTGTGAGGTTTCCCGTGTTTATTTTAACAGAAAAGTGCATTTTGAGCAAGTTGAAAAAACTGAAAAAAACGACATACTAACCCCTTACGTTTTTTTTCAAAAATTGACGCCCTAAAATTTGGGCATTTTATGCCATTTCTGGATGCTCCTGGGGCCCCTGTTGAGTGTGTGTGAGGTTTCCCGTGTTTATTTTAACAGAAAAGTGCATTTTGAGCAAGTTGAAAAAACTGAAAAAAACGACATACTAACCCCTTACGTTTTTTTTCAAAAATTGACGCCCTAAAATTTGGGCATTTTATGCCATTTTTGGATGCTCCTGGGGCCCCTGTTGAGTGTGTGTGAGGTTTCCCGTGTTTATTTTAACAGAAAAGTGCATTTTGAGCAAGTTGAAAAAACTGAAAAAAACGACATACTAACCCCTTACGTTTTTTTTCAAAAATTGACGCCCTAAAATTTGGGCATTTTATGCCATGTTTGGATCCTCCTGGGGCCCCTGTTGAGTGTGTGTGAGGTTTCCCGTCTTTATTTTAACAGAAAAGTGCATTTTGAGCAAGTTGAAAAAACTGAAAAAAACGACTTACGTTTTTTTTCAAAAATTGACGCCCTAAAATTTGGGCATTTTATGCCATTTTTGGATGCTCCTGGGGCCCCTGTTCAGTGTGTGTGAGGTTTCCCGTGTTTATTTTAACAGAAAAGTGCATTTTGAGCACGTTGAAAAAACTGAAAAAAACGACGTACTAACCCCTTACGTTTTTTTTTTTTCAAAAATTGACGCCCTAAAATTTGGGCATTTTATGCCATTTCTGGATGCTCCTGGAGCCCCTGTTGAGTGTGTGTGAGGTTTCCCGTGTTTATTTTAACAGAAAAGTGCATTTTGATTAAGTTGAAAAAACTGAAAAAAACGACATACTAACCCCTTACGTTTTTTTTTCAAAAATTGACGCCCTAAAATTTGGGCATTTTATGCCATTTTTGGATGCTCCTGGGGCCCCTGTTGAGTGTGTGTGAGGTTTCCCGTGTTTATTTTAACAGAAAAGTGCATTTTGAGCAAGTTGAAAAAACTGAAAAAAACGACATACTAACTAACCCCTTACGTTTTTTTTTTTCAAAAATTGACGCCCTAAAATTTGGGCATTTTATGCCATTTTTGGGTGCTCCTGGGGCCCCTGTTGAGTGTGTGTGAGGTTTCCCGTGATTATTTTAACAGAAAAGTGCATTTTGAGCAAGTTGAAAAAACTGAAAAAAACGACATACGTTTTTTTTCAAAAATTGACGCCCTAAAAGTTGGGCATTTCATGCCATTTTTGGATGCTCCTGGGGCCCCTGTTGAGTGTGTGTGAGGTTTCCCGTGTTTATTTTAACAGAAAAGTGCATTTTGAGCAAGTTGAAAAAACTGAAAAAAAACGACATACTAACCCCTTACGTTTTTTTTCAAAAATTGACGCCCTAAAATTTGGGCATTTTATGCCATTTCTGGATGCTCCTGGGGCCCCTGTTGAGTGTGTGTGAGGTTTCCCGTGTTTATTTTAACAGAAAAGTGCATTTTGAGCAAGTTGAAAAAACTGAAAAAAACGACATACTAACCCCTTACGTTTTTTTTTTTCAAAAATTGACGCCCTAAAATTTGGGCATTTTATGCCATTTCTGGATGCTCCTGGGGCCCCTGTTGAGTGTGTGTGAGGTTTCCCGTGTTTATTTTAACAGAAAAGTGCATTTTGAGCAAGTTGAAAAAACTGAAAAAAAACAACATACTAACCCCTTACGTTTTTTTTCAAAAATTGACGCCCTAAAATTTGGGTATTTTATGCCATTTCTGGATGCTCCTGGGGCCCCTATTGAGTGTGTGTGAGGTTTCCCGTGTTTATTTTAACAGAAAAGTGCATTTTGAGCAAGTTGAAAAAACTGAAAAAAACGACATGCCCTTACGTTTTTTTTCAAAAATTGACGCCCTAAAATTTGGGCATTTTATGCCATTTCTGGATGCTCCTGGGGCCCCTGTTGAGTGTGTGTGAGGTTTCCCGTCCCCTTACGTTTTTTTTCAAAAATTGACGCCCTAAAATTTGGGCATTTTATGCCATTTCTGGATGCTCCTGGGGCCCCTGTTGAGTGTGTGTGAGGTTTCCCGTGTTTATTTTAACAGAAAAGTTCATTTGAGCAAGTTGAAAAAACTGAAAAAAACGACATACTAACCCCTTACGTTTTTTTTCAAAAATTGACGCCCTAAAATTTGGGCATTTTATGCCATTTCTGGATGCTCCTGGGGCCCCTGTTGAATGTGTGTGAGGTTTCCCGTGTTTATTTTAACAGAAAAGTGCATTTTGAGCAAGTTGAAAAAACTGAAAAAAACGACATACTAACCCCTTACGTTTTTTTTCAAAAATTGACGCCCTAAAATTTGGGCATTTTATGCCATTTCTGGATGCTCCTGGGGCCCCTGTTGAGTGTGTGTGAGGTTTCCCGTGTTTATTTTAACAGAAAAGTGCATTTTGAGCAAGTTGAAAAAACTGAAAAAAACGACATACTAACCCCTTACGTTTTTTTTTTTTCAAAAATTGACGCCCTAAATTTTGGGCATTTTATGCCATTTCTGGATGCTCCTGGGGCCCCTGTTGAGTGTGTGTGAGGTTTCCCGTGTTTATTTTAACAGAAAAGTGCATTTTGAGCAAGTTGAAAAAACTGAAAAAAACGACATACTAACCCCTTACGTTTTTTTTCAAAAATTGACGCCCTAAAATTTGGGCAATTTATGCCATTTCTGGATGCTCCTGGGGCCCCTGTTGAGTGTGTGTGAGGTTTCCCGTGTTTATTTTAACAGAAAAGTGCATTTTGAGCAAGTTGAAAAAACTGAAAAAAAACGACATACTAACCCCTTACGTTTTTTTTTTCAAACATTGACGCCCTAAAATTTGGGCATTTTATGCCATTTCTGGATGCTTCTGGGGCCCCTATTGAGTGTGTGTGAGGTTTCCCGTGTTTATTTTAACAGAAAAGTGCATTTTGAGCAAGTTGAAAAAACTGAAAAAAACGACATACTAACCCCTTACGTTTTTTTTCAAAAATTGACGCCCTAAAATTTGGGCATTTTATGCCATTTTTGGAGTCTCCTGGGGCCCCTGTTGAGTGTGTGTGAGGTTTCCCGTTTTTATTGTAACAGAAAAGTGCATTTTGAGCAAGTTGAAAAAACTGAAAAAAACGACATACTAACCCCTTACGTTTTTTTTCCAAAAATTGACGCCCTAAATTTTGGGCATTTTATGCCATTTCTGGATGCTCCTGGGGCCCCTGTTGAGTGTGTGTGAGGTTTCCCGTGTTTATTTTAACAGAAAAGTGCATTTTGAGCAAGTTGAAAAAACTGAAAAAAACGACATACAAACCCCTTACGTTTTTTTTCAAAAATTCCATCCATCCATCCATTTTCCTCCGCTTATCCGGGTCCGGGTCGCGGGGGCAGCAGTCTTAGAAGGGAAGCCCAGACTTCCCGGTCCCCGGCCACCTCCTCCAGCTCCACCGGGAGGACACCAAGGCGTTCCCAGGCCAGCTGTGAGACATAGTCCCTCCAGCGTGTCCTAGGTCTGCCCCGGGGCCTTTTCCCGGCTGGGCATGCCCGGAACACCTCCCCAGGGAGGCGTCCGGGAGGCATCCGGACTAGATGCCCGAGCCACCTCAACTGACTCCTCTCGATGTGAAGGAGAAGCGGCTCTACTCTGAGCCCCTCCCGGATGGCTGAGCTCCTCACCCTATCTCTTAGGGTGAGTCCAGCTACCCTACGGAGGAAACTCATTTCAGCCGCCTGTATCCGCGATCTCATTCTTTCGGTCATGACCCAAAGCTCATGACCATAGGTGAGGGTGGGAACATAGATCGACCGGAAAATTGAGAGCTTAGCCCTCCGGCTCAGCTCTCTTTTCACCACGACGGTCCGGTACAGCGACCGCATTACTGCCGAGGCTGCACCGATCCGTCTGTCGACCTCACGCTCCCACTTTCCCTCACTCGTGAACAAGACCCCGAGATACTTAAACTCCTCCACCTGGGGCAGGACCTCATTCCCAACCCGGAGAGAGCACTCCACCCTTTTCCGACTGAGAACCATGGCCTCTGATTTGGAGGTACTGAGTCTCATCCCAGAAGCTTCACACTCAGATGCAAACCGTCCCAGTAAACGCTGAAGGTCGCAGCCCGAAGAAGCCATAAGAACCACATCATCTGCAAATAGCAGAGATGAGATTCTAAGGCCCCCGAACTGGACTCCCTCAACACCTTGGCTGCGCCTAGAAATTCTGTCCATGAAAATTGTGAACAGAATCGGTGACAAAGGGCAGCCTTGGCGGAGACCAACGTTTACCGGAAACAGGCTCGACTTACTACTGGCAATGCGAACCAGACTCCTGCCCCGTTTATACAAGGACCGGATAGCACGTAGTAGCGCGCCACCAATCCCGTACTCCCGGAGCACCCCCCAGAGGACGCTACGAGGGACACGGTCGAATGCCTTTTCCAGGTCCACAAAGCACATGTAGACTGGTTGGGCAAACTCCCATGCACCCTCAAGCACCCTCGTGAGGGTGTAGAGCTGGTCCAGTGTTCCACGACCAGGACGAAAACCGCATTGGACCTCTTGTATCAGAGGTTCGGCCAACGGTCGTACCCTTCTCTCCAGCACCCTGGAATAGACTTTCCCAGGGAGGCTGAGGAGTGTGATCCCCCTGTAGTTGGAACACACCCTCTGGTCACCCTTCTTGAAAAGGGGGACCACCACCCCGGTCTGCCAATCCAAAGGTACTGTTCCCGACTTCCATGCAATGTTGAAGAGACGTGTCAGCCAAGACAGTCCCTCAACATCCAGAGCCTTGAGGAATTCTGGGCGGAACTCGTCCACCCCCGGAGCTTTGCCACTGAGGAGCGTCTTAACGACCCCAGATACCTCAGCCACAGTGATGGTACTGTCCACGTATGTGTCCTCAGACTCTGCTTCCTCTATGGAAGGTATGTCAGTGGGATTGAGAAGGGCCTCAAAGTATTCCTTCCACCGTCCGACTACATCCCCAGTCGAGGTCAGCAGGCCCCCGTCTCCACTGTAAACAGTGTGGACTGGGCACTGCTTCCCTTTTCTGAGGCGCCGGATGGTTTGCCAGAACCTCTTCGAGGCCGACCGAAAGTCGTGCTCCATGGCCTCACCGAATTCCTCCCACACCCGAGTTTTTGCCTCGACCACCGCCGAAGCCGCAAACCGTTTGGCCTGACGGTACCTGTCAGCTGCTTCCGGAGTCCCACAAGCCATCAAGGCTCGATAGGACTCCTTCTTCAGCTTGACGGCAGCCCTGACCTCTGGTGTCCACCATCGGGTTCGGGGCCTGCCACCGCGACTGGCACCGACCGCCTTGCGGCCGCAGCTCCGGTCAGCTGCCTCAGCAATGGAGGCACGGAATATGGCCCATTCGGACTCAATATCCCGGTCCTCCCCCGGGATGCAGGTGAAGCTCTGCCGGAGGTGAGAGTTGAAGACTCGACGAACGGGAGACTCTGCCAGACGTTCCCAGCACACCCTCACTACTCGTTTGGGTCTACCAGGTCTGTCCAGCATCCTCCCCCGCCATCTAATCCAACTCATCACCAGGTGGTGATCAGTTGACAGCTCAGCCCCTCTCTTCACCCGTGTGTCCAGAACATGCGGACGCAGGTCTGATGATACGACTACAAAGTCGATCATAGACCTGCGGCCTAGGGTGTCCTGGTGCCAAGTGCACTTATGGACATCCCTATGTTCGAACATGGTGTTAGTTATGGACAAACTGTGGTTCGCACAGAAGTCCAATAACATCACACCGCACGGGTTCAGATCAGGGAGGCCGTTCCTCCCAATCACGCCCCTCCAGGTCACACTGTCATTGCCCACATGGGCGTTGAAGTCTCCCAGTAGAACGACGGAGTCACCAGCTGGGGTGCTCTCCAGCACCCCTCTGACGGACTCCAAGAAGGCCGGGTACTCCGAACTGCCATTTGGTGCGTACGCACAAATGACAGTCAGGACCCTTTCCCCAGCCCGAAGGCGTAGGGAAATGACCCTCTCGTTCACCGGGGCTGACTCCAACACAGAGGCACCAAGCCGGGGGGCTATTAATAAGCCCACACCAGCTCGCCGCCTCTCCCCTGCAGCAACTCCAGAGTAGAACAAGGTCCAGCCCCTCTCGAGGAGTTTGGTTCCAGAACCCAAACTGTGGGTCGAGGTGAGTCCGACTATGTCTAGTCGGAATGTCTCAACCTCTCGCACAAGTTCAGGTTCCTTCCCCACCAGCGAAGTGACATTCCATGTCCCAAGAACCAGATTTGGCCGCCGAAGACCAGGTCGCCTACACACCCGCCCTTGACCGCCACCCAACACACATTGCACCGGACCCTTATGCTTGCCCCCGTAGGTGGTGGGTCTACGAGGGGGAGATCCCGTGTGGCTTCTTCGGGCTGGGCCCGGCCGGGCTCCACGGGTGAAGGCCCGACCACCAGGCGCTCGCCTGCGAGCCCCTCCCCCGGGCCTGGCTCCAGGGTGAGGCCCCGGTATCCCACATCCGGGCGAGGTACGCTTTCTCCTCTCGTTCTTGCTCATATGGGTCTTCTGAATCACTCTTGGTCTGACCCGTCACCTCGGACCTGTTTGCCTTGGGAGACCCTACCAGGGGCATATAGCCCCAGACAACATAGCTCCTCGGATCACTCGGGCACTCAAACCCCTCCACCACGATAAGGTGGTGATTTCAAAAATTGACGCCCTAAAATTTGGGCATTTTTTATGCCATTTCTGGATGCTCCTGGGGCCCCTGTTGAGTGTGTGTGAGGTTTCCCGTGTTTATTTTAACAGAAAAGTGCATTTTGAGCAAGTTGAAAAAACTGAAAAAAACGACATACTAACCCCTTACGTTTTTTTTCAAAAATTGACGCCCTAAAATTTGGGCATTTTTTATGCCATTTCTGGATGCTCTTGGGGCCCCTGTTGAGTGTGTGTGAGGTTTCCCGTGTTTATTTTAACAGAAAAGTGCATTTTGAGCAAGTTGAAAAAACTGAAAAAAACGACATACTAACCCCTTACGTTTTTTTTCAAAAATTGACGCCCTAGAGTTTGGGCATTTTATGCCATTTCTGGATGCTCCTGGGGCCCCTGTTGAGTGTGTGTGAGGTTTCCCGTGTTTATTTTAACAGAAAAGTGCATTTTGAGCAAGTTGAAAAAACTGAAAAAAACGACATACTAACCCCTTACGTTTTTTTTCAAAAATTGACGCCCTAAAATTTGGGCATTTTATGCCATTTCTGGATGCTCCTGGGGCCCCTGTTGAGTGTGTGTGAGGTTTCCCGTGTTTATTTTAACAGAAAAGTGCATTTGAGCAAGTTGAAAAAACTGAAAAAAACGACATACTCACCCCTTACGTTTTTTTTTTTTTTTCAAAAATTGACGCCCTAAAATTTGGGCATTTTATGCCATTTCTGGATGCTCCTGGGGCCCCTGTTGAGTGTGTGTGAGGTTTCCCGTGTTTATTTTAACAGAAAAGTGCATTTTGAGCAAGTTGAAAAAACTGAAAAAAACGACATACTAACCCCTTACGTTTTTTTTCAAAAATTGACGCCCTAAAATTTGGGCATTTTATGCCATTTCTGGATGCTCCTGGGGCCCCTGTTGAGTGTGTGTGAGGTTTCCCGTGTTTATTTTAACAGAAAAGTGCATTTTGAGCAAGTTGAAAAAACTGAAAAAAACGACATACTAACCCCTTACGTTTTTTTTCAAAAATTGACGCCCTAAAATTTGGGCATTTTATGCCATTTCTGGATGCTCCTGGGGCCCCTGTTGAGTGTGTGTGAGGTTTCCCGTGTTTATTTTAACAGAAAAGTGCATTTTGAGCAAGTTGAAAAAACTGAAAAAAATGACATACTAACCCCTTACGTTTTTTTTCAAAAATTGACGCCCTAAAATTTGGGCATTTTATGCCATTTCTGGATGCTCCTGGGGCCCCTGTTGAGTGTGTGTGAGGTTTCCCGTGTTTATTTTAACAGAAAAGTGCATTTTGAGCAAGTTGAAAAAACTGAAAAAAACGACATACTAACCCCTTACGTTTTTTTTCAAAAATTGACGCCCTAAAATTTGGGCATTTTATGCCATTTCTGGATGCTCCTGGGGCCCCTGTTGAGTGTGTGTGAGGTTTCCCGTGTTTATTTTAACAGAAAAGTGCATTTTGAGCAAGTTGAAAAAACTGAAAAAAACGACATACTAACCTTTTTCAAAAATTGACGCCCTAAAATTTGGGCATTTTATGCCATTTCTGGATGCTCCTGGGGCCCCTGTTGAGTGTGTGTGAGGTTTCCCGTCTTTATTTTAACAGAAAAGTGCATTTTGAGCAAGTTGAAAAAACTGAAAAAAACGACATACTAACCCCTTACGTTTTTTTTTCAAAAATTGACGCCCTAAAATTTGGGCATTTTATGCCATTTCTGGATGCTCCTGGGGCCCCTGTTGAGTGTGTGTGAGGTTTCCCGTGTTTATTTTAACAGAAAAGTGCATTTTGAGCAAGTTGAAAAAACTGAAAAAACGACATACTAACCCCTTACGTTTTTTTTCAAAAATTGACGCCCTAAAATTTGGGCATTTTATGCCATTTCTGGATGCTCCTGGGGCCCCTGTTGAGTGTGTGTGAGGTTTCCCGTGTTTATTTTAACAGAAAAGTGCATTTTGAGCAAGTTGAAAAAACTGAAAAAAACGACATACTAACCCCTTACGTTTTTTTTCAAAAATTGACGCCCTAAAATTTGGGCATTTTATGCCATTTCTGGATGCTCCTGGGGCCCCTGTTGAGTGTGTGTGAGGTTTCCCGTGTTTATTTTAACAGAAAAGCTCATTTGAGCAAGTTGAAAAAACTGAAAAAAACGACATACTAACCCCTTACGTTTTTTTTCAAAAATTGACGCCCTAAAATTTGGGCAATTTATGCCATTTCTGGATGCTCCTGGGGCCCCTGTTGAGTGTGTGTGAGGTTTCCCGTGTTTATTTTAACAGAAAAGTGCATTTTGAGCAAGTTGAAAAAACTGAAAAAAACGACATACTAACCCCTTACGTTTTTTTTTTTCAAAAATTGACGCCCTAAAATTTGGGCATTTTATGCAATTTCTGGATGCTCCTGGGGCCCCTGTTGAGTGTGTGTGAGGTTTCCCGTGTTTATTTTAACAGAAAAGTGCATTTTGAGCAAGTTGAAAAAATTGAAAAAAACGACATACTAACCCCTTACGTTTTTTTCAAAAATTGACGCCCTAAAATTTGGGCATTTTATGCCATTTTTGGATGCTCCTGGGGCCCCTGTTGAGTGTGTGTGAGGTTTCCCGTGTTTATTTTAACAGAAAAGTGCATTTTGAGCAAGTTGAAAAAACTGAAAAAAACGACATACTAACCCCTTACGTTTTTTTTCAAAAATTGACGCCCTAAAATTTGGGCATTTTATGCCATTTCTGGATGCTCCTGGGGCCCCTGTTGAGTGTGTGTGAGGTTTCCCGTGTTTATTTTAACAGAAAAGTGCATTTTGAGCAAGTTGAAAAAACTGAAAAAAACGACATACTAACCCCTTACGTTTTTTTTTCCAAAAATTGACGCCCTAAAATTTGGGCATTTTATGCCATTTCTGGATGCTCCTGGGGCCCCTGTTGAGTGTGTGTGAGGTTTCCCGTGTTTATTTTAACAGAAAAGTTCATTTGAGCAAGTTGAAAAAACTGAAAAAAACGACATACTAACCCCTTACGTTTTTTTTTCCAAAAATTGACGCCCTAAAATTTGGGCATTTTATGCCATTTCTGGATGCTCCTGGGGCCCCTGTTGAGTGTGTGTGAGGTTTCTCGTGTTTATTTTAACAGAAAAGTGCATTTTGAGCAAGTTGAAAAAACTGAAAAAACGACATACTAACCCCTTACGTTTTTTTTCAAAAATTGACGCCCTAAAATTTGGGCATTTTATGCCATTTCTGGATGCTCCTGGGGCCCCTGTTGAGTGTGTGTGAGGTTTCCCGTGTTTATTTTAACAGAAATGTGCATTTTGAGCAAGTTGAAAAAACTGAAAAAAACGACATACTAACCCCTTACGTTTTTTTTCAAAAATTGACGCCCTAAAATTTGGGCATTTTATGCCATTTCTGGATGCTCCTGGGGCCCCTGTTGAGTGTGTGTGAGGTTTCCCGTGTTTATTTTAACAGAAAAGCTCATTTGAGCAAGTTGAAAAAACTGAAAAAAACGACATACTAACCCCTTACGTTTTTTTTCAAAAATTGACGCCCTAAAATTTGGGCAATTTATGCCATTTCTGGATGCTCCTGGGGCCCCTGTTGAGTGTGTGTGAGGTTTCCCGTGTTTATTTTAACAGAAAAGTGCATTTTGAGCAAGTTGAAAAAACTGAAAAAAACGACATACTAACCCCTTACGTTTTTTTTTTCAAAAATTGACGCCCTAAAATTTGGGCATTTTATGCCATTTCTGGATGCTCCTGGGGCCCCTGTTGAGTGTGTGTGAGGTTTCCCGTGTTTATTTTAACAGAAAAGTGCATTTTGAGCAAGTTGAAAAAACTGAAAAAAACGACATACTAACCCCTTACCTTTTTTTTCAAAAATTGACGCCCTAAAATTTGGGCATTTTATGCCATTTCTGGATGCTCCTGGGGCCCCTGTTGAGTGTGTGTGAGGTTTCCCGTGTTTATTTTAACAGAAAAGTGCATTTTGAGCAAGTTGAAAAAACTGAAAAAAACGACATACTAACCCCTTACGTTTTTTTCAAAAATTGACGCCCTAAAATTTGGGCATTTTATGCCATTTCTGGATGCTCCTGGGGCCCCTGTTGAGTGTGTGTGAGGTTTCCCGTGTTTATTTTAACAGAAAAGTGCATTTTGAGCAAGTTGAAAAAACTGAAAAAAACGACATACTAACCCCTTACCTTTTTTTTCAAAAATTGACGCCCTAAAATTTGGGCATTTTATGCCATTTCTGGATGCTCCTGGGGCCCCTGTTGAGTGTGTGTGAGGTTTCCCGTGTTTATTTTAACAGAAAAGTGCATTTTGAGCAAGTTGAAAAAACTGAAAAAAACGACATACTAACCCCTTACGTTTTTTTCAAAAATTGACGCCCTAAAATTTGGGCATTTTATGCCATTTTTGGATGCTCCTGGGGCCCCTGTTGAGTGTGTGTGAGGTTTCCCATGTTTATTTTAACAGAAAAGTTCATTTTGAGCAAGTTGAAAAAACTGAAAAAAACGACATACTAACCCCTTACGTTTTTTTTTCCAAAAATTGACGCCCTAAAATTTGGGCATTTTATGCCATTTCTGGATGCTCCTGGGGCCCCTGTTGAGTGTGTGTGAGGTTTCCCGTGTTTATTTTAACAGAAAAGTTCATTTGAGCAAGTTGAAAAAACTGAAAAAAACGACATACTAACCCCTTACGTTTTTTTTCAAAAATTGACGCCCTAAAATTTGGGCAATTTATGCCATTTCTGGATGCTCCTGGGGCCCCTGTTGAGTGTGTGTGAGGTTTCCCGTGTTTATTTTAACAGAAAAGTGCATTTTGAGCAAGTTGAAAAAACTGAAAAAAACGACATACTAACCCCTTACGTTTTTTTTTCCAAAAATTGACGCCCTAAATTTTGGGCATTTTATGCCATTTCTGGATGCTCCTGGGGCCCCTGTTGAGTGTGTGTGAGGTTTCTCGTGTTTATTTTAACAGAAAAGTGCATTTTGAGCAAGTTGAAAAAACTGAAAAAAACGACATACTAACCCCTTACGTTTTTTTTCAAAAATTGACGCCCTAAAATTTGGGCATTTTATGCCATTTCTGGATGCTCCTGGGGCCCCTGTTGAGTGTGTGTGAGGTTTCCCGTGTTTATTTTAACAGAAACGTGCATTTTGAGCAAGTTGAAAAAACTGAAAAAAACGACATACTCACCCCTTACGTTTTTTTTTTTTTTCAAAAATTGACGCCCTAAAATTTGGGCATTTTATGCCATTTCTGGATGCTCCTGGGGCCCCTGTTGAGTGTGTGTGAGGTTTCCCGTGTTTATTTTAACAGAAAAGTGCATTTTGAGCAAGTTGAAAAAACTGAAAAAAACGACATACTAACCCCTTACGTTTTTTTTCAAAAATTGACGCCCTAAAATTTGGGCATTTTATGCCATTTCTGGATGCTCCTGGGGCCCCTGTTGAGTGTGTGTGAGGTTTCCCGTGTTTATTTTAACAGAAAAGTGCATTTTGAGCAAGTTGAAAAAACTGAAAAAAACGACATACTAACCCCTTACGTTTTTTTTCAAAAATTGACGCCCTAAAATTTGGGCATTTTATGCCATTTCTGGATGCTCCTGGGGCCCCTGTTGAGTGTGTGTGAGGTTTCCCGTGTTTATTTTAACAGAAAAGTGCATTTTGAGCAAGTTGAAAAAACTGAAAAAAATGACATACTAACCCCTTACGTTTTTTTTCAAAAATTGACGCCCTAAAATTTGGGCATTTTATGCCATTTCTGGATGCTCCTGGGGCCCCTGTTGAGTGTGTGTGAGGTTTCCCGTGTTTATTTTAACAGAAAAGTGCATTTTGAGCAAGTTGAAAAAACTGAAAAAAACGACATACTAACCCCTTACGTTTTTTTTCAAAAATTGACGCCCTAAAATTTGGGCATTTTATGCCATTTCTGGATGCTCCTGGGGCCCCTGTTGAGTGTGTGTGAGGTTTCCCGTGTTTATTTTAACAGAAAAGTGCATTTTGAGCAAGTTGAAAAAACTGAAAAAAACGACATACTAACCTTTTTCAAAAATTGACGCCCTAAAATTTGGGCATTTTATGCCATTTCTGGATGCTCCTGGGGCCCCTGTTGAGTGTGTGTGAGGTTTCCCGTCTTTATTTTAACAGAAAAGTGCATTTTGAGCAAGTTGAAAAAACTGAAAAAAACGACATACTAACCCCTTACGTTTTTTTTTTCAAAAATTGACGCCCTAAAATTTGGGCATTTTATGCCATTTCTGGATGCTCCTGGGGCCCCTGTTGAGTGTGTGTGAGGTTTCCCGTGTTTATTTTAACAGAAAAGTGCATTTTGAGCAAGTTGAAAAAACTGAAAAAACGACATACTAACCCCTTACGTTTTTTTTCAAAAATTGACGCCCTAAAATTTGGGCATTTTATGCCATTTCTGGATGCTCCTGGGGCCCCTGTTGAGTGTGTGTGAGGTTTCCCGTGTTTATTTTAACAGAAAAGTGCATTTTGAGCAAGTTGAAAAAACTGAAAAAAACGACATACTAACCCCTTACGTTTTTTTTCAAAAATTGACGCCCTAAAATTTGGGCATTTTATGCCATTTCTGGATGCTCCTGGGGCCCCTGTTGAGTGTGTGTGAGGTTTCCCGTGTTTATTTTAACAGAAAAGCTCATTTGAGCAAGTTGAAAAAACTGAAAAAAACGACATACTAACCCCTTACGTTTTTTTTCAAAAATTGACGCCCTAAAATTTGGGCAATTTATGCCATTTCTGGATGCTCCTGGGGCCCCTGTTGAGTGTGTGTGAGGTTTCCCGTGTTTATTTTAACAGAAAAGTGCATTTTGAGCAAGTTGAAAAAACTGAAAAAAACGACATACTAACCCCTTACGTTTTTTTTTTTTCAAAAATTGACGCCCTAAAATTTGGGCATTTTATGCAATTTCTGGATGCTCCTGGGGCCCCTGTTGAGTGTGTGTGAGGTTTCCCGTGTTTATTTTAACAGAAAAGTGCATTTTGAGCAAGTTGAAAAAATTGAAAAAAACGACATACTAACCCCTTACGTTTTTTTCAAAAATTGACGCCCTAAAATTTGGGCATTTTATGCCATTTTTGGATGCTCCTGGGGCCCCTGTTGAGTGTGTGTGAGGTTTCCCGTGTTTATTTTAACAGAAAAGTGCATTTTGAGCAAGTTGAAAAAACTGAAAAAAACGACATACTAACCCCTTACGTTTTTTTTCAAAAATTGACGCCCTAAAATTTGGGCATTTTATGCCATTTCTGGATGCTCCTGGGGCCCCTGTTGAGTGTGTGTGAGGTTTCCCGTGTTTATTTTAACAGAAAAGTGCATTTTGAGCAAGTTGAAAAAACTGAAAAAAACGACATACTAACCCCTTACGTTTTTTTTCAAAAAATGACGCCCTAAAATTTGGGCATTTTATGCCATTTCTGGATGCTCCTGGGGCCCCTGTTGAGTGTGTGTGAGGTTTCCCGTGTTTATTTTAACAGAAAAGTTCAATTGAGCAAGTTGAAAAAACTGAAAAAAACGACATACTAACCCCTTACGTTTTTTTTTCAAAAATTGACGCCCTAAAATTTGGGCAATTTATGCCATTTCTGGATGCTCCTGGGGCCCCTGTTGAGTGTGTGTGAGGTTTCCCGTGTTTATTTTAACAGAAAAGTGCATTTTGAGCAAGTTGAAAAAACTGAAAAAAACGACATACTAACCCCTTACGTTTTTTTTTCCAAAAATTGACGCCCTAAAATTTGGGCATTTTATGCCATTTCTGGATGCTCCTGGGGCCCCTGTTGAGTGTGTGTGAGGTTTCTCGTGTTTATTTTAACAGAAAAGTGCATTTTGAGCAAGTTGAAAAAACTGAAAAAACGACATACTAACCCCTTACGTTTTTTTTCAAAAATTGACGCCCTAAAATTTGGGCATTTTATGCCATTTCTGGATGCTCCTGGGGCCCCTGTTGAGTGTGTGTGAGGTTTCCCGTGTTTATTTTAACAGAAATGTGCATTTTGAGCAAGTTGAAAAAACTGAAAAAAACGACATACTAACCCCTTACGTTTTTTTTCAAAAATTGACGCCCTAAAATTTGGGCATTTTATGCCATTTCTGGATGCTCCTGGGGCCCCTGTTGAGTGTGTGTGAGGTTTCCCGTGTTTATTTTAACAGAAAAGCTCATTTGAGCAAGTTGAAAAAACTGAAAAAAACGACATACTAACCCCTTACGTTTTTTTTCAAAAATTGACGCCCTAAAATTTGGGCAATTTATGCCATTTCTGGATGCTCCTGGGGCCCCTGTTGAGTGTGTGTGAGGTTTCCCGTGTTTATTTTAACAGAAAAGTGCATTTTGAGCAAGTTGAAAAAACTGAAAAAAACGACATACTAACCCCTTACGTTTTTTTTTTCAAAAATTGACGCCCTAAAATTTGGGCATTTTATGCCATTTCTGGATGCTCCTGGGGCCCCTGTTGAGTGTGTGTGAGGTTTCCCGTGTTTATTTTAACAGAAAAGTGCATTTTGAGCAAGTTGAAAAAACTGAAAAAAACGACATACTAACCCCTTACCTTTTTTTTCAAAAATTGACGCCCTAAAATTTGGGCATTTTATGCCATTTCTGGATGCTCCTGGGGCCCCTGTTGAGTGTGTGTGAGGTTTCCCGTGTTTATTTTAACAGAAAAGTGCATTTTGAGCAAGTTGAAAAAACTGAAAAAAACGACATACTAACCCCTTACGTTTTTTTCAAAAATTGACGCCCTAAAATTTGGGCATTTTATGCCATTTCTGGATGCTCCTGGGGCCCCTGTTGAGTGTGTGTGAGGTTTCCCGTGTTTATTTTAACAGAAAAGTGCATTTTGAGCAAGTTGAAAAAACTGAAAAAAACGACATACTAACCCCTTACGTTTTTTTTCAAAAATTGACGCCCTAAAATTTGGGCATTTTATGCCATTTCTGGATGCTCCTGGGGCCCCTGTTGAGTGTGTGTGAGGTTTCCCGTGTTTATTTTAACAGAAAAGTGCATTTTGAGCAAGTTGAAAAAACTGAAAAAAACGACATACTAACCCCTTACGTTTTTTTCAAAAATTGACGCCCTAAAATTTGGGCATTTTATGCCATTTCTGGATGCTCCTGGGGCCCCTGTTGAGTGTGTGTGAGGTTTCCCGTGTTTATTTTAACAGAAAAGTGCATTTTGAGCAAGTTGAAAAAACTGAAAAAAACGACATACTAACCCCTTACGTTTTTTTTTTCAAAAATTGACGCCCTAAAATTTGGGCATTTTATGCCATTTCTGGATGCTCCTGGGGCCCCTGTTGAGTGTGTGTGAGGTTTCCCGTGTTTATTTTAACAGAAAAGTGCATTTTGAGCAAGTTGAAAAAACTGAAAAAAACGACATACTAACCCCTTACCTTTTTTTTCAAAAATTGACGCCCTAAAATTTGGGCATTTTATGCCATTTCTGGATGCTCCTGGGGCCCCTGTTGAGTGTGTGTGAGGTTTCCCGTGTTTATTTTAACAGAAAAGTTCATTTGAGCAAGTTGAAAAAACTGAAAAAAACGACATACTAACCCCTTACGTTTTTTTTCAAAAATTGACGCCCTAAAATTTGGGCAATTTATGCCATTTCTGGATGCTCCTGGGGCCCCTGTTGAGTGTGTGTGAGGTTTCCCGTGTTTATTTTAACAGAAAAGTGCATTTTGAGCAAGTTGAAAAAACTGAAAAAAACGACATACTAACCCCTTACGTTTTTTTTTCCAAAAATTGACGCCCTAAATTTTGGGCATTTTATGCCATTTCTGGATGCTCCTGGGGCCCCTGTTGAGTGTGTGTGAGGTTTCTCGTGTTTATTTTAACAGAAAAGTGCATTTTGAGCAAGTTGAAAAAACTGAAAAAAACGACATACTAACCCCTTACGTTTTTTTTCAAAAATTGACGCCCTAAAATTTGGGCATTTTATGCCATTTCTGGATGCTCCTGGGGCCCCTGTTGAGTGTGTGTGAGGTTTCCCGTGTTTATTTTAACAGAAACGTGCATTTTGAGCAAGTTGAAAAAACTGAAAAAAACGACATACTCACCCCTTACGTTTTTTTTTTTTTTCAAAAATTGACGCCCTAAAATTTGGGCATTTTATGCCATTTCTGGATGCTCCTGGGGCCCCTGTTGAGTGTGTGTGAGGTTTCCCGTGTTTATTTTAACAGAAAAGTGCATTTTGAGCAAGTTGAAAAAACTGAAAAAAACGACATACTAACCCCTTACGTTTTTTTTCAAAAATTGACGCCCTAAAATTTGGGCATTTTATGCCATTTCTGGATGCTCCTGGGGCCCCTGTTGAGTGTGTGTGAGGTTTCCCGTGTTTATTTTAACAGAAAAGTGCATTTTGAGCAAGTTGAAAAAACTGAAAAAAACGACATACTAACCCCTTACGTTTTTTTTCAAAAATTGACGCCCTAAAATTTGGGCATTTTATGCCATTTCTGGATGCTCCTGGGGCCCCTGTTGAGTGTGTGTGAGGTTTCCCGTGTTTATTTTAACAGAAAAGTGCATTTTGAGCAAGTTGAAAAAACTGAAAAAAATGACATACTAACCCCTTACGTTTTTTTTCAAAAATTGACGCCCTAAAATTTGGGCATTTTATGCCATTTCTGGATGCTCCTGGGGCCCCTGTTGAGTGTGTGTGAGGTTTCCCGTGTTTATTTTAACAGAAAAGTGCATTTTGAGCAAGTTGAAAAAACTGAAAAAAACGACATACTAACCCCTTACGTTTTTTTTCAAAAATTGACGCCCTAAAATTTGGGCATTTTATGCCATTTCTGGATGCTCCTGGGGCCCCTGTTGAGTGTGTGTGAGGTTTCCCGTGTTTATTTTAACAGAAAAGTGCATTTTGAGCAAGTTGAAAAAACTGAAAAAAACGACATACTAACCTTTTTCAAAAATTGACGCCCTAAAATTTGGGCATTTTATGCCATTTCTGGATGCTCCTGGGGCCCCTGTTGAGTGTGTGTGAGGTTTCCCGTCTTTATTTTAACAGAAAAGTGCATTTTGAGCAAGTTGAAAAAACTGAAAAAAACGACATACTAACCCCTTACGTTTTTTTTTTCAAAAATTGACGCCCTAAAATTTGGGCATTTTATGCCATTTCTGGATGCTCCTGGGGCCCCTGTTGAGTGTGTGTGAGGTTTCCCGTGTTTATTTTAACAGAAAAGTGCATTTTGAGCAAGTTGAAAAAACTGAAAAAACGACATACTAACCCCTTACGTTTTTTTTCAAAAATTGACGCCCTAAAATTTGGGCATTTTATGCCATTTCTGGATGCTCCTGGGGCCCCTGTTGAGTGTGTGTGAGGTTTCCCGTGTTTATTTTAACAGAAAAGTGCATTTTGAGCAAGTTGAAAAAACTGAAAAAAACGACATACTAACCCCTTACGTTTTTTTTCAAAAATTGACGCCCTAAAATTTGGGCATTTTATGCCATTTCTGGATGCTCCTGGGGCCCCTGTTGAGTGTGTGTGAGGTTTCCCGTGTTTATTTTAACAGAAAAGCTCATTTGAGCAAGTTGAAAAAACTGAAAAAAACGACATACTAACCCCTTACGTTTTTTTTCAAAAATTGACGCCCTAAAATTTGGGCAATTTATGCCATTTCTGGATGCTCCTGGGGCCCCTGTTGAGTGTGTGTGAGGTTTCCCGTGTTTATTTTAACAGAAAAGTGCATTTTGAGCAAGTTGAAAAAACTGAAAAAAACGACATACTAACCCCTTACGTTTTTTTTTTTCAAAAATTGACGCCCTAAAATTTGGGCATTTTATGCAATTTCTGGATGCTCCTGGGGCCCCTGTTGAGTGTGTGTGAGGTTTCCCGTGTTTATTTTAACAGAAAAGTGCATTTTGAGCAAGTTGAAAAAATTGAAAAAAACGACATACTAACCCCTTACGTTTTTTTCAAAAATTGACGCCCTAAAATTTGGGCATTTTATGCCATTTTTGGATGCTCCTGGGGCCCCTGTTGAGTGTGTGTGAGGTTTCCCGTGTTTATTTTAACAGAAAAGTGCATTTTGAGCAAGTTGAAAAAACTGAAAAAAACGACATACTAACCCCTTACGTTTTTTTTCAAAAATTGACGCCCTAAAATTTGGGCATTTTATGCCATTTCTGGATGCTCCTGGGGCCCCTGTTGAGTGTGTGTGAGGTTTCCCGTGTTTATTTTAACAGAAAAGTGCATTTTGAGCAAGTTGAAAAAACTGAAAAAAACGACATACTAACCCCTTACGTTTTTTTTCAAAAAATGACGCCCTAAAATTTGGGCATTTTATGCCATTTCTGGATGCTCCTGGGCCCCTGTTGAGTGTGTGTGAGGTTTCCCGTGTTTATTTTAACAGAAAAGTTCATTTTCAGCAAGTTGAAAAAACTGAAAAAAACGACATACTAACCCCTTACGTTTTTTTTTCCAAAAATTGACGCCCTAAAATTTGGGCATTTTATGCCATTTCTGGATGCTCCTGGGGCCCCTGTTGAGTGTGTGTGAGGTTTCCCGTGTTTATTTTAACAGAAAAGTTCATTTGAGCAAGTTGAAAAAACTGAAAAAAACGACATACTAACCCCTTACGTTTTTTTTCAAAAATTGACGCCCTAAAATTTGGGCAATTTATGCCATTTCTGGATGCTCCTGGGGCCCCTGTTGAGTGTGTGTGAGGTTTCCCGTGTTTATTTTAACAGAAAAGTGCATTTTGAGCAAGTTGAAAAAACTGAAAAAAACGACATACTAACCCCTTACGTTTTTTTTTCCAAAAATTGACGCCCTAAAATTTGGGCATTTTATGCCATTTCTGGATGCTCCTGGGGCCCCTGTTGAGTGTGTGTGAGGTTTCTCGTGTTTATTTTAACAGAAAAGTGCATTTTGAGCAAGTTGAAAAAACTGAAAAAACGACATACTAACCCCTTACGTTTTTTTTCAAAAATTGACGCCCTAAAATTTGGGCATTTTATGCCATTTCTGGATGCTCCTGGGGCCCCTGTTGAGTGTGTGTGAGGTTTCCCGTGTTTATTTTAACAGAAATGTGCATTTTGAGCAAGTTGAAAAAACTGAAAAAAACGACATACTAACCCCTTACGTTTTTTTTCAAAAATTGACGCCCTAAAATTTGGGCATTTTATGCCATTTCTGGATGCTCCTGGGGCCCCTGTTGAGTGTGTGTGAGGTTTCCCGTGTTTATTTTAACAGAAAAGCTCATTTGAGCAAGTTGAAAAAACTGAAAAAAACGACATACTAACCCCTTACGTTTTTTTTCAAAAATTGACGCCCTAAAATTTGGGCAATTTATGCCATTTCTGGATGCTCCTGGGGCCCCTGTTGAGTGTGTGTGAGGTTTCCCGTGTTTATTTTAACAGAAAAGTGCATTTTGAGCAAGTTGAAAAAACTGAAAAAAACGACATACTAACCCCTTACGTTTTTTTTTTCAAAAATTGACGCCCTAAAATTTGGGCATTTTATGCCATTTCTGGATGCTCCTGGGGCCCCTGTTGAGTGTGTGTGAGGTTTCCCGTGTTTATTTTAACAGAAAAGTGCATTTTGAGCAAGTTGAAAAAACTGAAAAAAACGACATACTAACCCCTTACCTTTTTTTTCAAAAATTGACGCCCTAAAATTTGGGCATTTTATGCCATTTCTGGATGCTCCTGGGGCCCCTGTTGAGTGTGTGTGAGGTTTCCCGTGTTTATTTTAACAGAAAAGTGCATTTTGAGCAAGTTGAAAAAACTGAAAAAAACGACATACTAACCCCTTACGTTTTTTTCAAAAATTGACGCCCTAAAATTTGGGCATTTTATGCCATTTCTGGATGCTCCTGGGGCCCCTGTTGAGTGTGTGTGAGGTTTCCCGTGTTTATTTTAACAGAAAAGTGCATTTTGAGCAAGTTGAAAAAACTGAAAAAAACGACATACTAACCCCTTACGTTTTTTTTCAAAAATTGACGCCCTAAAATTTGGGCATTTTATGCCATTTCTGGATGCTCCTGGGGCCCCTGTTGAGTGTGTGTGAGGTTTCCCGTGTTTATTTTAACAGAAAAGTGCATTTTGAGCAAGTTGAAAAAACTGAAAAAAACGACATACGTTTTTTTCAAAAATTGACGCCCTAAAATTTTGGCATTTCATGCCATTTTTGGATGCTCCTGGGGCCCCTGTTGAGTGTGTGTGAGGTTTCCCGTGTTTATTTTAACAGAAAAGTGCATTTTGAGCAAGTTGAAAAAACTGAAAAAAACGACATACTAACCCCTTACGTTTTTTTCAAAAATTGACGCCCTAAAATTTGGGCATTTTATGCCATTTTTGGATGCTCCTGGGGCCCCTGTTGAGTGTGTGTGAGGTTTCCCATGTTTATTTTAACAGAAAAGTTCATTTTCAGCAAGTTGAAAAAACTGAAAAAAACGACATACTAACCCCTTACGTTTTTTTTTCCAAAAATTGACGCCCTAAAATTTGGGCATTTTATGCCATTTCTGGATGCTCCTGGGGCCCCTGTTGAGTGTGTGTGAGGTTTCCCGTGTTTATTTTAACAGAAAAGTGCATTTTGAGCAAGTTGAAAAAACTGAAAAAAACGACATACTAACCCCTTACGTTTTTTTCAAAAATTGACGCCCTAAAATTTGGGCATTTTATGCCATTTTTGGATGCTCCTGGGGCCCCTGTTGAGTGTGTGTGAGGTTTCCCATGTTTATTTTAACAGAAAAGTTCATTTTCAGCAAGTTGAAAAAACTGAAAAAAACGACATACTAACCCCTTACGTTTTTTTTTCCAAAAATTGACGCCCTAAAATTTGGGCATTTTATGCCATTTCTGGATGCTCCTGGGGCCCCTGTTGAGTGTGTGTGAGGTTTCCCGTGTTTATTTTAACAGAAAAGTTCATTTGAGCAAGTTGAAAAAACTGAAAAAAACGACATACTAACCCCTTACGTTTTTTTTCAAAAATTGACGCCCTAAAATTTGGGCAATTTATGCCATTTCTGGATGCTCCTGGGGCCCCTGTTGAGTGTGTGTGAGGTTTCCCGTGTTTATTTTAACAGAAAAGTGCATTTTGAGCAAGTTGAAAAAACTGAAAAAAACGACATACTAACCCCTTACGTTTTTTTTTCCAAAAATTGACGCCCTAAATTTTGGGCATTTTATGCCATTTCTGGATGCTCCTGGGGCCCCTGTTGAGTGTGTGTGAGGTTTCTCGTGTTTATTTTAACAGAAAAGTGCATTTTGAGCAAGTTGAAAAAACTGAAAAAACGACATACTAACCCCTTACGTTTTTTTTCAAAAATTGACGCCCTAAAATTTGGGCATTTTATGCCATTTCTGGATGCTCCTGGGGCCCCTGTTGAGTGTGTGTGAGGTTTCCCGTGTTTATTTTAACAGAAAAGTGCATTTTGAGCAAGTTGAAAAAACTGAAAAAAACGACATACTAACCCCTTACGTTTTTTTTCAAAAATTGACGCCCTAAAATTTGGGTATTTTATGCCATTTCTGGATGCTCCTGGGGCCCCTGTTGAGTGTGTGTGAGGTTTCCCGTGTTTATTTTAACAGAAAAGTGCATTTTGAGCAAGTTGAAAAAACTGAAAAAAACGACATACTAACCCCTTACGTTTTTTTTCAAAAATTGACGCCCTAAAATTTGGGCATTTTATGCCATTTCTGGATGCTCCTGGTGCCCCTGTTGAGTGTGTGTGAGGTTTCCCGTGTTTATTTTAACAGAAAAGTGCATTTGAGCAAGTTGAAAACACTGAAAAAAACGACATACTAACCCCTTACGTTTTTTTTCAAAAATTGACGCCCTAAAATTTGGGCATTTTATGCCATTTCTGGATGCTCCTGGGGCCCCTGTTGAGTGTGTGTGAGGTTTCCCGTGTTTATTTTAACAGAAAAGTGCATTTTGAGCAAGTTGAAAAAACTGAAAAAAACGACATACTAACCCCTTACGTTTTTTTCAAAAATTGACGCCCTAAAATTTGGGCATTTTATGCCATTTCTGGATGCTCCTGGGGCCCCTGTTGAGTGTGTGTGAGGTTTCCCGTGTTTATTTTAACAGAAAAGTGCATTTTGAGCAAGTTGAAAAAACTGAAAAAAACGACATACTAACCCCTTACGTTTTTTTTCAAAAATTGACGCCCTAAAATTTGGGCATTTTATGCCATTTCTGGATGCTCCTGGGGCCCCTGTTGAGTGTGTGTGAGGTTTCCCGTGTTTATTTTAACAGAAAAGTGCATTTTGAGCAAGTTGAAAAAACTGAAAAAAACGACATATTAACCCCTTACGTTTTTTTTCAAAAATTGACGCCCTAAAATTTGGGCATTTTATGCCATTTCTGGATGCTCCTGGGGCCCCTGTTGAGTGTGTGTGAGGTTTCCCGTGTTTATTTTAACAGAAAAGTGCATTTTGAGCAAGTTGAAAAAACTGAAAAAAAACGACATACTAACCCCTTACGTTTTTTTTCAAAAATTGACGCCCTAAAATTTGGGCATTTTATGCCATTTCTGGATGCTCCTGGGGCCCCTGTTGAGTGTGTGTGAGGTTTCCCGTGTTTATTTTAACAGAAAAGTGCATTTTGAGCAAGTTGAAAAAACTGAAAAAAGCGACATACTAAACCCTTACGTTTTTTTTCAAAAATTGACGCCCTAAAATTTGGGCATTTTATGCCATTTTTGGATGCTCCTGGGGCCCCTGTTGAGTGCGTGTGAGGTTTCCCGTGTTTATTTTAACAGAAAAGTGCATTTTGAGCAAGTTGAAAAAACTGAAAAAAACGACATACTAACCCCTTACGTTTTTTTTCAAAAATTGACGCCCTAAAATTTGGGCATTTTATGCCATTTTTGGATGCTCCTGGGGCCCCTGTTGAATGCGTGTGAGGTTTCCCGTGTTTATTTTAACAGAAAAGTCTATTTTGAGCAAGTTGAAAAAACTGAAAAAAACGACATACTAACCCCTTACGTTTTTTTTCAAAAATTGACGCCCTAAAATTTGGGCATTTTATGCCATTTTTGGATGCTCCTGGGGCCCCTGTTGAATGCGTGTGAGGTTTCCCGTGTTTATTTTAACAGAAAAGTCTATTTTGAGCAAGTTGAAAAAACTGAAAAAAACGACATACTAACCCCTTACGTTTTTTTTCAAAAATTGACGCCCTAAAATTTGGGCATTTTATGCCATTTCTGGATGCTCCTGGGGCCCCTGTTGAGTGTGTGTGAGGTTTCCCGTGTTTATTTGAACAGAAAAGTGCATTTTGAGCAAGTTGAAAAAACTGAAAAAAACGACATACTAACCCCTTAGGTTTTTTTTCAAAAATTGACACCCTAAAATTTGGGCATTTTATGCCATTTCTGGATGCTCCTGGGGCCCCTGTTGAGTGTGTGTGAGGTTTCCCGTGTTTATTTTAACAGAAAAGTGCATTTTGAGCAAGTTGAAAAAACTGAAAAAAACGACATACTAACCCCTTACGTTTTTTTTCAAAAATTGACGCCCTAAAATTTGGGCATTTTATGCCATTTCTGGATGCTCCTGGGGCCCCTGTTGAGTGTGTGTGAGGTTTCCCGTGTTTATTTTAACAGAAAAGTGCATTTTGAGCAAGTTGAAAAAACTGAAAAAAACGACATACTAACCCCTTACGTTTTTTTCAAAAATTGACGCCCTAAAATTTGGGCATTTTATGCCATTTCTGGATGCTCCTGGGGCCCCTGTTGAGTGTGTGTGAGGTTTCCCGTGTTTATTTTAACAGAAAAGTGCATTTTGAGCAAGTTGAAAAAACTGAAAAAAACGACATACTAACCCCTTACGTTTTTTTTCAAAAATTGACGCCCTAAAATTTGGGCATTTTATGCCATTTCTGGATGCTCCTGGGGCCCCTGTTGAGTGTGTGTGAGGTTTCCCGTGTTTATTTTAACAGAAAAGTGCATTTTGAGCAAGTTGAAAAAACTGAAAAAAAACGACATATTAACCCCTTACGTTTTTTTTCAAAAATTGACGCCCTAAAATTTGGGCATTTTATGCCATTTCTGGATGCTCCTGGGGCCCCTGTTGAGTGTGTGTGAGGTTTCCCGTGTTTATTTTAACAGAAAAGTGCATTTTGAGCAAGTTGAAAAAACTGAAAAAAGCGACATACTAACCCCTTACGTTTTTTTTCAAAAATTGACGCCCTAAAATTTGGGCATTTTATGCCATTTTTGGATGCTCCTGGGGCCCCTGTTGAGTGCGTGTGAGGTTTCCCGTGTTTATTTTAACAGAAAAGTGCATTTTGAGCAAGTTGAAAAAACTGAAAAAAACGACATACTAACCCCTTACGTTTTTTTTCAAAAATTGACGCCCTAAAATTTGGGCATTTTATGCCATTTCTGGATGCTCCTGGGGCCCCTGTTGAGTGTGTGTGAGGTTTCCCGTGTTTATTTTAACAGAAAAGTGCATTTTGAGCAAGTTGAAAAAACTGAAAAAACGACATACTAACCCCTTACGTTTTTTTTCAAAAATTGACGCCCTAAAATTTGGGCATTTTATGCCATTTCTGGATGCTCCTGGGGCCCCTGTTGAGTGTGTGTGAGGTTTCCCGTGTTTACTTGAACAGAAAAGTGCATTTTGAGCAAGTTGAAAAAACTGAAAAAAACGACATACTAACCCCTTACGTTTTTTTTCAAAAATTGACGCCCTAAAATTTGGGCATTTTATGCCATTTCTGGATGCTCCTGGGGCCCCTGTTGAGTGTGTGTGAGGTTTCCCGTGTTTATTTTAACAGAAAAGTGCATTTTGAGCAAGTTGAAAAAACTGAAAAAAAACGACATATTAACCCCTTACGTTTTTTTTCAAAAATTGACGCCCTAAAATTTGGGCATTTTATGCCATTTCTGGATGCTCCTGGGGCCCCTGTTGAGTGTGTGTGAGGTTTCCCGTGTTTATTTTAACAGAAAAGTGCATTTTGAGCAAGTTGAAAAAACTGAAAAAAGCGACATACTAAACCCTTACGTTTTTTTTCAAAAATTGACGCCCTAAAATTTGGGCATTTTATGCCATTTTTGGATGCTCCTGGGGCCCCTGTTGAGTGCGTGTAAGGTTTCCCGTGTTTATTTTAACAGAAAAGTGCATTTTGAGCAAGTTGAAAAAACTGAAAAAAATGACATACTAACCCCTTACGTTTTTTTTCAAAAATTGACGCCCTAAAATTTGGGCATTTTATGCCATTTCTGGATGCTCCTGGGGCCCCTGTTGAGTGTGTGTGAGGTTTCCCGTGTTTATTTTAACAGAAAAGTGCATTTTGAGCAAGTTGAAAAAACTGAAAAAAAACGACATACTAACCCCTTACGTTTTTTTTCAAAAATTGACGCCCTAAAATTTGGGCATTTTATGCCATTTCTGGATGCTCCTGGGGCCCCTGTTGAGTGTGTGTGAGGTTTCCCGTGTTTATTTTAACAGAAAAGTGCATTTTGAGCAAGTTGAAAAAATTGAAAAAAACGACATACTAACCCCTTACGTTTTTTTTTTCAAAAATTGACGCCCTAAAATTTGGGCATTTTATGCCATTTCTGGATGCTCCTGGGGCCCCTGTTGAGTGTGTGTGAGGTTTCCCGTGTTTATTTTAACAGAAAAGTGCATTTTGAGCAAGTTGAAAAAACTGAAAAAAACGACATACTAACCCCTTACGTTTTTTTTCAAAAATTGACGCCCTAAAATTTGGGCATTTTATGCCATTTTTGGATGCTCCTGGGGCCCCTGTTGAGTGTGTGTGAGGTTTCCCGTCTTTATTTTAACAGAAAAGTGCATTTTGAGCAAGTTGAAAAAACTGAAAAAAAACGACATACTAACCCCTTACGTTTTTTTTCAAAAATTGACGCCCTAAAATTTGGGCATTTTATGCCATTTCTGGATGCTCCTGGGGCCCCTGTTGAGTGTGTGTGAGGTTTCCCGTCTTTATTTTAACAGAAAAGTGCATTTTGAGCAAGTTGAAAAAACTGAAAAAAACGACATACTAACCCCTTACGTTTTTTTTCAAAAATTGACGCCCTAAAATTTGGGCATTTCATGCCATTTTTGGATGCTCCTGGGGCCCCTGTTGAGTGTGTGTGAGGTTTCCCGTGTTTATTTTAACAGAAAAGTGCATTTTGAGGAAGTTGAAAAAACTGAAAAAAAACGACATATTAACCCCTTACGTTTTTTTTCAAAAATTGACGCCCTAAAATTTGGGCATTTTATGCCATTTTTGGATGCTCCTGGGGCCCCTGTTGAGTGTGTGTGAGGTTTCCCGTGTTTATTTTAACAGAAAAGTGCATTTTGAGCAAGTTGAAAAAACTGAAAAAAGCGACATACTAAACCCTTACGTTTTTTTTCAAAAATTGACGCCCTAAAATTTGGGCATTTTATGCCATTTCTGGATGCTCCTGGGGCCCCTGTTGAGTGTGTGTGAGGTTTCCCGTCTTTATTTTAACAGAAAAGTGCATTTTGAGCAAGTTGAAAAAACTGAAAAAAACGACATACTAACCCCTTACGTTTTTTTTCAAAAATTGACGCCCTAAAATTTGGGCATTTCATGCCATTTTTGGATGCTCCTGGGGCCCCTGTTGAGTGTGTGTGAGGTTTCCCGTGCTTATTTTAACAGAAAAGTGCATTTTGAGCAAGTTGAAAAAACTGAAAAAAACGACATACTAACCCCTTACGTTTTTTTTCAAAAATTGACGCCCTAAAATTTGGGCATTTTATGCCATTTCTGGATGCTCCTGGGGCCCCTGTTGAGTGTGTGTGAGGTTTCCCGTCTTTATTTTAACAGAAAAGTGCATTTTGAGCAAGTTGAAAAAACTGAAAAAAACGACATACTAACCCCTTACGTTTTTTTTCAAAAATTGACGCCCTAAAATTTTGGCATTTCATGCCATTTTTGGATGCTCCTGGGGCCCCTGTTGAGTGTGTGTGAGGTTTCCCGTGTTTATTTTAACAGAAAAGTGCATTTTGAGCAAGTTGAAAAAACTGAAAAAAAACGACATACTAACCCCTTACGTTTTTTTTCAAAAATTGACGCCCTAAAATTTGGGCATTTTATGCCATTTCTGGATGCTCCTGGGGCCCCTGTTGAGTGTGTGTGAGGTTTCCCGTCTTTATTTTAACAGAAAAGTGCATTTTGAGCAAGTTGAAAAAACTGAAAAAAACGACATACTAACCCCTTACGTTTTTTTTCAAAAATTGACGCCCTAAAATTTGGGCATTTCATGCCATTTTTGGATGCTCCTGGGGCCCCTGTTGAGTGTGTGTGAGGTTTCCCGTGTTTATTTTAACAGAAAAGTGCATTTTGAGGAAGTTGAAAAAACTGAAAAAAAACGACATATTAACCCCTTACGTTTTTTTTCAAAAATTGACGCCCTAAAATTTGGGCATTTTATGCCATTTTTGGATGCTCCTGGGGCCCCTGTTGAGTGTGTGTGAGGTTTCCCGTGTTTATTTTAACAGAAAAGTGCATTTTGAGCAAGTTGAAAAAACTGAAAAAAGCGACATAATAACCCTTACGTTTTTTTTCAAAAATTGACGCCCTAAAATTTGGGCATTTTATGCCATTTCTGGATGCTCCTGGGGCCCCTGTTGAGTGTGTGTGAGGTTTCCCGTCTTTATTTTAACAGAAAAGTGCATTTTGAGCAAGTTGAAAAAACTGAAAAAAACGACATACTAACCCCTTACGTTTTTTTTCAAAAATTGACGCCCTAAAATTTGGGCATTTCATGCCATTTTTGGATGCTCCTGGGGCCCCTGTTGAGTGTGTGTGAGGTTTCCCGTGCTTATTTTAACAGAAAAGTGCATTTTGAGCAAGTTGAAAAAACTGAAAAAAACGACATACTAACCCCTTACGTTTTTTTTCAAAAATTGACGCCCTAAAATTTGGGCATTTTATGCCATTTCTGGATGCTCCTGGGGCCCCTGTTGAGTGTGTGTGAGGTTTCCCGTCTTTATTTTAACAGAAAATTGCATTTTGAGCAAGTTGAAAAAACTGAAAAAAACGACATACTAACCCCTTACGTTTTTTTTCAAAAATTGACGCCCTAAAATTTGGGCATTTTATGCCATTTTTGGATGCTCCTGGGGCCCCTGTTGAGTGTGTGTGAGGTTTCCCGTGTTTATTTTAACAGAAAAGTGCATTTTGAGCAAGTTGAAAAAACTGAAAAAAACGACATACTAACCCCTTACGTTTTTTTTCAAAAATTGACGCCCTAAAATTTTGGCATTTCATGCCATTTTTGGATGCTCCTGGGGCCCCTGTTGAGTGTGTGTGAGGTTTCCCGTGTTTATTTTAACAGAAAAGTGCATTTTGAGCAAGTTGAAAAAACTGAAAAAAACGACATACTAACCCCTTACGTTTTTTTTCAAAAATTGACGCCCTAAAATTTGGGCATTTTATGCCATTTCTGGATGGTCCTGGGGCCCCTGTTGAGTGTGTGTGAGGTTTCCCGTCTTTATTTTAACAGAATAGTGCATTTTGAGCAAGTTGAAAAAACTGAAAAAAACGACATACTAACCCCTTACGTTTTTTTTCAAAAATTGACGCCCTAAAATTTGGGCATTTCATGCCATTTTTGGATGCTCCTGGGGCCCCTGTTGAGTGTGTGTGAGGTTTCCCGTGTTTATTTTAACAGAAAAGTGCATTTTGAGCAAGTTGAAAAAACTGAAAAAAACGACATACTAACCCCTTACGTTTTTTTTCAAAAATTGACGCCCTAAAATTTGGGCATTTTATGCCATTTCTGGATGCTCCTGGGGCCTCTGTTGAGTGTGTGTGAGGTTTCCCGTGTTTATTTTAACAGAAAAGTGCATTTTGAGCAAGTTGAAAAAACTGAAAAAAAACGACATACTAACCCCTTACGTTTTTTTTCAAAAATTGACGCCCTAAAATTTGGGCATTTTATGCCATTTCTGGATGCTCCTGGGGCCCCTGTTGAGTGTGTGTGAGGTTTCCCGTCTTTATTTTAACAGAAAAGTGCATTTTGAGCAAGTTGAAAAAACTGAAAAAAACGACATACGTTTTTTTTCAAAAATTGACGCCCTAAAATTTGGGCATTTTATGCCATTTCTGGATGCTCCTGGGGCCCCTGTTGAGTGTGTGTGAGGTTTCCCGTGTTTATTTTAACAGAAAAGTGCATTTTGAGCAAGTTGAAAAAACTGAAAAAAACGACATACTAACCCCTTACGTTTTTTTTTTTCAAAAATTGACGCCCTAAAATTTGGGCATTTTATGCCATTTTTGGATGCTCCTGGGGCCCCTGTTGAGTGTGTGTGAGGTTTCCCGTGTTTATTTTAACAGAAAAGTGCATTTTGAGCAAGTTGAAAAAACTGAAAAAAACGACATACTAACCCCTTACGTTTTTTTTTTTCAAAAATTGACGCCCTAAAATCTGGGCATTTTATGCCATTTCTGGATGCTCCTGGGGCCCCTGTTGAGTGTGTGTGAGGTTTCCCGTCTTTATTTTAACAGAAAAGTGCATTTTGAGCAAGTTGAAAAAACTGAAAAAAACGACATACTAACCCCTTACGTTTTTTTTCAAAAATTGACGCCCTAAAATTTGGGCATTTTATGCCATTTCTGGATGCTCCTGGGGCCCCTGTTGAGTGTGTGTGAGGTTTCCCGTGTTTATTTTAACAGAAAAGTGCATTTTGAGCAAGTTGAAAAAACTGAAAAAAACGACATACTAACCCCTTACGTTTTTTTTTCAAAAATTGACGCCCTAAAATTTGGGCATTTTATGCCATTTTTGGATGCTCCTGGGGCCCCCGTTGAGTGTGTGTGAGGTTTCCCGTGTTTATTTTAACAGAAAAGTGCATTTTGAGCAAGTTGAAAAAACTGAAAAAAACGACATACTAACCCCTTACGTTTTTTTTCAAAAATTGACGCCCTAAAATTTGGGCATTTTATGCCATTTTTGGATGCTCCTGGGGCCCCTGTTGAGTGTGTATGAGGTTTCCCGTGTTTATTTTAACAGAAAAGTGCATTTTGAGCAAGTTGAAAAAACTGAAAAAAACGACATACTAACCCCTTACGTTTTTTTTCAAAAATTGACGCCCTAAAATTTGGGCATTTCATGCCATTTTTGGATGCTCCTGGGGCCCCTGTTGAGTGTGTGTGAGGTTTCCCGTGTTTATTTTAACAGAAAAGTGCATTTTGAGCAAGTTGAAAAAACTGAAAAAAACGACATACTAACCCCTTCAGTTTTTTTTTCAAAAATTGACGCCCTAAATTTGGGCATTTTATGCCATTTTTGGATGCTCCTGGGGCCCCTGTTGAGTGTGTGTGAGGTTTCCCGTGTTTATTTTAACAGAAAAGTGCATTTTGAGCAAGTTGAAAAAACTGAAAAAAACGACATACTAACCCTTTACGTTTTTTTTCAAAAATTGACGCCCTAAAATTTGGGCATTTCATGCCATTTTTGGATGCTCCTGGGGCCCCTGTTGAGTGTGTGTGAGGTTTCCCGTGTTTATTTTAACAGAAAAGTGCATTTTGAGCAAGTTGAAAAAACTGAAAAAACGACATACTAACCCTTTACGTTTTCTTTCAAAAATTGACGCCCTAAAATTTGGGCATTTCATGCCATTTTTGGATGCTCCTGGGGCCCCTGTTGAGTGTGTGTGAGGTTTCCCGTGTTTATTTTAACAGAAAAGTGCATTTTGAGCAAGTTGAAAAAACTGAAAAAAACGACATACTAACCCCTTACGTTTTTTTTCAAAAATTGACGCCCTAAAATTTGGGCATTTTATGCCATTTTTGGATGCTCCTGGGGCCCCTGTTGAGTGTGTATGAGGTTTCCCGTGTTTATTTTAACAGAAAAGTGCATTTTGAGCAAGTTGAAAAAACTGAAAAAAACGACATACGTTTTTTTTCAAAAATTGACGCCCTAAAAGTTGGGCATTTCATGCCATTTTTGGATGCTCCTGGGGCCCCTGTTGAGTGTGTGTGAGGTTTCCCGTGTTTATTTTAACAGAAAAGTGCATTTTGAGCAAGTTGAAAAAACTGAAAAAAACGACATACTAACCCCTTACGTTTTTTTTCAAAAATTGACGCCCTAAAATTTGGGCATTTTATGCCATTTTTGGATGCTCCTGGGGCCCCTGTTGAGTGTGTATGAGGTTTCCCGTGTTTATTTTAACAGAAAAGTGCATTTTGAGCAAGTTGAAAAAACTGAAAAAAACGACATACTAACCCCTTACGTTTTTTTTCAAAAATTGACGCCCTAAAATTTGGGCATTTTATGCCATTTCTGGATGCTCCTGGGGCCTCTGTTGAGTGTGTGTGAGGTTTCCCGTGTTTATTTTAACAGAAAAGTGCATTTTGAGCAAGTTGAAAAAACTGAAAAAAAACGACATACTAACCCCTTACGTTTTTTTTCAAAAATTGACGCCCTAAAATTTGGGCATTTTATGCCATTTCTGGATGCTCCTGGGGCCCCTGTTGAGTGTGTGTGAGGTTTCCCGTCTTTATTTTAACAGAAAAGTGCATTTTGAGCAAGTTGAAAAAACTGAAAAAAACGACATACTAACCCCTTACGTTTTTTTTTCAAAAATTGACGCCCTAAAATTTGGGCATTTTATGCCATTTTTGGATGCTCCTGGGGCCCCCGTTGAGTGTGTGTGAGGTTTCCCGTGTTTATTTTAACAGAAAAGTGCATTTTGAGCAAGTTGAAAAAACTGAAAAAAACGACATACTAACCCCTTACGTTTTTTTTCAAAAATTGACGCCCTAAAATTTGGGCATTTTATGCCATTTCTGGATGCTCCTGGGGCCCCTGTTGAGTGCGTGTGAGGTTTCCCGTGTTTATTTTAACAGAAAAGTGCATTTTGAGCAAGTTGAAAAAACTGAAAAAGCGACATACTAACCCCTTACGTTTTTTTTCAAAAATTGACGCCCTAAAATTTGGGCATTTCATGCCATTTTTGGATGCTCCTGGGGCCCCTGTTGAGTGTGTGTGAGGTTTCCCGTGTTTATTTTAACAGAAAAGTGCATTTTGAGCAAGTTGAAAAAACTGAAAAAAACGACATACTAACCCCTTACGTTTTTTTTCAAAAATTGACGCCCTAAAATTTGGGCATTTTATGCCATTTCTGGATGCTCCTGGGGCCCCTGTTGAGTGTGTGTGAGGTTTCCCGTGTTTATTTTAACAGAAAAGTGCATTTTGAGCAAGTTGAAAAAACTGAAAAAAACGACATACGTTTTTTTTCAAAAATTGACGCCCTAAAATTTGGGCATTTTATGCCATTTCTGGATGCTCCTGGGGCCTCTGTTGAGTGTGTGTGAGGTTTCCCGTGTTTATTTTAACAGAAAAGTGCATTTTGAGCAAGTTGAAAAAACTGAAAAAAAACGACATACTAACCCCTTACGTTTTTTTTCAAAAATTGACGCCCTAAAATTTGGGCATTTTATGCCATTTCTGGATGCTCCTGGGGCCCCTGTTGAGTGTGTGTGAGGTTTCCCGTCTTTATTTTAACAGAAAAGTGCATTTTGAGCAAGTTGAAAAAACTGAAAAAAACGACATACGTTTTTTTTCAAAAATTGACGCCCTAAAATTTGGGCATTTTATGCCATTTCTGGATGCTCCTGGGGCCCCTGTTGAGTGTGTGTGAGGTTTCCCGTGTTTATTTTAACAGAAAAGTGCATTTTGAGCAAGTTGAAAAAACTGAAAAAAACGACATACTAACCCCTTACGTTTTTTTTCAAAAATTGACGCCCTAAAATTTGGGCATTTTATGCCATTTCTGGATGCTCCTGGGGCCCCTGTTGAGTGTGTGTGAGGTTTCCCGTCTTTATTTTAACAGAAAAGTGCATTTTGAGCAAGTTGAAAAAACTGAAAAAAACGACATACTAACCCCTTACGTTTTTTTTCAAAAATTGACGCCCTAAAATTTGGGCATTTTATGCCATTTCTGGATGCTCCTGGGGCCCCTGTTGAGTGTGTGTGAGGTTTCCCGTGTTTATTTTAACAGAAAAGTGCATTTTGAGCAAGTTGAAAAAACTGAAAAAAACGACATACGTTTTTTTTCAAAAATTGACGCCCTAAAATTTGGGCATTTTATGCCATTTTTGGATGCTCCTGGGGCCCCTGTTGAGTGTGTGTGAGGTTTCCCGTGTTTATTTTAACAGAAAAGTGCATTTTGAGCAAGTTGAAAAAACTGAAAAAAACGACATACTAACCCCTTACGTTTTTTTTCAAAAATTGACGCCCTAAAATTTGGGCATTTCATGCCATTTTTGGATGCTCCTGGGGCCCCTGTTGAGTGTGTGTGAGGTTTCCCGTGTTTATTTTAACAGAAAAGTGCATTTTGAGCAAGTTGAAAAAACTGAAAAAAACGACATACTAACCCTTACGTTTTTTTTCAAAAATTGACGCCCTAAAATTTGGGCATTTTATGCCATTTCTGGATGCTCCTGGGGCCCCTGTTGAGTGTGTGTGAGGTTTCCTGTGTTTATTTTAACAGAAAAGTGCATTTTGAGCAAGTTGAAAAAACTGAAAAAAACGACATACGTTTTTTTTCAAAAATTGACGCCCTAAAATTTGGGCATTTTATGCCATTTCTGGATGCTCCTGGGGCCTCTGTTGAGTGTGTGTGAGGTTTCCCGTGTTTATTTTAACAGAAAAGTGCATTTTGAGCAAGTTGAAAAAACTGAAAAAAAACGACATACTAACCCCTTACGTTTTTTTTCAAAAATTGACGCCCTAAAATTTGGGCATTTTATGCCATTTCTGGATGCTCCTGGGGCCCCTGTTGAGTGTGTGTGAGGTTTCCCGTCTTTATTTTAACAGAAAAGTGCATTTTGAGCAAGTTGAAAAAACTGAAAAAAACGACATACGTTTTTTTTCAAAAATTGACGCCCTAAAATTTGGGCATTTTATGCCATTTCTGGATGCTCCTGGGGCCCCTGTTGAGTGTGTGTGAGGTTTCCCGTGTTTATTTTAACAGAAAAGTGCATTTTGAGCAAGTTGAAAAAACTGAAAAAAACGACATACTAACCCCTTACGTTTTTTTTCAAAAATTGACGCCCTAAAATTTGGGCATTTTATGCCATTTCTGGATGCTCCTGGGGCCCCTGTTGAGTGTGTGTGAGGTTTCCCGTCTTTATTTTAACAGAAAAGTGCATTTTGAGCAAGTTGAAAAAACTGAAAAAAACGACATACTAACCCCTTACGTTTTTTTTCAAAAATTGACGCCCTAAAATTTGGGCATTTTATGCCATTTCTGGATGCTCCTGGGGCCCCTGTTGAGTGTGTGTGAGGTTTCCCGTGTTTATTTTAACAGAAAAGTGCATTTTGAGCAAGTTGAAAAAACTGAAAAAAACGACATACTTAACCCCTTACGTTTTTTTTCAGAAATTGACGCCCTAAAATTTGGGCATTTTATGCCATTTTTGGATGCTCCTGGGGCCCCTGTTGAGTGTGTATGAGGTTTCCCGTGTTTATTTTAACAGAAAAGTGCATTTTGAGCAAGTTGAAAAAACTGAAAAAAACGACATACGTTTTTTTTCAAAAATTGACGCCCTAAAATTTGGGCATTTTATGCCATTTTTGGATGCTCCTGGGGCCCCTGTTGAGTGTGTGTGAGGTTTCCCGTGTTTATTTTAACAGAAAAGTGCATTTTGAGCAAGTTGAAAAAACAGAAAAAAACGACATACTAACCCCTTACGTTTTTTTTTTCAAAAATTGACGCCCTAAAATTTGGGCATTTTATGCCATTTCTGGATGCTCCTGGGGCCCCTGTTGAGTGCGTGTGAGGTTTCCCGTGTTTATTTTAACAGAAAAGTGCATTTTGAGCAAGTTGAAAAAACTGAAAAAAACGACATACTAACCCCTTACGTTTTTTTTCAAAAATTGACGCCCTAAAATTTGGGCATTTCATGCCATTTTTGGATGCTCCTGGGGCCCCTGTTGAGTGTGTGTGAGGTTTCCCGTGTTTATTTTAACAGAAAAGTGCATTTTGAGCAAGTTGAAAAAACTGAAAAAAACGACATACTAACCCCTTACGTTTTTTTTCAAAAATTGACGCCCTAAAATTTGGGCATTTTATGCCATTTCTGGATGCTCCTGGGGCCCCTGTTGAGTGTGTGTGAGGTTTCCCGTGTTTATTTTAACAGAAAAGTGCATTTTGAGCAAGTTGAAAAAACTGAAAAAAACGACATACGTTTTTTTTCAAAAATTGACGCCCTAAAATTTGGGCATTTTATGCCATTTCTGGATGCTCCTGGGGCCTCTGTTGAGTGTGTGTGAGGTTTCCCGTGTTTATTTTAACAGAAAAGTGCATTTTGAGCAAGTTGAAAAAACTGAAAAAAAACGACATACTAACCCCTTACGTTTTTTTTCAAAAATTGACGCCCTAAAATTTGGGCATTTTATGCCATTTCTGGATGCTCCTGGGGCCCCTGTTGAGTGTGTGTGAGGTTTCCCGTCTTTATTTTAACAGAAAAGTGCATTTTGAGCAAGTTGAAAAAACTGAAAAAAACGACATACGTTTTTTTTCAAAAATTGACGCCCTAAAATTTGGGCATTTTATGCCATTTCTGGATGCTCCTGGGGCCCCTGTTGAGTGTGTGTGAGGTTTCCCGTCTTTATTTTAACAGAAAAGTGCATTTTGAGCAAGTTGAAAAAACTGAAAAAAACGACATACTAACCCCTTACGTTTTTTTTCAAAAATTGACGCCCTAAAATTTGGGCATTTTATGCCATTTCTGGATGCTCCTGGGGCCCCTGTTGAGTGTGTGTGAGGTTTCCCGTGTTTATTTTAACAGAAAAGTGCATTTTGAGCAAGTTGAAAAAACTGAAAAAAACGACATACTAACCCCTTACGTTTTTTTTCAAAAATTGACGCCCTAAAATTTGGGCATTTTATGCCATTTTTGGATGCTCCTGGGGCCCCTGTTGAGTGTGTGTGAGGTTTCCCGTCTTTATTTTAACAGAAAAGTGCATTTTGAGCAAGTTGAAAAAACTGAAAAAAACGACATACGTTTTTTTCAAAAATTGACGCCCTAAAATTTTGGCATTTCATGCCATTTTTGGATGCTCCTGGGGCCCCTGTTGAGTGTGTGTGAGGTTTCCCGTGTTTATTTTAACAGAAAAGTGCATTTTGAGCAAGTTGAAAAAACTGAAAAAAACGACATACTAACCCCTTACGTTTTTTTTCAAAAATTGACGCCCTAAAATTTGGGCATTTTATGCCATTTCTGGATGCTCCTGGGGCCCCTGTTGAGTGTGTGTGAGGTTTCCCGTGTTTATTTTAACAGAAAAGTGCATTTTGAGCAAGTTGAAAAAACTGAAAAAAACGACATACTAACCCCTTACGTTTTTTTTCAAAAATTGACGCCCTAAAATTTGGGCATTTCATGCCATTTTTGGATGCTCCTGGGGCCCCTGTTGAGTGTGTGTGAGGTTTCCCGTGTTTATTTTAACAGAAAAGTGCATTTTGAGCAAGTTGAAAAAACTGAAAAAAACGACATACTAACCCCTTACGTTTTTTTTCAAAAATTGACGCCCTAAAATTTGGGCATTTTATGCCATTTCTGGATGCTCCTGGGGCCCCTGTTGAGTGTGTGTGAGGTTTCCCGTGTTTATTTTAACAGAAAAGTGCATTTTGAGCAAGTTGAAAAAACTGAAAAAAACGACATACGTTTTTTTTCAAAAATTGACGCCCTAAAATTTGGGCATTTTATGCCATTTCTGGATGCTCCTGGGGCCTCTGTTGAGTGTGTGTGAGGTTTCCCGTGTTTATTTTAACAGAAAAGTGCATTTTGAGCAAGTTGAAAAAACTGAAAAAAAACGACATACTAACCCCTTACGTTTTTTTTCAAAAATTGACGCCCTAAAATTTGGGCATTTTATGCCATTTCTGGATGCTCCTGGGGCCCCTGTTGAGTGTGTGTGAGGTTTCCCGTCTTTATTTTAACAGAAAAGTGCATTTTGAGCAAGTTGAAAAAACTGAAAAAAACGACATACGTTTTTTTTCAAAAATTGACGCCCTAAAATTTGGGCATTTTATGCCATTTCTGGATGCTCCTGGGGCCCCTGTTGAGTGTGTGTGAGGTTTCCCGTGTTTATTTTAACAGAAAAGTGCATTTTGAGCAAGTTGAAAAAACTGAAAAAAACGACATACTAACCCCTTACGTTTTTTTTCAAAAATTGACGCCCTAAAATTTGGGCATTTTATGCCATTTCTGGATGCTCCTGGGGCCCCTGTTGAGTGTGTGTGAGGTTTCCCGTGTTTATTTTAACAGAAAAGTGCATTTTGAGCAAGTTGAAAAAACTGAAAAAAACGACATACTAACCCCTTACGTTTTTTTTCAAAAATTGACGCCCTAAAATTTGGGCATTTTATGCCATTTCTGGATGCTCCTGGGGCCCCTGTTGAGTGTGTGTGAGGTTTCCCGTGTTTATTTTAACAGAAAAGTGCATTTTGAGCAAGTTGAAAAAACTGAAAAAAACGACATACTAACCCCTTACGTTTTTTTTCAAAAATTGACGCCCTAAAATTTGGGCATTTTATGCCATTTTTGGATGCTCCTGGGGCCCCTGTTGAGTGTGTGTGAGGTTTCCCGTCTTTATTTTAACAGAAAAGTGCATTTTGAGCAAGTTGAAAAAACTGAAAAAAACGACATACGTTTTTTTAAAAAATTGACGCCCTAAAATTTTGGCATTTCATGGCATTTTTGGATGCTCCTGGGGCCCCTGTTGAGTGTGTGTGAGGTTTCCCGTGTTTATTTTAACAGAAAAGTGCATTTTGAGCAAGTTGAAAAAACTGAAAAAAACGACATACTAACCCCTTACGTTTTTTTTCAAAAATTGACGCCCTAAAATTTGGGCATTTTATGCCATTTCTGGATGCTCCTGGGGCCCCTGTTGAGTGTGTGTGAGGTTTCCCGTCTTTATTTTAACAGAATAGTGCATTTTGAGCAAGTTGAAAAAACTGAAAAAAACGACATACTAACCCCTTACGTTTTTTTTCAAAAATTGACGCCCTAAAATTTGGGCATTTTATGCCATTTCTGGATGCTCCTGGGGCCCCTGTTGAGTGTGTGTGAGGTTTCCCGTCTTTATTTTAACAGAAAAGTGCATTTTGAGCAAGTTGAAAAAACTGAAAAAAACGACATACGTTTTTTTCAAAAATTGACGCCCTAAAATTTTGGCATTTCATGCCATTTTTGGATGCTCCTGGGGCCCCTGTTGAGTGTGTGTGAGGTTTCCCGTGTTTATTTTAACAGAAAAGTGCATTTTGAGCAAGTTGAAAAAACTGAAAAAAACGACATACTAACCCCTTACGTTTTTTTTCAAAAATTGACGCCCTAAAATTTGGGCATTTTATGCCATTTCTGGATGCTCCTGGGGCCCCTGTTGAGTGTGTGTGAGGTTTCCCGTGTTTATTTTAACAGAAAAGTGCATTTTGAGCAAGTTGAAAAAACTGAAAAAAACGACATACTAACCCCTTACGTTTTTTTTCAAAAATTGACGCCCTAAAATTTGGGCATTTTATGCCATTTCTGGATGCTCCTGGGGCCCCTGTTGAGTGTGTGTGAGGTTTCCCGTCTTTATTTTAACAGAAAAGTGCATTTTGAGCAAGTTGAAAAAACTGAAAAAAACGACATACTAACCCCTTACGTTTTTTTTCAAAAATTGACGCCCTAAAATTTGGGCATTTTATGCCATTTTTGGATGCTCCTGGGGCCCCTGTTGAGTGTGTATGAGGTTTCCCGTGTTTATTTTAACAGAAAAGTGCATTTTGAGCAAGTTGAAAAAACTGAAAAAAACGACATACTAACCCCTTACGTTTTTTTTCAAAAATTGACGCCCTAAAATTTGGGCATTTCATGCCATTTTTGGATGCTCCTGGGGCCCCTGTTGAGTGTGTGTGAGGTTTCCCGTGTTTATTTTAACAGAAAAGTGCATTTTGAGCAAGTTGAAAAAACTGAAAAAAACGACATACTAACCCCTTACGTTTTTTTTCAAAAATTGACGCCCTAAAATTTGGGCATTTTATGCCATTTTTGGATGCTCCTGGGGCCCCTGTTGAGTGTGTATGAGGTTTCCCGTGTTTATTTTAACAGAAAAGTGCATTTTGAGCAAGTTGAAAAAACTGAAAAAAACGACATACTTAACCCCTTACGTTTTTTTTCAGAAATTGACGCCCTAAAATTTGGGCATTTTATGCCATTTTTGGATGCTCCTGGGGCCCCTGTTGAGTGTGTATGAGGTTTCCCGTGTTTATTTTAACAGAAAAGTGCATTTTGAGCAAGTTGAAAAAACTGAAAAAAACGACATACGTTTTTTTTCAAAAATTGACGCCCTAAAATTTGGGCATTTTATGCCATTTTTGGATGCTCCTGGGGCCCCTGTTGAGTGTGTGTGAGGTTTCCCGTGTTTATTTTAACAGAAAAGTGCATTTTGAGCAAGTTGAAAAAACAGAAAAAAACGACATACTAACCCCTTACGTTTTTTTTTTCAAAAATTGACGCCCTAAAATTTGGGCATTTTATGCCATTTCTGGATGCTCCTGGGGCCCCTGTTGAGTGCGTGTGAGGTTTCCCGTGTTTATTTTAACAGAAAAGTGCATTTTGAGCAAGTTGAAAAAACTGAAAAAAACGACATACTAACCCCTTACGTTTTTTTTCAAAAATTGACGCCCTAAAATTTGGGCATTTCATGCCATTTTTGGATGCTCCTGGGGCCCCTGTTGAGTGTGTGTGAGGTTTCCCGTGTTTATTTTAACAGAAAAGTGCATTTTGAGCAAGTTGAAAAAACTGAAAAAAACGACATACTAACCCCTTACGTTTTTTTTCAAAAATTGACGCCCTAAAATTTGGGCATTTTATGCCATTTCTGGATGCTCCTGGGGCCCCTGTTGAGTGTGTGTGAGGTTTCCCGTCTTTATTTTAACAGAAAAGTGCATTTTGAGCAAGTTGAAAAAACTGAAAAAAACGACATACGTTTTTTTCAAAAATTGACGCCCTAAAATTTTGGCATTTCATGGCATTTTTGGATGCTCCTGGGGGGGGTTGAGTGTGTGTGAGGTTTCCCGTGTTTATTTTAACAGAAAAGTGCATTTTGAGCAAGTTGAAAAAACTGAAAAAAACGACATACTAACCCCTTATGTTTTTTTTCAAAAATTGACGCCCTAAAATTTGGGCATTTTATGCCATTTCTGGATGCTCCTGGGGCCCCTGTTGAGTGTGTGTGAGGTTTCCCGTCTTTATTTTAACAGAATAGTGCATTTTGAGCAAGTTGAAAAAACTGAAAAAAACGACATACTAACCCCTTACGTTTTTTTTCAAAAATTGACGCCCTAAAATTTGGGCATTTTATGCCATTTCTGGATGCTCCTGGGGCCCCTGTTGAGTGTGTGTGAGGTTTCCCGTGTTTATTTTAACAGAAAAGTGCATTTTGAGCAAGTTGAAAAAACTGAAAAAAACGACATACTAACCCCTTACGTTTTTTTTCAAAAATTGACGCCCTAAAATTTGGGCATTTTATGCCATTTCTGGATGCTCCTGGGGCCTCTGTTGAGTGTGTGTGAGGTTTCCCGTGTTTATTTTAACAGAAAAGTGCATTTTGAGCAAGTTGAAAAAACTGAAAAAAAACGACATACTAACCCCTTACGTTTTTTTTCAAAAATTGACGCCCTAAAATTTGGGCATTTTATGCCATTTCTGGATGCTCCTGGGGCCCCTGTTGAGTGTGTGTGAGGTTTCCCGTCTTTATTTTAACAGAAAAGTGCATTTTGAGCAAGTTGAAAAAACTGAAAAAAACGACATACTAACCCCTTACGTTTTTTTTTCAAAAATTGACGCCCTAAAATTTGGGCATTTTATGCCATTTTTGGATGCTCCTGGGGCCCCCGTTGAGTGTGTGTGAGGTTTCCCGTGTTTATTTTAACAGAAAAGTGCATTTTGAGCAAGTTGAAAAAACTGAAAAAAACGACATACTAACCCCTTACGTTTTTTTTCAAAAATTGACGCCCTAAAATTTGGGCATTTTATGCCATTTTTGGATGCTCCTGGGGCCCCTGTTGAGTGTGTATGAGGTTTCCCGTGTTTATTTTAACAGAAAAGTGCATTTTGAGCAAGTTGAAAAAACTGAAAAAAACGACATACTAACCCCTTACGTTTTTTTTCAAAAATTGACGCCCTAAAATTTGGGCATTTCATGCCATTTTTGGATGCTCCTGGGGCCCCTGTTGAGTGTGTGTGAGGTTTCCCGTGTTTATTTTAACAGAAAAGTGCATTTTGAGCAAGTTGAAAAAACTGAAAAAAACGACATACTAACCCCTTCAGTTTTTTTTTCAAAAATTGACGCCCTAAATTTGGGCATTTTATGCCATTTTTGGATGCTCCTGGGGCCCCTGTTGAGTGTGTGTGAGGTTTCCCGTGTTTATTTTAACAGAAAAGTGCATTTTGAGCAAGTTGAAAAAACTGAAAAAAACGACATACTAACCCTTTACGTTTTTTTTCAAAAATTGACGCCCTAAAATTTGGGCATTTCATGCCATTTTTGGATGCTCCTGGGGCCCCTGTTGAGTGTGTGTGAGGTTTCCCGTGTTTATTTTAACAGAAAAGTGCATTTTGAGCAAGTTGAAAAAACTGAAAAAACGACATACTAACCCTTTACGTTTTTTTTCAAAAATTGACGCCCTAAAATTTGGGCATTTCATGCCATTTTTGGATGCTCCTGGGGCCCCTGTTGAGTGTGTGTGAGGTTTCCCGTGTTTATTTTAACAGAAAAGTGCATTTTGAGCAAGTTGAAAAAACTGAAAAAAACGACATACTAACCCCTTACGTTTTTTTTCAAAAATTGACGCCCTAAAATTTGGGCATTTTATGCCATTTTTGGATGCTCCTGGGGCCCCTGTTGAGTGTGTATGAGGTTTCCCGTGTTTATTTTAACAGAAAAGTGCATTTTGAGCAAGTTGAAAAAACTGAAAAAAACGACATACGTTTTTTTTCAAAAATTGACGCCCTAAAATTTGGGCATTTCATGCCATTTTTGGATGCTCCTGGGGCCCCTGTTGAGTGTGTGTGAGGTTTCCCGTGTTTATTTTAACAGAAAAGTGCATTTTGAGCAAGTTGAAAAAACTGAAAAAAACGACATACTAACCCCTTACGTTTTTTTTCAAAAATTGACGCCCTAAAATTTGGGCATTTTATGCCATTTTTGGATGCTCCTGGGGCCCCTGTTGAGTGTGTATGAGGTTTCCCGTGTTTATTTTAACAGAAAAGTGCATTTTGAGCAAGTTGAAAAAACTGAAAAAAACGACATACTTAACCCCTTACGTTTTTTTTCAAAAATTGACGCCCTAAAATTTGGGCATTTTATGCCATTTTTGGATGCTCCTGGGGCCCCTGTTGAGTGTGTGTGAGGTTTCCCGTGTTTATTTTAACAGAAAAGTGCATTTTGAGCAAGTTGAAAAAACAGAAAAAAACGACATACTAACCCCTTACGTTTTTTTTTTCAAAAATTGACGCCCTAAAATTTGGGCATTTTATGCCATTTCTGGATGCTCCTGGGGCCCCTGTTGAGTGCGTGTGAGGTTTCCCGTGTTTATTTTAACAGAAAAGTGCATTTTGAGCAAGTTGAAAAAACTGAAAAAAACGACATACTAACCCCTTACGTTTTTTTTCAAAAATTGACGCCCTAAAATTTGGGCATTTTATGCCATTTCTGGATGCTCCTGGGGCCCCTGTTGAGTGTGTGTGAGGTTTCCCGTGTTTATTTTAACAGAAAAGTGCATTTTGAGCAAGTTGAAAAAACTGAAAAAAACGACATACGTTTTTTTTCAAAAATTGACGCCCTAAAATTTGGGCATTTTATGCCATTTCTGGATGCTCCTGGGGCCCCTGTTGAGTGTGTGTGAGGTTTCCCGTGTTTATTTTAACAGAAAAGTGCATTTTGAGCAAGTTGAAAAAACTGAAAAAAACGACATACTAACCCCTTACGTTTTTTTTCAAAAATTGACGCCCTAAAATTTGGGCATTTTATGCCATTTCTGGATGCTCCTGGGGCCCCTGTTGAGTGTGTGTGAGGTTTCCCGTGTTTATTTTAACAGAAAAGTGCATTTTGAGCAAGTTGAAAAAACTGAAAAAAACGACATACTAACCCCTTACGTTTTTTTTCAAAAATTGACGCCCTAAAATTTGGGCATTTTATGCCATTTCTGGATGCTCCTGGGGCCCCTGTTGAGTGTGTGTGAGGTTTCCCGTGTTTATTTTAACAGAAAAGTGCATTTTGAGCAAGTTGAAAAAACTGAAAAAAACGACATACTAACCCCTTACGTTTTTTTTCAAAAATTGACGCCCTAAAATTTGGGCATTTTATGCCATTTTTGGATGCTCCTGGGGCCCCTGTTGAGTGTGTGTGAGGTTTCCCGTCTTTATTTTAACAGAAAAGTGCATTTTGAGCAAGTTGAAAAAACTGAAAAAAACGACATACGTTTTTTTCAAAAATTGACGCCCTAAAATTTTGGCATTTCATGGCATTTTTGGATGCTCCTGGGGCCCCTGTTGAGTGTGTGTGAGGTTTCCCGTGTTTATTTTAACAGAAAAGTGCATTTTGAGCAAGTTGAAAAAACTGAAAAAAACGACATACTAACCCCTTACGTTTTTTTTCAAAAATTGACGCCCTAAAATTTGGGCATTTCATGCCATTTTTGGATGCTCCTGGGGCCCCTGTTGAGTGTGTGTGAGGTTTCCCGTGTTTATTTTAACAGAAAAGTGCATTTTGAGCAAGTTGAAAAAACTGAAAAAAACGACATACTAACCCCTTACGTTTTTTTTTTCAAAAATTGACGCCCTAAAATTTGGGCATTTTATGCCATTTTTGGATGCTCCTGGGGCCCCCGTTGAGTGTGTGTGAGGTTTCCCGTGTTTATTTTAACAGAAAAGTGCATTTTGAGCAAGTTGAAAAAACTGAAAAAAACGACATACTAACCCCTTACGTTTTTTTTCAAAAATTGACGCCCTAAATTTGGGCATTTTATGCCATTTTTGGATGCTCCTGGGGCCCCTGTTGAGTGTGTGTGAGGTTTCCCGTGTTTATTTTAACAGAAAAGTGCATTTTGAGCAAGTTGAAAAAACTGAAAAAAACGACATACTAACCCTTTACGTTTTTTTTCAAAAATTGACGCCCTAAAATTTGGGCATTTCATGCCATTTTTGGATGCTCCTGGGGCCCCTGTTGAGTGTGTGTGAGGTTTCCCGTGTTTATTTTAACAGAAAAGTGCATTTTGAGCAAGTTGAAAAAACTGAAAAAACGACATACTAACCCTTTACGTTTTTTTTCAAAAATTGACGCCCTAAAATTTGGGCATTTCATGCCATTTTTGGATGCTCCTGGGGCCCCTGTTGAGTGTGTGTGAGGTTTCCCGTGTTTATTTTAACAGAAAAGTGCATTTTGAGCAAGTTGAAAAAACTGAAAAAAACGACATACTAACCCCTTACGTTTTTTTTCAAAAATTGACGCCCTAAAATTTGGGCATTTTATGCCATTTTTGGATGCTCCTGGGGCCCCTGTTGAGTGTGTATGAGGTTTCCCGTGTTTATTTTAACAGAAAAGTGCATTTTGAGCAAGTTGAAAAAACTGAAAAAAACGACATACGTTTTTTTTCAAAAATTGACGCCCTAAAATTTGGGCATTTCATGCCATTTTTGGATGCTCCTGGGGCCCCTGTTGAGTGTGTGTGAGGTTTCCCGTGTTTATTTTAACAGAAAAGTGCATTTTGAGCAAGTTGAAAAAACTGAAAAAAACGACATACTAACCCCTTACGTTTTTTTTCAAAAATTGACGCCCTAAAATTTGGGCATTTTATGCCATTTTTGGATGCTCCTGGGGCCCCTGTTGAGTGTGTATGAGGTTTCCCGTGTTTATTTTAACAGAAAAAAAGCATTTTGAGCAAGTTGAAAAAACTGAAAAAAACGACATACTTAACCCCTTACGTTTTTTTTCAAAAATTGACGCCCTAAAATTTGGGCATTTTATGCCATTTTTGGATGCTCCTGGGGCCCCTGTTGAGTGTGTGTGAGGTTTCCCGTGTTTATTTTAACAGAAAAGTGCATTTTGAGCAAGTTGAAAAAACAGAAAAAAACGACATACTAACCCCTTACGTTTTTTTTTTCAAAAATTGACGCCCTAAAATTTGGGCATTTTATGCCATTTCTGGATGCTCCTGGGGCCCCTGTTGAGTGTGTGTGAGGTTTCCCGTGTTTATTTTAACAGAAAAGTGCATTTTGAGCAAGTTGAAAAAACTGAAAAAAAACGACATACTAACCCCTTACGTTTTTTTTCAAAAATTGACGCCCTAAAATTTGGGCATTTTATGCCATTTCTGGATGCTCCTGGGGCCCCTGTTGAGTGTGTGTGAGGTTTCCCGTGTTTATTTTAACAGAAAAGTGCATTTTGAGCAAGTTGAAAAAACTGAAAAAAGCGACATACTAAACCCTTACGTTTTTTTTCAAAAATTGACGCCCTAAAATTTGGGCATTTTATGCCATTTTTGGATGCTCCTGGGGCCCCTGTTGAGTGCGTGTGAGGTTTCCCGTGTTTATTTTAACAGAAAAGTGCATTTTGAGCAAGTTGAAAAAACTGAAAAAAACGACATACTAACCCCTTACGTTTTTTTTCAAAAATTGACGCCCTAAAATTTGGGCATTTTATGCCATTTTTGGATGCTCCTGGGGCCCCTGTTGAATGCGTGTGAGGTTTCCCGTGTTTATTTTAACAGAAAAGTCTATTTTGAGCAAGTTGAAAAAACTGAAAAAAACGACATACTAACCCCTTACGTTTTTTTTCAAAAATTGACGCCCTAAAATTTGGGCATTTTATGCCATTTTTGGATGCTCCTGGGGCCCCTGTTGAATGCGTGTGAGGTTTCCCGTGTTTATTTTAACAGAAAAGTCTATTTTGAGCAAGTTGAAAAAACTGAAAAAAACGACATACTAACCCCTTACGTTTTTTTTCAAAAATTGACGCCCTAAAATTTGGGCATTTTATGCCATTTCTGGATGCTCCTGGGGCCCCTGTTGAGTGTGTGTGAGGTTTCCCGTGTTTATTTGAACAGAAAAGTGCATTTTGAGCAAGTTGAAAAAACTGAAAAAAACGACATACTAACCCCTTAGGTTTTTTTTCAAAAATTGACACCCTAAAATTTGGGCATTTTATGCCATTTCTGGATGCTCCTGGGGCCCCTGTTGAGTGTGTGTGAGGTTTCCCGTGTTTATTTTAACAGAAAAGTGCATTTTGAGCAAGTTGAAAAAACTGAAAAAAACGACATACTAACCCCTTACGTTTTTTTTCAAAAATTGACGCCCTAAAATTTGGGCATTTTATGCCATTTCTGGATGCTCCTGGGGCCCCTGTTGAGTGTGTGTGAGGTTTCCCGTGTTTATTTTAACAGAAAAGTGCATTTTGAGCAAGTTGAAAAAACTGAAAAAAACGACATACTAACCCCTTACGTTTTTTTCAAAAATTGACGCCCTAAAATTTGGGCATTTTATGCCATTTCTGGATGCTCCTGGGGCCCCTGTTGAGTGTGTGTGAGGTTTCCCGTGTTTATTTTAACAGAAAAGTGCATTTTGAGCAAGTTGAAAAAACTGAAAAAAACGACATACTAACCCCTTACGTTTTTTTTCAAAAATTGACGCCCTAAAATTTGGGCATTTTATGCCATTTCTGGATGCTCCTGGGGCCCCTGTTGAGTGTGTGTGAGGTTTCCCGTGTTTATTTTAACAGAAAAGTGCATTTTGAGCAAGTTGAAAAAACTGAAAAAAAACGACATATTAACCCCTTACGTTTTTTTTCAAAAATTGACGCCCTAAAATTTGGGCATTTTATGCCATTTCTGGATGCTCCTGGGGCCCCTGTTGAGTGTGTGTGAGGTTTCCCGTGTTTATTTTAACAGAAAAGTGCATTTTGAGCAAGTTGAAAAAACTGAAAAAAGCGACATACTAACCCCTTACGTTTTTTTTCAAAAATTGACGCCCTAAAATTTGGGCATTTTATGCCATTTTTGGATGCTCCTGGGGCCCCTGTTGAGTGCGTGTGAGGTTTCCCGTGTTTATTTTAACAGAAAAGTGCATTTTGAGCAAGTTGAAAAAACTGAAAAAAACGACATACTAACCCCTTACGTTTTTTTTCAAAAATTGACGCCCTAAAATTTGGGCATTTTATGCCATTTCTGGATGCTCCTGGGGCCCCTGTTGAGTGTGTGTGAGGTTTCCCGTGTTTATTTTAACAGAAAAGTGCATTTTGAGCAAGTTGAAAAAACTGAAAAAACGACATACTAACCCCTTACGTTTTTTTTCAAAAATTGACGCCCTAAAATTTGGGCATTTTATGCCATTTCTGGATGCTCCTGGGGCCCCTGTTGAGTGTGTGTGAGGTTTCCCGTGTTTACTTGAACAGAAAAGTGCATTTTGAGCAAGTTGAAAAAACTGAAAAAAACGACATACTAACCCCTTACGTTTTTTTTCAAAAATTGACGCCCTAAAATTTGGGCATTTTATGCCATTTCTGGATGCTCCTGGGGCCCCTGTTGAGTGTGTGTGAGGTTTCCCGTGTTTATTTTAACAGAAAAGTGCATTTTGAGCAAGTTGAAAAAACTGAAAAAAAACGACATATTAACCCCTTACGTTTTTTTTCAAAAATTGACGCCCTAAAATTTGGGCATTTTATGCCATTTCTGGATGCTCCTGGGGCCCCTGTTGAGTGTGTGTGAGGTTTCCCGTGTTTATTTTAACAGAAAAGTGCATTTTGAGCAAGTTGAAAAAACTGAAAAAAGCGACATACTAAACCCTTACGTTTTTTTTTCAAAAATTGACGCCCTAAAATTTGGGCATTTTATGCCATTTTTGGATGCTCCTGGGGCCCCTGTTGAGTGCGTGTAAGGTTTCCCGTGTTTATTTTAACAGAAAAGTGCATTTTGAGCAAGTTGAAAAAACTGAAAAAAATGACATACTAACCCCTTACGTTTTTTTTCAAAAATTGACGCCCTAAAATTTGGGCATTTTATGCCATTTCTGGATGCTCCTGGGGCCCCTGTTGAGTGTGTGTGAGGTTTCCCGTGTTTATTTTAACAGAAAAGTGCATTTTGAGCAAGTTGAAAAAACTGAAAAAAAACGACATACTAACCCCTTACGTTTTTTTTCAAAAATTGACGCCCTAAAATTTGGGCATTTTATGCCATTTCTGGATGCTCCTGGGGCCCCTGTTGAGTGTGTGTGAGGTTTCCCGTGTTTATTTTAACAGAAAAGTGCATTTTGAGCAAGTTGAAAAAACTGAAAAAAACGACATACTAACCCCTTACGTTTTTTTTTTCAAAAATTGACGCCCTAAAATTTGGGCATTTTATGCCATTTCTGGATGCTCCTGGGGCCCCTGTTGAGTGTGTGTGAGGTTTCCCGTGTTTATTTTAACAGAAAAGTGCATTTTGAACAAGTTGAAAAAACTGAAAAAAACGACATACTAACCCCTTACGTTTTTTTTCAAAAATTGACGCCCTAAAATTTGGGCATTTTATGCCATTTTTGGATGCTCCTGGGGCCCCTGTTGAGTGTGTGTGAGGTTTCCCGTCTTTATTTTAACAGAAAAGTGCATTTTGAGCAAGTTGAAAAAACTGAAAAAAAACGACATACTAACCCCTTACGTTTTTTTTCAAAAATTGACGCCCTAAAATTTGGGCATTTTATGCCATTTCTGGATGCTCCTGGGGCCCCTGTTGAGTGTGTGTGAGGTTTCCCGTCTTTATTTTAACAGAAAAGTGCATTTTGAGCAAGTTGAAAAAACTGAAAAAAACGACATACTAACCCCTTACGTTTTTTTTCAAAAATTGACGCCCTAAAATTTGGGCATTTCATGCCATTTTTGGATGCTCCTGGGGCCCCTGTTGAGTGTGTGTGAGGTTTCCCGTGTTTATTTTAACAGAAAAGTGCATTTTGAGGAAGTTGAAAAAACTGAAAAAAAACGACATATTAACCCCTTACGTTTTTTTTCAAAAATTGACGCCCTAAAATTTGGGCATTTTATGCCATTTTTGGATGCTCCTGGGGCCCCTGTTGAGTGTGTGTGAGGTTTCCCGTGTTTATTTTAACAGAAAAGTGCATTTTGAGCAAGTTGAAAAAACTGAAAAAAGCGACATACTAAACCCTTACGTTTTTTTTCAAAAATTGACGCCCTAAAATTTGGGCATTTTATGCCATTTCTGGATGCTCCTGGGGCCCCTGTTGAGTGTGTGTGAGGTTTCCCGTCTTTATTTTAACAGAAAAGTGCATTTTGAGCAAGTTGAAAAAACTGAAAAAAACGACATACTAACCCCTTACGTTTTTTTTCAAAAATTGACGCCCTAAAATTTGGGCATTTCATGCCATTTTTGGATGCTCCTGGGGCCCCTGTTGAGTGTGTGTGAGGTTTCTCGTGCTTATTTTAACAGAAAAGTGCATTTTGAGCAAGTTGAAAAAACTGAAAAAAACGACATACTAACCCCTTACGTTTTTTTTCAAAAATTGACGCCCTAAAATTTGGGCATTTTATGCCATTTCTGGATGCTCCTGGGGCCCCTGTTGAGTGTGTGTGAGGTTTCCCGTCTTTATTTTAACAGAAAAGTGCATTTTGAGCAAGTTGAAAAAACTGAAAAAAACGACATACTAACCCCTTACGTTTTTTTTCAAAAATTGACGCCCTAAAATTTGGGCATTTTATGCCATTTTTGGATGCTCCTGGGGCCCCTGTTGAGTGTGTGTGAGGTTTCCCGTGTTTATTTTAACAGAAAAGTGCATTTTGAGCAAGTTGAAAAAACTGAAAAAAACGACATACTAACCCCTTACGTTTTTTTTCAAAAATTGACGCCCTAAAATTTTGGCATTTCATGCCATTTTTGGATGCTCCTGGGGCCCCTGTTGAGTGTGTGTGAGGTTTCCCGTGTTTATTTTAACAGAAAAGTGCATTTTGAGCAAGTTGAAAAAACTGAAAAAAACGACATACTAACCCCTTACGTTTTTTTTCAAAAATTGACGCCCTAAAATTTGGGCATTTTATGCCATTTCTGGATGGTCCTGGGGCCCCTGTTGAGTGTGTGTGAGGTTTCCCGTCTTTATTTTAACAGAATAGTGCATTTTGAGCAAGTTGAAAAAACTGAAAAAAACGACATACTAACCCCTTACGTTTTTTTTCAAAAATTGACGCCCTAAAATTTGGGCATTTCATGCCATTTTTGGATGCTCCTGGGGCCCCTGTTGAGTGTGTGTGAGGTTTCCCGTGTTTATTTTAACAGAAAAGTGCATTTTGAGCAAGTTGAAAAAACTGAAAAAAACGACATACTAACCCCTTACGTTTTTTTTCAAAAATTGACGCCCTAAAATTTGGGCATTTTATGCCATTTCTGGATGCTCCTGGGGCCTCTGTTGAGTGTGTGTGAGGTTTCCCGTGTTTATTTTAACAGAAAAGTGCATTTTGAGCAAGTTGAAAAAACTGAAAAAAAACGACATACTAACCCCTTACGTTTTTTTTCAAAAATTGACGCCCTAAAATTTGGGCATTTTATGCCATTTCTGGATGCTCCTGGGGCCCCTGTTGAGTGTGTGTGAGGTTTCCCGTCTTTATTTTAACAGAAAAGTGCATTTTGAGCAAGTTGAAAAAACTGAAAAAAACGACATACGTTTTTTTTCAAAAATTGACGCCCTAAAATTTGGGCATTTTATGCCATTTCTGGATGCTCCTGGGGCCCCTGTTGAGTGTGTGTGAGGTTTCCCGTGTTTATTTTAACAGAAAAGTGCATTTTGAGCAAGTTGAAAAAACTGAAAAAAACGACATACTAACCCCTTACGTTTTTTTTTTTCAAAAATTGACGCCCTAAAATTTGGGCATTTTATGCCATTTTTGGATGCTCCTGGGGCCCCTGTTGAGTGTGTGTGAGGTTTCCCGTGTTTATTTTAACAGAAAAGTGCATTTTGAGCAAGTTGAAAAAACTGAAAAAAACGACATACTAACCCCTTACGTTTTTTTTTTTCAAAAATTGACGCCCTAAAATCTGGGCATTTTATGCCATTTCTGGATGCTCCTGGGGCCCCTGTTGAGTGTGTGTGAGGTTTCCCGTCTTTATTTTAACAGAAAAGTGCATTTTGAGCAAGTTGAAAAAACTGAAAAAAACGACATACTAACCCCTTACGTTTTTTTTCAAAAATTGACGCCCTAAAATTTGGGCATTTTATGCCATTTCTGGATGCTCCTGGGGCCCCTGTTGAGTGTGTGTGAGGTTTCCCGTGTTTATTTTAACAGAAAAGTGCATTTTGAGCAAGTTGAAAAAACTGAAAAAAACGACATACTAACCCCTTACGTTTTTTTTTCAAAAATTGACGCCCTAAAATTTGGGCATTTTATGCCATTTTTGGATGCTCCTGGGGCCCCCGTTGAGTGTGTGTGAGGTTTCCCGTGTTTATTTTAACAGAAAAGTGCATTTTGAGCAAGTTGAAAAAACTGAAAAAAACGACATACTAACCCCTTACGTTTTTTTTCAAAAATTGACGCCCTAAAATTTGGGCATTTTATGCCATTTTTGGATGCTCCTGGGGCCCCTGTTGAGTGTGTATGAGGTTTCCCGTGTTTATTTTAACAGAAAAGTGCATTTTGAGCAAGTTGAAAAAACTGAAAAAAACGACATACTAACCCCTTACGTTTTTTTTCAAAAATTGACGCCCTAAAATTTGGGCATTTCATGCCATTTTTGGATGCTCCTGGGGCCCCTGTTGAGTGTGTGTGAGGTTTCCCGTGTTTATTTTAACAGAAAAGTGCATTTTGAGCAAGTTGAAAAAACTGAAAAAAACGACATACTAACCCCTTCAGTTTTTTTTTCAAAAATTGACGCCCTAAATTTGGGCATTTTATGCCATTTTTGGATGCTCCTGGGGCCCCTGTTGAGTGTGTGTGAGGTTTCCCGTGTTTATTTTAACAGAAAAGTGCATTTTGAGCAAGTTGAAAAAACTGAAAAAAACGACATACTAACCCTTTACGTTTTTTTTCAAAAATTGACGCCCTAAAATTTGGGCATTTCATGCCATTTTTGGATGCTCCTGGGGCCCCTGTTGAGTGTGTGTGAGGTTTCCCGTGTTTATTTTAACAGAAAAGTGCATTTTGAGCAAGTTGAAAAAACTGAAAAAACGACATACTAACCCTTTACGTTTTCTTTCAAAAATTGACGCCCTAAAATTTGGGCATTTCATGCCATTTTTGGATGCTCCTGGGGCCCCTGTTGAGTGTGTGTGAGGTTTCCCGTGTTTATTTTAACAGAAAAGTGCATTTTGAGCAAGTTGAAAAAACTGAAAAAAACGACATACTAACCCCTTACGTTTTTTTTCAAAAATTGACGCCCTAAAATTTGGGCATTTTATGCCATTTTTGGATGCTCCTGGGGCCCCTGTTGAGTGTGTATGAGGTTTCCCGTGTTTATTTTAACAGAAAAGTGCATTTTGAGCAAGTTGAAAAAACTGAAAAAAACGACATACGTTTTTTTTCAAAAATTGACGCCCTAAAAGTTGGGCATTTCATGCCATTTTTGGATGCTCCTGGGGCCCCTGTTGAGTGTGTGTGAGGTTTCCCGTGTTTATTTTAACAGAAAAGTGCATTTTGAGCAAGTTGAAAAAACTGAAAAAAACGACATACTAACCCCTTACGTTTTTTTTCAAAAATTGACGCCCTAAAATTTGGGCATTTTATGCCATTTTTGGATGCTCCTGGGGCCCCTGTTGAGTGTGTATGAGGTTTCCCGTGTTTATTTTAACAGAAAAGTGCATTTTGAGCAAGTTGAAAAAACTGAAAAAAACGACATACTAACCCCTTACGTTTTTTTTCAAAAATTGACGCCCTAAAATTTGGGCATTTTATGCCATTTCTGGATGCTCCTGGGGCCTCTGTTGAGTGTGTGTGAGGTTTCCCGTGTTTATTTTAACAGAAAAGTGCATTTTGAGCAAGTTGAAAAAACTGAAAAAAAACGACATACTAACCCCTTACGTTTTTTTTCAAAAATTGACGCCCTAAAATTTGGGCATTTTATGCCATTTCTGGATGCTCCTGGGGCCCCTGTTGAGTGTGTGTGAGGTTTCCCGTCTTTATTTTAACAGAAAAGTGCATTTTGAGCAAGTTGAAAAAACTGAAAAAAACGACATACTAACCCCTTACGTTTTTTTTTCAAAAATTGACGCCCTAAAATTTGGGCATTTTATGCCATTTTTGGATGCTCCTGGGGCCCCCGTTGAGTGTGTGTGAGGTTTCCCGTGTTTATTTTAACAGAAAAGTGCATTTTGAGCAAGTTGAAAAAACTGAAAAAAACGACATACTAACCCCTTACGTTTTTTTTCAAAAATTGACGCCCTAAAATTTGGGCATTTTATGCCATTTCTGGATGCTCCTGGGGCCCCTGTTGAGTGCGTGTGAGGTTTCCCGTGTTTATTTTAACAGAAAAGTGCATTTTGAGCAAGTTGAAAAAACTGAAAAAGCGACATACTAACCCCTTACGTTTTTTTTCAAAAATTGACGCCCTAAAATTTGGGCATTTCATGCCATTTTTGGATGCTCCTGGGGCCCCTGTTGAGTGTGTGTGAGGTTTCCCGTGTTTATTTTAACAGAAAAGTGCATTTTGAGCAAGTTGAAAAAACTGAAAAAAACGACATACTAACCCCTTACGTTTTTTTTCAAAAATTGACGCCCTAAAATTTGGGCATTTTATGCCATTTCTGGATGCTCCTGGGGCCCCTGTTGAGTGTGTGTGAGGTTTCCCGTGTTTATTTTAACAGAAAAGTGCATTTTGAGCAAGTTGAAAAAACTGAAAAAAACGACATACGTTTTTTTTCAAAAATTGACGCCCTAAAATTTGGGCATTTTATGCCATTTCTGGATGCTCCTGGGGCCTCTGTTGAGTGTGTGTGAGGTTTCCCGTGTTTATTTTAACAGAAAAGTGCATTTTGAGCAAGTTGAAAAAACTGAAAAAAAACGACATACTAACCCCTTACGTTTTTTTTCAAAAATTGACGCCCTAAAATTTGGGCATTTTATGCCATTTCTGGATGCTCCTGGGGCCCCTGTTGAGTGTGTGTGAGGTTTCCCGTCTTTATTTTAACAGAAAAGTGCATTTTGAGCAAGTTGAAAAAACTGAAAAAAACGACATACGTTTTTTTTCAAAAATTGACGCCCTAAAATTTGGGCATTTTATGCCATTTCTGGATGCTCCTGGGGCCCCTGTTGAGTGTGTGTGAGGTTTCCCGTGTTTATTTTAACAGAAAAGTGCATTTTGAGCAAGTTGAAAAAACTGAAAAAAACGACATACTAACCCCTTACGTTTTTTTTCAAAAATTGACGCCCTAAAATTTGGGCATTTTATGCCATTTCTGGATGCTCCTGGGGCCCCTGTTGAGTGTGTGTGAGGTTTCCCGTCTTTATTTTAACAGAAAAGTGCATTTTGAGCAAGTTGAAAAAACTGAAAAAAACGACATACTAACCCCTTACGTTTTTTTTCAAAAATTGACGCCCTAAAATTTGGGCATTTTATGCCATTTCTGGATGCTCCTGGGGCCCCTGTTGAGTGTGTGTGAGGTTTCCCGTGTTTATTTTAACAGAAAAGTGCATTTTGAGCAAGTTGAAAAAACTGAAAAAAACGACATACGTTTTTTTTCAAAAATTGACGCCCTAAAATTTGGGCATTTTATGCCATTTTTGGATGCTCCTGGGGCCCCTGTTGAGTGTGTGTGAGGTTTCCCGTGTTTATTTTAACAGAAAAGTGCATTTTGAGCAAGTTGAAAAAACTGAAAAAAACGACATACTAACCCCTTACGTTTTTTTTCAAAAATTGACGCCCTAAAATTTGGGCATTTCATGCCATTTTTGGATGCTCCTGGGGCCCCTGTTGAGTGTGTGTGAGGTTTCCCGTGTTTATTTTAACAGAAAAGTGCATTTTGAGCAAGTTGAAAAAACTGAAAAAAACGACATACTAACCCTTACGTTTTTTTTCAAAAATTGACGCCCTAAAATTTGGGCATTTTATGCCATTTCTGGATGCTCCTGGGGCCCCTGTTGAGTGTGTGTGAGGTTTCCTGTGTTTATTTTAACAGAAAAGTGCATTTTGAGCAAGTTGAAAAAACTGAAAAAAACGACATACGTTTTTTTTCAAAAATTGACGCCCTAAAATTTGGGCATTTTATGCCATTTCTGGATGCTCCTGGGGCCTCTGTTGAGTGTGTGTGAGGTTTCCCGTGTTTATTTTAACAGAAAAGTGCATTTTGAGCAAGTTGAAAAAACTGAAAAAAAACGACATACTAACCCCTTACGTTTTTTTTCAAAAATTGACGCCCTAAAATTTGGGCATTTTATGCCATTTCTGGATGCTCCTGGGGCCCCTGTTGAGTGTGTGTGAGGTTTCCCGTCTTTATTTTAACAGAAAAGTGCATTTTGAGCAAGTTGAAAAAACTGAAAAAAACGACATACGTTTTTTTTCAAAAATTGACGCCCTAAAATTTGGGCATTTTATGCCATTTCTGGATGCTCCTGGGGCCCCTGTTGAGTGTGTGTGAGGTTTCCCGTGTTTATTTTAACAGAAAAGTGCATTTTGAGCAAGTTGAAAAAACTGAAAAAAACGACATACTAACCCCTTACGTTTTTTTTCAAAAATTGACGCCCTAAAATTTGGGCATTTTATGCCATTTCTGGATGCTCCTGGGGCCCCTGTTGAGTGTGTGTGAGGTTTCCCGTCTTTATTTTAACAGAAAAGTGCATTTTGAGCAAGTTGAAAAAACTGAAAAAAACGACATACTAACCCCTTACGTTTTTTTTCAAAAATTGACGCCCTAAAATTTGGGCATTTTATGCCATTTCTGGATGCTCCTGGGGCCCCTGTTGAGTGTGTGTGAGGTTTCCCGTGTTTATTTTAACAGAAAAGTGCATTTTGAGCAAGTTGAAAAAACTGAAAAAAACGACATACTTAACCCCTTACGTTTTTTTTCAGAAATTGACGCCCTAAAATTTGGGCATTTTATGCCATTTTTGGATGCTCCTGGGGCCCCTGTTGAGTGTGTATGAGGTTTCCCGTGTTTATTTTAACAGAAAAGTGCATTTTGAGCAAGTTGAAAAAACTGAAAAAAACGACATACGTTTTTTTTCAAAAATTGACGCCCTAAAATTTGGGCATTTTATGCCATTTTTGGATGCTCCTGGGGCCCCTGTTGAGTGTGTGTGAGGTTTCCCGTGTTTATTTTAACAGAAAAGTGCATTTTGAGCAAGTTGAAAAAACAGAAAAAAACGACATACTAACCCCTTACGTTTTTTTTTTCAAAAATTGACGCCCTAAAATTTGGGCATTTTATGCCATTTCTGGATGCTCCTGGGGCCCCTGTTGAGTGCGTGTGAGGTTTCCCGTGTTTATTTTAACAGAAAAGTGCATTTTGAGCAAGTTGAAAAAACTGAAAAAAACGACATACTAACCCCTTACGTTTTTTTTCAAAAATTGACGCCCTAAAATTTGGGCATTTCATGCCATTTTTGGATGCTCCTGGGGCCCCTGTTGAGTGTGTGTGAGGTTTCCCGTGTTTATTTTAACAGAAAAGTGCATTTTGAGCAAGTTGAAAAAACTGAAAAAAACGACATACTAACCCCTTACGTTTTTTTTCAAAAATTGACGCCCTAAAATTTGGGCATTTTATGCCATTTCTGGATGCTCCTGGGGCCCCTGTTGAGTGTGTGTGAGGTTTCCCGTGTTTATTTTAACAGAAAAGTGCATTTTGAGCAAGTTGAAAAAACTGAAAAAAACGACATACGTTTTTTTTCAAAAATTGACGCCCTAAAATTTGGGCATTTTATGCCATTTCTGGATGCTCCTGGGGCCTCTGTTGAGTGTGTGTGAGGTTTCCCGTGTTTATTTTAACAGAAAAGTGCATTTTGAGCAAGTTGAAAAAACTGAAAAAAAACGACATACTAACCCCTTACGTTTTTTTTCAAAAATTGACGCCCTAAAATTTGGGCATTTTATGCCATTTCTGGATGCTCCTGGGGCCCCTGTTGAGTGTGTGTGAGGTTTCCCGTCTTTATTTTAACAGAAAAGTGCATTTTGAGCAAGTTGAAAAAACTGAAAAAAACGACATACGTTTTTTTTCAAAAATTGACGCCCTAAAATTTGGGCATTTTATGCCATTTCTGGATGCTCCTGGGGCCCCTGTTGAGTGTGTGTGAGGTTTCCCGTCTTTATTTTAACAGAAAAGTGCATTTTGAGCAAGTTGAAAAAACTGAAAAAAACGACATACTAACCCCTTACGTTTTTTTTCAAAAATTGACGCCCTAAAATTTGGGCATTTTATGCCATTTCTGGATGCTCCTGGGGCCCCTGTTGAGTGTGTGTGAGGTTTCCCGTGTTTATTTTAACAGAAAAGTGCATTTTGAGCAAGTTGAAAAAACTGAAAAAAACGACATACTAACCCCTTACGTTTTTTTTCAAAAATTGACGCCCTAAAATTTGGGCATTTTATGCCATTTTTGGATGCTCCTGGGGCCCCTGTTGAGTGTGTGTGAGGTTTCCCGTCTTTATTTTAACAGAAAAGTGCATTTTGAGCAAGTTGAAAAAACTGAAAAAAACGACATACGTTTTTTTCAAAAATTGACGCCCTAAAATTTTGGCATTTCATGCCATTTTTGGATGCTCCTGGGGCCCCTGTTGAGTGTGTGTGAGGTTTCCCGTGTTTATTTTAACAGAAAAGTGCATTTTGAGCAAGTTGAAAAAACTGAAAAAAACGACATACTAACCCCTTACGTTTTTTTTCAAAAATTGACGCCCTAAAATTTGGGCATTTTATGCCATTTCTGGATGCTCCTGGGGCCCCTGTTGAGTGTGTGTGAGGTTTCCCGTGTTTATTTTAACAGAAAAGTGCATTTTGAGCAAGTTGAAAAAACTGAAAAAAACGACATACTAACCCCTTACGTTTTTTTTCAAAAATTGACGCCCTAAAATTTGGGCATTTCATGCCATTTTTGGATGCTCCTGGGGCCCCTGTTGAGTGTGTGTGAGGTTTCCCGTGTTTATTTTAACAGAAAAGTGCATTTTGAGCAAGTTGAAAAAACTGAAAAAAACGACATACTAACCCCTTACGTTTTTTTTCAAAAATTGACGCCCTAAAATTTGGGCATTTTATGCCATTTCTGGATGCTCCTGGGGCCCCTGTTGAGTGTGTGTGAGGTTTCCCGTGTTTATTTTAACAGAAAAGTGCATTTTGAGCAAGTTGAAAAAACTGAAAAAAACGACATACGTTTTTTTTCAAAAATTGACGCCCTAAAATTTGGGCATTTTATGCCATTTCTGGATGCTCCTGGGGCCCCTGTTGAGTGTGTGTGAGGTTTCCCGTGTTTATTTTAACAGAAAAGTGCATTTTGAGCAAGTTGAAAAAACTGAAAAAAACGACATACTAACCCCTTACGTTTTTTTTCAAAAATTGACGCCCTAAAATTTGGGCATTTTATGCCATTTCTGGATGCTCCTGGGGCCCCTGTTGAGTGTGTGTGAGGTTTCCCGTGTTTATTTTAACAGAAAAGTGCATTTTGAGCAAGTTGAAAAAACTGAAAAAAACGACATACTAACCCCTTACGTTTTTTTTCAAAAATTGACGCCCTAAAATTTGGGCATTTTATGCCATTTCTGGATGCTCCTGGGGCCCCTGTTGAGTGTGTGTGAGGTTTCCCGTGTTTATTTTAACAGAAAAGTGCATTTTGAGCAAGTTGAAAAAACTGAAAAAAACGACATACTAACCCCTTACGTTTTTTTTCAAAAATTGACGCCCTAAAATTTGGGCATTTTATGCCATTTTTGGATGCTCCTGGGGCCCCTGTTGAGTGTGTGTGAGGTTTCCCGTCTTTATTTTAACAGAAAAGTGCATTTTGAGCAAGTTGAAAAAACTGAAAAAAACGACATACGTTTTTTTAAAAAATTGACGCCCTAAAATTTTGGCATTTCATGGCATTTTTGGATGCTCCTGGGGCCCCTGTTGAGTGTGTGTGAGGTTTCCCGTGTTTATTTTAACAGAAAAGTGCATTTTGAGCAAGTTGAAAAAACTGAAAAAAACGACATACTAACCCCTTACGTTTTTTTTCAAAAATTGACGCCCTAAAATTTGGGCATTTTATGCCATTTCTGGATGCTCCTGGGGCCCCTGTTGAGTGTGTGTGAGGTTTCCCGTCTTTATTTTAACAGAATAGTGCATTTTGAGCAAGTTGAAAAAACTGAAAAAAACGACATACTAACCCCTTACGTTTTTTTTCAAAAATTGACGCCCTAAAATTTGGGCATTTTATGCCATTTCTGGATGCTCCTGGGGCCCCTGTTGAGTGTGTGTGAGGTTTCCCGTCTTTATTTTAACAGAAAAGTGCATTTTGAGCAAGTTGAAAAAACTGAAAAAAACGACATACGTTTTTTTCAAAAATTGACGCCCTAAAATTTTGGCATTTCATGCCATTTTTGGATGCTCCTGGGGCCCCTGTTGAGTGTGTGTGAGGTTTCCCGTGTTTATTTTAACAGAAAAGTGCATTTTGAGCAAGTTGAAAAAACTGAAAAAAACGACATACTAACCCCTTACGTTTTTTTTCAAAAATTGACGCCCTAAAATTTGGGCATTTTATGCCATTTCTGGATGCTCCTGGGGCCCCTGTTGAGTGTGTGTGAGGTTTCCCGTGTTTATTTTAACAGAAAAGTGCATTTTGAGCAAGTTGAAAAAACTGAAAAAAACGACATACTAACCCCTTACGTTTTTTTTCAAAAATTGACGCCCTAAAATTTGGGCATTTTATGCCATTTCTGGATGCTCCTGGGGCCCCTGTTGAGTGTGTGTGAGGTTTCCCGTCTTTATTTTAACAGAAAAGTGCATTTTGAGCAAGTTGAAAAAACTGAAAAAAACGACATACTAACCCCTTACGTTTTTTTTCAAAAATTGACGCCCTAAAATTTGGGCATTTTATGCCATTTTTGGATGCTCCTGGGGCCCCTGTTGAGTGTGTATGAGGTTTCCCGTGTTTATTTTAACAGAAAAGTGCATTTTGAGCAAGTTGAAAAAACTGAAAAAAACGACATACTAACCCCTTACGTTTTTTTTCAAAAATTGACGCCCTAAAATTTGGGCATTTCATGCCATTTTTGGATGCTCCTGGGGCCCCTGTTGAGTGTGTGTGAGGTTTCCCGTGTTTATTTTAACAGAAAAGTGCATTTTGAGCAAGTTGAAAAAACTGAAAAAAACGACATACTAACCCCTTACGTTTTTTTTCAAAAATTGACGCCCTAAAATTTGGGCATTTTATGCCATTTTTGGATGCTCCTGGGGCCCCTGTTGAGTGTGTATGAGGTTTCCCGTGTTTATTTTAACAGAAAAGTGCATTTTGAGCAAGTTGAAAAAACTGAAAAAAACGACATACTTAACCCCTTACGTTTTTTTTCAGAAATTGACGCCCTAAAATTTGGGCATTTTATGCCATTTTTGGATGCTCCTGGGGCCCCTGTTGAGTGTGTATGAGGTTTCCCGTGTTTATTTTAACAGAAAAGTGCATTTTGAGCAAGTTGAAAAAACTGAAAAAAACGACATACGTTTTTTTTCAAAAATTGACGCCCTAAAATTTGGGCATTTTATGCCATTTTTGGATGCTCCTGGGGCCCCTGTTGAGTGTGTGTGAGGTTTCCCGTGTTTATTTTAACAGAAAAGTGCATTTTGAGCAAGTTGAAAAAACAGAAAAAAACGACATACTAACCCCTTACGTTTTTTTTTTCAAAAATTGACGCCCTAAAATTTGGGCATTTTATGCCATTTCTGGATGCTCCTGGGGCCCCTGTTGAGTGCGTGTGAGGTTTCCCGTGTTTATTTTAACAGAAAAGTGCATTTTGAGCAAGTTGAAAAAACTGAAAAAAACGACATACTAACCCCTTACGTTTTTTTTCAAAAATTGACGCCCTAAAATTTGGGCATTTCATGCCATTTTTGGATGCTCCTGGGGCCCCTGTTGAGTGTGTGTGAGGTTTCCCGTGTTTATTTTAACAGAAAAGTGCATTTTGAGCAAGTTGAAAAAACTGAAAAAAACGACATACTAACCCCTTACGTTTTTTTTCAAAAATTGACGCCCTAAAATTTGGGCATTTTATGCCATTTCTGGATGCTCCTGGGGCCCCTGTTGAGTGTGTGTGAGGTTTCCCGTCTTTATTTTAACAGAAAAGTGCATTTTGAGCAAGTTGAAAAAACTGAAAAAAACGACATACGTTTTTTTCAAAAATTGACGCCCTAAAATTTTGGCATTTCATGGCATTTTTGGATGCTCCTGGGGGGGGTTGAGTGTGTGTGAGGTTTCCCGTGTTTATTTTAACAGAAAAGTGCATTTTGAGCAAGTTGAAAAAACTGAAAAAAACGACATACTAACCCCTTATGTTTTTTTTCAAAAATTGACGCCCTAAAATTTGGGCATTTTATGCCATTTCTGGATGCTCCTGGGGCCCCTGTTGAGTGTGTGTGAGGTTTCCCGTCTTTATTTTAACAGAATAGTGCATTTTGAGCAAGTTGAAAAAACTGAAAAAAACGACATACTAACCCCTTACGTTTTTTTTCAAAAATTGACGCCCTAAAATTTGGGCATTTTATGCCATTTCTGGATGCTCCTGGGGCCCCTGTTGAGTGTGTGTGAGGTTTCCCGTGTTTATTTTAACAGAAAAGTGCATTTTGAGCAAGTTGAAAAAACTGAAAAAAACGACATACTAACCCCTTACGTTTTTTTTCAAAAATTGACGCCCTAAAATTTGGGCATTTTATGCCATTTCTGGATGCTCCTGGGGCCTCTGTTGAGTGTGTGTGAGGTTTCCCGTGTTTATTTTAACAGAAAAGTGCATTTTGAGCAAGTTGAAAAAACTGAAAAAAAACGACATACTAACCCCTTACGTTTTTTTTCAAAAATTGACGCCCTAAAATTTGGGCATTTTATGCCATTTCTGGATGCTCCTGGGGCCCCTGTTGAGTGTGTGTGAGGTTTCCCGTCTTTATTTTAACAGAAAAGTGCATTTTGAGCAAGTTGAAAAAACTGAAAAAAACGACATACTAACCCCTTACGTTTTTTTTTCAAAAATTGACGCCCTAAAATTTGGGCATTTTATGCCATTTTTGGATGCTCCTGGGGCCCCTGTTGAGTGTGTATGAGGTTTCCCGTGTTTATTTTAACAGAAAAGTGCATTTTGAGCAAGTTGAAAAAACTGAAAAAAACGACATACTAACCCCTTACGTTTTTTTTCAAAAATTGACGCCCTAAAATTTGGGCATTTCATGCCATTTTTGGATGCTCCTGGGGCCCCTGTTGAGTGTGTGTGAGGTTTCCCGTGTTTATTTTAACAGAAAAGTGCATTTTGAGCAAGTTGAAAAAACTGAAAAAAACGACATACTAACCCCTTCAGTTTTTTTTTCAAAAATTGACGCCCTAAATTTGGGCATTTTATGCCATTTTTGGATGCTCCTGGGGCCCCTGTTGAGTGTGTGTGAGGTTTCCCGTGTTTATTTTAACAGAAAAGTGCATTTTGAGCAAGTTGAAAAAACTGAAAAAAACGACATACTAACCCTTTACGTTTTTTTTCAAAAATTGACGCCCTAAAATTTGGGCATTTCATGCCATTTTTGGATGCTCCTGGGGCCCCTGTTGAGTGTGTGTGAGGTTTCCCGTGTTTATTTTAACAGAAAAGTGCATTTTGAGCAAGTTGAAAAAACTGAAAAAACGACATACTAACCCTTCACGTTTTTTTTCAAAAATTGACGCCCTAAAATTTGGGCATTTCATGCCATTTTTGGATGCTCCTGGGGCCCCTGTTGAGTGTGTGTGAGGTTTCCCGTGTTTATTTTAACAGAAAAGTGCATTTTGAGCAAGTTGAAAAAACTGAAAAAAACGACATACTAACCCCTTACGTTTTTTTTCAAAAATTGACGCCCTAAAATTTGGGCATTTTATGCCATTTTTGGATGCTCCTGGGGCCCCTGTTGAGTGTGTATGAGGTTTCCCGTGTTTATTTTAACAGAAAAGTGCATTTTGAGCAAGTTGAAAAAACTGAAAAAAACGACATACGTTTTTTTTCAAAAATTGACGCCCTAAAATTTGGGCATTTCATGCCATTTTTGGATGCTCCTGGGGCCCCTGTTGAGTGTGTGTGAGGTTTCCCGTGTTTATTTTAACAGAAAAGTGCATTTTGAGCAAGTTGAAAAAACTGAAAAAAACGACATACTAACCCCTTACGTTTTTTTTCAAAAATTGACGCCCTAAAATTTGGGCATTTTATGCCATTTTTGGATGCTCCTGGGGCCCCTGTTGAGTGTGTATGAGGTTTCCCGTGTTTATTTTAACAGAAAAGTGCATTTTGAGCAAGTTGAAAAAACTGAAAAAAACGACATACTTAACCCCTTACGTTTTTTTTCAAAAATTGACGCCCTAAAATTTGGGCATTTTATGCCATTTTTGGATGCTCCTGGGGCCCCTGTTGAGTGTGTGTGAGGTTTCCCGTGTTTATTTTAACAGAAAAGTGCATTTTGAGCAAGTTGAAAAAACAGAAAAAAACGACATACTAACCCCTTACGTTTTTTTTTTCAAAAATTGACGCCCTAAAATTTGGGCATTTTATGCCATTTCTGGATGCTCCTGGGGCCCCTGTTGAGTGCGTGTGAGGTTTCCCGTGTTTATTTTAACAGAAAAGTGCATTTTGAGCAAGTTGAAAAAACTGAAAAAAACGACATACTAACCCCTTACGTTTTTTTTCAAAAATTGACGCCCTAAAATTTGGGCATTTTATGCCATTTCTGGATGCTCCTGGGGCCCCTGTTGAGTGTGTGTGAGGTTTCCCGTGTTTATTTTAACAGAAAAGTGCATTTTGAGCAAGTTGAAAAAACTGAAAAAAACGACATACGTTTTTTTTCAAAAATTGACGCCCTAAAATTTGGGCATTTCATGCCATTTTTGGATGCTCCTGGGGCCCCTGTTGAGTGTGTGTGAGGTTTCCCGTGTTTATTTTAACAGAAAAGTGCATTTTGAGCAAGTTGAAAAAACTGAAAAAAACGACATACTAACCCCTTACGTTTTTTTTCAAAAATTGACGCCCTAAAATTTGGGCATTTTATGCCATTTTTGGATGCTCCTGGGGCCCCTGTTGAGTGTGTATGAGGTTTCCCGTGTTTATTTTAACAGAAAAGTGCATTTTGAGCAAGTTGAAAAAACTGAAAAAAACGACATACTTAACCCCTTACGTTTTTTTTCAGAAATTGACGCCCTAAAATTTGGGCATTTTATGCCATTTTTGGATGCTCCTGGGGCCCCTGTTGAGTGTGTATGAGGTTTCCCGTGTTTATTTTAACAGAAAAGTGCATTTTGAGCAAGTTGAAAAAACTGAAAAAAACGACATACGTTTTTTTTCAAAAATTGACGCCCTAAAATTTGGGCATTTTATGCCATTTTTGGATGCTCCTGGGGCCCCTGTTGAGTGTGTGTGAGGTTTCCCGTGTTTATTTTAACAGAAAAGTGCATTTTGAGCAAGTTGAAAAAACAGAAAAAAACGACATACTAACCCCTTACGTTTTTTTTTTCAAAAATTGACGCCCTAAAATTTGGGCATTTTATGCCATTTCTGGATGCTCCTGGGGCCCCTGTTGAGTGCGTGTGAGGTTTCCCGTGTTTATTTTAACAGAAAAGTGCATTTTGAGCAAGTTGAAAAAACTGAAAAAAACGACATACTAACCCCTTACGTTTTTTTTCAAAAATTGACGCCCTAAAATTTGGGCATTTCATGCCATTTTTGGATGCTCCTGGGGCCCCTGTTGAGTGTGTGTGAGGTTTCCCGTGTTTATTTTAACAGAAAAGTGCATTTTGAGCAAGTTGAAAAAACTGAAAAAAACGACATACTAACCCCTTACGTTTTTTTTCAAAAATTGACGCCCTAAAATTTGGGCATTTTATGCCATTTCTGGATGCTCCTGGGGCCCCTGTTGAGTGTGTGTGAGGTTTCCCGTCTTTATTTTAACAGAAAAGTGCATTTTGAGCAAGTTGAAAAAACTGAAAAAAACGACATACGTTTTTTTCAAAAATTGACGCCCTAAAATTTTGGCATTTCATGGCATTTTTGGATGCTCCTGGGGGGGGTTGAGTGTGTGTGAGGTTTCCCGTGTTTATTTTAACAGAAAAGTGCATTTTGAGCAAGTTGAAAAAACTGAAAAAAACGACATACTAACCCCTTATGTTTTTTTTCAAAAATTGACGCCCTAAAATTTGGGCATTTTATGCCATTTCTGGATGCTCCTGGGGCCCCTGTTGAGTGTGTGTGAGGTTTCCCGTCTTTATTTTAACAGAATAGTGCATTTTGAGCAAGTTGAAAAAACTGAAAAAAACGACATACTAACCCCTTACGTTTTTTTTCAAAAATTGACGCCCTAAAATTTGGGCATTTTATGCCATTTCTGGATGCTCCTGGGGCCCCTGTTGAGTGTGTGTGAGGTTTCCCGTGTTTATTTTAACAGAAAAGTGCATTTTGAGCAAGTTGAAAAAACTGAAAAAAACGACATACTAACCCCTTACGTTTTTTTTCAAAAATTGACGCCCTAAAATTTGGGCATTTTATGCCATTTCTGGATGCTCCTGGGGCCTCTGTTGAGTGTGTGTGAGGTTTCCCGTGTTTATTTTAACAGAAAAGTGCATTTTGAGCAAGTTGAAAAAACTGAAAAAAAACGACATACTAACCCCTTACGTTTTTTTTCAAAAATTGACGCCCTAAAATTTGGGCATTTTATGCCATTTCTGGATGCTCCTGGGGCCCCTGTTGAGTGTGTGTGAGGTTTCCCGTCTTTATTTTAACAGAAAAGTGCATTTTGAGCAAGTTGAAAAAACTGAAAAAAACGACATACTAACCCCTTACGTTTTTTTTTCAAAAATTGACGCCCTAAAATTTGGGCATTTTATGCCATTTTTGGATGCTCCTGGGGCCCCTGTTGAGTGTGTATGAGGTTTCCCGTGTTTATTTTAACAGAAAAGTGCATTTTGAGCAAGTTGAAAAAACTGAAAAAAACGACATACTAACCCCTTACGTTTTTTTTCAAAAATTGACGCCCTAAAATTTGGGCATTTCATGCCATTTTTGGATGCTCCTGGGGCCCCTGTTGAGTGTGTGTGAGGTTTCCCGTGTTTATTTTAACAGAAAAGTGCATTTTGAGCAAGTTGAAAAAACTGAAAAAAACGACATACTAACCCCTTCAGTTTTTTTTTCAAAAATTGACGCCCTAAATTTGGGCATTTTATGCCATTTTTGGATGCTCCTGGGGCCCCTGTTGAGTGTGTGTGAGGTTTCCCGTGTTTATTTTAACAGAAAAGTGCATTTTGAGCAAGTTGAAAAAACTGAAAAAAACGACATACTAACCCTTTACGTTTTTTTTCAAAAATTGACGCCCTAAAATTTGGGCATTTCATGCCATTTTTGGATGCTCCTGGGGCCCCTGTTGAGTGTGTGTGAGGTTTCCCGTGTTTATTTTAACAGAAAAGTGCATTTTGAGCAAGTTGAAAAAACTGAAAAAACGACATACTAACCCTTTACGTTTTTTTTCAAAAATTGACGCCCTAAAATTTGGGCATTTCATGCCATTTTTGGATGCTCCTGGGGCCCCTGTTGAGTGTGTGTGAGGTTTCCCGTGTTTATTTTAACAGAAAAGTGCATTTTGAGCAAGTTGAAAAAACTGAAAAAAACGACATACTAACCCCTTACGTTTTTTTTCAAAAATTGACGCCCTAAAATTTGGGCATTTTATGCCATTTTTGGATGCTCCTGGGGCCCCTGTTGAGTGTGTATGAGGTTTCCCGTGTTTATTTTAACAGAAAAGTGCATTTTGAGCAAGTTGAAAAAACTGAAAAAAACGACATACGTTTTTTTTCAAAAATTGACGCCCTAAAATTTGGGCATTTCATGCCATTTTTGGATGCTCCTGGGGCCCCTGTTGAGTGTGTGTGAGGTTTCCCGTGTTTATTTTAACAGAAAAGTGCATTTTGAGCAAGTTGAAAAAACTGAAAAAAACGACATACTAACCCCTTACGTTTTTTTTCAAAAATTGACGCCCTAAAATTTGGGCATTTTATGCCATTTTTGGATGCTCCTGGGGCCCCTGTTGAGTGTGTATGAGGTTTCCCGTGTTTATTTTAACAGAAAAGTGCATTTTGAGCAAGTTGAAAAAACTGAAAAAAACGACATACTTAACCCCTTACGTTTTTTTTCAAAAATTGACGCCCTAAAATTTGGGCATTTTATGCCATTTTTGGATGCTCCTGGGGCCCCTGTTGAGTGTGTGTGAGGTTTCCCGTGTTTATTTTAACAGAAAAGTGCATTTTGAGCAAGTTGAAAAAACAGAAAAAAACGACATACTAACCCCTTACGTTTTTTTTTTCAAAAATTGACGCCCTAAAATTTGGGCATTTTATGCCATTTCTGGATGCTCCTGGGGCCCCTGTTGAGTGCGTGTGAGGTTTCCCGTGTTTATTTTAACAGAAAAGTGCATTTTGAGCAAGTTGAAAAAACTGAAAAAAACGACATACTAACCCCTTACGTTTTTTTTCAAAAATTGACGCCCTAAAATTTGGGCATTTTATGCCATTTCTGGATGCTCCTGGGGCCCCTGTTGAGTGTGTGTGAGGTTTCCCGTGTTTATTTTAACAGAAAAGTGCATTTTGAGCAAGTTGAAAAAACTGAAAAAAACGACATACGTTTTTTTTCAAAAATTGACGCCCTAAAATTTGGGCATTTTATGCCATTTCTGGATGCTCCTGGGGCCCCTGTTGAGTGTGTGTGAGGTTTCCCGTGTTTATTTTAACAGAAAAGTGCATTTTGAGCAAGTTGAAAAAACTGAAAAAAACGACATACTAACCCCTTACGTTTTTTTTCAAAAATTGACGCCCTAAAATTTGGGCATTTTATGCCATTTCTGGATGCTCCTGGGGCCCCTGTTGAGTGTGTGTGAGGTTTCCCGTGTTTATTTTAACAGAAAAGTGCATTTTGAGCAAGTTGAAAAAACTGAAAAAAACGACATACTAACCCCTTACGTTTTTTTTCAAAAATTGACGCCCTAAAATTTGGGCATTTTATGCCATTTCTGGATGCTCCTGGGGCCCCTGTTGAGTGTGTGTGAGGTTTCCCGTGTTTATTTTAACAGAAAAGTGCATTTTGAGCAAGTTGAAAAAACTGAAAAAAACGACATACTAACCCCTTACGTTTTTTTTCAAAAATTGACGCCCTAAAATTTGGGCATTTTATGCCATTTTTGGATGCTCCTGGGGCCCCTGTTGAGTGTGTGTGAGGTTTCCCGTCTTTATTTTAACAGAAAAGTGCATTTTGAGCAAGTTGAAAAAACTGAAAAAAACGACATACGTTTTTTTCAAAAATTGACGCCCTAAAATTTTGGCATTTCATGGCATTTTTGGATGCTCCTGGGGCCCCTGTTGAGTGTGTGTGAGGTTTCCCGTGTTTATTTTAACAGAAAAGTGCATTTTGAGCAAGTTGAAAAAACTGAAAAAAACGACATACTAACCCCTTACGTTTTTTTTCAAAAATTGACGCCCTAAAATTTGGGCATTTCATGCCATTTTTGGATGCTCCTGGGGCCCCTGTTGAGTGTGTGTGAGGTTTCCCGTGTTTATTTTAACAGAAAAGTGCATTTTGAGCAAGTTGAAAAAACTGAAAAAAACGACATACTAACCCCTTACGTTTTTTTTTTCAAAAATTGACGCCCTAAAATTTGGGCATTTTATGCCATTTTTGGATGCTCCTGGGGCCCCCGTTGAGTGTGTGTGAGGTTTCCCGTGTTTATTTTAACAGAAAAGTGCATTTTGAGCAAGTTGAAAAAACTGAAAAAAACGACATACTAACCCCTTACGTTTTTTTTCAAAAATTGACGCCCTAAATTTGGGCATTTTATGCCATTTTTGGATGCTCCTGGGGCCCCTGTTGAGTGTGTGTGAGGTTTCCCGTGTTTATTTTAACAGAAAAGTGCATTTTGAGCAAGTTGAAAAAACTGAAAAAAACGACATACTAACCCTTTACGTTTTTTTTCAAAAATTGACGCCCTAAAATTTGGGCATTTCATGCCATTTTTGGATGCTCCTGGGGCCCCTGTTGAGTGTGTGTGAGGTTTCCCGTGTTTATTTTAACAGAAAAGTGCATTTTGAGCAAGTTGAAAAAACTGAAAAAACGACATACTAACCCTTTACGTTTTTTTTCAAAAATTGACGCCCTAAAATTTGGGCATTTCATGCCATTTTTGGATGCTCCTGGGGCCCCTGTTGAGTGTGTGTGAGGTTTCCCGTGTTTATTTTAACAGAAAAGTGCATTTTGAGCAAGTTGAAAAAACTGAAAAAAACGACATACTAACCCCTTACGTTTTTTTTCAAAAATTGACGCCCTAAAATTTGGGCATTTTATGCCATTTTTGGATGCTCCTGGGGCCCCTGTTGAGTGTGTATGAGGTTTCCCGTGTTTATTTTAACAGAAAAGTGCATTTTGAGCAAGTTGAAAAAACTGAAAAAAACGACATACGTTTTTTTTCAAAAATTGACGCCCTAAAATTTGGGCATTTCATGCCATTTTTGGATGCTCCTGGGGCCCCTGTTGAGTGTGTGTGAGGTTTCCCGTGTTTATTTTAACAGAAAAGTGCATTTTGAGCAAGTTGAAAAAACTGAAAAAAACGACATACTAACCCCTTACGTTTTTTTTCAAAAATTGACGCCCTAAAATTTGGGCATTTTATGCCATTTTTGGATGCTCCTGGGGCCCCTGTTGAGTGTGTATGAGGTTTCCCGTGTTTATTTTAACAGAAAAAAAGCATTTTGAGCAAGTTGAAAAAACTGAAAAAAACGACATACTTAACCCCTTACGTTTTTTTTCAAAAATTGACGCCCTAAAATTTGGGCATTTTATGCCATTTTTGGATGCTCCTGGGGCCCCTGTTGAGTGTGTGTGAGGTTTCCCGTGTTTATTTTAACAGAAAAGTGCATTTTGAGCAAGTTGAAAAAACAGAAAAAAACGACATACTAACCCCTTACGTTTTTTTTTTCAAAAATTGACGCCCTAAAATTTGGGCATTTTATGCCATTTCTGGATGCTCCTGGGGCCCCTGTTGAGTGTGTGTGAGGTTTCCCGTGTTTATTTTAACAGAAAAGTGCATTTTGAGCAAGTTGAAAAAACTGAAAAAAACGACATACTAACCCCTTACGTTTTTTTTCAAAAATTGACGCCCTAAAATTTGGGCATTTTATGCCATTTCTGGATGCTCCTGGGGCCTCTGTTGAGTGTGTGTGAGGTTTCCCGTGTTTATTTTAACAGAAAAGTGCATTTTGAGCAAGTTGAAAAAACTGAAAAAAACGACATACTAACCCCTTACGTTTTTTTTCAAAAATTGACGCCCTAAAATTTGGGCATTTTATGCCATTTTTGGATGCTCCTGGGGCCCCTGTTGAGTGTGTGTGAGGTTTCCCGTGTTTATTTTAACAGAAAAGTGCATTTTGAGCAAGTTGAAAAAACTGAAAAAAACGACATACTAACCCCTTACGTTTTTTTTCAAAAATTGACGCCCTAAAATTTGGGCATTTCATGCCATTTTTGGATGCTCCTGGGGCCCCTGTTGAGTGTGTGTGAGGTTTCCCGTGTTTATTTTAACAGAAAAGTGCATTTTGAGCAAGTTGAAAAAACTGAAGTGACAGCTAGCCGTGGCAGCTAGCCATGACAGCTAGCCATGACAGCTCGTTTACCATAAACTTTCATGAATGGCGTCCACTACCTCATGTCTGTTTCCTCCGTCCAGATGTATTGCTGTTTTCGCCATTTTCATGGCAGTCTGAAGGGGCTTCACGTCAGCTGTAGCCATGTTCAGATGTTTACATCCCCATGTTTGCAAACCTTCTACACCCCGGAATCTACGACACTCTACCTGGAACGCGACCCGGAAGTAGATAGCGGCCGCCATATTGGGTAGGGCAGGCGTCATGTGTTCCCAGATTGGATTTTAATACCAATTGTACTTGAATCTTAAAATTATCAATCATACTTTTTTTTTAACAATCTAATCCCGTAAAACGTCACCCCAAACAATGTATAATATGGCGATGGCCGCTGTTTTACCATTCAATAAACAAAGCTGTTGAAAAAAACCCTGCTATCTGGCTGTAAAGAGGCACTTTGTTGCGGGAATCAAATCGTTGCGTACATTGTGTGTTTTTTTTTAATATAGTCTAGAGATGGGTGACAAACCTCTTGAAGAGTTGAGGCTTTCCTTCAAATTGTGGCGTTACAGATTCAGAGCTTCAGTGAAAGCAACATTAGCGTCATCTGGTGGGAGAGTGAGGTCAAAGCAACATATGACACTAAACGCAGTGAAACCATTAATATGCCCATTAATAAAAATACAGTTGTGCCTGAATCATTTCACACAAACACACCTTTTCAATGGTGCACAACTTTAATAGAATATTTCAACTCTGTACAAACTGAAGAGATTACCCAAGTTAAATTGTGAAGAACCAGTTAAGGCCTTTGCTAGCACAGGACCCCATGTGGTACATTTGAGGACGCATGGCTCAGATCCTTGCAACCCAGAAAGAAGTAGAAGTACGAGTACAATTGACGAGCGAGAGAGCGAGAAGGTAGGTCAATTAGTTCACTACTTTGCTGACCTGCGGGCGTCACACCAGAACTAAATCTAAAAAGGGTGGTACAAAATACATTGGCGTAAGACAAATATATTTGAACTTCAAATGTTGATTACAATGTGTACACATGTTGGCAAACGATCCGAGAGCATTCGATTCCGCTTCTTAGTGATTTCTAACAACCTGCATGTTGTCATCGCCACTAAAAAGGTCAATGGTCGGTCAAGTTTACATCAGTCATCAATGCAAAATATTCAATATGGACGTTGGCAGAGGCTGAAAGAGCTCAGGTTAGTTTCCGTCCATTGAAGTGCTTGTTAAATACTTGTATAAGCGCCATAGGATGCACGGGGATGCAGGAAAGTTGTCGTGAGACAATTATCTCCACATTCAACACTTCAGAACCAGATCATGGCAGGTATTTTTGTTCCTCCAGTGAGGAGAGCTGAATCAAAACAAAAACTAAATAAAAACAGTAGCTGGGCCATGAGATTTCCCCAAATGCATCACATACACACGGCACCAGAATAAATCATCCAATGGCAAGCTAATAACGGAAATTAAAGTGATACATTGTAACAGAAAAAAAAAACAAAAAAACAACCCAGTCGGCAGTCTCCTGGTAAGCTAACAATTCTCATGATGATGTTTAAAAAAACCCCTGAGTAACAGATTAATTTCCATGACAACTCAAGTTTGGATTCTGTTATTCTTATGATGTGCCAAGGTTCCTGGCAGTAATGCACTAACTCCACCATTGTTTGTGTGTGTGTGTGTGTGTGTGTGTGTGTGTGCAAGGCACCGGCCTGGTCGCCTCTACTTGGAGCTTCAAGGAGGGGCAACAAGGGTGCAAGACAGGGGGGAGGAAAAAAAAAAAAAAAAAAAAGGTCATGCACATAGTGAAAACGCAGTTTGGTTTGCATCCTATTGCGTTCAAATGAGAGTTTGTAGAAGAGAGGGGGAGGGTAACTGATTGGCTGAATTGATGGACAGCAGGTCTCCACGTCCACTGGTCGCCGTGGTTACTGCTGCTTGCATTCGGCAGGCATGGGTTGTCCTTTCTGTGTGTGTATGAGAGAGAGAGGGGGGGGTAGAGAGAGAAAAAAAAAATCAGACAGGGGGGCAAGCGGGCAGCTCAGGGGGGAGGGGGGCCACTGGGTGACTGCTGAAGTGAGAAGCGGCGAGCTTGGTTTGGTGCAGCATAGGCAAGGCAGGCAACGTTAGGACAACAGTCATAGGGGGGGGGGGGGGGGATCCAGGATGTGAGTTTGAGGATCACCGAAACGTCTTGGACTACAAAAAAGAGAAGCCAAGTGTGAGCCCAAGAAAGAGCGAGAGCGAGGGGCAGAATCATCAAGGCGGCACAGAATGGATTTAGAACGTAGTGTGGGCGTGGCTATCCCGAGTTCTCCCTTACCTAAAAATGCATGGGCTGAGAATGATTGGTTACGCCTGTAGGAGAGACAACGTCATGCACACGTTACTGACAATTAGAAACTTGAGTCTGTGTTCACACTGCAGGGTTTGACTCCCAATTCAGATTTTTTGTAAAAACTTTAAGAAGGATGTGACTTGACATGCATTTCCGTGATGCTCAACGCGTTTGCTACGGGACACCGCCTTGATCCACGTCACTTGAACATCATTGTCGTACGACAACCTTTCCCTGTCAGGGGTGGGCAAACTACGGCCCGGGGGCCACATCCGGCCCGCCAAGTGTTTCAATATGGCCCGCCTGTTTTTCATTTAAACTCAACATGCAACCTGGCATTGTGGCTTGAGCCAACTTTTTGATGGTCGAGGTAGCTGCTTTATCAATTTCGTTATTTGATGTGGTCTGTTGTTTACAAAATGCTCTTGGTAAAAGGAGCACAAGCACAATAATAGTAATAATAATAATAATAATAATAATAATAATGTCAATAATGATAATAATAATACTATTATATTAATATTGTTGTTAATAATATTAATATAATAATGGTAGTAATATTACAAAATACTCCTGGAAAAAGGAGCACAAGCACAATAATAGTAATACAAATAATAATAATAATAATAATAATGTTGTTGTCAATAATGCTAATAATACTACTATTATATTAATATTGTTGTTAATAATATTAATATAATAATGGTAGTAATATTACTAAATACTCCTGGAAAAAGGAGCACAAGCACAATAATAGTAATACAAATAATAATGTTGTTGTCAATAATGCTAATAATACTACTATTATATTAATATTGTTGTTAATAATATTAATATAATAATGGTAGTAATATTACAAAATACTCCTGGAAAAAGGAGCACAAGCACAATAATAATGTTGTTGTCAATAATGATAATAATACTACTATTATATTAATATTGTTGTTAATAATAATATAATTATGGTAGTAATATTATTATTATTAACAAAATAATAATAATAATATAATAACATTACTATAACTATAATAATTCTAATAAAAATAATAATAATAATACATTTATAACACACTTTACATCAAATAAATGATTTCAAAGTGCACATATAGCAGATTGCATGACACTTTTACATGTAAAATATGTGTAAAAATATAGGTGTAAAAATGGACTGTTACGTGTAAAATACTACATAATCCCCCCCGTCAATTTTGTTAAATTAATGCGGCCCGCGAGTCAAAAAGTTTGCCCACCCCGGCCCTACATGTTGTCCTTCTATAGAAATGATGTGCTCAAAGAAAATGACAAGTACCTCAAAACAAAATCAATTGATGAATTCAGGTCTATAATGCTGTAGCCAATTCACAACTACAATTATCTTTAGGCACTTCGGCAAACGTCGAGGTAAGGAAAAACGATACACTAACAAGAGAAAGGCTTGATAAGAATCAGTCGAGTCCGGGTGGCCATCTGCTAAGCAATTTGATTGCAAGGAATAAGAACAGAGTAGGCAGAGAATCAGCATAGAAATCCCTAAATACGATCGATGCGCATCAGACATCAGAACAATCCCAATGGATGACTGGCAGGTTCTATTTTAGTAGCAACGACTATTTGGAATGAGAGAATTCAAAGATATTGAATGGCAATGCTGGAGGAAAGTATTTCCAGATTTAATTGATTGTTAATACAGTAAACCTCGGATATATCGGATTCAATTGTTCCAACTGGTTTTGTCCGATTTAAGCGAAATCCGTTATATGCGTATACCGGAAAATGTCTGTTTTACGCATATATCGGATTTATATCCGGTATATGCGTAAATGGGATTTTATCCGTTATAAAAAGGCACTTCCTTGACTATGTTTCCAATGTACCTGGACTGGGCAATGAAAAGAGACGTAAGGTCATGAGAATTGAACTTTATTGGACTCTGAGCATAACAAATTGTTAATTAAGCTAGGCCCTGTTACGCCCGTCAGGCCTACGTTATTTCCAATAGTGAGGTTAAGATCTCATTCACTGCTGTGCTAGTATTATTGACGTCACTCACTTTTATATTTGTCCTAAATCTGGAGCCAGGAGAAAGACAATAGCCAGTGACATCAACAAGATTAGCATAACGATGCGGCCATCCGATATATGCCAGGGAAATTTCATGGAAATGCATTGGAACGGGACTGGAGATTTTGTCCGAAATAGGCGAAATCCGTTATAAAAAATCCGATATATGCAATGAATTTTTATAGGAAATGCATTACAGAAAAATCGGTTCTTTTTTATTTGTCCGTTGTGAGCGAATTTCCGATATATCCGAGTCCGATATATCCGAGGTTTACTGTACATAAGAGAATAAAATCTTTAGATTCCGTTTTGCCAATAATCCACAATGTGAGACGTGAACACATCTATTTTCTGTGCATGTATCTGAAACAATAAACGCTGGTTTCCCAAGGCGTTTGAATAGGTGTGTCCCATTAAGTACATTAATTATTAGCTGCCTTTTTATATCTGTAAACGCATAAAAAAGAGAAAACTGTCTTCACGTCTCAAGGATTGTGGCTGACGGGCAAAATTTCCCCGCAACTCTTCTTTTTCAAGAAACGATATTAGTTCATTTGGTATTGTTATTTCTCGGCTGAATTTGGCACCCTAAGTAAGAATGGTTGTGCAATTCATGCTTTAATCTCGTGATGCCGGCAGAGTAGTTGATGAGGAAGAATTGCTTGCTGCAAGCAGTTTGAGGTCCGCATTGCTATTCTACCCAAACACTTCCACAGTGGAATGAAACTGCAGTGCGGGCTAGATGAATTTGACATGCGTTTTAAGGGAATAGCAATTAGCAATGAGCAATTTTATACTTCTATTGCGATATGAGGGGTTGTCACAAATACCAAAATTCCAGTACTCGATATAGATACTTGGAAAATCACGATTGTTGATACCATGATAGATAAAAACAAATCCCTGACTTTTTAAATGATTGAAAACCATTTCAAAACATGTGTATTTAAGATGGCTGCCCCTCAACAGAAGTTGTATAGAATTTAAATTGCAGTACCAGCTGCCAAATGTTATGTTCTGATAATATTCAACATTTATCAGTCATAATTCTGAACCCTATTTCCATCCATCCATGCATCATCATCAGAAAGCTGGAACCTATCCCAGCTAACTTTGGGCAGAAGGTAGCATATGTATTTAAGATGGCTGCCCCTCAACAGAAGTTATATAGAATTTAAATTGCAGTACCAGCTGCCAAATGTTATGTTATTATGTTCCGATAATATTCAACATTTATCAGTCATAATTCTGAACCCTATTTCCATCCATCCATGCATCATGATCGGAAAGCTGGAGCCTATCCCAGCTAACTTTAGGCAAAAAGTAGCATATGTATTTAAGATGGCTGCCCCTCAACAGAAGTTATATAGAATTTAAATTGCAGTACCAGCTGCCAAATGTTATGTAATTATGTTCCGATAATATTCAACATTTATCAGTCATAATTCTGAACCCTATTTCCATCCATCCATGCATCATGATCGGAAAGCTGGAGCCTATCCCAGCTAACTTTAGGCAAAAAGTAGCATATGTATTTAAGATGGCTGCCCCTCAACAGAAGTTGTATAGAATTTAAATTGCAGTACCAGCTGCCAAATGTTATGTTATTATGTTCCGATAATATTCAACATTTATCAGTCATAATTCTGAACTCTATTTCCATCCATCCATGCATCATTATCGGAAAGCTGGAGCCTATCCCCGCTAACTTTAGGCAAAAAGTAGCATATGTAAAAAAAAAAAAATATATGTGAAATATAAGTGAGTCAGCACAACATGACAACAGCTTTGGCATCTAATCACGTAAAATGAACATGGAGGGGATTACGTAAAAGATTCATACAGACCCTTGGGTCAAAGTCTCCCTCGTCGTCGTCATCGTCGTCATCCTCATCGCCTTCGTCATCATGCTCCTGACACACAAATGAATCGTGTTACATCACTAATGTACCTTAGTGTAAGGTTAGAAGTCGAAATAGGTGTGTCCCAATGACGTGCATCATTATTAGCAAGCTCATATTAACTCATTTTCTGCCATTATAATGCACACAAGGATTGTGAATGATGCAAAATTCCCCCCTAAAGTGCAGTTCCCATTTAAGCAAGTCCACAAACAAAACCAAGAGGTATACCTGCGCAATATAGTGAGGCCCTGAACAATAATCAGAAAATTGGAATGGCAAACATACTTTGCCAAATTGTATTAAAAAAGAAGCAGAGCCCAATGTCAAACAGTGTTTAACATGCAGACACACTTTGTTGATGCATCACTTCTAACTCATTAGATTTAGTATATGTGCCAAACATTGTGCCTTGTGATTTAAAGGTGGAAGTAAAAAAAAAAAAAAAAAAAAAAAAGGACCAACCTCATCGCCTTCTTCCAGTTCTTCATCAAACTGTACGAAGAAAGCAACATGATTATAACGCTCACATTACAAACACACCACATCATGAATCTCTCACTCACACTCTCGTCATCTTCCAGTGCCTCTCCGGTGAAATACAGCACAGCTCTGGGAATTATTCTCTCACGGAAGAAATGGCCAATTTCAAAGTCGGTGGTTAGGGTGAACTCCGAGTCTTCGTCCTGGAAAACCAGAAAGGCCATTAAAACCTTGGTAGCCACCAGTCTGAGACAAGACGATACAGCTATTCAGAGAACTAAAATTCAAAAGAAGCTCATGAACTCACCAGTTCACAATCGGGCGAAGCTGTGAAGAACAAAAAAAAAACATTAAAGTCAAAAGTCGTTCAATAAAAAGAGGTTACATATGCTGCAATAATTCCACCCATTTTCTATACGTCTATAGCAGAGGTAGGGAACCTATGGCTCGGGAGCCAGGTAGGGCTCTTTTGATGACTGTATCTGGCTCTCAAGCATTTCTTACCACAATAAAAATGCATTTTTGCTAACATTTTAAAGTAAACCATCACAGAAATGACTGTTAAAAATAATATTCAAAATCAACAACTTTCTTATGCATTTTAATCCGTCCATCTATATTCTACTGCAATACGGCCGACCATATCCATCTTTCTTGATGATATTTTCCAGGTCAAACACCAAAACTCGATTATTACTGGGTAATGCGGTAGTCTACCTCGGTCATTGAGATGTCAACATGTAAATATAAACTTTCCTCCTTTAGTCAAATAGTCACCTAGCTAAAGCTGCAGAACCAAGCCTTCTGACGAAGATGGCCAAAAGAATGAAATACATGTACGGAGTATGGTGCAAAACCATGCAGCAGCAGAAGTTGTATTAATGGCAGCAAGTATTTGATTTATTATTAGACACTGCGCTGCTCACAAAAGTGTGCTGGCCACACCCCATTGGCGTGGGGTAGTGTGCCTGGTCTACGTAATTAGAGCCCATTATATCTAAAACTGTTGGTCTTACATAAAAATGCACACATTTTATTGCATTCAATGTTTAAAAAAATGTATATGGCTCTCACAGATACACATTTTCAAATATCTGGTCTTCATGGCTCTCTTAGCCAAAAAGGTTCCCGACCCCTGGTCTATAGGGTCACGGTAAGCTGAAGCCTATCCCTGATTCAGTATTAAAGCCCTGGTTTGCGGCCAGCTCTCACCCCAAATAGCCGGCTTCCTGTGTGTTTTAGTACATGTGCTTATAACAATTGCAACAACAACTTGCTTTTGTATCATAGTAATTATTATAGGCCGCTAGGGCCCTAAATAAACAGCGGTTTCAAAAAGGCATGCAATAGCTCAGTGATATACATCCACGTCTGCTCTGCACTCACCTTTGACAGGGTTGAAGAAGTTGAAAAAGGAATCGTTGGGAACCTGTTTTGTGACTGTACGGACGGTACCACGGCCTTTGTGCTTCTGCTTCTTCTTTATAGTTTTTACCGTCACATCCTTCCCCTTGTGCCAATCTATCTGACATCTAGCAAGATCAAAAGGAAGAAATCAAGTTGATACAATTATGCTATTGGTTATAGCAGGGGTCTCAAACACGCGGCCCCCGCCTTGATATGAAAGTTTAATGTTAGTGCGGCCCGCGCAAGTTTGATATGGATGCTGTATGGTATCATGTACCCAGAAAAAATTATTACGTTTGATTCATGTTCATGTTAAAGGTAAAATAACTTAATAGTTATCCTCCCTATCCGTGTGGAAGTGGTAAGTTTTTGGCTATTTAAGTTTAAAGGAAATAACGTGAAGGCTACCGTTTAGGTCGCTAGCTCTCTAGTTTGCGAGTTAGCATGTGTCTCAAGACCCTGCAGTTGCGCAATATGTTGTAAATAAAAAGAGTATAAATGTGACTATAGTCGTGTTTTGTCATGTCTACAGGGCTCTAATAATGCTTTGTTCATTTTAATCTGAAAAAAATCATTTGTCTACCCACCAACTATATGTGGTTTCTTAAGTTTTTATTATTTGCCGTTTTATTATTATTATTATTATTATTATTATATTTATTACTGATTGATTTTTTTATTCTTGATTTGTTTATTATTTTTCATCTTATTTTGTGTATAGAAAAATAAAAATTAAGATATTTGAGAAGAGTGGAATGTTTTATCAGAGCTTTTATTGTAGAAAATCGGAACCAAAGCACTGAAAAAGTTTGTATATTTTTCTGTTTTTAATAAATGCGTTTTTTTTTTTTTTTTTTTTGGAAAACCTGATGCGGCCCAGCCTTGCCCAGACCCTAGCTCCAGTGGCCCCCGGGTAAATTGAGTTTGAGACCCCTGGGTTATAGGATTCCATATTTGGCAAAACTGTTGTTTTCCTGTTGGTGAATGGCGGTAAAACATTAAATAAAGAAGAACTTAATCTACTGTTAAAAGCTAAATATCACGGAAATGTACATAATGTGAATGAAATGCGATCATTGTAAGGACATGGCGGGTTTGCATGGGGAAATATTTCCTCAGCAGATTGTTGTCATTTGTCATTGCTAAATATCAAACACTACTCCTTAATAATATGCTGAAGCCGTCACCTCAAACCAAGTCTAAAAATAGTCTTAAATTCATCAGAGTGTGAGTGGAAGCTGGCTGGGCGTGGAGAGATGCCACTACGCCAGTAATAATAGTAGCAAAACCCTAACCCTAACCTCATGGCAAGATAACAATGTTATAAACAGTAATAATGTCGCCATCTCGGATGCCATTCATATTTGGTTTGTTTTGTAGGACAAGTTACAAATTGGAATAGAAGAGAGTTCATGATCTTACCCCTCACAGTCGATAATCTCTGGGCCCTCGAATGAGAAAGGATCTGAAGTGTCCGGCTCTGACTTCATCTTGTAGACTTTAGTGAGAACTGCATTGTTAAAGTAGCCGTTGGACTCAAAGTGGAACTCTAATGTGAAACTCTGAAAAGGTACAAAATTATTAAGATTATTCATTCTTCTCATTTGTGATAATATTACACAAAAAAAAACTATATTAACCATAGGCTGCCCTGGTTCAGAAAACTTGACTTGAATATCTCTCAGATGCTTGAGGATGGGCTCGTCGTATTCCTGGCGACAAATAAAGAGTCAGGTATACAGACCAATGTTAACAAATACAGTGTAAAGTTTTGGGAGCAAGTAGTCAATGAAACATACTTGGATCATGTCGCTGAGCATATCTACATTCTTGAATATGGTGAGCCAGAATTCCGGGATGCCTTTCGGGTCTTCCGCTGGCACGGCATCCTCCTTCTTACTGGCATCAATTGCTATTTTTTCCTTTATTTGTTCCTACATCAAAAACAGAACTTGTCAAGTGCTGAACAGAAATATGGGGCTTGCTGTGCATGTTAAGTAGGATGAAAATAAAAGTACATATACTTCTTCAAGAAACTGACAGGAAACGTCAGGAGACGAGACGCAAGTTTTACTTACAGAAAGCTCTTCCTCCTCGTCTTTGTCACTGCGCCAAGCACACTCCTCATCTGTGGGTTCCACTTTTCCAGTGACAAAATCTTGTCGCTGTGATAACATCGACAATCACAATTTTAATCGGACAATATAAAAAAAAAAAGATAGGTTAAAACTTTTTTTTTTTTTAAGCATGCACAGTGATGAAAACCCATTTAGAGACGCCAGGGCTTTGTTTACACTGCATGTCAATTTGCATATTATGGATCTGTTTTTTTGTGTCAGTGTGAACAATATTTTCAAATGTGATTCAGGCCTCATTCCTATGTGGATATAAATCTAATTTGTAACCAAGGTACTGCAGTCAGTGAAGTGAAGTCGCATATATCTGACCTAAAAAGGTCAGCAAAGGCGCGGTTTGCTGTGCTTAACGAGACTTGGATAAAAAGGTACCCACCAATGTAGGCAAAAGCTATATTTTGTTTATCGGAAAATTAATTCAAAATGTACAGTGGGAGAAAATGTTGAATGAAATCACTTGCCGGATTCTTTGACAAGTGGCTTTTTTTGGCAATGTGATCGAGTAAACACACAACAGAAACGTGCTTATTGTGTGTCACTTGCCGGATTCTTTGACAAGTGGCTTTTTTTTTGGCAATGTTGATCGACCACATAAAGGTTGACGGTTCAGGCGTCACTGCAAGCTCTCTCCAAACTAACTGCCATAGCCAAAATTACTGCCCTTTCTTAATGTGACGCACAATGATTTGGTTAAAAATGTTGACTCGCGTTGCACAACATCCTTGAAATTAACGTGCAAAACAGCACACAGTGCAGACCACAGTGTTTGCTTTTGTAAACACATGGCAATGCATCAAACACCCTGCCTTTTGCGCATGTGTGTCACTTCCCGCAGGCTTGAGTTCATATTGACAAGTAGGTTATTTTGGTGTATGTAAAAACGACTACACACCCAAAAAAAATAATAATTTAATTTAAATTAATTTAATTTTGTTTAAAAAATTAAAACAAAATAAAAATCTGAAATGGGCATCGTACCCTGCAGTGTGAACGTAGCCCTAGTCACTGGCTTTGAAAACAAGAACAATACAAACAAAAATGTTACGGAAGAAAAATCCATCACAGACACATGATGAGTACCTTGTCATAAAGTGGCAGATAAAGGGCAGCATACTTCCTCTCCAGTTCATGGACCTCCTCATAAAATTTGGCTTCAATGTTGGCATACTGCACCTGAAGCCTTTTCAAGGCATGCACTCTCCTCTTCACTGCTTTGGGAAGCATGCTGTAGCAGAAAATAAACAATCATTGTTTGCGTATAGACCCTAATATTTAAAAGGTGACAAAACAATATTATGAATTTTAAGTACTATTGCTTTGGAAAGCTAACTATTCTGTTTTATGTGTCACACTAATATGTCAAACATTCATAATCTAGATGCATGTACAAGATTGATTGTTCCCTTCAAAAAACAGTATAAAAAAGTTTAGATTTTTTTTTCCTGGATAAGAAAATGTGCTCTACACCTATGTGGCAGAGCTTGTAGTATTTAGCATGTAATATGTCACCAGAGATGCGCAATCATAGCCCACTTTATGCTACGTTCACACCGACGCCGAATGTCGCGCTTTGAATCGGCGACGAATTCGACGTCATTTTTCAAAAAATCTCACAATTTCCTAAGCTCTGTTACGCAATGGAAAATTTCGAGATCCCGACTGCATCCCGCCTCTGATCCAGAGCATATTGTAGCGACCCTGACGTTTTCATGTTGACGTTGTGCTCTTGGGTGTCCCGACTGTTCCGGGTGACTGTGAATGCACCAGAGGGTGGGGGCGTGTCTGGTGGAGGAAGTACTGTTGTGTTGCTGGCGGTGGTTGCAACGGCGTGGTTACGGCCGACAGTAGCCAGTATTATTGTTGTGCAATAAAAAGCTTGTCAGCGATCGCAGTCGTGTAATTTCCATAGCGTCGGCAACGACGCTACAATATATAAAGATGCAGCAGATCCATTGATCCTTTGAACCAAGCTCTGTTAAGCTTTCCTACGCTTTGAGCAAAACTTTGATAAGCTTTGTGACGCTTTGATACGCTCTCCCCGCTTTACGCAATCCGTGACAGATTGCCTCAAATTTTTAAACAGTTTAAAAATTTTTGGCGCTCTTGCCGAATGTCCCGAATTGCTCAAACCTTTCTTACGTTGTATTACGGTCTTTACGCTTTCATTAAGCTTTGTTACGCTTTGCCGGCGCTTTGCTCGCCGATTTAATTCGCCATCGATTCGGCGTCGGTGTGAACGTAGCATTACACTATATTTACATTTTTACTGTGCAGCCTTTGGTGCGATGACAAAAAGTAATCAATAAAGCGTCAAGCAGATACAACATATGATATCCTTTTATGCTGTTACATCACTGATATTTTTCTGAAAAAGAGCCTTTCAAAAGCAAAGCTGTCAAATATGTGTCAATACGGTCATTTATCTCCACTGACCTTTCCAAAGAATGGAAGTTACCAGGTTTGTCCATCTGCCCGGCAGGATTTTGCAACCCCGGCTCACCTTTACCTATTAAAACAAACATAGTAGTTGAAATACAATCATCCCGAACACCAACAAACATATTCAGCCACATCAAAGCATACATTTACAAAACAACACAAAGAAAATATGACATAAGAATAAAGAGGTCAAAGATCACGTTGTATTTACCTTTATTGACCTCCATTAGAGTTGCAGCTCCTTTCTGTGATTGAGAAAAACAGATGAATATGTTATGAATCCAGACAGTTGAAGAAGTTGGGACCTGTCAGACAAGCCGAAACGGTCACTAAACAAACCCTCGCGTATGTGACTCATTAGGTGTGAGCGTTCACAAACGATACAACGTTAGCACAAAGAAGTACACGCAAGGAGCGCAGGTGTGACGGATAGAAGGTGTTGAGCAAAAGCGTAGGCCGATGACGCATCGACACGCTGATGTCAGCTGGGCTCGGCTACGACGAATAAAGTTGCCATGTACTCGAAAGAAAACGCACAATCGCCAACCTTGACAGTCGAGACGGTGACATTGGCACACGCCGGTCTTGTAGCCGTTGTCGACTTTCCAGCCGGCACACACGAACAGACGCCAATAGGAGCGGCGCCACACGTTTGACAGCTGCTAAAGTGCTAGCCGACGAACAACAAAGTACGAGACAACGTGCTGTCAACATTCGCTAAGCTGCCAGCGAGTTTAAAAAAAAAACACCACACAGCAATTCACAAAAGTCGCTCAGCATTAAAAAAAAAAGTATAAAATAACAACAATACAGTGCCCTGTTGTTGTCATGACGAAAACTCGATTGTAATGCAGCTGTTGCTTATAAGCTAGCAGCATTGACAAGCTACTAGCAGCTAGCTACTGTTAGCTTCCTAGTTTGGGTTAAAAAAAACATTAAAGTGGCGATAAAGTAACTAAGGCAGCTCATTTACGATTTTTCAAATAAGCGCGGCGACTCGTAATACGGTGTAAAATAACCGTTGCGGTAACTGACCGCCGATAAGAGCGAATCTCACCTCTTTCGTTTGGCGATCAAGACAAGTCGCTTGCCTTCACGCTGCTTCGATTCTTCTTCATGGGCTTTCAGACTTGATATCACACCGCCGTACTACTGCCCTCTACTGTTTGATATGTATTTAGTCAATAAACAAATATAGCTGTATTATTATACATTTATTCTATGTATCAATTCAAATAAATGATATTATATTTGAATGATTTTATTAGAATCCACATCGTGATGACATGATCCAATGACACTTTGTGCATGTTCCGTAGCTATATGATATCGCGTCAGAAAGTAAGAAATTATACATAAAAGGTGAAGAATCATCAATGTTGAAAATTGCTCATAACGTTACACAACCAATAAATCATCAACAAGAAAATTACTGAAATATTTTTTTCAAGTCATACATCGCATATCATGCATTTGTTCTTCATTTATTCCAATTATCTAAGTGAATTATTTTGTACAGGGTCATCCATATTGACCACAGCTGAACCTTTGTCTTAGCATAATTGAGTCATGATTGTGATTCCAATAAAGTATTGATTGCTTCTGATATAAATTATTCTTAACATGCATCATTAGTGATTATAAATCTACTTTAATTCAAATCAGTCTTATGCCGTTAGTAGAGTGGTGCCTTGGTTAGCATCATTAATCCATTCCACAAGGTCCGACTCAAACCAGAACAGACTCTAACCAAAGCCGTGAAATACATCGTAGTCCAGTTCATTTATTCAATTACTATAATTTTTGGACTATTGAGTAGATACATTTTTTATACATACACTTGTCCCTCGCTTCATCACAGTTCGAACATTTCTCCCTCGCTCTGTCGTGGTGTTGCAAAAAATAACTAATGAAGGATCGCTGTTTCGTGGTTGACTGTGATCTTTTATTACTCAAAAAAATAATGAATGCCAAGTCAGATGTAGTATTCTGGTTTCAGTTAGGCATCTGTAATGGTACATCGATGAGATGTTACCTGTATTAAGCCTGAAGAGGCTGACTTTCTCCTCCCATTCCATGTGGCAGTGGTAAATTGAAGGCTAACTATTTTGCTCAGTAGATTACTATTGTTATTGCATCCTGTAGCTTGTGCATAAGAGGTACGCAATGTGGTGTAAATTTGTAAACAAAGCTAGCGGTTTTGTGAAAGTGTACGCCCATGTATGGTAGATTAATGCTAGACTGACTGTCCAATGATCCAATGACTTTAAAAATCACCCTCTCTCCAGGGTGTACCCTGCCTCTCGCCCAAAAACAATTGCGATAGAGGTATGTATGTATGTATGTATGTATGTATGTATGTATGTATGTATGTATGTATGTATGTATGTATGTATGTATGTATGTATGTATGTATGTATGTATGTATGTATGTATGTATGTATGTATGTATGTATGTATGTATGTATGTATGTATGATGTATGTATGTATGTATGTATGTATGTATGTATGTATGTATGTATGTATGTATGTATGTATGTATGTATGTATGTATGTACGTACGTACGTACGTACGTACGTACGTACGTACGTATGTATGTATGTATGTATGTATGTATGTATGTATGTATGTATGTATGTATGTATGTATGTATGTATGTAACAGTAAATCCCTACTGGAAGAGCGTTCCTCTCTTTATAAATGTTCCAATAACCTATGATGATTGTTTCTGCCTTGGAAATGTGCTCTTTGTGGAAATAGCACCGTAAAAGGCATAAAGTCACAAAAATCAAGCTCTTTCTGCTTGCTATCAACTGCTACAACATGCACACGCTTGAGAGGAAATGACAGTACCGGGGTCCCTCAGGGTATGATTGTGGTGACCAGGCTTTGTGCCTGTCACAGTGTGACATTTACCAGAACGGATCTGTATTCACAGAAGAAATCAAATGTGATTGTGTAGCATTTTGGATGTAGCCGGGGATCTGGACAAATGTACAGTAATGGCTAATTTTGGAAATCAAGGATGAACGCTGGTGCACGTATGAATGGAAACGGTCTCGGTCTAAACGTATAATGAAGTCTTTATGATGTGGACTTTTTTTTCCAGACTGATAGTACTTTACATCTTTGTGACCCTCTTTTGACGTAAAGTCTTTAATGTGGAGAGAATAGCAATAGTAACGTCTGCAGATGTTGCACAAAGACGTCAGTTTTTCGGTCCCACGTCACACTTTCGACCCTGCTTTCTCAAAAGGCCAAGGGATACACTTCGGTATTTAGATTCTGCATATACTGATTCCCAACCCTGGTTATGTGAAAACACTTAATTAGTTGGCATCGACCCGTTTTACATTTTAATGTATAAAAAGAATCACATAACATTTGTTTATTGCATCAAGGCTTTTTGACTTTGTCAGGAAACTCTATTTCAACAAAATTCATTCATTCATTCATTCATTTTCTACCGCTTTTCCTCACGAGGGTCGCGGGGGGTGCTGGAGCCTATCCCAGCTGTCGCCGGGCGTAAGGCGGGGTACACCCTGGACTGGTGGCCAGCCAATCACAGGGCACATATAGACAAACAACCATTCACACTCACATTCATACCTATGGACAATTTGGAGTGGCTAATTAACCTAGTATGTTTTTTTTGGAATGTGGGAGGAAACTGGAATACCCGGAGAAAACCCACGCATGCACGGGGAGAACATGCAAACTCCACACAGAGATGCCCGAGGGTGGGATTGAACCCTGGTCTCATAGCTGTGAGGTCTGCGCGCTAACCCCTAGACCACCGTGCCGCCCATTTCAACAAAATAAAAACAAAAAATTTTTTTTTACTACATTTTAAAATGGTCCGGTTGAAATTATAACCACTGTATTGTTAGGGTGGGTTTCGACCCGGTTATAATAATAATATGACTATAAAGCAATATTTTGAGCCACAACTGAAATAGCCAAAAACTTACCACTTCCACACGGATAGGGAGGATAACTATTAACAGTTATTTAACCTTTAACATGAACATTAATCAAACGTAATAATTTTTTCTGGGTACATGATACTATACAGCAGGGGTCCCCAAACTTTTTTCCAGTGAGGGCCACATGACTTTTCCCTCCTCTGAAGGGGGCCAGGGTCAGGGTCGTATGTTTGTTTATGTTCTATGACTGGGGCAAAGTGTGGTTGTAGTCACGTTGCTCACAATAGGTTACCATTTCCAGTTCTATGACAGAAAAATGACCATGCTTTATTGTTCAGGGGGCCGGGACAAATGTGGAAGTGGGCCGTGTCCGGCCCCCGAGCCTTAGTTTGGGGACCACTGCCATACAGCATCCATATCAAACTTGCGCGGGCCGCACTAACATTAAACTTTCATATCGAGGCGGGGGCCTCAAATTAGTAACCTGCGGGCCACATTTGGCCCGCGGGACGCATGTTTGAGACCCTTGCTTTAGCGGTTCATTTGACTATTTTTGGAAATTAAAATGGAGGGGTATAGTGACAAAAAAAGGCCTATGCCCAGACCAAAAGTATTAAAAGCAACATTTTCTAAGAAGGTAACCAAGACATGAGAACCAAATTTATTATTTTTAGTGTATTTTATATCTGATTTAATACACGGGTCAAAACCGACCCGGTAACATAAGAAATGATAAGTATATATGGATTAAAAAATTGCAATTTTTTCTTAAAAAAAAATGTTGAAAGGTTTGATGCCTTGATCTTGGAGGTCAGGAAGGAGCCATACGTAATGTGTAATCGTGCACAAACACGAGGACCAAGTCGAGAAAAGCAAACGCGGTGGTGGCAACACTTGTCTTTTTCCGGTGATTGAACACATATCACGAAGCGTGCGGCGTGGCCCACCTCATTCCACTAGGGTATTGGTTTTTTGTGAATGAAGTGGCCAAACTCCCGGATGGCACGAATGGGTGTTATCGATATGGCCAAAGGATATCGTGGTGTTTACCGGCCGCCCTGCCTCTGCATCCTCTCTTGTCCATTAAGCCTCTCTCCTCCAAACACACGGGTAATGGTCTATTTGTACGCCGTAATCACACACACACACACACACATATGTTCACAATGACCGTAAAAAGCCATCAAAATAAGACACACAAACAAACGCGCACACAGCTGAGCAGGCTACATTGACACAGCTGCGGTCATTATTCACGAGAGGAGGTCCAGGCTGGAAGAATGAATGATGGCAAACGGAACTACTAGATCTCGTCTGATGTTCAGCGGCCGTGTCACAAATTCATTAAAAAGGTAATCATCGATCCGACTTATGGCAGGCTGAGATCTCCGCTCATTTTTTCTGCAAATTTGACTGCAATTTACATTCATCCGCACCAATAAGCAAATGAAATCATAACATATTCATTTTGCTATTTTGTGCAACTTCTGTCATTCACATTTTTTACAACGAAACCTTTTAGCCAATCAGTGACTCAGTTGACAAAATGAAAGACCAAGGAGAATCTTTCCCTGTAATTTAAAGCTCACACGTTTGACAGCAAAAACGGACTTTATTGCAATTTTGACAGTTAAGGATTTTCAGCGAAGGGCAAACTAACATTCAATCTGTTCCTGGAGCCTATCCCAGCTGTCTTCTACACCCTGGACTGGTGCCCAGCCAATCACAGGGAACATATAGACAAACAACCATTCACACTCACATTCATACCTATGGACAATTTGGAGTGGCTAATTAACCTAGCATGTTTTTTGGAATGTGGGAGGAAACCGGAGTACCCGGAGAAAGAGATGGCTGAGGGTGGAATTGAACTCGGATCTCCTGTGAGGCCTGCGTGTTAACCACTTCTCCACCGTGCAACCTTGAGTAATTGATACTCATTGAAATGTCAATTTTTCATTCATTCATTCATTTTCTACCGCTTATGCTCACGAGGGTCACGGGGGGGGGGGGGGGGGGGGGGTGCTGGAGCCTATCCCAGCCTATCCCAGTGCTGGAGCCAGCTGTCTTCTACACCCTGGACTGGTGGCCAGCCAATCACAGGACACATATAGACAAACAACCATTCACACTCACATTCATACCTATGGACAATTTGGAGTGGCTAATTAACCTAGCATGTTTTTGGAATGTGGGAGGAAACCGGAGTACCCGGAGAAAAACCACACGAGAACATGCAAACTCCACACAGAGACGGCTGAGGGTGGAATCGAACCCGGGTCTCCTAGCTGTGAGGTCTGCACATTAACCACTAGACTACCGTGCAGCCCAAGCTAACATTGATGCATAACTGTCAATATTAATGGTTTGCTAACACACATAACAAAGAAGTGTTGAGATTCATTATTAAATGGGTTAATTAACCCTGCATTAACCCTTCGATGCACGAGTGACTGGACCCTCCACTCTTCCATAAGTGGGTCAAAAATCACCCATACTAGAATCAATGCCTTTTTTAATGCCAATTTTGCCATTTTGGTTAGGAATAATCACTTGTATGATATTTAGTATTATATTTAGGACCACACAAGAATGATTTCATGTTAGAAACATCTTCATTTTTCACTTTTTTTACATCTTTGAAAAAGAAAATGACCCCGTACAACAATAGAAAATGGGAGGATCCATTGTGTGTTACATAAAGGTAAGTTTAAAAATGTGAATGGCATGATATCAAAAACATGTTTTTGGAGGAATACCAGGAATATGAAATGATTAAAAAAAAAATTATTACGAAGATTTTTCAAGAAAACAATCCGACTGGGCCCTTTTTGACCCACTTATGGAAGGTTGGGGTAGTAACACAAAAACTAAAATTTCTTAAAATGTATAAAATTTAAGTTAAAAATGTGAATGGCATGATATCAAAAACCTGTTTTTTGAGGAATACCTGGAATATAAAATGATAAAAAAAAATCATTATGAAGATATTTCACAAAACCAACGCGACCGGGTCATTTTTGACCCACTTATGGAAGGTTGAGGTAGTAAGACTAAAACAAAGATTTCTTAAAATGTATAAAAGGTAAGTTAAAAATGTGAATGGTATGATATCAAAAACATGTTTTTTGAGGAATACCTGGAATATGAAATGATAAAAAATTTTCGTTACGAAGATATTTCAAGAAAACAACCTGACCGGGTCATTTTAGACCAGGGGTGGGCAAACTACGGCCCGGGGGCCACATGCGGCCCACCAAGCGTTTGAATCCGGCCCGCCAGTTGCTTTCTAAGTAACTTCAACTTTTAACATACAAACTGGCAACATGACTTGCAAGTCGGATGTCTGATTTAGTAAAAAATAAACAACAAAACTGTAAAATTAAATGACATAGTTTGATGTGGTGTGATGTTTAAAGTGCTCCTAAAAAAGGGACATGAGAACATACAACTGATATAGGATAACACTTTTACAGATAAAATTAGACAAATAATTCAAGGAAAATGATAAGCATAAAATAGTGTGTGTGTGTTAAATATATGTTCTGGCCCCCCAGACAATTTTGTTAACTCAATGCGGCCCTCGAGTCCAAATATTTGCCCACCCCTGTTTTAGACCCACTTATGGAAGGTTGGGGTAGTAACACAAAAACAAAAATTTCTTAAAATGTATAAAAGATAAGTTAAAAATGTGAATGGCATGATATCAAAAATATGTTTTTTGAGGAATACCTGGAATATAAAATGATAAAAAATTTTCATTACGAAGATATTTCAAGAAAACAACCTGACCGGGTCATTTTTGACCCACTTATGCATCTAAGGGTTAATCAAAGAATTTTGCTCTTGACCATACCTGTCAATCATCCCGTTTTCATAGGGAAACTACCATATTTTTCTCTTCTTTCCTGGTGTTTTCCAATTTTACTATACTTTCTCGTATTTCACCCTATTTAAACTGTCAACATCAGTGAAATACAGTAATTTACAATTACCATCCTGTGTTTTGAAGGCAACCTCCATGTCTTAAAGCTTAAATTCATGTTTTTTTTCGTATTTTTTTCTCCTCCAAAACTATTGACGCATTGCTCAAATCTTCGCTATAATCACTTTAAACATCCTCAATTATGTTTGTGTTGCATAGAGGTCCTGCTGACGTCACTTTCGGAAATGATGCGTTGCTACGACAACGGGTGTGTCATGGCTTCCACCATTAAATCTAAATGTTTTCTTTTGGCTTTTTCCCTGATGTAATAATTTTAATTAAAAAAAATATATATTTACCATACAATGCAGAACATAATTACAAACATACTTAATGAAAGTTGATAAATGATGTCAGTGACCCTTTCAGCTGTACAGCAGTAAGCTTGATCTTCATCACGCTGGAGTTTGGTGCTTCAGGCTGCTGGATGACAGGGGCCCATTAGGTAAAGGTAAATCTAATTGGGAGTCTCTCCATCCACAGAGCTTGTGTGTCACTGCTAGAGGGGAGATGGCCAATATTACCTCGTCATTATACCGCTGCAACTGCTGTGACCCCACAACTGCGCACACTTATTTTGTGCTTAGTCTACTTCGGTAAGACTCAAGTTCATATGTTGTGATACCGTGGTGAGATATGTTGAGTTGTCATGGCGGGCATAAAAACATCAACTAGAAAATTCCCACGGAAATTTGTGATGGGCTTGCCACCTGTGCTGTGAACCTCGGGCCCGGTGTGCCAATGGCTACCATGCTAGCACCTAGCAAGAAAGCGTCAAGTACTGAAAAGGTTGATGCAGTCCCATAGTGTCCCCACATCTTCCCATGTGTCTATTTGCATTTAGACATGAGTAAATTAGCTTAAATGCTAACATGCTAACGGCTACCATGCTAGCACCTTGCAAGACAGCCTCAGGTACCGAAAAGTTTCGGGCAGTCTCACAGTGTCCCCGTATCATGCCATGTGTGTATTTGCCTTTAGACATGAGTAAATTAGCTAAAATGCTAAAATGCTAACAGTCACCATGCTAACACCTAGCAAAACAGCCTCAAGTCCAAAAAGTGTCCAGGCAGTCCGATAGTGTCCTCGCATCATACCATGTGTGTATTTGCCTTTATATATGAGTAAATTAGCTAAAATGCTAACATGCTAACAGTCATCATGCTAGCACCTAGCAAGAAAGCCTCAAGTACAGAAAAGGTTGATGCAGTCCCATAGTGTCCCCACATCTTGCCATGTGTCTATTTGCATTTAGACATGAGTAAATTAGCTTAAATGCTAACATGCTAACGGCTACCATGCTAGCACCTTGCAAGACAGCCTCAGGTTCCGAAAAGTTTGGGGCAGTCTCACAGTGTCCCCGCATCATGCCATGTGTGTATTTGCCTTTAGACATGAGTAAATTAGCTAAAATGCTAAAATGCTAACAGTCACCATGCTAACACCTAGCAAAACAGCCTCAAGTCCAAAAAGTGTCCAGGCAGTCCGATAGTGTCCCCGCATCATACCATGTGTGTATTTGCCTTTCTATATGAGTAAATTAGCTAAAATGCTAACATTGCTAACTGTATAAATATATATATATATATATATATATATATATATATATATATATATATATATATATATATATATATATATGTATGTATATATACATATATTTAACATATTTACTAATTTACCGTATTTTCCTTATTATAAATAAGTCAAACTTTTTTTCATAGGTTGGCTGTTCCTGCGACTTATACTCCAGAGCGACTTATAAATGAAAAAAGACACCTTTTCTGTTCATGTTTATTTTTTGTGTATCTGAATAAGCATTGTGTTAGCATATCTTACACCTATTCAGCCTGTTCTCTATTCTTTTATTCATGTTAGAACTTGCCTTCCAAGAGGACGTAATGTCTGTTTTGGTCAAGTAGTTTGGAAAATAAATTACCCGCAAAAAATGCGACTTATACTTCAGTACGACTTATGTATGTTTTTTTATACCTAATTATGTATTTTTGGCCTTGTGCGACTTATACTCCGGAGCGGCTTGTAGTCCAGAAAATACGATATATACCGTATTTTCCGGACTATAAGTGGCACTTTTTATCATAGGTTGGCTGTTCCTGCGACTTATACTCCAGAGCGACTTATAAATGAAAAAAGTAAAGACACCTTTTCTGTTCATGTTTATTTTTTGTGTAGCTGACGTAATGTCTGTTTTGGTTAAGTAGTTTGTAAAATAAAAAGTGCGACTTATGTATGTTTTTTTCTACCTAATGATGTATTTTTGGCCTTGTGCGACTTATACTCCGGAGCGACTTATAGTCCAAAAAATACGGTTTATATGTGTGTGTGTCTTTGTAGCAAAAAACACACATCCTTCAGTTTCTCTGCACTCTTAACAACTACACAAAACACTTTATAAATATTGTGAGGATAAGCAGAAGAAAATGAATGAATAAAGATTAGTCAGTGAACTGATGTAATTTTTTCCTTTGACCGATCAAAGACTTTTTGTCAAAGGTTCATTCCTGCTAATTTATATAACACGATAGACTTAGTAGATATTGTACTGTATATCTCCACATCAGGACCACGGTCAGGCTTATCGGATGTGACATTTTACTGGCTTGTGAAACAAAGCAAGAGAGAGGCACTGCTAATGTTGCCCGAGGCGCTGATAACGTACGACGGAGAGAATCGGCACATCACTTGTAATGTCAGAGCTTCTCTTGAACTGATCAAGAACAGCAGTTGTATCGCATTTTACACGCATGTTTAGCTTGATAATTATTTCATTCTTGTTTTGGATGACCTTTGTATGCTATAAATGTCACAAGCTGGCTTGGCTCTAAGGCAACGACAACCGTAAAAAAAACAAAGGAGACTGGACTGGCCATGCAAAACACGCATTCATTGGCAACCAAGTTATACAAAAACTGCAAAAGGGAGGCTCGCAGACTTCAGACTCAGTCTCCAATGTGAGTAATCAGGCACCACAATCCCACTAAAAAGAATGTTTTAGAAAATGTTGAGTACAGGTCAATACATCCAAATACACACAAACTGCAAATTAAACAACAAACAGGCAACAAGGTTATACTGTAAAAGTCAGGCTTTGTGCTCAAGATGCAGCTCAACAAAGCCTGAGTGTATTTTACAAAAATGGTAATGGTAATGGTTTTATTTCATTTGAACATGCATCAGATTACAATTGAGTGCATCCCATAATCAGTTCACAGTTCCACATGTCCAAAAGGAGTAGGAAGAAGCAAAGCTTATTAAATCCTACCCCTCCGACTGGTACTTTTACAATCAGTAATTGTTACATTTGTTCACTTCCTGCTTTCATAATATAGTTAAAATTAAAAATTAAAAATTAAAAATTAAAAATTAAAAATTAAAAATTAAAAATTAAAAATTAAAAATTAAAAATTAAAAATTAAAAATTAAAAATTAAAAATTAAAAATTAAAAATTAAAAATTAAAAATTAAAAATTAAAAATTAAAAATTAAAAATTTAAATTTGCCCTGTGATTGGCTGGCGACCAGTCCAGGGTGTACCCCGCCTCTCGCCCGAAGACAGCTGGGATAGGCTCCAGCACCCCCCGCGACTCTCGTGAGGAAAAAGCGGTAGAAAATGAATGAATGAAATTTTAAATTTTAAATTTTAAATTTTTTTGTAGTAAGTGTCAATATAGTGATATTATATAGCACATCATGACTGGTTCAAGACTCTGATGTACACGTTGAACAGTTTTGGCCCCAGTATTGACCCCTGGGGAACTCTTGCAGATGTGTATTCTCCTAGCAGTACTATTGTACTGTATTGCTTCCTGTCAGCTAAATGTAGTTAGAATGTTGTATACTTGATGGCAAAGTTTCAGATAACGATGTTTTTTAGCGTGAGCATTTCTTCTCTGACCTTGTAGCATGTACTCATTATAGATCGTTCATAAATCGCTTCATAAATGCGTTGCATTTATATTTTTGTTGAGTTTCCAAAGTAACAAATGTCATTCCAACAAATGACATCGTTAACTAGGTAATGCATCAAGAAGTGTCTGATATGTACGTGACGGCCATATTTGCAGGCACCCGATTATGGCAGCTGAAATGCACCACTGAGCATCCAGTCGCCCACCTCGGATACTTTGTGGCACCTCTGTCAAATTACACATGCAGGAAGAAGCAGTGGAAGAGCACTCTGTGTGATTTGTCATGCTGCTTGGCAGCTGTATTTTGACACATGCACAAAAAACCAGTCTTCCGCCGCCAGTCACAGATGTTCTTTCACGGCGAAGGACAGTGTGTCTAAAAGAGTGGATAAGTTTTACTTATCAATGCATGGTTTTATTTTATCGTCTAACACAGGGGTCTCAAACTCAATTTACCTGGGGGGCCACTGGAGCTAGGGTCTGGGTGAGACTGGGCCGCATCAGGTTTTCGGGCGGTGGGTGGAATACATTAAAAATAAAAATAAAAATAAAAATAAAAATAAAAATAAAAATAAAAATAAAAATAAAAATAAAAATAAAAATAAAAATAAAAATAAAAATAAAAATAAAAATAAAAATAAAAATAAAAATAAAAATAAAAATAAAAATAAAAAAACAACTTAAACTATATTATGAAAGCAGGAAGTGAACAAATGTAACAGTTACTGATTGTAAAAGTACCAGATGGAGGGGCAGGATTTAATAAGCTTTGCTTCTTCCTACTCCTTTTGGACATGTGGAACTGGGAACTGATTATGGGATGCACCATTCCCATTCCCATTCCCATTCCCATTCCCATTCCCATTACCATTACCATTTGTGCTTCACGCCAAAACTGTCTGTTTTAATACCACTCTGGGCATGCCCACTACACTGTGATTGGTCCCACATCCACAGTGCTTCCTCACTACGAACCATATAAGGAAGTCCACCCCTCTGTGACATCAAAAAGGAACAGTTTTACCAAGCCTTATTTGAGCCTCTTGGGTGAGTCGTTGCTGCGCTCTTGGGGTAATTTTGGTTGGCCGGCAACTCCTGGGAAGGTTCCTCACCGTTCCATGTTTTTCCCCATTGGTGAATAACGGTTGGAGTAATAAGCTGATATGCTTGTTTGTAACTGTTTACTTAACATCATAGTAATATATTTTGTGTTTCCGCTTCCTGTCACCAATAGGAGGCGTCCTGGTGACCCCTGCAAAGGTGACGTTGTTCTGCTCCAAAGAGAAAGAAACATGGGGGATGATGAATAATAGCCCAGCTGGTCTCGTTAGGTGCAATTAGCCTGTCTGAGGTCCAACAATTATACCGGAAAAAGCTGACACTCACAATACCACAATGCGACCACTGAATCAATACATAATTGTAATAATTAGCATCCTGGTGTCATTTGCGGGCATGTCCGAAACTTTCAGAAAGAAAGACAGAATTGGATAAACACAGAGGGATGATCGGTGGAGAGACGTCGCTTCTTCAAGGACAATTCTGCCCAAATGTCGTACCTGGATGAGCAATGGTGGGGGCTGTAATAACTCAGCCTGGCCGTGACTCAAAGTCTTATTTTAGTAACATAATGTCAATAGAAAAAAATGGCATGAAAATATGTGTTGGGGGGGGGGGGGTAGTCGATATGCCGAAGAAGATCATGCGGAATTTGGATGTTAATATGGATTCCAATGCAGAGTCAGATGGAAATGATAAATGGTCATCAGTCCATTCCTAATGTCTCATGATGTTAGGACCTATTATGGTATTTTTTTGTCCCTTTATATTGAGTTGTGGGCTCCTATAGAGCAGCTTCACACAATAACCCGCACAGAACGCTTTTTAGATTTGGCAGAATCTGCACCTATTCCAGCTGGACTTCCTTGGATTTACAATACAATACAATACAAGAAATAATACAAGCAGTTGATGTTTGCTAAATACAAGGATGAAGAGTCTTGAACCAGTCATGATGTGCTATATATATATATCACTATATTGACACTTACTACAAAAAAATTAAAAAATATTATAAAATATTATAAATAAATAAATAATCCCCCCAAAAATACAAAAAATAAAAAATAAAAAATAAAAAATTAAACATTAAAATTTAAAAATTAACTTAAACTATATTATGAAAGCAGGAAGTGAACAAATGTAACAGTTACTGATTGTAAAAGTACCAGATGGAGGGGTAGGATTTAATAAGCTTTGCTTCTTCCTACTCCTTTTGGACATGTGAGACTGGGAACTGATTATGGGATGCATGTTCAAATGAAATAAAACCATTACCATTACCATTACCATTACCATTACCATTACCATTTGTGCTTCCCGCCAAAACTGTCTGTTTTAATACCACTCTGGGCATGCCCACTACACTGTGATTGGCCCCACATCCAAAGTGCTTCCTAACTACGAACCATATAAGGAAGTCTCTTTTTTGACATCTCCCGGTCTTTGCTCTGATTCTGTTTGACCCCATTTGGCCCTGTTTGGCCGCCTCCTTCCATCTTGTCATGTGATCCTTCAATGTCTTTCTGCTTCCAGGTTGTTTATTGTCTGTTTCTACAGTATGTTTATCCAAAGTTCTGTTGATTATTCCCCAAGATCCTCTGTTGATGCCCTCTTACATTGATTGATGGCAATCCTTCATACATATATTACCTTCATGCTTTCCATTTCTTCCAAAAAACACATTTGACTGTCCCTTGACTGGGACCTTTAGCCTAGCCGCACGGTGGATGAGTGGTTACCGTGCAGGCCACCTAGTCAGGGGATCGGGTTTTCTCCGGGTACTCCGGTTTCCTCCCACATTCCAAAAACATGCTAGGTTAATTAGCCACTCCAAATTGTCCATAGGTATGAATATGAGTGTGAATGGTTGTTTGTCTATATGTGCCCTGTGATTGGCTGGCCATCAGTCTAGGGCAGGGGTCAGCAACCCGCGGCTCCAGAGCCGCATGTGGCTCTCCAGCCTCTTTGTTGCGGCTCCCTTTGCAATGCTTGAATATTTTTTTAGCACCCGTGTGGTGAAAATGCACGTCTTTGTTATGAGTTTACAAAAATCCAACTTTGTGTGAGACCATGAATGCATCCTGACTGAGTTCTGACTGGTGACTGAATGAGCAGACAGGATGCTATCCAGTTCTCTCTGACAGGTTAACATAAAGGGAAATGAGTAATACTTTGAGTTATTTGAGTTATTAATTATTATTAATGAGTTATTTGACGATTCTAAAAAATAAATTAGAGCTCATTTAAAAACAAAAGTTTATCTCCAGTACTAGCAAGAGTACTCCAACTCGTCTTTTTTTTCCCTCCAATGTTGTTTTAAACATACAATGTTTTGCGGCTCCAGGCTATTTTTCTTTAGTGGGCAAGTGGGTGAAATGGCTCTTTTCATAGTAAAGGTTGCCGACCCCTGGTCTAGGGTGTACCCAAAGTCAGCTGGGATAGGCTCCAGCATACCCTAATGACCCTAATGAGTACAAGCTCTATAGAAAATGGACGGACGAGGTAGAAATGTAAAAAAAACAAACTAATATGAATAAATTCTCAGCAGAATGAAAACAAATATTTCATTCATTAATTTATTTTCTACCGCTTTTCCTCACGATATTCGTGACTGACCAATCATCTTATTTGGGTCAAAGAATAATTTACACCAATTTTTATGTAAATTAATTTGTAATTGTGAAATATGGAAAAAAAAATCTCCTCCCATTCCATGCGGAAGTGGTAATTTTTGGGCTTTTTATTGTTCTAATATTATATTATTATTATTTTTATTGATGAACAAAATTATTTTTTGTGTTGTTTATCGACATTCATTCATTTTCTACCGCTTTTCCTCACGAGGGTTGCGGGGGGTGCTGGAGCCTATCCCAGCTGTCTTCGGGCAAGAGGCGGCGTACACCCTGGACTGGTGGCCAGCCAATCACAGGGCACATATAGACAAACAACCATTCACACTCTCATTCATACCTATGGACAATTTGGAGTGGCTAATTAACCTAGCATGTTTTTGGAATGTGGGAGGAAACCGGAGTACCCGGAAAAAACCCATGCGTACACGGGGAGAACATGCAAACTCCACACAGAGATGGCCGAGCGTGGAATTGAACCCTGGTCTCCTAGTTGTGAGGTCTGCGCGCTAACCACTCGACCACCGTGCACAGGTATATTCGGACGATAAGCCAGTCTACTTTCAGCGTCCCCGTAAACAGGCACCATCCATTTTTTACTCTAATTCTGTTTGGACCTGTTTGGACTCTTCCATCCATCTTGTCATGTGACCTGTTCCCGGGTTGTTTATTGTCTCTTTATACGGTATGTTCATGCAAAGTTCTGTTGATGATTCCCCGAGGTCCTCTGTTGGCGCTTACCTTGATTGACTCCTAGTCACAAATATCGTATTTACATAACTACATGCATTCCTTTCTCATCTCATGATTGTTGTTTTGGAATGAAAGACTCATTACAAATCTTAATATTCTTTTACTGTGCATGTTAATACATGTATGGGTTGTCTATTTGTTGTTTTGTTGTATCTTTCAACCTTCACATTCACTGTACAGTCATCCCTCACTACATTGTAATGGTAATGGTAATGGTTTTATTTCATTTGAACATGCATCAGATTACAATTGAGTGCATCCCATAATCAGTTCCCAGTTCCACATGTCCAAAAGGAGTAGGAAGAAGCAAAGCTTATTAAATCCTACCCCTCCATCTGGTACTTTTACAATCAGTAACTGTTACATTTGTTCACTTCCTGCTTTCATAATATAGTTTAAGTTATTTTTTTAATTTTTATTTTTTAATTTATTTATTTATTTATTTATTTATTTATTTATTTATTTATTTATTTATTTATTTATTTATTCATTTATTATTTTTTATTTTTTATTTTTTATTTTTTATTTTTTATTTTTTATTTTTTATTTTTTATTTATTTTTTTTATTTTTTATTTTTTATTTTTTATTTTTTTGTAATAACTGTCAATACAGTGATATATATAGCACATCATGACTGTTTATTTTATTTTATTTTATTTTATTTTATTTTATTTTATTTTATTGGCTTATTGTTGTGCATTGTTTGAGGTCCTTACTCAATCCATTCCATAGTTTGATTCCACATACTGAAATGCTATGGCTAGCATAACGTAGTCCTAGCATAGAAGTGTTTCAAATGTACTTCTTCCCTGAGATCATATTTCTCCTCTCTTGTAGAGAAGTATTGGATGACATTTTTAGCTAATTAGGTAATATTTTTAGCCTTATGCATTATTTAGCTGTTTGAAGATGAACTATATCTGCAAGTTGAAGTATTTGTGATTTTAGAAATAAGGAGTTAGTATGTTCTCTGTAGGCGGCATTATGAATTATCCTTACTGACCTTTTTTTGCAGTACATTTAGCGAGTGAAGATTGCTTTTATAGTTATTAGCCCATATTTCCACACAATAAGTAAGATATGGTAGAACCAGAGAGCAATAAAGAGTGTGGAGTGATTTCTGATTGAGAAACAAATTTTGCTTTGTTCAATATTGAAATATTTCTGTCCACCTTATGTTGTATATTTGTAATATGAGGTTTCCAGCTCATATTTTCATCTATTGTGATCCCCAGAAATGTATTTTCGTTCACCCTTTCAATGTCTACAGCGTTTATTTGTATTTGCTGGTGCGTGTCCTTTCTGCTGTTATGAAACAACATGATTTTAGTTTTATTTAGGTTCAAGGACAATCTATTATCATCAAACCATCTTTTTTTGGTTGGTCATTGTGGTTCGAACATCGCTCCCTCGCTCCCTAACAGGGATTTTTGATTGATTCATTAATAAATTATTGCTGTTTTATGTTTGACAATGGCCTATTATGAGATAAAAAATACACATCATATGTAGTACTCAGTGATGTTACAGTGGTGAGACACTACAGTAAGTGTAGCAGAGTAAGCGGTGAGCCTGAGGCAACAGCGCGGTCCAGCCTGTTGATTCGGGGTTGGAAAACGAAGTGTCACACTCAGCCTCACTTGCCTCCTCTGCACCCTGGCAAGGTTGCATTTGATCAGAGGTCCACGGCTAATCTTTTTACCTGGCTACATCACTTCACAATCACGTTAGGGCTGCAAATTTATGTGATGCGCTTGTTGCTGAGGTAAGAGACAGACCTGGCAGGGAAAGGGACAGTGCCCGATGTGCTTGTGTGTCCACCCCTCAATTAAATCTAATTTTGCAGAGCTGTACAGATTGGATTGACTTGATAAAGTGACTACATTTTCCAGTTGACTTTTTTACTGTATAGGAATATTTATGCAAAGACCTGAAAATGAACAAAATGAACAAAATGAACAAAATGAACAAAATGAACAAAATGAACAAAATGAACAAAATGAACAAAATGAACAAAATGAACAAAATGAACGGATCTTTTTACTGAATGAATCGGAATGATCCGGTTCACTGAAATGAAACAAAATGAACAAAATGAACAAAATGAACAAAATGAACAAAATGAACAAAATGAACGGATCTTGTTACTGAATGAATCTGAATGATCCGGTTCACTGAAATGAACATGAGTGAACACACTGACTCGACACGACCGAATTACCGAAATGAACAAAATGAACAAAATGAACAAAATGAACAAAATGAACAAAATGAACAAAATGAACAAAATGAACAAAATGAACAAAATGAACAAAATGAACAAAATGAACAAAATGAACAAAATGAATGCATCTTTTTACTGAATGAATCGGAATCATCCGGTTCACTGAAATGAACGGCTTTGCCCACCACTACTCGAGACAGCTGCTATCTAGCAAGCTAACAAGCTAATAAGCCAGCAAGCTAACCAGTTGGGTATTGGGTAAGTGGGTATTTATTATTACTTTACTTACCACTTCCACATGTAATGGGAGGACAGCTTTTTCATGCAGTGTTAATGTAATGTAATGTAATGTAATGTTATGTTATGTTATGTTATGTTATGTTGTGTTGTGTTATGAACAAAATGAACAAAATGAACAAAATGAACAAAATGAACAAAATGAACAAAATGAACAAAATGAACAAAATGAACAAAATGAACGGATCTTTTTACTGAATGAATCGGAATGATCCAGTTCACTGAACTTCACTTTGCCCACCACTACTCGAGACAGCTGCTACCTAGCAAGCTAACAAGCTAATAAGCCAGCGAGCTAACCAGTTGGGTAATGGCTAAGTGGGTATTTATTTCTTCTTTACTTACCACTTCCACATGTAATGGGAGGACAGCTTTTCCATGCAGTGTTAATGTAATGTAATGTAATGTAATGTAATGTAATGTAATGTCATGTTATATGTTATGTTAAGTAATGTAATGTAATGTAATGTAAGGTAAGGTAATATTTTACATTTAGACAAAAAAACACATACAAAAATACATATTTCCTATTAAAAACCCACTTGCATTTTGAAAGCCTTTCAAATACACTTCCCGTGTTGTTTAAAAACGTTCATACAGTCCACACTGTCATGTGTGTTGATTGATTAGAAGGCAGTTCGAGTGCCTGACGTCACTAACAGGAAACAAATGAGCGTATAAAAAGACGGACTCTTTCTGTCTGAAAAAAACAAAAACCAACCAACCCTCTGGAAGCACAGGACCTTCGTTTGCACCTCACCTTATCTTGGATTTGTAAGAAGCCTCCAAGGACGCAAGATGCCACTTTCAAGCAGCTCCACGTCCTCCTCCAAGAGCCTCCGCAGGGCGGCATCCGAGCTGGAGAGGTCGGACTCTGTCACGGTAAGAAAAAGCTTTTTAAACCTTTTGGCACTTGTGGATAACGTCCAGAATTCAATTATGTGTAGCGAAATTGTTCTGGTAGTATTTGTGTGTGTAATACATGAAGTAAAAAAGGAAAAGAAGCAATAATTGATGTGAAAATGTTGTTTAAATACAATTATAAAGCCGAGTATTTTTGCCCCGACGACGTTTCTGGCTTAAATGTACTGTAACTGAAAGCGAAACGAATTAAAACTTATATTTTAGGTTCTAATACGCATTCGGTAATGTAATAGAAATACAAAATAATCAAAATTTGGTGACGACCCCACTCTTTACCGATGATTGTTTTTTCAAAGCTACCAAATAGATACCTCCATAACCAATCCAAGTCCCCTTAAAACAGTCCCAAAGGTACCTGGGAAGACGGCAGAGCTTGATCGATGACGCTCGGAAGGAGCGGGAAGCCGCCGCCGCCGCCGCCGCCGCCGCCGCCGAGGTCGCGGAGGCCAGCGAGCAGATTGTCTTCGAGGAGGACGACGGAAAAGCCCTCCTCAACCTCTTCTTCACTTTAGTCAGCAACAAGACGTCCGTCCTGTCGAGGACGCTGAAAGTTTTTGAGGTACGCGAACGCACCACCTTACCCCATTATAAAAGCCATAGCATTTCAGTATGTGGGATCAAACTATGGAATGGATTGAGTAAGGACCTCAAACCAATTCAAGAAACAATATAATACATTGTACACAATTATATACAATATAAGCAGTTGATGACAATTTTACATATATACTGTACATACGTCTGAAATGTAAGATAAGGGCTCCTTTAAATGTTTTGGTTTAGACATGAACCATACCATATCTTACTTATTGTGTGGAAATATGGGCTAATAACTATAAAAGCAATTTTCACTCGCTAAATGTACTGCAAAAAAGGCCAGTAAGGATAATTCATAATGCCGCCTACAGAGTAAATACTAACTCCTTATTTCTAAAATCACAAATACTTCAACTTGCTGATATAGTTCATCTTCAAACAGCTAAAATAATGCATAAGGCTAAAAATAAGCAATTAGCTAAAAATGTACATTTGAAACACTTCTATGCTAGGACTACGTTATGCTAGCCATAGCATTTCAGTATGTGGAATCAAACTATGGAATGGATTGAGTAAGGACCTCAAACAATGCACAACGATGAGCCAATTCAAGTAAATAATATAAAAATAAAATAAAATAAAAATTAAAAATGTTATTTTATGCAAATAAAATAAAATAAAATGTAATTGAAAAAATTATTAGAAAAAAATTCTAATAAAATTTATTTATTAATTTATTAATTTATTATAATTTGTATAATATTTTTTTAATTAATTTTATTTTATTAAAAAAAACTTTACCTATATTATGAAAGCAGGAAGTGACCAAATTTAACAGTTACTGATTGTAAAAGTACCAGATGGAGGGGTAGGATTTACTAAGCTTTGCTTCTTCCTACTCCTTTTGGACATGTGGAACTGGGAACTGATTATGGGATGCACTCAATTGTAATCTGATGCATGTTCAAATGAAATAAAACCATTACCATAAACACCGTTAATTGTTGCCGTTAATTCGAGCCATCGTGTTGCTGGGTTTCAGACATTTGAAGCAAAGATCCATCACTTGGAGACGCGGCCGTGCCGCAAGCCGAAAGACAGCCTTCACCGCTTGGAGTACTTTGTCCGCTGTGAGGTTCACCTCTCAGACGTCAGCACCCTCATCAGCTCCATCAGAAGAAACGCAGAAGATGTCAAGACCACCAAAGAAGTCAAATGTAAAACTTTTCATTCTTACCCTTACATAATATATATTTTAGAATGTTATGCAGTATAATTATATACAGGTGCATCTCAATAAATTAGCATATCATATAATAAAGTTCAGTAGTTCAATTCAGAAATCATCTCATAAATTTGAAAAAAACAAAAGAAAAAAAACAGGGGTGTCACTCGGTTGTGACAACAGGGGGGCTTAGCCCCCTGGGGAGGCACAGGTTATGAATGAATTAATAAAAAAAAAAATCAAAATATCCAAAAAACAAATAAGGAACAAGAACCGGGACACACAATCTACACTGCAAAACCAGTGGACAGTCATCAATTATATAATAATCATTATTATATTATTAATTAGCCTATTATTATTACTATCATCATTATTATTTTTCTGATTATTACTACTACTAGTAGTAGTAGTAGTAGTAGTAGTAGGCTAGCATTAGCCTACTTATTGGCTTGCTTTTTAGCCTGCTTTTGCCCTATTCTATGAACTTTGTCAGAGATTTTTTGTTTAAAAAAATATATTAAAAAAATCACTAAAAAAAAAAATCAATAAAAAAAAAAATCAATAAAAAAAAAATCAATAAAAAATATAAAATTATTTATAATTATTTAGGGGGGCTTAAGAACATTTTAGGCCTCATGACGCCACCGAGTTCAACGGTTGAGGATTGTGAACTACTGGTTCATGTTACTAATCGGCTTGAGGTCGAATTTTATAGTATAATTTATTTGACTGTACGCCAAATGATTAGTTTAGTCAACATAATCAACATATCTACTTTCAGATTTAAATTATGTTGTGCAACCACTTATAATAAAATGATGATTAAATAGAATTTTATAGCGTTAAGTCACAGCAAATTTTATCTCAAGGCATTTTTTTAGCATGGCGGCGGTCTTTGATCATGCTGCTTATAAAAAGAAATTTTTAAAGAAGTTTTCTTTTAAATAAAAAGAGGGTTTCTACCCTCTAATTTACAGTATATTATTATTGCCCCATCATCTAACCGAACCGGACATGCTTAAGTTACATTAAGGAACATCACCCGGTTACATTGGCACAATTCATGTCTGAAAAGCAGTAGGAAGAAGCAGAGCTAATCCTATCCCGTCTTTATATCTCCATATCGTGAATGGACCTAAATAGCGTACCTAAATAAGGTATGCAACATTGTTTTTATTGTAATATTTATTGAGATACTGATAAATTTGTGACCTAGTACTGCATGTTAAATCATGTACTGTGTTCTGATTCTTATACGTAATATTTTACAGCGTACAGGTGAGATTTAAACATAAGTATCAATATACAGACTTATAATATGAACTCTTCTGCTGTAATTCTCCTCTCAAAACCTCAGTGTGATTAGATTAGATTAGATTAGATTCAACTTTATTGTTATTGCTCATGTCACTTGTACAGGGCAACAAAATGCAGTTAGCATCCAACCAGAAGTGCAATTTTTATAAGTACATTAGTATGGACAGATCTATGTAAATAAAACTATACAGGCTATGACTATAATACAGTGAGGATATGTACAGGGATATAAATGACTATAATATGGCTATTGTAGATTATACAGATTATAAACAGTATGGGTATGACAATATATAATAACAGTAATATATACAGTATTGCAATGGAGTGACTAGGGTATGGAAATGACTATAATATGGCTATTGTAGATTATACAGATTATAAACAGTATGGATATGACAGTATATAATAGTAGTAATATGTACAGTATTGCAGTGAAGTGACTAGAGTAGAATATGGTTATTGCAGATTATATAAATTATAAACAGTGTGATCAATGAATCAACAGATAGTATATGTACAGTAGTGCAGTGATGAGCCCCCGGGCGTGTGTACTCAGTGATTACAAATATTTACTCCTATTTCCATGAATGATTTAGATGTTTGCATAGTTACCTTGTTTTTACAATATTGTAATACCTGACTTGAACGTAATTTTTTTTTTTTCCAGTTCACTGGTTTCCAAAGAAAATAGCAGATTTGGATAAATGTCACCATCTGGTCACCAAATTTGATCCAGACTTGGATCATGATCATCCTGTAAGTTGTCCTCGCATGACGATTGTTTTTATTATTATTATATTTATTTGGGCAAATACACGAAACACCACATTGGATCTCCCACACCAATGAAAATATAACTTTCCATTATTTACATTTGTATTCAGCTATCTGATCCCAAGCCCAAAAGGAGTAGGCTGAAGCAAAAGCTAATAAATGCCTACCCCTTTTTGCAAGATATAATCATGTTCATGCCACTGTCTTGTTTTCCCTCGTTATTATTATCATTGTAATATTTGTTAATGGTATTGTCATTATCATTATTATCATTATTATAATCATCATTAGGCGGCACGGCGGTCGAGGCGTGACCTCACAGCTAGGAGACCAGGGTTCAATTCCACCCTCGGCCATCTCTGTGTGGAGTTTGCATGTTCTCCCCATGCATGCGTGGGTTTTCTCCGGGTACTCCGGTTTCCTCCCACATTCCAAAAACATGCTAGGTTAATTAGCCACTCCAAATTGTCCATAGGTATGAATGTGAGTGTGAATGGTTGTTTGTCTATATGTGCCCTGTGATTGGCTGGCCACCAGTCCAGGGTGTACCCCCGCCTCTCGCCCAAAGACAGCTGGGATAGGCTCCAGCACCCCCGCGACCCTTGTGAGGAAAAAGCGGTAGAAAATGAATAAAATAAAATAAAATAAAATAAAATAAAATAAAATTTAATTTAAACCCGGAATTACGCAGTCCGTGTTTTTTACCAACACCCAACAAGAACCGTTTTAAAAAAAACTCTTGGCAGTACGGCATGCTAAAGTACACTTGCCCGACGGGAATATTAATGATTGGATTTACTTGCCCAAATTTTGTTTTAACTTGCCCCGGGCCATCGGTACACCGTTATTGTCGAGCCCTGCCCTACCTGAGGTTTTTAGACGTGTTTATTAGTTTCTGTGTGACTAGTCTTGTGCATTAAAAAGCAAGGTTTTTTACCGATGACCAGCTCCAGCCCCAGTCTTCACTTGCTGTGCCTAATCTGGGTTGTTTGTTTGCATTGTATTTTATTGTATTTTATTGTAACGGTTGTTGTATTTTGAGGTATGTAGATAATGTTTTTAAATGAGTATTAATGTTTTTAAATGTTGTTTTATCATCAACAACCACTTTTGAAGCAATGATGTTTTGCTGTCCATTATTACAATTTTTTTGTAAAGTAATAATAATTAATGATAATTCATTCATTCATTTTCTACCGCTTTTCCTCACGAGGGTCGCGGGGGGGTGCTGGAGCCTATCCCAGCTGTCTTCGGGCGTAAGGCGGGGTACACCCTGGACTGGTGGCCAGCCAATCACAGGGCACATATAGACAAACAACCATTCACACTCACATTCATACCTATGGACAATTTGGAGTGGCTAATTAACCTAGCATGTTTTTGGAATGTGGGAGGAAACCGGAGTACCAGGAGAACATGCAAACTCCACACAGAGATGCCCGAGGGTGGAATTGAACCCTGGTCTCCTAGCTGTGAGGTCTGTGCGCTAACCCCTAGACCACCGTGCCGCCCTAATTAATGATAATAATAATGATAATTATTACCTCTATATTTATGTATGATTAGCCTAGGTACCTCTACCAATTTATAGTTTTTGATGTCATAAGAAAGGAAAAATGAGATCAGTTCTTATCATATTTGATTTGAACAGGGTTTCACGGACCCAGTCTACAGACAGAGGAGAAAAATGATCGGCGACATCGCCTTCGGATACAGACAGTAAGCGATATCTACTCACAGACGTCTGTGTATTCCAGAATAAAATAATGTCGCTACTGTTTGTTCGCAGTGGCGAGCCGATTCCAAGAGTGGATTACACAGAAGACGAAATCGGCACATGGTGAGTATATTTGCTGTTGTATATTTTGATTTGAAATCGTCCTACTAAAGTTTTTCTATCTATTTAATGCATAAGTTTATTTTTTATTTATTTTTATTTAGTACAAAAGCATGCTAGATACGCAATCCATGAACTCAAGGAGAAAATGACATGCCATATCAAAGATCCCCCATTTATCGCCCACTTTTAATGCAGTTCGGCGCAGGATCGGATATATATCGATAGTCCGGTTATATCGATATTTTTTCCGACTCCCGAGAATATCGATATAACGAGACTTTACTGTTAATTTCTTTAACTAAAGCTGTATACATTTAGATGCAGACCACTGTATGTGGAACTTTGCGTTGGCTGTGATGAACACTTCGTAGATTGTTTTTCTTTGAAAAATAAAAAATATATATTCCTGTGTAATTTTGTGTTCTGAGTCAAAAAAATACAAAAAAACAATTCTAAAATATTTTACAAGAAGTGTCACACTGAACACAAAAAGGCCCGATTCATGATGAATATGATGTAATCACAGTGTTTTACACTGAGCACATCAGTGTTCAACTGGTTCATATACAGTAAACCTTGGATATATCGGATCGTTTTGTCCGATATAAGCGAAATCCGTTATATGCGTATACCGGAAAATGTCCGTTTTACACATATATCGGATTTATATCCGGTATATGCGTAAATCGGATTTTATCGGATTTTATATGTTATGAAAAGTCACTTCCTTGACTATGTTTCCAATGTACCTGGACGCGCAGGCAACGCTGCAAACGCTGCAAATGATGTCGTATAGCGGCCTGTCACGATTCGGCGAATCGGAGCGCCACGATGCGGCCATCCGATATATGCCAGGGAAATTTAATGGAAATGCATCGGAACGGGACTGGAGATTTTGTCCGAAATAGGCGAAATCCGTTATAAAAAATCCGATATATGCAATGAATTTTTATTGGAAATGCATTACAGAAAAATCGGTTCTTTTTTATCTGTCCGTTGTGAGCGAATTTCCGATATATCCGAGTCCGATATATCCGAGGTTTACTGTAAATGTTTGTTCATATTGTGGCTTGTGTGCGTCATTTGGAGACAAAACACCATTTTGACAAGAATGAAGATGTTTTGGATGTAAAGTTTCATTTTGCAGGAGAATTGAGTGGTTTTCAGAAATGTGTGAGTGATTTTTGGATTTTTTTAGTTCTGAGAATATGAGGCATCCTTTTCAGAAAATGTGTTTAAACAATCGAGAAAAACTGTAATGCAAACACGTCACAAGTTACGCGCTTAGTCCTCGGTCCTGTTTCATTGCATTCACTCGGTGTCCACAGAGAGTGACGCAGTGACAGCAGGTCATGCGACGTGTCTTTCATGGCTCTTTTGGCACGTTATTTACAGATGAACCGCGCTATCAAGCATGACTGGAGAACTTAATTTTTCTGTTTTCTGTTTCTGTGCAACGTTCCGTCACAAGAACTTCCCCAAATATTGTCCGTATGTATCCCATGTTAAAAATCTGCTATCAGGCGGGAAGTCTTCTCCACTCTGAGGGACTTGTACTCCACCCATGCGTGCAGTGAGTACCTCGAGGCCTTCTGTCTGCTGGAAAAGCATTGTGGGTACAGTCCAAACAACATTCCTCAGCTGGAAGACGTGTCCCGCTTCCTGAAAGGTAAAAACACAGAATCATAGAATTTAAAAAAAATATGCAAAGCTCACTTTTTCTCTAATGGCATGAACCAACAGAGCGTACCGGCTTTCAGCTGCGTCCGGTGGCAGGTTTGCTCTCAGCGAGAGATTTCCTCGCCAGCTTGGCATTCCGGGTATTCCAGTGCACCCAGTACATTCGACACGGTTCCTCTCCGATGCATTCCCCGGAGCCGTGAGTACACCAACGCAACAACAAAGTGTCTATACTTTGTCTAATAAAATCCTCAAGGAAGAGACTAATTATAAATGAATGACAATTATAAATGTATGACTGTAGACTACCACGATGTATGCCAGGAGACATAGTTCTTCCCGTGCATGCGTGGGTTTTCTCTGGGCACTCGTGGCTCTCTACCACAGTCAACGCTTCTTCTTTGTTGAATCCAAAAGGCTCGTTTCTAAATTTGTCTCAGGTGGGTGGACTGAGTGGGTGTAAGTTGTTCACCTTCCTTGTGGCAAAAGGGCTCATGAGTGGCGACTCTTGTCACCTGAGATGGCTTTTGTCACACCCAATCATTTGCATATGCGTAATAACCTATTAACCTCACATTAGAGCTGACCTGTCAACAACACCTGCTGTTGCTCTGTGAGGCCACACAATACGCAATATGTACTTTTGTTTTTTGCGTTCCCAAATATCAGAAAACTCTCAACAACGCCAGAAAAAGTAGTTAAATTTGTCGTTGGTCACTTTAGAGAAGACGTCGAAGTGAAAGGAATCAGCGACTATGTCTCTGAAAAGGCCATAACATCAGGAAACTTTAGAAAAAACCAACCCAGAAGTTGTTTATCATGGCAACTGGCAACTTGGGTCGGGATGCTTTGTTTATGTATGACGTAAAAGGGCAACCGGAAAAACCAAATGGGCTGAAAGGAGCGTTATGGGATGCACATGGCATATGGCCAATAAGGCCCTAACCCCGAGCCGCTAAGCCCTAACCCCTAAACCCTAACCCCTAAACCCTAAACCCTAACCCATAACCCGTAACCCCTAACCGCTAAACCCTAGCCCCTAAACCCTAGCCCCTAAACCCTAACCGCTAAACCCTAGCCCCTAAACCCTAAACCCTAACCCCTAACCCCTAAACCCTAACCGCTAAACCCTAACCCCCAAACCCTAACCCCCAAACACAAGCCCCCAAACCCTAAACCAAAACCCCTAACCGCTAAACCCTAACCCCTAAACCCTAGCCCCTAACCCTAACCCCTAACCCCTAACCCCTAAACCCAAACCTAAACCTAAACCCTAACCCTAACCCCAACCCCAACCCGCTAACTCTAACCCCTAATCCCAACTCCTAACCCCAACTCCTAACCCTATTCCCTAAACCCTAACCCCTAACCCTGATTAGGTGAAGCCTAACTGAAACTAAAAATTGCTGCATTGACTGGGAATCGAACGTGCCTCTCCGGGTACTCCGGTTTCCTCCCACATTCCAAAAACATGCTAGGTTAATTAGCCACTCCAAATTGTCCATAGGTATGAATGTGAGTGTGAATGGTTGTTTGTCTATATGTGCCCTGGGATTGGCTGGCCACCAGTCCAGGGTGTACCCCGCCTCTCGCCCCAAGAAAATGAATGAATGAATGTACTTTGTGTTGAATTAGAAAGGTTGGATTCTAAACAGAGAGCTTACAACGATGTCCTAACATCTCTCCCCCAAAGATTGTCTCATTGAATGGGACGAGTGGCCACTAAGGAGCCATTTGCCACCCTTTACACGAACCACCTATTATTATGTGCAACGGTCGTTCTCCAACCACGCTGGGCAACAACAGTTTTAACATTTAGAAATTTTGATTCCAGATCATCGGTGACGCCAGCCAATCACAGGGCACATATAGACAAACAACCATTCACACTCACATTCATACCTATGGACAATTTGGAGTGGCTAATTAACCTAGCATGTTTTTGGAATGTGGGAGGAAACCGGAGTACCCGGAGAAAACCCACGCATGCACGGGGAGAACATGCAAACTCCACACAGAGATGGCCGAGGGTGGAATTGAACTCGGGTCTCCTAGCTGTGAGGTCTGCGTGCTAACCACTCGATCACCGCGCAGCCCTAATGTGGACAAGCGGTACATAAAATGGATGTATCAATGGATGGTTATTTTATCTGCAGCCACATTCAGAAATATGCAGGGCAAATATGAAATGTTATGAAGTACATTAACCCATTAACTCTTTCTCCATCAAGCGACTGCGTCCATGAACTTCTCGGCCACGTCCCCATGTTGGCCGACCGCACGTTTGCCCAATTTTCCCAGGTAAAACTGTGATCAAATTGGTAATGGTAATGGTAATGGTAATGGTTTTATTTCATTTGAACATGCATCAGATTACAATTGAGTGCATCCCATAATCAGTTCCCAGTTCCACATGTCCAAAAGGAGTAGGAAGAAGCAAAGCTTATTAAATCCTACCCCTCCATCTGGTACTTTTACAATCACTAACTGTTACATTTGTTCACTTCCTGCTTTCCTAATATAGTTTAAGTTTTTTTTTTTATTTTAAAATTTTTTAAATTTTTTAATTTTTTTAAATTTTTTTAAATTTTAAAAATTTTAAATTTTAAATTTAAAAAATTTTAAATTTTAAATTTTTTGTCACGTACCGAAATAGGAGGTGATATGAGCATCCAATGACATCATGGTTACCATAGTAACCGTCAATATAGTGATATATAAAGCACATCATGACTCTTCATCCTTGCAAACATCAACTGCTTGTAGTTTTTATTTTATTTTATTTTATTTTATTTTTTTTATTTTATTTACTTGAATTCATCTCATCATTGCTCATCGTTGTGCATTGTTTGAGGTCCTTACTCAATCCATTCCATAGTTTGATTCCACATACTGAAATGCTATGGCTAGCATAACGTCGTCCTAGCATATAAGATATTGCAATATACTGTGAACTAAAATGCAAGAATTTGTAACAGCTCGTTTGTGCAGCTTGTGCATGTGAGTACATAAATTTGTGGGCACAAAAAACACATGAATTGTATTATTTTGTGCAGAATCTCGGCCTGGCATCTCTTGGCGCTTCAGATGAAGACATTGAGAAACTATCCACAGTAAGACCAAGAACAGTCCAGAGTCCACTCTGGTGCATTTAGTTTTCTCAGACACGATCCTTGTGTTCCTGTCCTCTACTCAGCTCTACTGGTTCACTGTGGAGTACGGCTTGTGCAAACAGAATGGAGAAGTGAGGGCTTACGGTGCTGGACTACTTTCTTCTTATGGAGAGCTTGTGGTACGTACAGTATGTTCTCTGTGTGTGTGTATGAATGTAGCAATCGAGCACGTCTTTGATTCAATTCCCTGTGTGCAGCACTCTCTTTCCGATGAACCGGAGACCAGAGAGTTCTGTCCGGAAGTTGCAGCAGTGCAGCCCTACCAAGACCAAACATACCAACCGGTCTACTTTGTATCCGAGAGTTTTTCTGACGCAAAGGAGAAATTCAGGTACTCAATTCCTAGTGTTTTTCAACCTTTTTTTGAGATCACGGCACGTTTTTTTTTTTTACATTGTAAAAATCTTGTTGCACACCACTAACCAAAAATGTTCCAAAATGTCACCACGACCTCACACGTGCATCAATAAGTCTATGGGAGGAACAAGGTAGGTGTTGCCACACGGACCAATATTACATTGCTCTGCCAGTCTTTACACCACAGACACTCCACAGTAGCCACGTTTTTACATCAACACTTTTTCTCTTTCCCAATCACCTTTCTCGGGAAACAATGGTATCCATGGAAAGGAATATTCCAATCTCTTGTCTACATGCGCCGTGAAAATCAAACCAGAATAGATATCAATAGGGCATGCCCAGTAAAACGTAAACATCAACATCACGTGATACCGGCTTCCCCGAGTTTTTCTTTCACTTGTTGGAATAACTCCGTATTGCCAGTTTTTTTCGTCTGTCCAGTCTTGGAATTTTAGTTTGAATCAAAAACAAACTTTGCTTAGTCCAGTGCCGATTGCTGGCCTCCATTTTTAAAAGTGAAGAACGTGTGGATCTGCGTGTTACGTCATATCTGAGCATGCGCTGAAAGAACGCACCCGGGATCAATTTAAACAGGAAAAGATCAAATTCAATCTTGCTAATATTTTATAATTAAACTCAGGACATGTTTTATATAGATATATATTTTCTTTTTTAATAAAACTGGACGTGAATAAAGTATAGAAGGGTTTAGATCAGGGGTGGGAAAACTTTTTGACTCGCGGGCCGCATTGATATAACAAAATTTCCCGGGGGGGCAGACTATATATTTTACACGTAACAGTCCACATGGTATTATTGTATCTGTAAAATTGTCATGCAATCTGCTATTATTATTTATTATTTTATATTTATATTTAAATATTAAAAAAATAATAAAATGTTATAATAATTAAAATAAAATTAAAATAATAATTATGATATTATTATGTAAAATATGCAAATATAACAATATTAATATATATAATATAATAATTCGCATTAATATAATAAATATAATGTCAAGTTCCTTCTAGCCTTGCGCATCCCCTGAACTTGAAAAAGGGGGTCCGAGTAGCCACACTGAGGAAAGACTGGATCCACTCGATGCTTTTGCTGTTTTGGGTTTTATTTAGTGAGGCACAAGTCTTGTTGTGACAATGTACAGCACAGTACAGCACAGCGTAGCACAGCACATAGCACGCATAGGTGAAAACCTTCAAATAAAAAAAAAGGGGGAAAGTATAAGTATACACAATATACACATTTCTAAATATATATAATATGCACAATAATATACATATGCAAGTATTTATATAAGATATAAATCACGTTGTTCAGCAGTATATTAACCGTTAAACATTTTAACAACGGTTGGAAATAATTTTGTCCCCTTAACCTGCATTTATTAACTTATTCTTTACTTCATTTCTTTCTTCATTATTTCGTTATTTTATTTGATCTATTTATTAAACCATTTGCATTGCGCCTCTCTTGTCAACCAACTAAAATTATTACTATAAAGGCTTCAAATAATATAAGCACACTGTAAAGAAATGAGCATAACGCGTTCCTTCGATGCCCAAAGCTCGCTGATCAGCTCAATTGGTGCCAATTAAATGAACCACCGCGAGCCGCCGTGTGCACCTACGCGACACAGGCGATCGACGGTGTTCCAGATCCCACTTTCTAACTAATTGTACCGTGTTAACTTTTAATCCAGTAACGATAACTAAAATGAGGCGCGCGTCACCGGCGGCTGTCTCATGCCTTACGTGGCACGGGCGCGTCAAACCACAGCGCTAATATTAAAAGGACTTTCTTACCGGCTGCCTCTTCAGTGTTGTATAGCTCCAGTTTGCGCAAGGTTTGGGGTGCAGTTCTGACTACCTTCTCGATACCACTTGTCTGCAGCCTTACCTGCTGAGAAAGGAAGTGCCCTAATGCAGACGCCCAGGTGCGCTTAAAACTGATTCCCACTTCCGGTTTAGATTTTCCCCACCTGATCTCCCGTGTTTAATTTAGTAAAATAAGGTGCTAATTGCAACGAAAATTCATTATTCCCTTAATGAGGGCTATGAAAAGTATTTTTTATTTTTATTTATCTTTTTATTTATTTTTTTCCTGTCTGCCTTATCTAAATTATTTTGGACAAGGGTTTGACTTGACATATAATATAATAGTTATAATAATAATATAATAATTATTATTTTAATTTTTATTATTATTATGTGCTTGTGTCTCTTTTTTCAGGAGCACTTTGTAAACAACAGACCATGTCAAACAACGAAATTGATACAACCATCAAAAGGTTGGCTCAGGCCATGATGCCAGGTTGTATGTTGACTTTAAATTAAATACTTTGGAAAGATTGGGCGGGCCGTATTCAAACACTTGGCGGGCCGGATGTGGTCCCCGGGCCGTAGTTTGCCCACCCCTGGTTTAGATTCTGTTTCACAGATGGCGCTAATGCACACGAAAGCTGCTTGCCAACCGCCAATAAACAACAGAAGAAGAAAAACACCAGGAAGAAGAACGCAGTCTGACAACTTTCCGTTTGAGCCTCAATCGGATTGGTTAAAGCAGGGGTCTCAAACTCAATTTACTTGGGGGCCACTGGAGCTAGGGTCTGGGTGAGATTGGGCCGCATCAGGTTTTCCAAAAAAAAACAAAAAAACGCATTTATTAAAAACAGAAAAATATACAAACTTTTTCAGTGCTTTGGTTCCGATTTTCTACAATAAAAGCTCTGATAAAACATTCCACTGTTCTCAAATATCTTAATTTTTATTTTTCTGCACAAAATAAGAAAAATAAATAAACAAATCAAGAATAAAGAAAATCAATCAATCAGTAATAAATAAATATAATAATAATAATAAAACTGCAAATAATAAAAACTTAAGAAAGCACATATAGTTGGTGGGTAGACAAATGATTTTTTTCATATTAAAATGAACAAAGCATTATTAGAGCCCTGTAGACATGACAAAACACGACTATAGTCACATTTATACTCTTTTTATTTACAACATATTGCGCAACTGCAGGGTCTTGAGACACATGCTAACTCGCAAACTAGAGAGCTAGCCACCTAAACGGTAGCCTTCGAGTTATTTCCTTTAAACTTAAATAGCCAAAAACGTACCACTTCCACACGGATAGGGAGGATAACTATTAACAGTTATTTAACCTTTAACATGAACATGAATCAAACGTAATCATTTTTTCTGGGTACATGATACCATACAGCATCCATATCAAACTTGCGCGGGGCCGCACTAACATTAAACTTTCATATAAAGGGGGGGGGGGGCTCAAACTAGTGTCCAGCACAGCACAGCACAGGTGAAAACCTTCATATAAAAAAGGGAAAGTGTATAAGTATATACAATATACATACCATTTATAAATATATATAATATATACACACATGGGCGGCACGGTGGTCTAGGGGTTAGTGCGCAGACCTCACAGCTAGGAGACCGGGGTTCGGTCCCCGCCCTCGGCCATCTCTGTGTGGAGTTTGCATGTTCTCCCCGTGCATGCGTGGGTTTTCTCCGGGTACTCCGGTTTCCTCCCACATTCCAAAAACATGCTAGGTTAATTAGCCACTCCAAATTGTCCATAGGTATGAATGTGAGTGTGAATGGTTGTTTGTCTATATGTGCCCTGTGATTGGATGGCCACCAGTCCAGGGTGTACCCCGCCTTGCGCCCGAAGACAGCTGGGATAGGCTCCAGCACCCCCGCGACCCTCGTGAGGAAAAAGCGGTAGAAAATGAATGAATGAATGAATGAATATACACACATAATAATATACATATATATAAGTACGTATATAGGGTATATAAATGTAGTCATGTTCAGCAGTACATTAACCATTATACATTTTTGACAATATTTTTATCCCCTATTCTTTACTTAATTTCTTTCTTCATTATTACGTTATTTTATTGAATTTGCTTATTAAACCATTTGCATTGCGCCTATCTTGTCAAGTAACTAAAATTATTATTATAAAGGCTCCAAATAATATAAGCACACTGCAAAGGAATGAGCATAACGCGTTCCTTGGATGCCCAAAGATTATTTGCAACGAAAATTCGTTATTTCCTTAATGAGGGCTATGGAAAGTATTTTTAATTTTTATTTATTTTTTTTTCTCATGTTTGTCTTATCTAAATTATTTTGGACAATGTTTTGACTTGACAATAACATTGACATATATACAATATTTCCAACAACATTCTAACCCTGTTACACTTATACATGCAACAAATGTACACTACATTTGGAGAAGAAGAAGGAAAAGACAAGCGGGGTTATGTGAGGTTATGCGAGGACGAGGGCAGAAAACAAGCGGCGAACCCCAGAGGCCACAGCCATTCTTTCGTAGGTCGGCCAGAAGACAGCTGTTACCAATGTGGGCCTTCTTACCTAAGCAAAATACTGACGTTGTATTTGGCAAACACATCAATGCCGCCCTGAAAAACAAGTAGCTTTGGCGAGTGTTTTGACAGTATTCAGTCACACGCCATGTGAAAAAAACGATAGTCTCCAAACAGAATAGTATAGGAGTGTATTTGAAACCTCAATAGTACATTCCAAGGTGTGTAGCATGCATAGTGTACCAGGAAGCCAAATGAAACATTTATGTTAACGTTTTCTCAACAGGACATACGTTGCCGGTATCCCCCGCCCCTTCTCGGTGAAGTTCGATCCATACACCAGCAGCATCGAGGTCCTGGACAACCCCTTGAAGATCCAAGGAGGCTTGGAAGGAGTGAAGGATGAGCTGAAGATGCTGACAGATGCCCTCAGTGTTTTGTCCTGAGAACGTACCATCCCGACGTGCGGGGACGCTGTCTTCATCTGCTGCCGTTTGCGTCCTCTCTGCCTGACATGTGTCATGATCGGTTCTTGTACGTCTGCTTTGGTGCTGTTTGGGTATCGCTATCGTCGTGGCTGGCAACAACCGCTAAAACCTCAATGTCGGCGTTCTAGATGATGTTTCCAAAGATGTTCAATGCCTGTCTTGGTGTTTAGAGGCAATAGCGCTCATCCGGGCTGTCAAAGAAATTGTGTCATAACGGTAGATAATTAGGAAATATTATTTTATTCTTTATTATTTTAATCACATCACATCACATTATAATCACATTTAAACATAAATATGGACTCCAAGCATCATTGGCGCAACTTGGCTCGTGCCATTACATTCCAGTGAATTCCAATAGGCAGATTGTTTGTGACATTTGGTTCCACTTGGTAGACACAAACATTTTTAAACATTTTGAAATGTTCTTGCCTCCAAACTCAATTTTTGCCACTGTTATAAGCCACCACGAGCCAGTTGGAGCCACTGCATGCCACTAGGCACCTTATTGGTGACACTGCGCGCCACAGCAAATTGCATTGGCGCGAACTGGCGCGAACCGGCGCGAACTGGCGCGAACTGGCACCAACTGGCGCCGGCCCAGTGGACTCCAAGCATCATTGGTGCAACTTGGCTCGCGCCATTACATTCCAGTGGATTCCAATAGGCGGATTGTTTGTGACATTTGGTTCTATTTGGTAGACACAAACATTTTTAAACATTTTGAAATGTTCTTGCCTCCAAACTCAATTTTTGCCACTGTTATAAGCCACCACGAGCCAGTTGGAGCCACTGCATGCCACTAGGCACCTTATTGGTGACACTGCGCGCCACAGCAAATTGCATTGGCGCGAACTGGCGCGAACCGGCGCGAACTGGCGCGAACTGGCACCAACTGGCGCCGGCCCAGTGGACTCCAAGCATCATTGGTGCAACTTGGCTCGCGCCATTACATTCCAGTGGATTCCAATAGGCGGATTGTTTGTGACATTTGGTTCTATTTGGTAGACACAAACATTTTTAAACATTTTGAAATTTTCTTGCCTCCAAACTCAATTTTTGCCACTGTTACGGGCCACCACGAGCCAGTTGGAGCCACTGCCTGCCACTAGGCACCTTATTGGTGACACTAGGTGCCACAGCAAATTGCATTGGTGCGAACTGGCGCCGGCCCAGTAAACTCCAAGCATCATTGGTGCAACTTGGCTCGCGCCATTATATTCCAGTGAATTCCAATAGGCGGATTGTTTGTGACATTTGGTTCTACTTGGTAGACACGAAGATTTTAAACATTTTGAAATTTTCTTGCCTCCAAATTTTTGCCACCACGAGCCAGTTGGAGCCACTGCATGCCACTAGGCACCTTATTGGTGACACTAGGTGCCACAGCAAATTGCATTAGCGCAAACTGGCACCAACTGGCACCGGCCCAGTGAACTCCAAGCATCATTGGCGCAACTTGGCTCGTGCCATTACATTCCAGTGGATTCCAATAGGCGGATTGTTTGTGACATTTGGTTCCACTTGGTAGACACAAAATTTTTTAAACATTTTGAAATTTTCTTGCCTCCAAACTCAATTTTTGCCACCGTTACGGGCCACCACGAGTCAGTTGGAGCCACTGCATGCCACTAGGCACCTTATTAGTGACACTGGGCGCCACAGCAAATTGCATTGGCGCAAACTGGCGCGAACTGGCACCAACTGACGCCGGCCCAGTAAACTCCAAGCATCATTGGCGCAACTTGGCTCGTGCCATTACATTCCAGTGGATTCCAATAGGCGGATTGTTTGTGACATTTGGTTCTACTTGGTAGACACGAAGATTTTAAACATTTTGAAATTTTCTTGCCTCCAAATTTTTTCCACTGTTACAAGCCACCACGAGCCAGTTGGAGCCACTGCATGCCACTAGGCACCTTATTGGTGACACTGGGCGCCACAGCAAATTGCATTGGCCAAACTGGCACCAACTGGTGCCGGCCCAGTGGACTCTTTGTTCTCTTTCGCCACTCAGTTTCAAACCCATTCTTAAGTTTAGAGCTTGCTATGCTAGCAGTGGCTGTCTCTCGTGTTAGCAGAGATGTGGTGTAAACAAAGAATAGCGGGCGTGTAAAGGTGACAATAGGGGGGGGGGGTTATTTCATGTCGCCAACGACCAATTAACCCCCATCAAGGAGGGGCCATTGTAGTTGCTATTGTAGATACTAAAATCTAATTTCAGTGCATCTAAAACAAAAATAAATATATGATAAATACAGCTTGTGGATTATGTGTTACGGATTGAAAACAGTGGTTTATGTATTATGTATATATGCATCTTGCTGTCTAAATATGCGATTAAAAAAAGTCATTTCTTCCACGCTATGAGCGGTTGTTTGTTGCTGCAGCATAACGTCAACCAATAAATTATAATTAATGGGAATTATTTTTTTTCCACATAAAACTTTTACACATTGAAATGTAAACACATTTGATGCGTATAATATGTATATGTATCTGTGATCATCTACATATAATGTATTGTGAGAGTCTGCTGGAGCTACCTCCATCGCCTCCACAATGGGAGCTGTGTCCTCAAGTTGGTCAATGGCTGTCCTGGCGATAATCCCAGAACCCCATGTTGTACATCAGTGGTGAGGAATGCCGATACGCTGAAGAAGGAGGCCTATTCCATATATGGTGGGATCACACTCCACCAGAAGATCCACCGCATGGTTGAATCTCAGATTCAGGTGGATCAGTGTGGTTTTCCAGCCTGGTCGTGAAACTGGGGGCCAGCACGACACTTTCCTTGGGTCTCCTTGAGGGAGTTTGCCCCCGCCAGTCCACATGTGTTGCACTCTTAAAAATTCTGTTTCCCAAATGTTTCCTGGTTAAATATTGGACCAAGCCCATGTTGGGTTGGTTCTCTTAACCCAACAATTGGGTTGATCATTGGGTTGATCATATGACCCAACGCTGGGTTAGTACTTACTACATAACCCAGCAGTTGGAGAAGGGATTTGATCGTGTTGCTCAAGGAGTTCTCTGGGAATATGGGTTAATTGGCAATGTAATTCAGGTGGTCCGCTCCCTGTGTGACGGGTGTCAGAGATTGGTCCAAGTTCCTGGCAAAAAGTCAAATTCATTTCCAGTGAGGACTGCTCTTTGTCACTGATTTATTTCAATACTTAAAAAAAAAATTATATAATATATATATATTTTTTGTTGTTTTTTTGTCCCGTCCAGCCATTGAGGCAGAGAGTATTGTTGATCTAAATGCCCTTACATGCTTAACAGATTTGCTCTGTGTAAAAATAAAAATAAAAATAGTATAAATCAAAAATAGTATAAATAGCATAAATAGTATAAATAGCATAAATAGTATAAATAATACAAATATATATAAATAATAATAAACACAAACAAATAAAAATAAAAATAAAAATAAAAATAGTATACATCAAAAATAGTATAAATAGCATAAATAGTATAAATTTAGTATATTTCATGATGACACACCAAAGAGAAAAGCGAGAGAATACAGTATGTCCACACCTGTGACTAGTCACTGCTCCATGCAATACATCTCTCAGCCACAAGATGGTGCTGTAAAACAATATTAACGCGTCTGGCCCCACAGGAACGGAAAGACCTGCTGTTGAACCCTTATTATGCACCTCTAGATGTCAGTGTGAGGATGACAGTATCCCCTTCATCCTCATCTGCTTATATAATGGAGATACTTCATTATTAAAAAAAAAGTTTGCCTTCTTATTTATGAGTCACTCACTTCAGTTTGTTGACGGTGTAAGGAGTCAATGGCTTAGCGAGTGATGTCATTTCATTTCAATTAGACATCCTTCTAAGGTCACGGTGGGTGTTTTTTTTTATTTTTCTTACCTCTCCCCGTTTTTCCATGCAACGCAGGGGGGGAGGGGGGGGGCTGCACCTTCAATGACCCCCCCACTCCCGGACTCCCTGAGCAGTCACTGCATCACTATCCTCCTGCTGGAGACTGCGCATCACTTCTCCTTGACATTTTTATGACGTCACCACAATGTTTCGACAATGGATCGTAAAGAATTGATTCGATACAAAGAGTCGGATACCGTGCGTAAGATTCACATCGGTGCGTAAACAATGATGGATGTTATAATGAGTGTTTTTTTTTCTTATTTATACACTTTCGTGTAAGACATATACATGTTTTTTTTTGAAACTATGCGGTGAGGAGAAAGGAGGAGCGAGGGGGTGGAGTGTGTGTGTGTGTGTAAGTGGGCGTGTTTTGGTATATAATACTTCTCCCTGAGAACTTTTGCCTGTCGCCTCGGTCTCTGGGACAGCCTCTCACCACATCATCTAACTAACAGACCGGGAAACTAACTCACCTGAAAACACACCCAAGCAACAAAGTAAGGCCTGATTTTTTTTTTTTTTTTTTGGGTTTGGTTTTCTTTTGTGGACATTTTGTTACTTACTACTACTACTGCCCGACTGACATGGAGACCCTGCGATCCAGACACGGACACCCACTCATCCACAAGTCACTTTGCCTCACCTGCAGAAAAACGCAGCACAGCAGAATGGAGGTAAGCAATATTTAAGGAATACTTTTACGCACTTTATGAAGCTTTAATTGACACTTTAACTTCCTTATAGAATATATATGAATATATTGTGCAAAAGTAATGGTACATATATGTCACGTGGGGTGCATGAACTGAACATTTGTGGTGTTTTTAATGAGAAAAAAAGGATCACAGTATAGGAATTTATTCCGTGTGCTGTTTGATGCCGGACTTGGAGCAAAAACAGCTGGTCTTATTCGCCGGCAGAAGATAGGGGGCGGTAGGCGAGGGTCATTGAGCTCAATAAAGAGTCAGCAAAGAGGAGGGGGGGGGGTGGATAAGTGCTGAGTCTTGCTTTTCTGATCGTTAACTATCGAACAGCCACACTTGCAAATTCTGGCATGTTGTGTAAGACGTTAAAAAAGGACACAGTTTTACTTATTCCGTTTAGTAGAATCATTTATTCCCACTCAAGGTGCCGGATTGTGACGATTGGGTGAAAAAAAGTGCACAAATGCGCATAAAAACAAAGGTTGTTTTTGAGTTCCCGGCAATTGTGCGGCGTATAAAAACAAAAAGCTAGCTGTCATAGTATTTTTTTTAAATTATTTTTCCATGTTATTTGTAATGTAATGGTTGTATATATATATATTTATGTATATATTTATGTTTATGTGTGTATGCGCGCCTGTGTGTGTGTGTTTACAGGTCAAGATGATGTCTTCATTCAGTCGTGCGCTACTCTTTGCACTGGCACTCAGCCTCTATGTGGTGGAGATGACCTCGGCTGAGACGCTGTGTGGGGGAGAGCTTGTAGACGCGCTGCAGTTCGTCTGCGAAGACAGAGGCTTCTATTTCAGTACGTTTATTGTGCGCGTAAAAGCGCTGCGTAATTGTGTTTTTGCGTAAAAACTAAAAAAAAAAAAAACAAGGGATTTGTTTGTATAGGTGATACTATTTACTGAGGGGGGTGGTGGGGGTGTAAGTGGGGGGGTCACAACAACACACGCACACACACAATGACTGAGAAGGAGTTGTGTCTTTAAGTGTAGAATGGATGCAACTGAGCCTGCGCGCTTCACTGTACCTCTCATTGCATATGAAAGGCAGTCCAGCCGTGAAGCCATAGTACAGCACAATAGGGTACTTGTTTACCAGTAAAGTAATAGCCGACCAGGAGACCACCAGGGATGTTTCCATGGATGTTTTTTTTTTTTGTTTGTTTATTTAAAAAAAAAATAAATTCTTGCAACTTATGTGACCCAATGATGGGAAAGCCTATAAATAAGGCATTGTGTGTTTGTATTGTGTTGGCTTGTTAATCCCCAAGTGGATTAGCTGCTGTGACACACATCCGTAGATATTGGAATACGCACAAAAAAAAAAAAAATTCACCTTTGACAAGCGAGACAAGCAATTTCTTTGTACGCCGCGTTTTTCCTGCAGATCATTATCCAATTTAGATCCTTCTCTTCTTTCTCCCGTGGTTCTCTTCCCGCAAATCTAGCTCCTCGTCTCGTGAGATTTCCCCCAACATTGTATGTGTGGGGGGGAGGGGGGGTGTGCTGGAACTTCAAACGAGCTCTTTATTGATCATGAATGGCGTTCCCGTGTGGAATAATTCAAACGCTCCCCCACCACCATCAAAACCACCTTTCACCTTATTCCGTGTTTTTCTTTTTTCCCGTCATTACTCTCTTCCTCTTTTGATTTGCATTCACCTCCCGTGTTTCAACCCTCCCTCCCTCGCCGGCTATTTTCTCTACCTCTCCATGCCCCTCCTCATCTTGGTAATCTCTGCTGACTTGACGAAGGACAAGGTCAAATACGACGTATTTGCTCACCTCCGTGTTTACACGTCGCTCATTAACGGACTCCAAAGATTATCTCCTCCAAAGCAAAATATTTGTTACCGTTGCTCATAGATTTCCTTTTATCCTCTTTGGATTGTAATCCCGCCAAAACAACCTAGTTTCATTCGGGATGAGACTGTTATGTTCGACCTTCTTTGTCTCACCGTCTTCTTCTTCTTCTTCTTCTTCCCGTCCCCTTCCCCAGGTAGGCCCACCAGTCGGGGAAACAACAGGCGCACCCAAAACCGCGGGATAGTAGAGGAGTGTTGTTTCCGTAGCTGCGACCTGAAGCTTCTGGAGCAGTACTGCGCCAAACCGGCCAAGTCGGAAAGAGACGTGTCGGCCACGTCGCTGCAGGTCATTCCAGTGATGACGCCGCTAAAGCAGGTAGGCCTCACCCGCAGCAACACGCCAGTATGGGAACCGGTGGGATCCTGGTCCCTATCTGGCCTGGGATCATGTTGTACCTGTGCCCCACCCCTATGTCCCTGACGTGGTACGGACCCAAATGTACGCAGACTGCTCTATCAGGGTAGATGATGGAAAGATAAGCAAAGTGCTGACTGGCATGGAAATCATCCAGACGGGAAAATGGCACACACAAAAACACTACGATCAGAGACTAAGATATTCCATTATTAGATGGATGGATGGATGGATGGATAGAGAGAAAGAGAGAGAGAGAGCTAGATAGATAGATAGATAGATAGATAGATAGATAGATAGATAGATAGATAGATAGATAGATAGATAGATAGATAGATAGATAGATAGATGGGTGGATGGATGGATAGATAGATAGATAGATAGATAGATAGATAGACAGATAGATAGATAGACAGATAGATAGATAGAGAGAAAGAGAGAGAGAGAGCTAGATAGATAGAGAGACAGAGAAGAGAGAGAGAGAGCTAGATAGATAGACAGCGAGAGAGAGAGAGAGAGAGATGAGAAAGAGAGATAGATAGATGGCTAGATGGATAGATGGAGAGAAAGAGAGAGAGAGAGATGAGAAAGAGAGAGAGATAGATAGATAGATGGCTAGATGGATAGATGAATAGATGAATAGATGGATAGATGGATAGATAGATAGATAGATAGATAGTTAGATAGAAAGAGAGAGAGAGCTAGAGAGATAGAGAGACAGAGAGACAGAGAGAGAAGAGAGATAGATAGATAGATAGAGAGAGAGAGAGAGAGAGAGAGAGAGAAGGAGAGAGAGAGAAGATAGATGGATGGATGGATGGATAGATAGATAGATAGATAGATAGATAGAGAGACAGAGAGAGAGAAGATAGTATAATAATAATAATAATAATAATAATAATAATAATAATAATAATAATAATAATAATAATAATAATAATAATAATAATAATAATAATAATAATAATAATAATAATAATAATAATAATAATAATAATGTGAATATTCTATGAAGAAGAATGTACAGCATAAATAGTAATTAGCATAAATCATTTCAATAATTCAGAATAAAGAATAATAATGTCAAGTTTATTAGTCATGGATCTGTCAACTCTCCCAATGTTCCGAGTATTCCCAATCCGTGTGGTCAAAAAAAAAAAGGAAAAACACTCAAGAGTCTCCTCACACATGCGGGTGTTTGTCTAAGTGTTGGACTGAGGTCACATGACGCAGCCATGGCTCCCTTCCCAACCTTACCCAATCCCTGCCAGCCTTTTATGCCTGGTCATGCTGCTATGCTAAATACTAAATCCATATTCAAATGACCAGGACACAAACCTAACGTAACCGGAGACCCGAGTCCGGGGGTCCAAAAAAACCCCCCCAAAGGTGACTCCAGTAGGGACTTAGTCCGGACATGTCCCTGGTTTGTCCGGGCGGGGAAAGTTGACGGGTAGATTCTGCACTGAGGGCCAGCTGTTCTTAAGCTATTGAGCCAGCCTGAAGTGAATGAAGGGGGGTGGGGGGGGATAAACACTCTTCAAGTGGCGGCACCAAAACAAGCCATTCACACGGAGCGCTGCCTACAGCCGCATAAATTTTCAGCTCCCCTCTTTGCTACCGTTTCTACTTTTCCCTCATTTAGCGGGATTTATGTTGTTATTCAGTCGGTTGTGGTTTACTAGTTTAGCGCAGTGATTTTCAACCACTGTGCCGCGGAATTATTCAATATCACTTTTTGTAATTAATATTTATTAATCATCATTTGCAAATATTATGTTAATAGCCATTATGTCAATAGTTTACATGGGTTATTTGCTCAAACGGAAAGAATTGAACAGGGATGGAATATTCCTTTAACCCAGGGGTCTCAAACTCCATTTACCTGAGGGCCACTGGAGCTAGGGTCCGGGCAAGGCGGGGTCGCATCACGTTTAAAAAAAAAAAACAACAACGCATTTATTAAAAACAGAAAAATATACAAACTTTTTCAGTGCTTTGGTTCCGATTTTCCACAAGAAAAGCTCTGCTAAAACATTCCACTGTTCTCAAATATCTTCATTTTTATTTTTCTATACACAAAATAAGATGAAAAATAAATAAATCAAGAATAAAGAAAATCAATCAGTAATAAATAAATATAATAATAATAATAATAAAACAGCAAATAATAAAAAATAAGAAAGCACATATAGTTGGTGGGTAGACAAATGATTTTTTTCATATTAAAATGAACAAAGCATTATTAGAGCCCTGTAGACATGACAAAACACGACTATAGTCACATTTATACTCTTTTTATTTACAACATATTGCGCAACTGCAGGGTCTTGAGACACATGCTAACTCGCAAACTAGAGAGCTAGCGACCTAAACTGTAGCCTTCGAGTTATTTCTTTTCAACTTAAATAGCCAAAAACTTACCACTTCCACACGGATAGAGAGGATAACTATTAACAGTTATTTAACCTTTAACATGAACATGAATCAAACGTAATCATTTTTTCTGGGTACATGATACCATACAGCATCCATATCAAACTTGCGCGGGGCCGCACTAACATTAAACTTTCATATCAAGGCGGGGGGCCTGAAACTAGTGTCCTGCGGGCCACATTTGGCCCGCGGGCCACGTGTTTGAGACCCCTGCTTTAACCAAAACGGGAAGCTGTCAGACTGCGTTCTTCTTCGTGGTGTTTTTCTTCTTCTGTTGTTTATTGGCGGTTGGCAAGCAGCTTTCGTGTGCATTAGCGCCATCTGTGAAACAGAATCTAAACCCTTCTATACTTTATTCACAAGTGCAGTTTTATTAAAAAAAAGAAAATATATATCTATATAAAACATGTCCTTAGCAAGATTGAATTTGATCTTTTCCTGTTTAAATTGATCCCGGGTGCGTTCTTTCAGCGCATGCTCAGATATGACGTAACACGCAGATCCACACGTTCTTCACTTTTAAAAATGGAGGCCAGCAATCGGCACTGGACTAAGTAAAGTTTGTTTTTGATTCAAACTAAAATTCCAAGACTGGAGAGACGAAAAACTGACAATACGGAGTTATTCCAACAAGTGAAAGAAAAACTCAAGGAAGCTGATATCACGTGATGTTGGTGTTTACGTTTTACTGGGCATGCCCTATTGATATCTATTCTGGTTTGATTTTCACGGCGCATGTAGACAAGAGATTGGAATATTCCTTTCCATGGATACCATTGTTTCCCGAGAAAGGTGATTGGGAAAGAGAAAAAGTGTTGATGTAAAAACGTGGCTACTGTGGAGTGTCTGTGGTGTAAAGACTGGCAGAGCAATGGAATATTGGTCCGTGTGGCAACACCTACCTTGTTCCTCCCATAGACTTATTGATGCACGTGTGAGGTCGTGGTGACATTTTGGAACATTTTTGGTTCTTGGTGTGCCACAACATTTTTTGTAAAAAAATGTAAAAAAAAAAAACTCAAAAAAGGTTGAAAAACATTGCTTTAGCGCAGGGGTGGGCAAACTACGGCCCGGGGGCCACATCCGGCCCGCCAAGTGTTTGAATACGGCCCGCCCAATCTTTCAAAAGTATTTCATTTAAACTCAACATACAACCTGGCATCATGGCCTGAGCCAACCTTTTGATGGTTGTATCAATTTCGTTGTTTGACATGGTCTGTTGTTTACAAAGTGCTCCTGAAAAAAGGGACACAAGCACATAATAATAATAAAAATAATAATTATTATATTATTATTATAACTCATTCATTCATTCATTTTCTACCGCTTTTCCTCACGAGGGTCGCGGGGGGTGCTGGAGCCTATCCCAGCTGTCTTCGGGTGTAAGGCGGGGTACAACCTAGACTGGTGGCCAGCCAATCACAGGGCACATATAGACAAACAACCATTCACACTCACATTCATACCTATGGACAATTTGGAGTGGCCAATTAACCTAGCATGTTTTTGGAATGTGGGAGGAAACCGGAGTACCCGGAGAAAACCCACGCATGCACGGGGAGAACATGCAAACTCCACACAGAGATGGCCGAGGGTGGAATTGAACCCTCGGTCTGTGAGGTCTGTGCGCTAACCCCTAGACCACCGTGCCGCCCTATTATTATAACTATTAGGATTATTATATTTATTATATTAATGCTAATTATTATATTAATTATATATAATAATATTGTTATATTTGCATATTTTATATAATAATAATATAATAATTATTATTTAAATTTTATTTTAATTATTATAATATTTTATTATTTTTAAAAAATATTTAAATATAAATATAAAATAATAAATAATAATAGCAGATTGCATGACAATTTTACAGATACAATAATACCAGGTGGACTGTTACGTGTAAAATATATAGTCTGCCCCCCCCCAAAAAAAAAAAAAGTTTGCCCACCCCTGCTCTAGCGGGTCGTTGAGTGGGCGTATACGATGCCGGCGCCCGCCCCTTCCTTTTCACTGAATGTTAAAGAGGCAGAACTAAGCGCTTGTTGACAGCTTAACCAAAACAAGAACCGACGCTGTTATGACTCTCGCCGCAATGAGAGCGATGTTAGATTCCCGTTTGATTAGCGAGACAATAACCGAAGAAAACAAACTCACATCTTATTCATTTTTTTTCTTTTTATTTTTACGCCACAATAGGAAGTCCCGAGGAAGCCGCATGCGCCCGTGAAGTATTCCAAATACGAGCTGTGGCAGAAGAAAGCAGCGCAGCGACTCCGGAGAGGCGTCCCGGCAATCCTGAGAGCCAAAAAGTTTCGGAAGCAAGCGGAAAAGATGAAAGCCCAGGAGGAAGCGACCTTCCACAGGCCCCTGATCAGCTTGCCCAGCAAACTGCCGCCCGTCTTGCTCACCACGAACAACTACGTCAACCACAAATGAGAGCCCAACCTGCCAGACAAGAGTTTGGGCAAAAAAACAACAAAAAAAAAGCCTAGGGGATTATAGCTTTGTCTCTGACGTCATTTCTGTGGCAGTTCTCTTTGACCTCCCCTGCCCTGCCCTGTCCGAGCCAGCCAATACCCCCCCTCTCTCCAACGCCCCTCCACTACTTCTTGACCCCCTGGCCCCCTTTTTTTTTTCTAATACTCCTCGAACCCCATCACCCTCCTCCGGAACACAAACATGCCTTCACATTCTTCCTGTCTGAACTTTTTCGCTAGCTCTTTCAGTCACCGACACACAAAAGGCACAAACACAAATGATGAACAATTCCGCCGAACGCCATTCAGGTGGAGACGTAAGCAAAAAAGAGTCAATGGAAAAAGGGAGAAGAGAACATGAAAGAACATCTGTGGTTTGGAAGTGTCAAGAGGACACCCGACGGAATGTTTTTTTGTCCTTGTGGAAAACAACTCAAAGCGACGAGAAGCTCGCATGACAGAATCCGTTCCACTTTTTTTTGTTTTTTTTTCCTGAGGCGAAAAAGAACCTGTTTTTTTTTTTTTTTGCACCTCTACCTATAAAGGGACTTCCACACTGTAAGGAATTATTTTGTAAAATTAGATTCCTGTTCCAGCACCTTTTGATCACAAACAAAACGCAGAAAAGAGTCTGCAGAATTGCACATTGCCACGGATTACGTCAAAGTAAAGAAAAAATAAATGGCACTATTTTTTTATGAACAATGAACGTGTAGCTTAAAAAAAAAAATGTCATGGTGCTAGCTTCAGGAAAGGACTTAAAGAAGAGGTTGAAAAGCACGTTTTTTTTTTTTTTTTTCCTTTGAATGAATTTATTACAGCTTTCCGTTTTAAGGAAAGTGAGACTCTAAAAAAAAAAAAAAAAAAAAAAAAAAGGAGGTAAAGTATATGGGGCGGGGGGGCGCTCCTGGCGGTGGCGACGTCAAGGGGTAATAAGTGTCACTGAGAAACTTTTGGGGGCGAGGACGGCATCAAGGCGGCTCACAGGAAATACAAGCGACTACCGGGGACACCAGACCCTGTCCCGCCGGTCCTGCCTGTCTGTGTGTACCCCAACACCCCCCCCCCCACCCCTGCAAAGGCAGACAGACTGGACACAGGGAACATAAATACGGGACACTTGTGGACCGCCCGGATTGGGACAGTACAACGCTTCTGGGAAAGTACTTCCTGTTTACTGTGGCTTTGCGGACTGCTTGGACAGGAAGTAACATGGCATGGACGAGTGGGATAATTGATGAGGATTCTACATATTTTAGTTTTTTTTTTTGGTTTTTGTTTTCTTTTCATATCGATATTTCAAAGAAAAAAGAAGAAAAAAAAAAAGGAAAACCCTGTCTGTTTCTGGTACCATGACATTCCTGTTTTTCCATGTTAGGCATTTTTTCATGGTAATGTTCTGTTGTGTTATTTTACTTTTCCGTTCGAAAGAAAGGCACAGAAATTCCGATTCAAAGGGAAAAAAAAAACAGCAATAATGTCAACTAACATTTATTTTTATTGTATATCAGTAGTATTCACATGCTTTTTGCCTGAAACAGATACTTGAATATATCTATCTATATATATATATATGAATATAGATATATATATGTATATGTATAAATATATATATAGATATATAATTAGTTTCCAGGGACGTTGTGTTATTTCCTTTAGTCTGAGCTGTATCTTGCGTAATGAGCCGCCAAGCTTTTTTTTTTTTGTTTGTTTATTTGTTGAAATACAAATAAGGGCACTGTATAAAGGCATTATTTATTTTGTTATAAAATATATTTGAAAAATTGGTCCAAATAATATGCGCAGCACTGATGCTCAACTGACGGATTTATTTTGTATGATCTCTGTTTTTTCCAATTGGAGCTGTAAGGCTTTTTTTTTTTTTTTGTAGATGCTTTGTACCAAAAATAATGTCCTACCCCGCCATACCCAAATCCACGCACCCACCCGTACAGTTATTTTAAATGAATACTTTAACAGGAGCATGTAGTCGGAATTTTGTAGGCATGTTATGTCACAGAAATAGGTACATACATATTCGGAATAATAACAGGGAAAATCGGGATTACAGCAGCAGAGTGACTTTTTATGAATTTAGTTTTATTCAATCCACTTTGTTTTCAAGCCAATTTTAGTATTGATGGCGCGGGAATGTCGAGTCCTCGATATCAAATATGTATTCATTAATTGTGCACAATATCCTACAAGCTTTTAAGTATTTTTTTTTTTTTGTCTGTGTGGGTTGATTGGATCAAATGTCACTACAGGGTCTTAACTCGCACAATACGCCTTTACCCCCCCTCCCACCCATTCCACCCCCACCCCAACAAACTCACTATGACAATAACATCATCCTTCTAGATATCCGACATTGATCTCGATCATACCAAGCACTACCTTCACTTCCTGCCGTCCTACCATGATTATTATTGTTATTATTATTATTTTTCTTTTTTTTTATAAAGGGCTATTGGGTCGAACCATTTTTAATGCAGTCATAGGATTCAGGTAAAGAAACAAACGCTCTGCAGGGAGGAGTGTGGTTGTTCCTAATAAGACATCATTTCGTTAATGACACATTACCACTTCCTCCTAAAAATGAGTCACGTGTCACTCAAAACGGTATCACTAGTACCGAGGACTTATCGACGATATTTATGCATTTCCTGTCAGAGATCTTCCATATCTTTCCTCGATTATATTCTTCTATCGTGCAACAAGGCAGACAGTGCAATTATTATGATGATGATGATAATTATTATTATTATATGCTGGGACTGCATACATCCACTATTGTAATGCTCAAACAGGCTACTTTAGTGTCGCTGAAAAAAATGAAAGACAACCACTTTTTTGGTAAATATGAAGAGATATCCTGCCGAGCAACGGCGAACCTTTTTTCTTTGTCAGTCGCTCACTCAGCCTGTGTGTATTTTATTGATTTAACCTCCGCACGCTAGAACGTCCGAAATGCACAATTCATGTACTTTCATTTTTAATATCAATAAAAAAAAACATTTTATCAAACATCCGATGTGTAGAATAGTTACTCGACTGTATTTTGTGTTACGGTTGGAGGGACTTTTAGATATTCATTTATTCATTTTCTAACGATTTTCCTCGCGGGGGTGTGCTGGAGCCTATCCCAGCTGTCTTTGGGTACACCCTGGACTGGTCTCCAGCCAATCACAGTGAAGCCTGTGAGGCCTGCACACAAAAAACACTTGAAAAACAAACAAACAAAAAACATAAAAACAAACAAAAAAAACCCAAACAACATAATTTTACTTTAATTTAATTTTATTTTCTATTTTATTCATTCATTCATTTTCTACCGCTTTTCCTCACAAGGGTCGCAGGGGTGCTGGAGCCTATCCCAGCTGTCTTTGGGTACACCCCGGACTGGTCTCCAGCCAATCACGGTGAGGCCTGTGAGGCCAGCACACAAAAAACACTTGAAAAACAAACAAACAAAAAACATAAAAACAAACAAAAAACCCCCAAAACACAATTTTACTTTAATTTAATTTTACTTAATTTTTAACTTTATTCATTCATTCATTTTCTACCGCTTTTCCTCATGAGGATTGCGGGGGTGGTGGAGCCTATCCCAGCTGTCTTTGGGTACACCCCGGACTGGTCTCAAGCCAATCACAGTGAGGCCTGTGAGGCCTGCACGTAAACCACTTGAAAAACAAACAAACAAAAAACCCCAACAACATAATTTTACTTTAATTTAATTTTACTTAATTTTTAATTTTATTCATTCATTCATTCATTTTCTAACGCTTTTCCTCACGAGGGTCATGGGGGGTGCTGGAGCCTATCCCAGCTGTCTTTGGGCGAGAGGCGGGGTACACCCTGGACTAGCCAATCACAGTGAGGCCTGTGAGGTCTCAATTTTTAATTTTACTTTAATTTTTTATAAAAATATTTACCGAAAAGGGCGGCACGGCGGTCTAGTGGTTAGCGTGCAGACCTCACAGCTAGGAGACCAGGGTTCAATTCCATCCTCGGCCATCTCTGTGTGGAGTTTGCATGTTCTCCCCGTGCATGCGTGGGTTTTCTCCGGGTACTCCGGTTTCCTCCCACATTCCAAAAACATGCTAGGCGGGCAGCTGAGTTGTGAATATATTGCAGTTTTTTGAGGTTTTTTGGAAGGTGTACCGTAGGGAATACTGTTGCAGTAGTACATTCTGGTTGGGATGAATGCATGGATCAGGGATTCAGCGGCATTGACTCCTAAGATCAAATCCACATCCCGTACCCCCATGTTAGGTTATGTAGAGACTGGAAATGCTTCTTTGTTTATGTATCCTTTCACTGACTTGTGACCACTTCGGTGTCAGCTGGGAAAAAGCTCCACTAATAATTGAACAAGTTTTGAGGAGTGATTGGCATTGATTCAATGAAAGAACGCCACCAATGGCTACCATATGTTACCTACACTAACAAAAACAACGTCTATTTTTAACAATTATATGAATTTTCCTGGTTATTCACCTGCATATTTGCAGTATTCACATTGATTTATGTAGCGTGTCCACACAACACAAAAAAGTAGTCACAAAGAGGCGATCAACAAGTTCAATTCCATGACATAATAATAACCTGTTAACTAAAATGGTTGCAAAGGTTTCTGGAGTGAGACGCTTTCTAGCAATATAGACGTCGTTAGGATCATCACAGGGATTACGTCACGGCCGCTCCAGTTGGTTGGCGTTTGTGTGATAGAGAGAGTCACAAAACAAGCTTCCAACTAAAAAGTTCTGCAGAAATTATTGCTATTATTACTATATTATATATACCATTATTATAATCCAATTAGTATAACCCAATTATTATAACATTATTGCATTCAGTTTGACCATTCCTTTAGAATGGCGTAAAAATTAGTCCAATAAGATCATGGGAATTAATAATTTTAAAAATGTTAAAGAATGCCCATTATTTTTTACTATTGTAATTATTTATTATTTTATTATTATTTTATTATTATTATTTTATTATTATTCTATTATTTCATACACTATTTTTTTGTAAAAAAAAAACACCTTTAAGCCAACAGCAACAAAGACATGGATGATTTTGGGTTTTAGGTTGACATGATTGCTATTATTACTATATTATATATAATGGCGTAAAAATTAGTCCAATAAGATCATGGGAATTAATAATTTTAAAAATGTTAAAGAATGCCTATTATTTTTTATTATTGTAATTATTTATTATTATTTATTATTATTTATTATTATTTATTATTATTTATTATTATTTATTATTATTTATTATTATTTATTATTTCATACACTAATTTTTAATAAAAAAACACCTTTACACCAACAATGACAAAGACATGGATGGTTTTGGGTTTTAGGTTTACATGATTGCTATTATTACTATATTATATATAATGGCGTAAAAAATTGTCCAATAAGATCATGGGAATTAATAATTTTAAAAATGTTAAAGAATGCCTATTATTTTTTATTATTGTAATTATTTATTATTATTTATTATTATTTTATTATTTCATACACTAATTTTTAATTAAAAAAAACACCTTTACGCCAACAACAACAAGGACATGGATGGTTTTGGGTTTTAGGTTTACATGTTTGCTATTATTACTATATTATATATAATGGCGTAAAAATTATTCCAATAAGATCATGGGAATTAATAATTTTAAAAATGGTAAAGAATGCCAAATTTTTTTCATTATTGTAATTATTCATTATTTTATTATTATTTTATTATTATTTTATTATTATTCTATTATTATTTTATTATTATTTTATTATTATTTTGTTATTATTTTATTATTATTTTATTATTTCAAACACTAATTTTTTGTCAAAAAAAACACCTTTACGCCAACAACGACAAAGACATGGATGATTTTGGGTTTTAGGTTTACATGCGGTCACACTTGATTTTTGTTTGGAGTTTGTGTTCCGAGGTCGGAGCGGATTCCGGCGTGTCGAAATGACAAAAACGACGTTCACACCTGCAAGTCAAACTTCCATCAATTTGCCGTCACCACCGAATAATATATCATTACGCCAAACGCCAAAATCCAAAACGCCACCTCAGCTTAAACAAAGCAATAATCTCCCAAACCGCCGCATTCATCCCATCGGAGAGGCCTCCTGAATGGCGGAGTGGAGTGTTGATGTGGGTGGCACAACTCTCCCAGGCCCGACACTGGAAACTGCCAAAGAGCACACTAGAGTTAGTTGTGGTTGGCCGGATGCACGGGATGCATGGAAGGCTTGGCCAACTATTGAGGCGCAGGGTTCGTCAAACCCAGACCCAGCTCGGCCCAGTGTGGCCACACAGGCCAATTAAGACAGGCCTTCTCTCTTTTCTTCTCCTCCCCTGCGCTGTCTCTCTCTCATCTTCCCCCTCTCTTCATCTCTCACTCTCTCACTTGCACTCCCTCTCTCTTTCTCTCAACGTTCACAAAGCATGCTAACACATTCCTCTTATCCCACTTTGCCTCTCTAATTGCGTTGGGCTGAAAGGAGGGATGGAGAGAGGGAAATGAGATTGAGAGAAAGCGACAGAGAGAGGGAGAAAGGGGGTCATACCACAGAACCTTCATGGCCAGGACAAACTGTACCGGCCGGCCCACATGGGAAGAGTCCACATGGCTGCGTGCGGTGCGCATCGGGCGCACCATGAATCATTGCGTTCTTTATTAATTACGCACGTATCTAAAAGATTTGGCTTTACTGAAAAAAAAAAACCCCCAAAAAACTCCAAAATGGACGCACTCCTCAAATAAAAAATAAAACCCAGTCTGAACCCTCGCATGGGCTCATGAGTATAAAGAGGGGATTGTGTTTCTTCAGCGCCCCACAAAACTATCTAATTGTTGATTCCTAATCAACCAGTCAGCGCGAGGAGGCTTCCCTAATTATGTAATGCTGCTTCTGATATATCCACAAAATGAAGTGGAACTTTCATCTTACAAACGGCATTAAACTCATCGCGCAGCAACTTAACACTTAAACAGATTTTTTTCTTGTATCAGCCGCATGTGTCCAGGTTGTCATTACTCGATATAATAAGTCTTACTTACATTTCATCATTCATACATTTCAATGTTTCATCTTACAAACGACATTAAACTCATCGCGCAGCAACTTAACACTTAAACAGATTTTTTTTCTTGTATCAGCCGCATGTGTCCAGGTTGTCATTACTCGATATAAGTCTTACTTACATTTCATCATTCATACATTTCAATGTTTCATCTTACAAACGACATTAAACTCATCGCGCAGCAACTTAACACTTAAACAGATTTTTTTTCTTGTATCAGCCGCATGTGTCCAGGTTGTCATTACTCGATATAATAAGTCTTACTTACATTTCATCATTCATACATTTCAATGTTTCATCTTACAAACAATGTCTATATGTGCCCTGTGATTGGCTGGCGACCAGTCCGGGGTGTACCCCGCCTCTCGCCCGAAGACAGCTGGGATAGGCTCCAGCACCCCCCGCGACCCTCGTGAGGAAAAAGCGGTGGAAAATGAATGAATGAATCTTACAAACAACATTAAACTCATCGCGCAGCAACTTAACACTTAAACAGATTTTTTTCTTGTATCAGCCGCATGTGTCCAGGTTGTCATTACTCGATATAAGTCTTACTTACATTTCATCATTCATACATTTCAATGTTTCATCTTACAAACAATATTAAACTCATCGCGCAGCAACTTAACACTTAAACAGATTTTTTTCTTGTATCAGCCGCATGTGTCCAGGTTGTCATTACTCGATATAACAAAAACAGTCCCATGTGATTGGCTGGCGACCAGTTCAAAGTGAACCCGCCCCTCGCCCGAAGACAGCTGGGATAGGCTCCAGCACCCCCTGCAACCCTCGTGAGGATAAGTGGTACAAAATGAATGAATGAATGACAAAAACAGATGGTTTAAGTCCAGGAAAACAACTCCATGTCCTTTTTTTAGTCAACGCCAGACTGCGTAAAAAAAAAAACACGCATACCACCCACTCACATACTGTACTAAACATAGCATGTTTTGGATGCCGAAATGATGAAATATAGCAATTTTGAGGGTTATCACGTCTCTGTCAAAACACCATCGGATGGTCGGAGCCGTGAAAAGGATTTGACACCGTGTGTTTGCGGGGCTGCATTGCGGACCGAGGCGTTTTTTTAGCCGTACGGAATCATAACAGTAGAGGAAGTGGTTTGCCGTGTGGTCACTGGGTCATTGCATGATCATTTCCTCTCACTGGAAAACAAGGGGTCACGGCTTCACGCTGTGTGTGGCAATGGCCGCCTACACTTTAGGTTTTCACACCGGGGGGTCAAACGCTGCCCTTTGACCACCCAGATTTAAAATTGATAAATATATTTCATTTCATGATTTAATTAAATGATTCATTGATTTAATGAATTAATGGAGGTGTGGTGGGGTAAAAGGAGTCGATTCATGGTGTTAAATAGGGAATTAAAGGTGTGACCGGAAGAGTGAAATTGTCGGCGGAGTACTTTTAAACGCAAAACGCTGCACTTAATTAGACAGGGAGGTTAGCATCTTGCAACGTTTAAGGTTTCTGACTTTGTAATGTTAACATTATGCAGGTGGGTCCTTATTTCATTCTCCCAGGGCATTCATCATTGTTGCATGTCAGTGTCACTATGTGGAGGTCACCGGGGTACGACTTGGACTACACACACACACACACAGACTCACACACACTTGCTCACACTCTTGCAAACTCATTTCAGGATCCCAAACGTAAGGCGAGTCAAGCGATGTGGTGAAATGCATTCTCCATTCTTGAATTTTCGTTAAAATTATTTGATTCTTGGTTTGATTTTTTATGTTTCATCTTACAAACAACATTAAACTCATCGCGCAGCAACTTAACACTGAAACGTTATCCCTCAGAAATATAGAAACATGTATCAACACAAACTTTTCCCATGATGCATTTCATTTGAGAAAACCATATGGTTGGACGATGTGATTGGCTGGCGACCAGTCTAGGGTGTACCCCGCCTTACGCCCGAAGACAGCTGGGATAGGCTCCAGCATCCCCCGCGACCCTTGTGAGGAAAAGCGGTAGAAAATGAATGAATGAATCTTACAAACAACATTAAACTCATCGCGCAGCAACTTAACACTGAAACGTTATCCCTCAGAAATATAGAAACATGTATCAACACAAACTTTTCCCATGATGCATTTCATTTGAGAAAACCATATGGTTGGACCATGTGATTGGCTGGCCACCAGTCCAGGGTGTAGCCCGCCGGGATAGGCTCCCGCGACCCTCGTGAGGATGAGCAGTAGAAAATGAATGAATGAATATAAGAAATAAATAGGTAGGTACATACAAATAAGTACACACAGACTCAGACACACTTGCTCACACTCTTGCAAACTCATTTCAGGATCCCAAACGTAAGGCAAGTCAAGCGATGTGGTGAAATTTTTAATATTAATATTAATATTTCAAGAAATCTTGCACTGTAAACCCGAATAAGTTTGCAGAACTCCAAAAAAGTGAGGCAATCAGTTGCCACATTTTTTTCATTTCATAAACTCAAACATTTGAGTATACTTGAGCTTTAATATTTGGAGTTGATATTAAATATACTTTTTTAAATTTTGGGCTGAAAAGAGAAATTGTCACGATCACGCTTGGCGGTGTTGCGACGTGACCCCAGGGTGCAGAGAGCAGGACCAAAAGTGCAAATAAAAGGTAGTTTAATGCAAAAAAGGCAGTAGCAGGAAAACGCAACAGCCACAACAAAGCAAAGACAATTCCCAATGAAGCCACAACAGAAAGAGCACACACCTGAACTAAATAGGGATGATGAAACTAGAAGCAGGTGCGTGAAACGAGCAGGAGAAAGGAAAACCAAAGGGAACGACAAAGGAAGTGGTTACCAAAATAAGGGCATGGAAACAGGAACAGAGGCAAAGAAGGAAACTAACAGAGCTGTCACGAGGGGGTGAAGCCCGCTCGTGACAGAAATAGCTTTTTTTTCGCATTCTCTCTGCCATGCATTCTCCATTCTTGAATTTTTGTTAAAAATTATTTGATTTTTGGTTTGATTTCTTACGTTTCTTCTTACAGACAACATTAAACTCATCGCGCAGCAACTTAACACTGAAACGTTATCCCTCAGAAATATTGAAACATGTATCAATACAAACTTTTCCCATGATGCATTTCATTTGAGAAAATCATATGTTTTTTTTTTTCGCATTCTCTCTGCCACGCATTCTCCATTCTTGAATTTTCGTTAAAAATTATTTGATTCTTGGTTTGATTTATTCATGTTTAATAGATACTTTTTAAAATAATTAACTACAAATTATTTTAAGTAGGTTACACAAATCTGCAAAAAGTTCATATTAATGAAAAATTACAAGTTAAATAAAAATAAAAAAAATAATAATTTATTTAATTATTATTAATTTTTTTTTAATATTATTAAAAAATAAAGACAGATAATGCAACTGGCAATCAACATTTATAAGTAAAACTTTTAAGAAAATTTCAAGTTTTCAAGGACAAGTGGTTAGCGCGCAGACCTTACAGGTAGGAGACCAGGGTTCAATTCCACCCTCGGCCATTTCTATGTGGAGTTTGCATGTTCTCCCCGTGCATGCGTGGATTTTCTCCGGGTATTCCGGTTTCCTCCCACATTCCAAAAACATGCTAGGTTAATTAGCCACTCCAAATTGTCCATAGGTATGAATGTGAGTGTGAATGGTTGTTTGTCTATATGTGCCCTGTGATTGGCTGGCCACCAGTTCTCCCTGTGCATGCGTGGGATTTCACCGGGTACTCCGGTTTCCCGTGCATGTGTGGGTTTTCTCCGGGTACTCCGGTTTCCTCCCACATTCCAAAAACATGCGTATCTCTGTGTGGTTAGCGTGTTTTCCCTGTGCATGCGTGGGATTTTTCTGGGTACTCCGGTTTCCCGTGCATGTGTGGGTTTTCTCCGGGTACTCCGGTTTCCTCCCACATTCCAAAAACATGCTAGGTTAATTAGCCACTCCAAATTGTCCATAGGTATGAATGTGAGTGTGAATGGTTGTTTGTCTATATGTGCCCTGGGATTGGCTGGCCACCAGTCCAGGGTGTACCCCGCCTCTCGCCCAAAAGACAGCTGGGATAGGCTCCAGCAAATCTGCAAAAAAATTCATATTAATCAAAAATGACAAGTTAAATAAACTGAAAAGACAGATAATGCAAGTGGCAATCAACATTTATAAATAGAACTTTTAAGAAAATTTTAATTTAACTATACATAACTTAATAACTATTTTGAGCATTCGTATTTACAGTGTCTACAGTCGTATGTAAAGTACATTTTTAATCTTACTTAATATAGCCATAGTTCAATTTAATCAAAACATATTAGTTAAAAGTACTAAAAAAATGGAACAACATGTTAAATGAACTTGACATAATTAAGTTATTAGAACTTTTATTAGTACTTGGAACATTCGGGTTTACAGTGATGAGAAATGGACGTGACGCAATTAGTGACGTTTGCATGCAGGTGTTGACAAAATAAAGCATAATAGATAGACTCCCTTTATTGTCATTGCACAAAAACACAGTAGTGAAATTGCCAACGAGGAGCCCATTCTGAGGGGAAAATAACAATCTTTAAATTACAAGTCGGTCTATGATCCATTGCTATTGCTTCACTTAACTCGATTAAAGCATATTTAAATATTATTATTAACCTAAAGATAAACAATACTCCAAATGTTAAATGTAAAACTTTTTTTTTTTAAATATTCCTATACTTCCGTATCTCATATTTTGTAGATATGCATGTGTATTTTTGTCTTTTTAAGGAGTAAAATTCCCACATGGGAGCAACCATCAGTGCCAACTTCTGTTCTGCATATTTTGCCATTTTAATAAGCCATGCCCAGATCCCTGTGGAAGTTATTATGTGCTTTTGAATGACAAGTGTTGACTTGGACCTTTGTGCAACACTAGTGTTGAGTGCCAGACTGTGTAAGCAGCTGTCATGCTCACACACACAAACACACACACACACACACACACACACAAACACACACACACACACACACCCCGGTGAACAATTTCAGCACACAGCTAAGTGAAGGTTCTTCTCTCCGTAGCCAGATGAGCGTTCTGGTTCTCTTCCCCACATAAACAAGATAAGCTCCATTTCGTTGGCCGTCACCACAGCCTTTGGGGTTACAGAGTTCTTCCTCTTCCTCTCCTTGATTCATTTCCCCCTTGTTTTTCTTCTCTTTTGGCAACCTCTAGGATCGAGTATGTGATATTGAAAGACATCACCTAAATTGAAAATTCAAATATTTTTTAAAAAATGAGATGGTGATCCGAGTGTGCATTTGAGGTGAGATTCAGTTAAAGAGTGAATCAGCTGACATATGCAGCGGCAAAAAAAAAAAAAAAAAAAAAACCCAGCGAGGACTGCAAATATTTGCTCAAGAAGGGCATAGCGTCGGTGCCATTTGGCTGCTCCAAAGCATTGTCTGTTGAGACATGCCATGGAAGCCGCTAGCGGCTGTTTTGTGTATTCGGTGCCATCTTTTCGCCCCGAGACTGTCAATTTCATTCTCATGGTTCAGTAATGCGAACGGGACGGCATCCAGAAATGCCACGACTGAAAAAGCCTATGCATGAATGTGTGTGCACGTTTTATACATAGCGGCCGAGCGCTGCCCAGGCTGGCAAACCGAAAGTGTGATGGCAATCTGACCGTGGAAGCTCAACACGGAAAAACACATGTTGGTGGACGTATACAAATAAACAGATAAAAAAAATGCACACGCTGATGTAAACGAAGACAAATGCACTGATTTTGTGTTCACGCGCCTCCGCTAATGATGGGTGGCAGTATGATGTTTGTGTGTGTGCGTTCCACAAGAATTGGCATTACAACTTGGACCAAATCTGCAGCCAACAGCAGGCTATTAACAAAACTTTTTCTTTGTTTGCCTTTTTCCCATTTTTTTTTTTCTCCAGTGGCGCCAAGTAAATAATGGGAGACCAGTAAAGTGTCCCACGGTAGAAAACATATGCGCCGCCATGGCGAGCGTAACACTCAAAGGATGTTTATCAACATCAAATTAAAAACTAATAATTTGCAGGTATTCCTAAATATTTTTCAATCTTACCATTCAAGAATAAAAAAACAAAGGAATTGGGTACTGGGGGTTGGGTGTTGTGGAGGGGCGTGGCCAATCCACCCCTAGATATACGTATATTAGGGTGCATCAAATTCATTCATTCATTCATTTTCTACCGCTTTTTTCTCACAAGGGTCGCGAGGGGTGCTGGAGCCTATCCCAGCTGTCTTCGATACACCCTGGACTGGTCGCCGGCCAATCACAGGGCACATATAGACAAACAACCATTCACGGTGCATCAAATTTGAATGGGAAATTTAAAATTCATAATATCAATTTGACCGCACGGCGGTCGAGTGGTTAGCGCGCAGACCTCACAGCAAGGAGACCAGGGTTCAATTCCACCCTCGGCCATCTCTGTGTGGAGTTTGCATGTTCTCACCGTGCATGCGTGGGTTTTTTTTCCGGGTACTCCGGTTTCCTCCCACATTCCAAAAAACATGCTAGGTTAATTAGCGACTCCAAATTGTCCATAGGTATGAATGTGAGTGTGAATGGTTGTTTGTACACCCGGGACTGGTGGCCAGCCAATCACAGGGCACATATACGTAGACAAACAACCATTCACGGTGCATCAAATTTGAATGAGAAATTTTAAATTTAATAATATCAATTTGGCTGGCGGCACGGCGGTCGAGTGGTTAGCGCGCAGATCTCACAGCAAAGAGACCAGAGTTCAATTCCACTCTCGGCCATCTCTGTGTGGAGTTTGCATGTTCTCCTCGTGCATGCGTGGGTTTTTTTCCGGGTACTCCGGTTTCCTCCCACATTCCAAAAACATGCTAGCATTAATTGGTGACTCCAAATTGTCCATAGGTATGAATGTGAGTGTGAATGGTTGTTTGTACACCCTGGACTGGTGGCCAGCCAATCACAGGGCACATATAGACAAACAACCATTCACACTCACATTCATACCTATGGACAATTTGGAGTGGCTAATTAACCTAGCATGTTTTTGGAATGTGGGAGGAAACCGGAGTACCCGGAGAAAACCCACGCATGCACGGGGAGAACATGCAAACTCCACACAGAGATGGCCGAGGGTGGAATTGAACCCTGGTCTCCTAGCTGTGAGGTCTGCGCGCTCCAGAGCGACTTACCGAATGACCTTTCCGAAAGCAATGGTATCCATGGAAAGGAATATTCCAATCTCTTGTCTACATGCGCCGCTATAATCAACCAGAATAGTCAATAGGGCATGCCCAGTAAAACGTAAACATCAACATCACGTGATACCGGCTTCCCCAAGTTTTTCTTTCACTTGTTGGAATAACTCCGTATTGACAGTTTCATTCGAGTTTGGATCAAAAACAAATTTTCCGCAGCAGTCCAATGCCGATTCCTCCATTTTTAAAACTGATTAACGTCTCCAGCTGCGTGTTACGTCTTATCTGCTTGCTAACCGCCAATAAACAACAGAAGAAGAAAAACACCAAGAAGAACACAGTCTGACAACTTTCGGTTTGAGCGGGTACAAGATACCTCAATCGGATTGGTTAAAGGAATATTCCACCCCTGGGAATCCGATTATATATTCATTCGGATTGGCACTTTTCTTTCGGAATGAGGTGTATACAAATGTTACATTTTTTCCGAATGCAACTGGAATATTTGGGTCCATGTATACGTGGCTAATGAATGAATAAAGACCATTTGTGAGTTCAGAGGTCCCAGATAGTCCCAGTTAGTCTACTTTAGTCCAGTTCTAATTCACCCAATCTATGGCGTCTGATGTTATTGGGTGTCACTGCTCTCAGGTTCTTCCAGACCAAAAGATAAAACAGTTAAAATATTATGTATCTCGACAAGAATGAGTTTGGGGATGTTTATTTTTAGCGTGGAATAATGTTGTTATTCCTCGTTATGATAAGTAGCAAACACTTTTATGCGGATGCTTAAAGCTGCTTCCCAGTCCTCTATTGTTTCTCACTTCAACCACTCTCGGAGCAATAAAATCCTGTCATGGAATGATTTCTTCATTTCCCTTCTCTGTTTCTGTGACAGTAACAGTTTCAAGAGGAGTCCATAGCCGCACATGGAATATTCTGGCAAGACTCGATGTTTAGAAAGAATTAAATCAAAATCAATCCCCCACGCCATCGCTATCCACAAATCATTTATCTCGACTATGTAAGCTTTTTGGGGACCAACAAAAACTGTCAGTTGACTATGATGGAGTGTTTTTTTTTTTTTAAATAATTTAAAGGGCAAGTCAGCCATTGCAGGCAAGTATTCATCCGCTTGCCAACGCTCTTTAAACGGGAAACGACGATGGAGGCCTGGCAACGCCGTTCCAACCAAATCAGCAGCAGGAAGTAGTCGTGGTTTTACACCGCTTCCGTCCGTTATTCCTTATATGATTGGCGTCCCTCATTAGCATATTGCTGTTTGAATGACACTCCCTCACTGTGTCACCCATTTCTATACCGCTTATCCCAGGGGTGGGCAAACTTTTTGACTCGCGGGCCGCATTGATTTAACAAAATTGCCGGGAAGGGGGGGGGGTTCGGGGTGGTATATAGTATTTTACACGTAACAGTCTATATTTTTACACATATTTGACATGTAAAAGTGTCATGCAATCTGCTATATGTGAACTTTGAAATCATTTATTTGATGTGAAGTGTATTAGAAATTAAATGTATTATTATTATTGTTATTATTTTTATTAGAATTACTATTGTTATTATTATTAGTTATAGTAATGTTATTATCATTATAATATATAATATAATATATTATAATTATTATTTATATTATTATATAATATATTATTATATAATAATAATAATAATAATAATAATGTTTATTATTATTTTTAATAATAATAATATTATTACTATTATTATATTAATATTATTAACAACAATATTAATATAATAATAGTAATATTATTATTAACAACAACATTATTATTGTTATTATTATTATTTTTACTATTGTGCTTGTGTTCCTTTTTCCAGGAGCATTTTGTAAACAACAGACCACATCAAATAACGAAATTGATAAAGCAGCTACCTCAACCATCAAAAAGTTGGCCCAAGCCACGATGCCAGGTTGTATGTTGAGTTTAAATGAAATACTTTGCAAAGAACAGGCGGGCCATATTGAAACACTTGGCGGGCCGGATGTGGCCCCCGGGCCGTAGTTTGCCCACCCCTGGCTTATCCTCACTAGGGTCACACGTATGCTGGAGTCTATCCCAGCTGTACACCCTGGACTGGTCGCCAGCCAATCACAGGGCACATATAGACAAACAACCATTCACACTCACATTCCTAAAATCAGATTCCAATTGAGTGCATCCCATAATCAGTTCCCAGTTCCACATGTCCAAAAGGAGTAGGAAGAAGCAAAGCTTATTAAATCCTACCCCTCCATCTGGTACTTTTACAATCAGTAACTGTTACATTTGTTCACTTCCTGCTTTCAAAATATAATTAATTTTTTTTTTTAGTTTTTTTAATTTTAATTTTTTTAGTTTTATTTGACAAGGTGATATGAGCATCCAATGACATAATGTGTACCATAGTGCGTGTCAATATAGTGATATATATAGCACATCATGACTGGTTCAAGACTCTTCATCCTTGGATTTAGCAAACATCAACTGCTTGTATTGTTTCTTGAATTGGCTCATCGTTGTGCATTGTTTGATTTCCTTACTCAAAATGGTTAGAAATGAACCCAACCCAAAATAGCTGCAGCAATCTCTCACCCTATGAGGATGAAAGACGTCAGCCCTGAAGGTTTTTTGGCTACCTGGAGCCTTTAGAACAGGGCCACTGGAGCTAGGGTCTGGGCGAGGCTGGGCCGCATCAGGTTTTCCAAAAAAAACAAAAAAAACCAAAAACCGCATTTATTAAAAACAGAAAAATGAATAAAATTTGCTTTGGTTCCTCCAATTTTCTACAAGATGCCTCTGATAAAACATTCCACTGTTCTCAAATATTTCATTTTTATTTTTCTACACAAAATAAGATCAAGAACAAAGAAATTCAATAAATCAGTCATAAATTAATATAATAATAATAATAAAATGGCAAATAATAAAAAACTTAAGAAAGCACATATAGTTGGTGGGTAGACAAATGATTTTTTTCAGATTAAAACGAACAAAGCATTATTAGAGCCCTGTAGACATGACAAAACACGACTATAGTCACATTTATACTCTTTTTATTTACAACATATTGCGCAACTGCAGGGTCTTGAGACACATGCTAACTCGCAAACTAGAGAGCTAGCGACCTAAACGGTAGCCTTCAAGTTATTTCCTTTAAACTTAAATAGTCAAAAACTTACCACTTCCACACGGATAGGGAGGATTTTTTTTTTTTTTTTTTTTTTTTTTTACAATAACTATGGGACCTGGTGTTGCCATCAGAGAATTGATGAAAAGCGGTCCACTAAGCTAAAGTTAAATTCCATTTAAGGACCGAAATAATACTAATTATTTTAAGTCAAAATAATAGATAACTATTAACAGTTATTTAACCTTTAACATGAACATGAATCAAACGTAATAATTTTTTCTGGGGACATGATACCATACAGCATCCATATCAAACTTGCGCGGGCCGCACTAACTTTCATATCAAGGCGGGGGGCCTCAAACTAGTGTCCCGCATGTTTGAGACCCCTGCTTTAGAATGATAACCAATGACAGTTTCTCAGCTGTCACCTTTTTGAGTGTCTTTGCCTGTCCATGAACTTTGGACTCCTTGAACACCTTTAAGTGCACAGACATCTGCTCACACCGTGGGAGCATCTGCTGTACGCTAGGAGAATGACAGGGAAGTGGGAACTTGTTTGGGGGCCAAAGGGTCATTTTTAAACAGGCCATATATTCTCCAACCAAAATAAAATAAGAATAAGAATGACGAATAGCCTAAAAATAGGTCAGGGTACATGATTTAAAAAGTGCAAATGCCGCTTTCTTATGCTCAGGGAAATGATGGCCTTTTTGGAAAATAAAGTTTTACAACCCAGGAGAAAGAGAGACAAAGTTCTCACAATTGGTTCTCAAAGCAAACAAAGACGGCTACTAAAACATCCCCAAACAGTTGTCAAAGTTTATTAATAAAGATGTTTTTCTACGAAAACTTTAGCCAAATCAAATATTCCAGAGTTGTTGTTGGACGTTTGGCAGCAAACGATGTCGGTTGGAATTTCAACAGAGACGGCACCAGAGGGACTAAAACCCCCCTCCTCCCAAATGTCCCCCTCCACCTGTCTCGGGGTCGATCCACACGGAAACATTTTTAAAGCAAAACGACAAAAATTATTTGATCATTTCAGCCTTTCATTCACACGGAAATGCCGTCCTGGTGAGGTGAGCAGGAATGGGATTTTTTTGGAATAGGATTCCAGAGCGGGAAGTCGTTTCCACGTTGATGGCCGAACTGTTCTCTTCGGAAGTGAGCTTTGACGACAAGCCCAGATAATATTCCAATATTTAGATTTAGACCGAGGTTGATATTCTCCTGATAATTTCTTGTCTTATTCTCCAAAATGACTCGTAAAAGTAATTCAACTTCATTATTAGAGATGGGGCTGCACGGTGGTTGAGTGGTTAGCGCGCAGACCTCACAGCTAGGAGACCAGGATTCAATTCCACCCTTGGGCATCTCTGTGTGGTTAGCGTGTTCTCCCTGTGCATGCGTGAGTTTTTTCCGGGTACTCGGGTTTCCCGTGCATGCATGGGTTTTCTCCGCGTACTCCGGTTCCCCGTGCATGCGTGGGTTTTCTCCGGGTATTCCGGTTTTCTCCGGGTACTCCGGTTTCCTCCCACATTCCAAAAACATGCACATCTCTGTGTGGTTAGTGTGTTCTCCCTGTGCATGCGTGGGTTTTCTCCGGGTACTCCGGTTTCCTGTGCATGCGTGGGTTTTCTCCGGGTACTCCGGTTTCCTCCCACATTCCAAAAACCTGCACATGTCTGTGTGGTTAATGTGTTCTCCCTGTGAATGCCTAGGTTTTCTCCGGGTACTCTGGTTTCCCATGCATGCGTGGTTTTTCTCCGGGTACTCCAGTTTCCCATGCATGCGTGGGTTTTCTCCGGGTACTCCGGTTTCCCGTGCATGCGTGGGTTTTCTCCGGGTACTCTGGTTTCCCGTGCATGTGTGGGTTTTCTCCAGGTACTCCGGTTTCCCGTGCATGCGTGGGTTTTCTCCGGGTACTCCGGTTTCCTCCCACATTCCAAAAACATGCGCATCTCTGTGTGGTTAGCGTGTTCTCCCTGTGCATGCGTGGGTTTTCTCCGGGTACTCTGGTTTCCCATGCATGCGTGGTTTTTCTCCGGGTACTCCAGTTTCCCATGCATGCGTGGGTTTTCTCCGGGTACTCCGGTTTCCCGTGCATGCGTGGGTTTTCTCCGGGTACTCTGGTTTCCCGTGAATGCGTGGGTTTTCTCCGGGTACTCTGGTTTCCCGTGCATGTGTGGGTTTTCTCCGGGTACTCTGGTTTCCCGTGAATGCGTGGGTTTTCTCCGGGTACTCTGGTTTCCCGTGCATGTGTGGGTTTTCTCCAGGTACTCCGGTTTCCCGTGCATGCGTGGGTTTTCTCCGGGTACTCCGGTTTCCTCCCACATTCCAAAAACATGCACATCTCTGTGTGGTTAGCGTGTTCTCCCTGTGCATGCGTGGGTTTTCTCCGGGTACGCCGGTTTCCTGTGCATGCGTGGGTTTTCTCCGGGTACTCCGGTTTCCTCCCACATTCCAAAAACATGCGCATCTCTGTGTGGTTAGCGTGTTCTCCCTGTGCATGCGTGGGTTTTCTCCGGGTACGCCGGTTTCCCGTGCATGCGTGGGTTTTCTCCGGGTACTCCAAATTGTCCATCGGTATGAATGTGAGTGTGAATGGTTGTTTGTCTATATGTGCCCTGTGACCCTTGTGAGGAAAAGCGGTAGAAAATGAATGAATGAATGAATATTAGACATGGGATTTTTGGCCCTTTGAGGGGAGCCGGATCTTGGTGAGCCGTTCCTTTCAAAGAGCCGTTCAAAAAACTGGCTCAATTGGCTTTTAAGAACCTTAACTTGTCTTACCTTGGAAATAATCACTGGGAGGAATGAATTTAGATATCCCCCCATGTAACTGGGGGGTGGGGAGAAGAACGGTTCTCAGCTGCGACTCGATTCCCATCGTTCATGTTAATGAGCCGTTCAAAAGAACCGTTTCGTTTGTGAATGCCACAACATAATTCATTATAAGTTTAAATGAGCCACGGAAACTGGAAGATGACGATTTATGTGCATGCATTATTTCTTCTTCTATGGTTTGGTTCATCGTGTGTTACATCGGTGTCACTGATATTTACTAATCTGGTACGGTGTGGACGCAACACTTTTCACACCCCCCCCAAAAGAACATTCCGATGTGGACAAGGCCTCAATCCACATCAGCTGCTCATACGTGTCCCTTGCAGGGGGAATCTAGATCATCCAGGGGTTTCTGTCCCGTCCAGGAGCCTGACAGCCTATGGAGAGATGACGTGGCTCACAGCACAGCTTGGCTCCCACATATCAGAGGCACGTTTTGTCAAGCGGGGGGAAGGGTGAGGGGGGGACAAAAGCAGAAAAACAGGGAGATTAAGGAACACAATAACACTTTTTTTTGCATCATTTACATGTCCACTCGGCACTCGTCTTTCTTCCACAGGATGAAAGGAAAAGGCCCGGGACTGACAAAAACAACACATTGGAGGACAATAACACTCAGGTCACTTTATTCTTCTCGCTTGTAGTGAAGATGCAAGATGCAAGAAAATAAAGATGCTGTGAAATACAACTCATATTATGAAAAAAAATAGGGAATTTGTGCAATTTTTGCAAATTTATTAATAGCAAAGGCAGAGAAGTGAGACTTTGCAGGAGAGATGTGTAAAAGGTTTGAGCGCACAACAGGTGCCAAACAAAACAGAAGAGATGAGAAAAACATGGTGGGGTTAGCAAAGAGCCGGACTTCCCGCTAACACTGTGTCGCAAACAAAAACGGGACTGTGTAGATTCGAGCGTGTCTGTAGAATACGAAGGTGCTTGTGCGCAAAGGATGCACTTTTTTTTTTTTGTGTCTGCAGCTGGATGTGTGCAATGTGTGAAAACAGTCCGAGGAAATGAATACGGCATGTGCGATGCCTTGCTGCTCTGTTATGGTCATTATTCCGCAGTGTGTGTGTAAGTGTGTGTATCTGTCTGAGTGGGCCTGTTTTGCTTAAACACAAATTCCTAGGAAACAGTAGGTGGTATGGAAAGTGTTCCCTGCGCCGTTTTGGATCTTTGATTGTCAACATTGTGTTGTCGGTGTGCCATCATTGACAGGAACACATGAGCGATGCTGGCACAGCAGTGGATTAGCCTACATTCACTTGGCCCGATTGACAGCTGGATCACACTATTCCTTTCTTTGCTCCCCCTTGAGATGATATATATCTTGGACCTTGTATTTTTGTGGTGGAAATGTTATGTTCGCTTTCATCGTGGTGCACTATAATGCACGTTTTGAAAAAATATATACTTTTAATTGTTGTTGGTGTAAGAACTGCGCCACATAACAAGAGGCGCACCTCTCAGCAGGACGCTGTGCAGTTTGACACGATGGCTGCAACCGCAATAATAAATATATTGCTAATGAATGTCTTCCTCTGACAGTGTCAAACATTACTGAGCAATATTGTTTTCGTCACAGGGTGGGGGGGCATTGGGGTCAGGTTTTATTTATTGGCCAGCAGGGGACAATTCCAAGGGCCCATGACGCTCCTGTTGGCCAGATTGGCATAAAAATGATATCAGATCATATTGGTATATATGTTTTTTCTGATGATTCAGATGAGGGGCTTTATTTTCACTGGGTGGTGAAGCGTGGCGCACCTCGTACAATGGTCATTTTTATCCAGCGCATCACTGTGCGCAGCCAATTTGGTAATCTGGTAGAATGGGCTGTGGGGAAGTGAGGAGTGACCACATTTTCAGCTTGGCGCAGAGAAAATGTTGTGGCGAAACAGTGCGCCAAAGGTGCGCTCGCCAGCTCCGGCATGGTCTATTCTCGGCGCAGGCGAAGCACACCCGCCACATTGGTAAATTGGCTGACAGGTGCAGAGTGCTCTCACATTACTAAAACCTCACAGGCAGGTTTTAGCAGGAGTGTCAGGCACATTTCAATGCAATAAACAATCACAGCAACTTCTATTTAATGTAACCGTCTGAAGCAGCATGGATATTTTCTATGACTTGTCCCATCACATCAAATCAAAGACGTCACGCATGGGCACTCAACCTCTCAGCCAACGATGACGATGATGGCGATGACAGAGCAGGAATGCAGGCCCATCACAAGCACGATGCCTGGATTAGCCTGCTGCTGTTTTTAAGGTAATTGTCACTTAATGTTGTACTCCTATTCATGACCACAGGAATAGATTACATGTGTCCTGCAAGGTGGTCCTTGTGGTGACACGTGGTGGCCTCTGATGAGCAGTCCTGCGGGCCCTGTGTATTTAATGGCAATGAGAGGCGTTCATTTGATTGGTTAAGATTACACTCGGCTGTGTTAAATCCCCTCACACCTTCTCTGCTCCCTTTTTGATGCTGGAAGGGATGGAGGTGTGGGTGCGCCACACTGCGCCGGACTTACAACAATAAAATAATTCATTCCAGTTCACGAGATGTGACCTGATATTAGTTTGAAAATCTGGTGATATTGAAAATGAGGTCCAGGACAATGATGGTGGAAGGGATGGAGGTGTGTGTGCGCCACACTGCACCGGACTTACAACACTAAAATAATTCAGTACACGAGATGTGAGCTGATATTAGTTTGAGGCAAAATCGGGTGATATTGAAAATGAGGTCCAGGACAATGATGGTGGAAGGGATGGAGGTGTAGGTGCGCCACGCTGCGCCGGACTTACAACAATAAAATTATTCATTCCATTACACGAGATGTGACCTGATATTAGTTTGAGGCAAAATCTGGTGATATTGAAAATGAGGTCCAGGACAATGATGGTGGAAGGGATGGAGGTGTGGGTGCGCCACACTGCACCGGACTTACAACACTAAAATAATTCAGTACACGAGATGTGACCTGATATTAGTTTGAGGCAAAATCAGGTGATATTGAAAATGAGGTCCAGGACAATGATGGTGGAAGGGATGGAGGTGTGGGTGCGCCACTCTGCGCCGGACTTACAATACTAAAATAATTCAGTACACGAGATGTGACCTGATATTATTTTGAGGCAAAATTGGGTGATATTGAAAATGAGGTCCAGGACAATGATGGTGGAAGGGATGGAGGTGTGGGTGCACCACACTGCGCCGGACTTACAACAATAAAATAATTAATTCCAGTACACGAGATGTGACCTGATATTAGTTTGAGGCAAAATCAGGTGATATTGAAATTGAGGTCCAGGACAATGATAGTGGAAGGGATGGAGGTGTGGGTGCGCCACTCTGCGCCGGACTTACAACACTAAAATAATTCAGTACACGAGATGTGACCTGATATTAGTTTGAGGCAAAATCCGGTGATATTGAAAATGAGGTCTAGGACAATGATGGTGGAAGGGATGGAGGTGTGGGTGCGCCACTCTGCACCGGACTTACAACAATAAAATAATTCATTTCAGTACACGAGATGTGACCTGATATTAGTTTGAGGCAAAATCGAGTGATATTGAAAATGAGGTCCAGGACAATTATGGTGGAAGGGATGGAGGTGTGGGTGCGCCACTCTGCGCCAGACTTACAATACTAAAATAATTCATTCCAGTTCACGAGATGTGACCTAATATTAGTTGGAGGCAAAATTGGGTGATATTGAAAATGAGGTCCAGGACAATGATGGTGGAAGGGATGGAGGTGTGGGTGCGCCACTCTGCACCGGACTTACAACAATAAAATAATTCATTTCAGTACACGAGATGTGACCTGATATTAGTTTGAGGCAAAATCGAGTGATATTGAAAATGAGGTCCAGGACAATTATGGTGGAAGGGATGGAGGTGTGGGGGCGCCACTCTGCGCCAGACTTACAATACTAAAATAATTCATTCCAGTTCACGAGATGTGACCTAATATTAGTTGGAGGCAAAATTGGGTGATATTGAAAATGAGGTCCAGGACAATGATGGTGGAAGGGATGGAGGTGTGGGTGCGCCACTCTGCACCGGACTTACAACAATAAAATAATTCATTTCAGTACACGAGATGTGACCTGATATTAGTTTGAGGCAAAATTGGGTGATATTGAAAATGAGGTCCAGGACAATGATGGTGGAAGGGATGGAGGTGCGGGTGCGCCACTCTGCACCGGACTTACAATACTAAAATAATTCATTCCAGTTCACGAGATGTGACCTGATATTAGTTTGAGGCAAAATCATGTGATATTGAAAATGAGGTCCAGGACAATGATGGTGGAAGGGATGGAGGTGTGGGTGCGCCACACTGCGCCGGACTTACAACACTAAAATAATTCAGTACACGAGATGTGACCTGATATTAGTTTGAGGCAAAATTGGGTGATATTGAAAATGAGGTCCAGGACAATGATGGTGGAAGGGATGGAGGTGTGGGTGCGCCACGCTGCGCCGGACTTACAACAATAAAATAATTCATTCCAGTACACAAGATGTGACCTGATATTAGTTTGAGGCAAAATCGGGTGATATTGAAAATTAGGTCCAGGACAATGATGGTGGAAGGGATGGAGGTGTGGGTGCGCCACTCTGCGCCGGACTTAAAACAATAAAATAATTCATTCCAGTACACAATATGTGACCTGATATTAGTGTGAGGCAAAATTGGGTGAAATTGAAAATGAGGTCCACGACAATGATGGTGGAAGGGATGGAGGTGTGGGTGCACCACTCTGCGCCGGACTTACAACATTAAAATAATTCAGTACACGAGATGTGACCTGATATTAGTTTGAGGCAAAATCAGGTGATATTGAAAATGAGGTCCAGGACAATGATGGTGGAAGCGATGGAAGTGTGGGTGCGCCACGCTGCGCCGGACTTACAACACTAAAATAATTCAGTACACGAGATGTGACCTGATATTAGTTTGAGGCAAAATCGGGTGATATTGAAAATGAGGTCCAGGACAATGATGGTGGAAGTGATGGAGGTGTGGGTGCGCCACTCTGCACCGGACTTACAATACTAAAATAATTAATTCCAGTTCACGAGATGTGACCTGATATTAGTTTGAGGCAAAATCATGTGATATTGAAAATGATGTCCAGGACAATGATGGTAGAAGGGATGGAGGTGTGGGTGCGCCACTCTGCGCCGGACTTACAACACTAAAATAATTCAGTACAAGAGATATGACCTGCTTTTAGTTTGAGGCAAAATCGGGTGGTATTGAAAATGAGGTCCAGGACAATGATGGTCGAAGCGATGGAGGTTTGGGTGCGCCACGCTGCGCCGGACTTACAACACTATAATAATTCAGTACACGAGATGTGACCTGATATTAGTTTGAGGCAAAATCGGGTGATATTGAAAATGAGGTCCAGGACAATGATGGTGGAAGGGATGGAGGTGTGGGTGCGCCACGCTGCGCTGGATTTTCTTCTCACCTGAGGTGTATTCCTTCGGCCTGTGTCATAACTTGTAACCGGAGAAAGTAATTACAGCTTTTTGGATCCAGACTATGTTGGCATAAACCTTTACGTCTCTACCTCATATATCACCTCACTCCCATCCTATTCCTTTTTCATTCACACGTAATCAGGCTGTAATTGGGTTTTCTCTAGGAGACGGAGCTAACTCAGATGCAGTGCCAATACGCACAAAATAGTTTAAAGAAGCATGGAAATCTCATGGCAAAACAATGTATAAAACACACTTTAATTCCAAACAGAGACCATTCCCCCCACATAGGATTTAGCGAACACAAACGAGATCCTAATTAGTTGTGACACTTTTGGCAGGACTTTCGGTACATTTAGCATTTCATATAACTTCTATAGAATATGTTGACAAAAAAGAACACTGATCATTTGTGCCAGATCATATAATAAACACATTTTATTGCCTCAAAGCCAGGTTGTCCTAATGTTATTAAATGTATGGTCTTTGTTAGCGAAGCCATTATTTCCCCGTTGTTTTCCGTTGTATGAGGTCGTGCAGTTCTCATTATAGCCTTGGCTGTCCTCAGCTGCCTCGGCTCCCGAGAGTTTCGGACTACAGACAGCAGTACAGCCTGCTGCCCGATACGTGACATTTACAAAAACATTATATCACATTACATATGGTATATAAATGACCAAGACATGAAAGATGAAATATGTCACGCTGAGTCATGCTGCCTTGAAAAGTGACCGAGGTGGTTCATGGACGTTTTTAAAAAAGGAGGTCACAAAGGGGATCGAATTCCTTTGTAAAAGAGATGAACATGCTGTCCTGACGCAACCTGTTGCAGAAGTCCCTGGTGGTGTCATTAATAGCAGGGAAAGGTGGTTTCGATCCTGAAGCGGCTCGCCTGCCATTCGGCACCTTTTTGGCAGAACAGAGTACATCTTTCGACCTCACGGAGTTTAGAAAAGCCCCGCTGGACAAAAGTGCTGGCTGGGTAATGTTTTGCAACTGGATCGGTTGCAGGTGCTGTCGGCTGCGAGGGAAGATTTAAACGTTGATTTAAACATAGCAGCTCTGCAAAAATGTCATAATAAACACAAATAACAATAAAAGATAGCAAACAGTACAATAGATAAAGAAAACTTAAAAACTTAAAATTTAGAAGTTGTCGCATTTCTCTCGTCTTTAAACACTGACAAAATTTGAAACCTTTATTTCAATGTTATGATTAATCTACGAGGTTGGGCATAAGTAATTATTAACTGACTAATTTGTTTTTTTTCTCCTCTGATCTTTGTTTTCCTGAAGCGTTTTTCTATCCTTGTTAAAACATATTGCTCCTGTCGTCATTTTCCCATATATGTCGATATATTTTGGAAAACTTAAAAACTTAAAATTAAGAAGTTCTTGCATTTCTTTCGTCTTTAAACACTGACAAAAGTTGAATCCTTTGTTTCAATGTTATGATTAATCTACGAGGTTGGGCATAAGTAATTATTAACTGATTAATTTGTTTTTTTTCTCCTCTGATCTTTGTTGTCCTGAAGCGTTTTTCTATCCTTGTTAAAGCATATTGCTCCTGTCGTCATTTTCCCATATATGTCGATATATTTTGGAAAACTTAAAAACTTAAAATTAAGAAGTTCTCGCATTTCTTTCGTCTTTAAACACTGACAAAAGTTGAATCCTTTGTTTCAATGTTACGATTAATCTACGAGGTTGGGCATAAGTAATTATTAATAATTTGTTTTTTTTCTCCCCTGATCTTTGTTGTCCTGAAGCGTTTTTCTATCCTTGTTAAAACATATTGCTCCTGTTGTTTTTTTCCCATATATGTTGATATATTTTTGTCCTTCTTCCGTAACGGCATTTCTCTCGTCTTTAAACACTGATAAAAGTTGAATCCTTTGTTTCAATGTTATGATTAATCTACGAGGTTGGTCATAAGTAATTATTAACTGAATAATTTGTTTTTTTTCTCCGCTAATCTTTGTTGTCCTGAAGCATTTTTCTATCCTTGTTAAAACATATTGCTCCTGTTGTTTTTTCCCCATATATGTCGATATATTTTTGTCCTTCTTCCGTAAGGGCATTTCTCTCGTCTTTAAACACTGATAAAAGTTGAATCCTTTGTTTCAATGTTATGATTAATCTACGAGGTTGGGCATAAGTAATTATTAACTGACAAATTTGTTTTTTTCTCCTCTGATCTTTGTTGTCCTGAAGCATTTTTATATCCTTGTTAAAACATATTGCTCCTGTCGTCATTTTCCCATATATGTCGATATATTTTTGTCCTCCTTCCGTATGGGCGCCCTACAGCCGTAACTTCTCATTCCTCCTCCGCCTTTTGGGTGGGGATCGCATGTGCCTTTGATGGTACAGAATGTTTTATCCGCTTGTATAGCACTTTTCCACCTCCAAGGCACGCAAAGCGCTTTGACACTGTTAGTGTATTTACCTACAAAAGACGCACCAAGCAATTTAAGCTTTGGAATCATGCCCAAGGATACATGATCACGGGAGCACAGAGGATCGAACCAGCAACCTTCAGGTTCAGAGACGACAACTCTACCACCTCGGAGTCACACTGCCAGCGATTGAGCATTTATGTAAATTTGGCAAGCAGAACGCATTCTGTACTAGAGTCACAGAGAAATGCTGGAACCTATCCCAGCTGACTTTGGACGAGAGGTGGGGTACATCCTTGCCTGGTCGCCAGCCAATCACGGAGCACATATACAACCATACAACCATTCACATCACAATGTGTGTTTTTGGAATGTGGGAGGAATCCGGCGTTCCCTGAGAAAACCCACGCACACACGGGGAAAACATGCAAACTCCACACGGAGAGGCCCGACAGAGACTTGCACCCAGATCTCCTGACTGTGTGAACAACATGCTAACCACTAGACAACCGTGCAACCAAGTAAAGCTTTATATTTGATTTGATTCATTTTTAAATTCCCTATATGTACATTCATTCATTCATTCATTTTCTACCGCTTACCCTCACAAGGGTCACGGAGGGTGCTGGAGCCTATCCCAGCTGTCTTCAGACAAGAGGCGGGGTACACCCTGGACTGGTGGCCAGCCAATCACAGGTAACATATAGACAACCATACAACCATTCACACCACAATGTGTGTTTTTGGAATGTGGGAGGAATCCGGCGTTCCCTGAGAAAATCCATGCACACACGGGGAGAACATGCAAACTCCACACGGAGAGGCCCGGTGGAGATTCGCACCCAGATCTCCTGACTGTGTGGCCAACATGCTAACCACTAGACAACCGTGCAACCAAGTAAAACTTTATATTTGATTTGATTCATTTTTAAATTCCCTTTATGTACATTCATTCATTCATTCATTCATTTTCTACCGCTTATCCTCACAAGGGTCACGGGGGGTGCTGGAGCCTATCCCAGCTGTCTTCGGGCAAGAGGCGGGGTACACCCTGGACTGGTGGCCAGCCAATCACAGGGCACATATAAACAACCATACAACCATTCCTACCACAATGTGTGTTTTTGGAATGTGGGAGGAAGAGGCCCGGCGGAGATTCGCACCCAGATCTCCTGACTGTGTGGCCAACATGCTAACCACTAGACAACCGTGCAACCAAGTAAAGCTTTATATTTAATTTGATTCATTTTTAAATTCCCTATATGTACATTCATTCATTAATTTTCTACTGCTTACCCTCACAAGGGTTGCGGGGGTGCTGGAGCCTATCCCAGCTGTCTGATACACCCTGGACAAGGAGGGGGGGGGGTGCATGCAAACTCCACACGGAGAGGCCCGGTGGAGATTCGCACCCAGATTGGGCAGATCTCTTGACTGTGTGGCCAACATGCTAACCACTAGATCACTGTGCAACCAAGTAAAGCTTTATATTTAATTTGATTCATTTTAAAATTCCTTATATTTACATTTTGCATTTATTGTGTTGCACGGTGGAAACTGAATCGGCCAATTAAATGCTCCCATATCCGGAATGGTTTTGGAAATACCAAATTCCCAAAGCGGCATGAAAGAACTTGCCGTTTTATCTGATAGAGCTACACTGCAACGTACGATGGCCAGCAGGGAATTCCTTCTAACCTGCTTAACCAAACAGCATGAGTAAGCACTTCGCTTGCAGACGTTATTTCCCTCCCCTGCCCGGTGAGAACCGATGATGCGTATGTCTTTTCTGGGGAACGGATCACGGTGGGATCACAAATAAAAGTACTGACCCCGGGCCGTGGAATTTCAGAATCGGCATTCGAGGAACATGCCCAGCCTTAAGAGCAGGCAAGCCCAAACCCCCCTCTGGGTTTCTTCAGACTTATACAACACGTCTGCAATACACACACACACATAGACACACATACAGCACACACACACACACAACAATAAGCAGACAGTCCCCTACCCCCTTCCTTTTGTTGTTGTTTTCTCTTCTCCCCCTCTCACATTGGAAAGGCATCTCCGCTCTTGAAAAGACAATCTATACTGGCGGCACTCTTGCTCGCGTTGGACTTTAGTCAGCCAACAGTCGTTACTACAAGGGCGAGATAAAGGACGTAGGCATCAGTGTAAAAATACTTAATTCTTGGTAAAAAAAAAAAAAAAAGTCATCCCGGGTTTGGAACAAGCAAGTCCGAGGCCCCGGCGGTATCAGGGTACTGCATGTCAATACAAAGCTCCTTTGAGCTTGAGCATTGTCTCCTCCCTGGCTTGCTGTCTATGATTAGTCAGCAATCTGCTATCATACAAGTCCCTGGCCTACTTCTGCATAGGAATTTGACCTATGACATCAGTCTGCGGCAAAGAGGCCAAAGTCTGTCCGACGTAGGCCCTATAAAGTCCAGGTGGAATGGCTTAAAGATTTTTGGCTGCTTTGAATTTCCCATCACCTTCTCTCTGATTCATTAGCACGTGCAGAGACATTAAACATATCCTGCGATGTTACTAAACGAGCATTAAAGTCAGACATTATATTATTAAAAAACAAACAAACAGACACAAGATGGATACAGAAATACCAGGAATAAAACCTCCTCCGACCACAACCATATTTGATTTTCTTGGTAATGGTAATGGTTTTATTTCATTTGAACATGCATCAGATTACAATTGAGTGCATCCCATAATCAGTTCCCAGTTCCACATGTCCAAAAGGAGTAGGAAGAAGCAAAGCTTATTAAATCCTACCCCTCCATCTGGGACTTTTACAATCAGTAACTGTTACATTTGTTCACTTCCTGCTTTCATAATATAGTTTAAGTTTTTTTTCAAGTTTAAAAATTTTAATTTTAATTTTAATTCAAATTCAAATTCAATTTCAAATTTTAATTTTAATTTTAATTTTAATTTTAATTTTAATTTTAATTTTAATTTTAATTTTAATTTTAATTTTAATTTTAATTTTAATTTTAATTTTAATTTTAATTTTAATTTTAATTTCAAATTCAAATTCAAATTCAATTTTAATTTTAATTTTAATTTTAATTTTAATTTTAATTTTAATTTTAATTTTAATTTTAATTTTAATTTTAAATTCAATTTCAAATTCAATTTTAATTTTAATTTTAATTTTAATTTTAATTTTAATTTTAATTTTAATTTTAATTTTAATTTTAATTTTAATTTTAATTTTAATTTTAATTTTAATTTTAATTTTAATTTTAATTTTATTTTAATTTTAATTTTCACATACTGAAATGCTATGGCTTTTTAACATAGTCCTAGCATAGAAGTGTTTCAAATGTACTTCTTCCCCGAGATCATATTTAAGTATTGGATGACATTTTTTTAGCTTATTTTTAGCCTTATGCATTATTTTAGCTGTTTTTAAGATGAACTATATCAGCAAGTTGAAGTATTTGTGATTTTAGAAATAAGGACTTAGTATGTTCTCTGTAGGCGCCATTATGAATTATCCTTACTGACCTTTTTTTGCAGTACATTTAGCCAGTGAAGATTGCTTTTATAGTTATTAGCCCATATTTCCACACAATAAGTAAGATATGGTAGAACCAGAGAGCAATAAAGAGTGTGGATTGGATTTCTGATTGAGAACAAAACATTTCTTAACATTAACCAAAGTTGAACGGACCTAAACCTCACATTAACCTTGACCCCCAAACATCCATTCAAGGGACGCAAGGATGTCAAATGTGCTATTGTCAAATAATAACAAAGAAAAATAATAATAATAATAATAACATGTCATTTGCATTTCAGGCTTTACGCTCATTTTCCAAAAGTTTATGGGCATCTGAATGCACACACACACACATATACAATTTTGCACACACTCACACACACACACACACACAAGCAGGGATAAAGCAGACGCTGATGGAGGAGGGGTTATAGAGAAGAAAAACAGAAAATGTGAGAATAGAAATGGGGGAGAAAGAAGGATAAATCCTCCCTTGTGGCGGCGCTCTCAAAGCGTTTGATTCAACCGGTTTGATGTTTCTTTCTTTCTTATCAATAGCACCTTTGCATCTATTACCCTACAAAAACATCCTTCAGAGGGAAAGGGGATGGGGGGAGTAAAGGGGCTGGGAAGGAGGAGGAGGACGAGGGTGGGGGGGGGGGGGCGTCTTTGGTGGTTAGTGTGGGAGACAACCTCCTTGTAGTGCATTCCAGGCTTTTGTCGTCCCTGGGAATTTGTTTCCTGTCAACATCTTAAGCCACTAGATAATGCTTTATCAGGCACGATAAAGGATCTCCACCCCCCCCCCCCCTCCAAAAAAAAAAAAAAAAATTAAAAAAACAATGACAGAAGAAAATATGAATAAGGAAATACCTTTTAAGTGATATATCTTCTTCATGTGTGGGATTGGAACCAACCCAGGAAAGATGTTGGAGGTTCTTGCAAGAGACTATTTAAAATAATTATGAAGATATATAAAAAAATGATCTGATATGGAAGTTTTGGGTGTTATTTCGTAGCAGCTCGGACTAATTTATTAGGTGAAACCAAACAAACTCATGTGTGGAGACACATGAGCTTGTTTGGTTTTACAGCCCTGTGTTTGAGTGTCTGCACAGTGATGTGTGTGTGATGTGTGTGTGTGTGTGTGTGTGTGTGTGTCCTCTCCTCGGCCAGCCCGGGGCCAGTAAAGCTCTCCCCGCAACAGCAACCACAACCATTCTCTCTTAATTACATCACATTTCCAGATCCCAGCAATCAAACCCGGCATTCAGCTGCTGCTGGATTCACCTTTGGTGTTTTGTTTTTTTTTTTGTCTCCTCTTCTTCGCAATTAGTCGATACATTGTTATTAACTTGTTATTAACTTGCTGCTTCATGAGATCCGTTCCAGACTCTCTTTTCTAAAAAAACACATTCACATCAGTGCTTAATTCCAATACCATATATGTATATATATATATATATATAAGAACAGTAAGAAACAGCACTTTTTTGGAATTTATCTACGTTTGAATCCGGCAAGGACTCGCCACATCGCTATTGAGGTTGGACACTGTAGCACCAAGCTTTACTTGGTTGCACGGTTGTCAAGTGGTTAGCATGTCATTTTTAACTCCTATTTATGGTAACGATAATGGTTTAATTTTAATTTGAATATGCATCAGGTTACAATCGAGTGTATGTCGAAAAGGAGTAGGAAGAAGCAAAGATTATTAAATCCTACCCCCCCCCCCCCCCCATCTGGTACTTTTACAATCAGTAACTGTTACATTTGTTCGCTTCCTGACTTTCTCATCTAATTTTAATTTTTTTTAATTTATTTTAAAATTTTTAAAATTTTTAACATTTTTAAAATGTTTAAATTTTTTGAAATTTTTTAAAATTTTTAAATTTTTTGAAATTTTTTAAAATTTTTAAATTTTAATTTTTTTTAAAAATCTTTAAATTTTTTAATTTTATTAAATTGTCTTTATTATTTATTATTTATTATTTATTATTTATTATTTATTATTTATTATTTATTATTTATTATTTATTATTTATTATTTATTATTTATTATTTAATTTTTTTTTTTTTACACATACCAAAGTACTAGGTGATATGACCATATAATGACATAATGGGTACCATAGTAACCGTCAATATAGTGATATATACGACACAATTTTTTACGTTTTTTTTAAGCCATGGTTTTAAACCTTGGTTTAAAAGTTGATGTCAGTCAAATGGTTCTTTGCAATAAACTGCTTTCTCCAATTTTTTTCCCTCTCACTCCCATTTCTTCTTTTTGCATTTGGAAGATCTACTTTGAATCTACTTTGAAGACCCAACAGTGCAAAATGTACATTCTTGCAATTTTTCAACTGGTTTTGGATCAGGAGTGTATTTCCAACTAGCAAACACATCGTTTTGTCCAACACAAAAACACTTTTCACAGACACACCAAACTCCAAAAGCAGGTTAAATAGTGGGGTGGGGTCCCCCCGGGTGGGACCCTCCCCAGGGGGGGACATTCCAAAAACATGCATGTTAGGTTAATTGGCGACTCTAAATTGTCCGTAGGTATGAATGCGTGAATCCGCCTCTCCCTCAAAGATAGCTGGGACTGGAAGTCATACTTGTTTCATGGTTTGGCTGGTCCTGCCACTTATACTCTGGAGCGACTTATTTGTTTCACAGCTGTATATAGAAATACGTCACTTAGAACTTAATATATTGCATTTAGAGCCTAAGACTTATTTTAAAAATAAACTATTTTACATTATTCCGGTACTGATATTGATAATTGGTAAAATAATAATAATAATAATAATACATTTTAATTTTTTTAGCGCTCTCCAAAATACTCAAAGACACTTTACAGAAGAGTGAAGTTGAATAAAGCAAGTAAAAAGAATACAAGACACACCAAAATACAACATTCATTGGTTAATACACAGTTAAAACATGGGTAAAAGCGGGGCGGGGCACAGCAGTCAGATATTTAAAAAAAAATAATAATAATAAAAAATAAAAAGTTAGACATTAAAAACATTTAAAAATACAGTAAACCTCGGATATATCGGATTCAATTTTTCCCACTGGTTTTGTCCGATATAAGCGAAATCCGTTATATGCGTATACCGGAAAATGTCCGTTTTACGCATATATCGGATTTATATCCGGTATATGCGTAAATGGGATTTTATCCGTTATAAAAAGGCACTTCCTTGACTATGTTTCCAATGTACCTGGACGCGCAGGCAACGCTGCAAATGACGTCGTATAGCGGCCTGTCACGATTCGGCGAATCGGAGCGCCACGATGCGGCCATCCGATATATGCGAGGGAAATTTCATGGAAATGCATTGGAACGGGACTGGAGATTTTGTCCGAAATGGGCGAAATCCGTTCTAAAAAATCCGATATATGCAATGAATTTTTATCGGAAATGCATTACAGAAAAATCGGTTCTTTTTTATCTGTCCGTTGTGAGTGAATTTCCGATATATCCGAGTCCGATATATCCGAGGTTTACTGTATTAACAAATGTTAAATTTTACCCATAGTTATATACAAATACTTTGCAGATAATATGAAATGAGATGAAATATATGACCAGTCGATACAATATGAGATTTTGCTAGTGAGTCAATATGAGGCATTATAGAAATACTTCACTTAGAACTTCATATATTGCACTTCAAGCCTAAGACTTATTTTAAAAATAAACTATTTGACACCTCACAGCTAGGAGACCAGGGTTCGGTCCCACCCTCGGGCATCTCTGTGTGGAGTTAGCATGTTCTCCCCGTGCATGCGTGGGTTTTCTCCGGGTACTCCGGTTTCCTCCCACATTCCAAAAACATGCTAGGTTAATTAGCCACTCCAAATTGTCCATAGGTATGAATGTGAGTGTGAATGGTTGTTTGTCTATATGTGCCCTGGGATTGGCTGGCCACCAGTCTAGGGTGTACCCCGCCTTACGCCCGAAGACAGCTGGGATAGGCTCCAGCACCCCCCGCGACCCTTGTGAGGAAAAGCGGTAGAAAATGAATGAATGAATGAACTATTTGACATTATTCCGGTCCTGATATTGGTAATCGGTAAAATACCTTCCCGGGGCATCCCTGACATGGGCTCGCAGGGAAGTGACCACGAGTGCGTGGTATGTTGGCAGAGTAAACAGCGGCTGGTGGAGACCTGGACCCGGGCTTATCAGGTCGCGTCCCCCCCCTCTCCATTCCCGCTTTGTTTAGCTATACTGACCGACGGGTCACACTTGTACATCCTCCTCCAGATCCGTACCATTATTCCCACAATATCATGTTGTAAAAGTGAAAGGCCATGTTTTACTTCTGTACTTGAGGGCAAACAAACAGCCGGAGGTGCTGTTTGGGAAACCAAACATTGCATAAAGAAGCGCGGGATGCTTAGATACCCCCCCCCCCCCCCCCCCACACACACACACACATATGTGCCCCATTCTACAGAAACGGTAAGAAAAAGTAAAGTCATGTTGTGTACCGTTGACAAATATTTACAACTCACTTGGACAACAGAAGGAATGTAAGGGAACGTCTCTATCAGTGGTTAATAACCCCCCCCCCCCCCTCTCTTTCCTCTTTCACCACCGTGTGTGGTACCCCCGTGTTGTTCCGCTCTTCCCCAGGTCTGTCTGTAGCCTGTCAGGCTGTCAGATTAAAGCCCCGGCTCTCCCCGTCGTCCTTAAATGCCAAATGCTTTGTTTTCATTGAGGAGGGGTGCAGAATGTGTGTGATCTCTTGTCGGCCTCCTTCTCATCCATCTCTGCCAGAAGCCCAAGGGGCAGAAGGAGGGGGTAAAAGGGGGTTCAGGCGGGGCCAAGGGGCAGGGTCACGCAGGGGGAAAAGCGGGGTCAGAGGTTAAGCTAGGTTACCCCGAGCTTTTTGCACTACGGCGGCGAATAGAGAGAGAGAGATGCCTGGCAGATACGAGCACGCTCCCTGACATACGTACGTGCACACTCACGTGCACGTGCTCGGGCCGCCGGTAATAAAGACTTTCACTGACATTTCGCTCATGTCTGCAACACTGCGGTTATTCATGCACAGCGTGGCCCTTTATTGGGTGCAGATGTTGGCCTGTAATGAGCAGCGGCTCTGGCGCTGACGACGCGGTGATGAACACAGAGCTGCGCTGTGCCTGGACGTAGAAGAAGAGAGAAAGTGCATGAGATGAGTCTTGTTTTTTTTCCAGGTGCAAAAGTTATCACCTGTAAGACTCACCTGTGGAACTAATTCCACGATACTACGTATACCTGTTTTATTCATCCCACCTGATATGTACTGTACGTATGTGTGCGGGAAACGAATAAACGCATCCTTTATGGAATTTTTTTTGTCCATTCAATACTGACGGGATTCGTACACCTGCTACCAACCCGTCTGGTTCAAAGGTCACCGACAAATTAACCTCATATCAGCACATCATGCTAACATACATTGGATGTATTATATGGACTAATATTAACACTTAAATGCATAAGTGGGTCAAAAATGACCCGGTCAGGTTGTTTTCTTGAAATATCTGTAATTATTAAAAAAATACTATTATTATTATTATTATTATTAAATTTTTTTGCATTTCATATTCCAGGTATTCCTCAAATAACACATTTTTGATATCATGCCATTCACATTTTTATTTTATTTTATTTTATTTTATTTTATTTTATTTTTTAATTATCTTTGTAATTAAAATTTTGTATAATTTCATATTCCAGGTATTCCTCAAAAACATGTTTTTTATATCATGCCATTCACATTTTTAACTTTTTTTAAATTTAATTTCATTTTTTTTCCATTTTTTTTTTTTTTACCTTTTATACATTTTAAGACATTTTTGTTTTTGTGTTACAAACCCAACCTTCCATAAGTGGGTCAAAAATGATCCGTTGAAAATGACCGGAGTACCCGGAGAAAACCCACGCATGCACGGGGAGAACATGCAAACTCCACACAGAGATGGCCGAGGGTGAATTGAACCCTGGTCGCCTCGCTGTGAGGTCTGCGCCCTAACCTAATAATAATAATAAATGTAATTTATAACGCACTTTACATCAAATAAATTATCTCAAAGTGCACATATAGCAGATTGTATGATACTTTTACTTGTAAAAATGGACTGTTACGTGTAAAATACTATAGAGTCTAGCACCCCCCCCCCCCCCGTCAATTTTGTTAAATCAATGCGGCCCGCGAGTCAAAAAGTTTGCCCACCCCTGCCCTATGCAATAGATGGTATAGTTTACACTGGGAGACAACCACGGGGAGCAGTTGAGAAGACTTTGGGGAAAACATTGTCCAGCAGTTGTGTAGTAAAGAGAAACGGGTGTCAGATCTGGCCAAATAACAAAGATCACAAAGTCAGCCATAGGTGTGGGAAATGCAATGTACCCGTGTGCAATGATCACAGCCAGAAACGGGTAGTTTGTCTGAACTGAGACAAGTGGAAACTCACAATGGATCCTCCCATTTTCTATTGTTGTATGGGGTCATTTTCTTTTTCAAAGATGTAAAAAAGTGAAAAATGAAGATGTTTCTAACAATCATGAAATCACTCAATTCAATCATTCAAAATGGCAAAATTGTCATAAAAAGGCATTGATTCTAGTATGGGTCATTTTTGACCCACTTATGGAAGAGTGTAGGGTCCAGTCACTCGTGCATCGAAGGGTTAAGGCACCTGGCCATTACAACTATGGGCTTGTTCAACTCAAATCATACTTAAATACAAACATGGTCAAAATGAATGTCATACTCCAATAAATTATACTTTTTTTTGCCCAAGGACTGAAGGTTATGACTGCACATGAGATGTTTTCTTTCCTGCAATTTGAGGATATCCTCTTTTTTTTCCTGTGCAACTGCACTTTTTACGGGCAAGCTCAGCAAAGCTAAGATCTTGCAGAATTTCCTTCGGCAAGTCGAGCTATTGAGTAACTAATGAGTTGACATTTGAAAGTGTTTTCACTTCCTCGTAGGCCAAAAAGTCAATGCAGTCTCTAGGGTTAAAAATAGCCCGTGTCATCCAGTCGTTTGTCATGTGAGAGGCTGACATTGAGCAGTTTTTACTTTTGCTGTTCGACAAATGGAATCATTAAAAAAATACTCTTAAGACATGAACATATTTTTAATGATGATTTACGTATATAATCTATTAATTCTGGGGGGTTACGAATGAGGACATGAGGATAAACTTCGGTCTTAATAACGATTCATTTTATTCATATTTGCTTTTAGAAGACAAAATCAAATGAACTTTGCAACTGAAAATAAATATAAAACAAAAACTTTTAAAAAAGCAATATTAGCACACATGAAAGTAAAACTAGGAAGATAAAATTATTCAGTTTAATTGTGTGTAGTAATAAAAGTGCACTTAAAAAATAAAAAAGTATTAAAAAGTGCTACGCTCACACAAGGTATGATGCCCAATTTACAATTTTTTTGTTAACATTCGATTTTTTACATTGGCACTTGTATTACAAAAATTTATTCGATTTGTCAATATGAACGCAAAGCCTCCGCAAAGTGACATGAATAATCAAAAACACAACATCACACACATTTATGTACTCGATGCATTTATTGCAATTTAAGTTTTTGTACAACAGGAGTTAGTAGTTTCTTAAAGGGAACAGAAAACATTTTAGATTGTCCAGAATCTGCACCCATTCCAGCTGTATTTCCTTTGATTTGTGCTTTCTGCCATATAAGGACGTCCACCCCTCTGTGACATCACAAAGGGACAGTTTTACCACGCCTTTTGAAACCAAACGTTTTGAGCCATCCCAAAACTTCTTTCAAGGCTCACTTCCAAATACAAAAACGTCATTATCTGAAACCTTGGCATGGTTTAACACAGGAATACAATATTCTGACTCCATTCATAAGTCAAAAAAGTGGAAAAAGCATAATAGATATCTATTTTAAAATACATTTTCGGATAACAAAAACAGTTTTTGCCTCCATTGGTTAGTAACTTTACCAAGGCTCGGTTTAGGCCTAAACACGGCATTGCACATCTTTTGATGATGTATAGGTTAGACTTTTCATACTGCAGTTGCATCGCATACATATCAGATTTGCGTCCATATATGTACGAATAAAGCCTGAGTCATATCTGAAAAATTAGAAATCGTGCTGTTCACACTGACACACTGAAAAAAATTTGATTTTCTATTTATCTAAGTAAAAGATAAAAAGTGAAATATAAAAATAGTTTAATAAAAACACTAGCAAGTGCAACAATACTAAAATAATACAAGCAATACAAGCAAACACCAGGAAGGCAGAGCTAATTCTGCTGCTAGCAACAAAAAAAGCTGCTGTAATAAGTCAAACACAAACTATACTGACAAAGTGTTAGTAGACCAGAAATGACCAGAAAGTACCGACACAAAAACAAGACAGGAGTGTTCAAATCGGTGAATCCCATTAAGTGCATTGTTAGCTGCCTTGTGCTAGCTTTTTTTTTTTTTTTACCGCTTTAAAACACACAAAAAAGGGAAATACTTGTTTCTGGGTCTTACTTAAGAATTGTGATTAATGGTAAAAAAAAAAAAAGTGCAGTTTTCCTTTCATGGTGATGCAATCACACATAATGACATTCCTGGCAGTGCCCGAGCTGCAGCAGGGAACATCCACTAACCCACTGCATTGGTCTGTGTCTCTGTCCATGGTCCTGAAGAGGCAACAACATAGAAAAGAACATAGAAAAGACTGACATTTTCTTAGCAACTTGGTTAAAACACATGTACAGTGCAAAAAAAAATAATATTTCCCTCAAAAGGCCTTATTACAGTTCAGAAAACATTGACTTATTTTGTGTTCTTCTGCAATATTTGACTGTATATGACAACATACATGTATATTCAATGTACAGCTGCAATTACATGACAACACACATGTACTAATAAGGTACTACTACTGAAACCATCAATTAAAGAAATACGTATGTTCTGTATTATGCTGCAAGTGTTAACCTAGTGGTTAGCACGCAGGGCTCACAGCGAGGAGACCCGAGTTCGATTCCACCCTCGGCCATCGCTGTGAGGAGTTTGCATGTTCTCCCCGTGCATGCGTGGGTTTTCTCCGGGTACTCCGGTTTCCTCCCACATTCCAAAAACATGCTAGGTTAATTAGCCACTCCAAATTGTCCATAGGTATGAATGTGAGTGTGAATGGTTGTTTGTCTATATGTGCCCTGTGATTGGTTGATTAGCCACCAGTCCAGGGTGTACCCCGCCTCTCGCCCCGAAGACAGCTGGGATAGGCTCCAGCACCCCCCCACCCCGCAGTAGAAAATGAATGAATGAATGAATATTAGAGATGGGATTTTTGGGTCTTTGAGGTGAGTGGTTCCTTTCAAAGAGTCGTTCAAAAAACTGGCTCATTTGGCTCATTTTTATTCTTGGAAATAATCACTGGGAGGATTGAATTTAGATATCCCCCCATGTAACTGGGAATGGGGGGGTGGGGAGGAGAACTCTCAACCGAAGATAACTGGGATAGGCTCCAGCACCCCCGCGACCCTCGTAGACAATGAATGAATGGTCTGTGCAGCGCCTGGATGGTGGACGACCATTTACCACTACAACTCGGCTAGGAGACTCGGGTTTGATTCCCCCCCTCGGGCATCTCTATGTGGAGTTTCCATACTTCCGTACTCCGGTTTCCTCCCACATTCCAAAAACATGCTAGGTTAATTGGCGACTCCAAATTGTCCATAGGTATGAATGTGAGTGTGAATGGTTGTTTGTCTATATGTGCCCTGTGATTGGCTGGCCACCAGTCCAGGGTGTACCCCCCTCGGGCATCTCTATGTGGAGTTGCCATACTTCCGTACTCCGGTTTTGTCACATTCCAAAAACATGCTAGGTTAATTGGCGAATCCAAATTGTCCATAGGTATGAATGTGAGTGTGAATGGTTGTTTGTCTTTATGTGGCGACTAGTCCAGGGTGTACCCCGCCTCTTGCCGGGAAGACAGCTGGGATAGGCTCCAGCACCTCATGCGACCCTCGTGAGGATAACCACTAGAAAATGAATGAATGAATGAATGTACTGCATTAGTTGGTCCAGTTCTGCTGGTGGACATTATTTTAAAAACCGCCAAGTCTACGATTCATATATACATTGAAAAATGAATATGAGCTAACTTTCTTATCATTCTGGGAATGCCATACCGGTGTTTTTAAATCATCCCACTCTCTCTTGTGATGTTAACGCAGTAAGTGTGCTGGGAAGAGGAGAGCACTCACCTCAAATATAATCCACTCACAAATACACGAGGAGATGTCTTCAGTAAATACGACAACAGGAAGTGATCGACTCCATGCAACATCCTGCCTCCTGAAAGCTAAATGAGGCGGCTGTAAATAAATTCTCTGCAGACAGTTTCCTGGTGTGCATTTGAGTGCATGCGTGTGCATGTGAGTCATGCTAATAGGAGCTAACCTTCCCATAACAGTGCTACACACAGCTTGCCACTAAGAGTTTGGACTCAATCTGTTAATTAGACAAATGCTTCACATCTTCGCAGCGGTGGTGCGAACCGGGGCGCCTGTGACTCGTTGCGGATGTGCGTATGTGTCTTACTCAGCCCCAGCCAATAACCATAAAACCCAGGGAGAACCTGCTGAGAGCTCCTGACCTTCAACCCTAATAATGTCCTGTTCACTCAAAGTCCACATCTAACACAAGCACACCCGTCAAAAACTAAGTGGACGATGATTTTGGGAAATAGAGTGACGAAAGTTTGTCCTTGGTGAATCCATCATGTTTATGCAGTGGTAAAGCAAGCCCGTAAACACAATATGTAGTACTTCTAGTTCATGTTTAAAGGGTTAATATCTTGGTGAAACAAGTCAGTGAGCGTATTAAAAATTGCTGATATTGATACTATAACGTTTGTTTATTTGAGACACATGTAAAGCAAAATTGTTCTCCTCCAATAAAACTAAAATAAAGTAAAACTACTCATCCATTGAAGATGTTTAAAGTGGGGCTGTCAAAAATAACGCGCTTAAGGCGGTAACTAATTTATTAATACTTCTAGTTCATGTTCAAAGGGTTAATACCGTGGTGAAGCAAGTGAGTGAGCGTATTAAAAATTGCTGATATTGATACTATAACGTTTATATGACACCTAAATCTTTATAACGTTTATCGTTTTAATATTTTGAGACGTGTATATTTGTTTGAGACACGTGTAAAGCAAAATTGTTCTCCTCTAATAAAACTAAAATAAAGTAAAAGTACTCATCCATTGAAGATGTTTAAAGTGGGGCTGTCAAAAATAACGCACTTAAGGTGGTAACTAATTCATTAATATTTCTAGTTCATGTTTAAAGGGTTAATACTGTGGTGAAGCAAGTGAGTGAGCGTATCAAAAATTGCTTATATTGATACTATAACGTTTATCCGACACCTAATTCTTTATAAAGTTTATCGTTTTAATATTTTGAGACGTGTATATTTGTTTGAGACACATGTAAAGCAAATTTTTTCTCTCCAATAAAACTAAAATAAAGTAAAACTACTCATCCATTGAAGATGTTTAAAGTGGGGCTGTCAAAAATAACGCGCTTAAGGCGGTAACTAATTTATTAATACTTCTAGTTCATGTTTAAAGGGTTAATACCGTGGTGAAACAAGTCAGTGAGAGTATTGAAAATTGCTGATATTGATACTATAATGTTTATCCGACACCCAAATCTTTATAAAGTTTATCGTTTTAATATTTTGAGACGTGTAAATTTGTTTGAGACACATGTAAAGCAAAATTGTTCTCCTCTAATAAAACTAAAATAAAGTAAAACTACTCATCCATGAATGAATGAATGAAAATAAAATAAAATAAAATAAAATAAAATAAAATAAAATAAAATAAAATAAAATAAAATAAAATAAAATAAAATAAAATAAAATAAAATAAAATAAAATAAAATAAAATAAAATTAAATAAAATAAAATAAAATTAAATTAAATTAAATTAAATTAAATTAAATTAAAAAAATACATATATTAGGAAAGCAGGAAGTGAACAAATGTAACAGTTACTGATTATAAAAGTACCAGATGGAGGGGTAGGATTTAATAAGCTTTGCTTCTTCCTACTCCTTTTGGACATGTGGAACTGGGAACTGATTATGGGATGCACTCAATTGTAATCTGATGCATGTTCAAATGAAATAAAACCATTACCATTACCATTACCATTACCATAGTAATAGAATTGCTAGCAACAAATCTTGCACTAGCCCTACAGTCAACAAGACTATAAACCTTTCAATTCCCTCCATGACTTAACAATGACAACAAAACCCAACAATGTACAATGAATGGCTAGATAAACGCATGCATGACCTTTAATGTGAAATAAGTAAATAACGATGTCCAAAACATAGGTCCCTATTGATGTAATAAGTTGTATGTGTGTAAGGTTTATGGTACGGTCTAATATTCACGACATCTTATCCTTCAGATTCATCCGGATTTCAAGGTCCTTGGTAAAGGTCCTTGTCACATGGGCTATATAAGCACTCAGCATTGACCCTTCCAGTATCGCAATGTCCAGTTAGCTCGGCCTGGTCACTCATTCACCAGAGCGGCGATAAGATCTGTTGGCTGCGCTGATAAGACCTCCCCTCGTGCAGCCCAAGCAGAGATCATTGACACTTGGCCAGCCGGCATTATGAAACCTCCTTGCTTCTGCAGCAATCTATCAATTCACAGAAGAGAAAGGTTGATTGATCGACTGTGTTCTCTCTGTGTGTGTGTGCTTGGGATTTGTGACATGACCATTGGTCCCCCCCCCCCCCGTCCACCGCTTTAAATTCTAACCAGAGCACCGCTTGTACCTTGGCATGTGAAAATTCGACTAACTTTGCACTGCACGTGCATGCCGAGAGAAAGTCCATGTAGATGGAGGTCCAACATTTCCTTGAAATATTATTCGGTATCAGCAAACATCATCATGAAAGGAGTGAAAGGCTAACTCAGTTACGGTCATGGATAGTTGGTGAGAGAGAGCATGCTTGGGGGAGGTTTCCAGTTTTTTCCAAGCCAGGTCCGGAAATAGAAATTTCCCATTTCTGCCGGAACCATGGTGACAAAGCTTCTAATGAGGAAGTGGTGGCTTTCTAGTAAACCTTTAAAGCATTTCCTGAACCCAGCCCAATTATTCTTGTGCCTCGTTTTAACCAAATAGTGATAAACACAATAGAGCACCAAACATGGTACATTGAAAGGTTTATTCTCTGGGGGAAAAAAATGACCTTGACGGTCCTGATGGTGTTGGCATGACAAGAAGATCCCACCTGAAATGTTTTGCACACGGCACAGTAGAGGGGTCACCATCATTTTTTGGGGTGGTTTTTCCTTCAATGGAACAATGCTGCTTCTGGTTGTGCAGGGGCGTCAAACGGCAGATGGTTATGTGGAGATGCTGCAGTGGCATCCCTCATGACTGAAGGACTGAAAGTATTCATCCACTTCACAGGTGTGGGATGACAGGATACTGATTTGAATGCATGATTATTTAATCAGTTTACCTCAGGCTGGCCACAATAAAAGGCTGCTCCAAAAACTGTTTTGAGCAAAGTTTTGTTTATAGCTAATAGTTAATAACTAATAGCGAATAGCGAACAGTGAATAGCTCATAGCTCATGGCTAATAGCTAATAGCTAATAGCTAATAGCTAATAGCTAAACGCTAACTCTGTTAGTGACAGGGCAACATAAGCGGTAACAACATAGAACACAATGAACACTGTCCAGCCAATGATGATCATTCATCCACTTCACAGGTGTGGGATGTCAAGATACTGATTAGAATGCATGATTATTTCATCAGTTTACCTCAGACTGGCCACAATAAAAGGCTGCTCCAAAATCTAACTGTTTTGAGCAAAGTGTTTGTTTATAGCTAATAGTTAATAACTAATAGCGAATAGCAAATAGCAAACAGTGAATAGCTCATAGCTCATGGCTAATAGCTAATAGCTAAATGCTAACTCTGTTAGTGACAGGGCAATATAAGCGGTAACGACATAGAACACAATGAACACTGTCCAGCCAATGGTGAGCATTCATCCACTTCACAGGTGTGGGATGTCAAGATACTGATTAGAATGCATGATTATTTCATCAGTTTACCTCAGACTGGCCACAATAAAAGGCTGCACCAAAATATAACTGTTTTGAGCAAAGTGTTTGTTTATAGCTAATAGTTAATAGTTAATAGCTAATAGCAAATAGCAAATAGCAAATAGCAAATAGCTCATGGCTAATAGCTAATAGCTAAACGCTAACTCTGTTAGTGATAGGGCAACATAAGCGGTAACGACATAGAACACAATGAACACTGTCCAGCCAATACTGATTAGAATGCATTATTATTTCATCAGTTTACATCAGGCTGGCCACAATAAAAGGCTGCTCCAAAATATAACTGTTTTGAGCAAAATGTTTGTTTATGTCCATATTCGAACTCGACTCTAATCTCATGAAACAGCTAAATGCTAATTGTTGTTTTTTAAAATCAGGTAATAATTACTTTCATTGGTTAATAATTAAATGTATGAGGCAGTCATTCTGTTACATATTAAATTAATTTTTTGGGAAAGTAATCAGTACCTATAAATCAATACTTTTATAAAGTAATTTGGTCATAAGAGCCTTTTTCTATAAAAACAAACACACATATATACTATATATATTTTTTACATCACTTAATTCTAGAACATCAGCTCCCAGGGGTTGGGTGCCAATTTGTGTCATAATCCAGGCCCTCCCCACTTTTCAGCCACAGTGGTCCCTCCCACAGGGGACCACTTCAGAAGCCTTCATTCATAAAATGAAAGTAAGTTCATTGATAAAATCAACAGCAACATTCTTATTGAGATTCAGACCCGCCCCCTTTTTTAAAAAAAATCCCACTTGACCACAAATGATCGTTCAATAAAGTTATGACCGCCAATTTTTCAATCCTCGCCATACTGTACATGCATGCAACACGTGCACACATGTACGTGGCACATCGGTATGTTTGCACACGCTGAGAGCTTTGCGCACACATTTCCTTTGCAAACGCTCGTTTTCATATGAACTTTACTTCCAGGGAGGGAGCAAAAAACTTTGCTTAACACAAAGGCTGCCCTTGAACAGATAAGCATGTTTGATTTGCTACATTTTGGACTTTAGATGCAAGGATGGTCTGGGAAATAAATATTTTAACATGATGTGGAAATCAGCACAGGCACTTATTGCATTCACGTCCAAGATGGAGGAGGAAGCAGGAGAGGCGGAGATTGCTGCTGAACATCGATTAGCCTCATGAAGGGCTGAGTCTTTCCCTCAATTCCCTCAACGCCAGGGTTCCCTCCGAGGTGCGCAATCGCACACGGTAAATCTATGCACCGCGGAAAACAAAAAACAACCTGAACTGTAAATAAAATAGACACATCATTTATTCTATACTGCGCTAACTCTGTTAGTGATAGGGCAATATAAGCGGTAACAACATAGAACACAATGAACACTGTCCAGCCAATGGGAAGATCCCATTGGTAATAGCAAATAGCTAATGGCTAATAGCTATTAGCTAATAGCTAATAGCTAATAGCGAATAGCGAATAGCGAATAGCAACTAGCAACTAGCAACTAGCGAATAGTGAATAGCTCATAGTTAATAGCTAAACGCTAACTCTGTTAGTGACAGGGCAACACAAGCGGTAACAACATAGAACACAATGAACACTGTCCTGCCAATGGTAAAATCCCATTGGTAATAGCTAATTGCTAATAGCAAATAGCAAATAGTGAAAAGCGAATAGCGAATAGCGAATAGCGAATAGCTAATAGCTAAACGCTAACTCTGTTAGTGACAGGGCAACATAAGCGGTGACAACATAGAACACAATGAACACTGTCCAGCCAATGGTAAGCGCCCATTGGTAATAGCTAATCGCTAATGGCTAATAGCTAATGGCTAATAGCGAATAGCGAATAGCAACTAGCAACTAGCGAATAGTGAATAGCTCATAGTTAATAGCTAAACGCTAACTCTGTTAGTGACAGGGCAACATAAGTGGTAACAACATAGAACACAATGAACACTGTCCTGCCAATGGTAAAATCCCATTGGTAATAGCTAATTGCTAATAGCAAATAGCAAATAGTGAAAAGCGAATAGCGAATAGCGAATAGCGAATAGCTAATAGCTAAACGCTAACTCTGTTAGTGACAGGGCAACATAAGCGGTGACAACATAGAACACAATGAACACTGTCCAGCCAATGGTAAGCGCCCATTGGTAATAGCTAATCGCTAATGGCTAATAGCTAATGGCTAATAGCGAATAGCGAATAGCAACTAGCAACTAGCGAATAGTGAATAGCTCATAGTTAATAGCTAAACGCTAACTCTGTTAGTGACAGGGCAACATAAGCGGTGACAACATAGAACTCAATGAACACTGTCCAGCCAATGGTAAGCGCCCATTGGTAATAGCTAATCGCTAATGGCTAATAGCTAATAGCTAATGGCTAATAGTTAATAGCTAATAGCGAATAGCAAATAGCAAATAGCAAATAGCAAATAGCGAATAGCGAATAGCAACTAGCAAATAGTGAATAGCTCATAGCTAATAGCTAATAGCTAAACGCTAACTCTAAGGGTGACAGGGCAACACAAGCGGAAACAACATAGAACACAATGAACACTGGCCTGCCAATGGTAAGATCCCAGTGGTAATAGCTCATAGCTAATGCTAATAGCTAATAGCTAATGGCTAATAGTTAATAGCGAATAGCAAATAGCAAATAGCAAATAGCAAATAGCAAATAGCAAAAAGCGAAAAGTGAATAGCTAATAGCTAATAGCTAAATGCTAACTCTGTTAATGACAGGGCAACATAAGCGGTAACAACATAGAACACAATGAACACTGTCCAGCCAATGGTAAGATCCCATTGGTAATAGCTAATAGCTAATAGCGAATAGCGAATAGCTAATAGCTAATAGCTAATAGCTAATAGCTAATAGCTAATAGCTAATAGCTAATAGCTAGTAGCTAATAGCTAATATAGCTAATATAGCTAATAACTAATAATATAGCTAATTGTCCAGAGGAGTTACGAGAACAAAATGTAGTCAAAACAATAACAAAGTGAGTGCACTCAAAATAAAAGATCTTTGGATGGATAAAACGATTCAAGGTTTGGATTGATTGGGGTAAAATGACGGCAGATTGAGTCTGGTCTAAATGTATCCATGTTTTTTTGTGCTATTGTTTTCTCAATCCAAAAAAAAAAACAGGTATTGTAGTTGAGTTGCCAAAAAGTAGTAAAAAAAATGCGGTGCTTCCAGGCCTCCATGTTTGCTATTTTGTTATGTTAAGAGAGCGATGCGAGGTTTTTTTGTTTTTCCAGTAAAACAGAGTGATTATGTTAAGTATGGTGATTTGAACCACTAATCAGCGGTAGCGGTAGGGATCGCGGTAAACGAGTAAGGCATACATACTGTTGTTATTTTGAGTGCGGAATCTTTAAAAAAAGAAGTGATTTTACAGAAACAAATGGTAGGAGACATTTTCTTCACCTGGAGTATAGTCGTATCCACGATGTAGTGGCGGCTCGGCATCATAGAGCGAGGTTCGAGGTGATCAATGAATAATAATAATAATAATAATAATAATAATAATAATACATTTTATTTGTATAGCGCTTTTCAAAATACTCAAAGACACATTACAGAAGAATGGAGTTGAATAAAAGCAAGTAAAACGATAGAAGATTATTTTGCAGGCTGCACGGTGGTTGAGTGGTTAGCGCACTGGCCACACAGCTATGACACCCGAGTTCGATTCCACCCTCTGTGTGGAGTTTGCATATTCTCCGGGTACTCCGGTTTCCTCCCACATTCCAAAAACATGCTAGGTTAATTAGCGACTCCAAATTGTCCATAGGTATGAATGTGAGTGTGAATGGTTGTTTGTCTATATGTGCCCTGTGATTGGCTGGCCACCAGTCCACGGTGTACCCCGCCTCTCGCCCAAAGACAGCTGGGATAGGCTCCAGCACGCCCTGCTACCCTCGTGAGGATAAGCGGTAGACAATGACTGAATGAATGGCTGGTAATAGCACAAGAAAATGTCAGTAGCGTTCCCTCACCAGAGCGTATGAACACACATGGTGTTCTGCATCCTTGTGGTGTATTAGAGTGGTATATCGTAGCTCTGTTGAAGCAGTCATTTCTTGACTTTTTTGTCAGTAAATTCATTGGTAATCTTTATCATTGAGTGGTTAGCGCGCAGACCTCACAGCGAGGAGACCTGAGTTCAATTCCACCCTCGGACATCTCTGTGTGGAGTTTGCATGTTCTCCGGGTACTCCGGTTTCCTCACACATTCCAAAAACATGCTAGGTTAATTAGCGACTCCAAATTGTCCATAGGTATGAATGTGAGTGTGAATGGTTGTTTGTCTATAGTATGTGCCCTGTGATTGGCTGGCCACCAGTCCAGGGTGTACAACGCCTCTCGCCCGAAGACAGCTGGGATAGGCTCCAGCACCCCCTGCGACCCTCGTGAGGATAAGCGGTAGAAAATGACTGACTGAATGAATGGCTGGTAATAGCACAAGAAAATGTCAGTAGCGTTCCCTCACCAAAGCGTATGAACACACATGGTGTTCTGCATCCTTGTGGTGTATTAGAGTGGTCTATCGTAGCTCTGTTGAAGCAGTCATTTCTTGACTTTTTTGTTAGTAAATTCATTGGTAATCTTTATCATTGAGTGGTTAGCGCGCAGACCTCACAGCTAGGAGACCCGGGTTCAATTCCACCCTCGGACATCTCTGTGTGGAGTTTGCATGTTCTCCGGGTACTCCGGTTTCCTCCCACATTCCAAAAACATGCTAGGTTAATTAGCGACTCCAAATTGTCCATAGGTATGAATGTGAGTGTGAATGGTTGTTTGTCTATATGTGCCCTGTGGTTGGCTGGCGACCAGTCCAGGGTGTACCTCGCCTCTGGCCCAAAGACAGCTGGGATAGGCTCCAGCACCCCCCTGCGACCCTCGTGAGGATAAGCCGTAGAAAATGAATGAATGAATGGCTGGTAATAACACAAGAAAATGGCAGTAGCGTTCCCTCACCAAAGCGTATGAACACACATGGTGTTCTGCATCCTTGTGGTGTATTAGAGTAGTCTATCGTAGCTCTGTTGAAGCAGTCATTTCTTGACTTTTTTTATTAGTAAATTCCTTGGTAATCTTTATCATTGAGTGGTTAGCGCACAGACCTCACAGCTAGGAGACCTGAGTTTAATTCCACCCTCGGACATCTCTGTGTGGAGTTTGCATGTTCTCCGGGTACTCCGGTTTCCTCCCACATTCCAAAAACATGCTAGGTTAATTAGCGACTCCAAATTGTCCATCGGAATGAATGTGAGTGTGAATGGTTGTTTGTCTATATGTGCCCTGTGGTTGGCTGGCGACCAGTCCAGGGTGTACCCCGCCTCTCGCCCAAAGACAGCTGGGATAGGCTCCAGCACCCCCTGCGACCCTCGTGAGGATAAGCGGTAGAAAATGAATGAATGAATGGCTGGTAATAACACAAGAAAATGACAGTAGCGTTCCCTCACCAGAGCGTATGAACGCACATGGTGTTCTGCATCCTTGTGGTGTATTAGAGTAGTCTATCGTACCTCTGTTGAAGCAGTCATTTCTTGACTTTTTTGTTTTTAAATTCATTGGTAATCTTTATCATTGAGTGGTTAGCGCGCAGACCTCACAGCTAGGAGACCCGGGTTCAATTCCACCCTCGGCCATCTCTGTGTGGAGTTTGCATGTTCTCCCCGTGCATGCGTGGGTTTTCTCCGGGTACTCCGGTTTCCTCCCACATTCCAAAAACATGCTAGGTTAATTAGCGACTCCAAATTGTCCATAGGTATGAATGTGAGTGTGAATGGTTGTTTGTCTATATGTGCCCTGTGGTTGGCTGGCGACCAGTCCAGGGTGTACCCCGCCTCTCGGCCGAAGACAGCTGGGATAGGCTCCAGGACCCCCGCGACCCTCGTGAGGAAAAGCGGTAGAAAATGAATGAGTGAATGAATAACAATTAACAACAACAATGAAAAACAATTCACTGAGTTATAAACACAGAAGAGCCATTTGCAAAAAAAAAGTTCACTTTTTGTTTTTTGGTATTTGCAGACCTTCGATGCCCTCATTCTTTGACAGAGTGTATTACAATTACAATTACATTCAGCCCCTCTTTCAATAATACTGGAGAATATTTGCTCAGGGAAAGTATCATCATAGCATGATGTCATACAGGAAATGGCCTGAAATAGCTCGACTGACATAAATGTTGTCGCCGGTGCGAGTCCCTCACATTCTCAAAGTCACTTAGGCAATGATGATGAGCGTTCAATCAAAAAAAAAAACACACTAAGTTCTTCTCAAAACTATGTCGGACTTTTATTTTAATCACGCGATGAAACGTGACAGAATTTCCAAGCACCAGTGGAATTCTGAAGAGGATGTTTCAACAAGCCAACAAAAGGATTTCCATGCAGACTGTGTCTTCTCCTTTGGCTCCCTTGGGAGGACTGTGTCTGGGTCACCGTAACCCAGAGTCCCATGGCGGTGGTATAAGCAGCAGTGGTAGAACAAGCAGTAGTTCTCCGTGAGACTCATTTATACGCACGAGCGAAAGATTAGAAATTAATTAACCACAACATTCCCGTTGATGCCGGGGAATATGCTTGTGTCACTTTGTGGTTTGCTGCCATCTGCAGTTGTCACAGCTCCCTTTCTCTCAAATCCTCATTTTGTGGTGGATGCTGTTGTCTTCATGGAGATGGAGACTGATGGAGTCGCAGCTGCAATTAAGACAAAATGTACTTTCATATCAATTTATGACAATTAAATGTCAAATCAATGATTATGGATGGATTATGAATTAAGGATGATAAAAAAAAACACAAATATTGAATTTTAATGGGTGCCAAATTAAATTAGTTATAAAATCATGTGAAGTCAAATCATCACGATTGTTATCAACGACATGAATGCTATGTGAATGCTGTTGAATGTTTTATTTACGACAATTTTTCACGAACTTAAAATTTTATAAACATTTTACAGTTATCTTTTCATACGTTTTTTTTACACAGCAGAAAATAAACCAATGCACCTCTTGCACTCCCTTGTCGGGTTTTTAGTCAGCAGGTTTGGAGAATGTGAGTGTCTCCATCCACTCACGGAATAAGATTTTAACATTACTTTTAATATTTGTCTTATTTCCTTGAACGGCCATCAACATAATTGAACAAATTCGCTCCCAAAGATGTATTTAGACATCTTTTACGTTTTTTTTTTGTTTTTTGTTTTGCAGGAGAGGCACAAAGAGGTGATGATGTAACTACACAATAGAAGAAGAGCATATTTGGTGCAGTTTGAAGGGGAAAAAAACTCCCACAAGGTGGCAGAAGCGTATTGTATAAGAGCTCAGTCTGCATGTTTACCATTGACATCCATACGTTTTACGAAATGTTTTATTTTCTGTTGTGTATTTATTATTGCTATTTCACTAAGCAAAACATGTTTTTCCGATTACTCGATGAATCGAAAATAAAATGATGTGCGATGTATATCACTATAATGATACTTACTATGGTACCCATTATGTCATTGGATGCTCATATCACCACCTAGTTTGGTATGTGACAATAAAATAAAATAAAATAAAATAAAATAAAATAAAATAAAATAAAATAAAATAAAATAAAATAAAATAAAATAAAATAAAATAAAATAAAATAAAATAAAATAAAATAAAATAAAATAAAATAAAATAAAATAAAATAAAATAAAATTCACCTCGTACTGAAGTACCCATTATGTCATTGGATGCTCATATCACCTCGTACTTTGGTACGTGACAAAAAATTAAAAATAAAATAAAAATAAAAATAAAAATAAAATTAAAATTAAAATTAAAATTAAAATTAAAATTAAAATTAAAATTAAAATTAAAATTAAAATTAAAATTAAAATTAAAATATTTCAACATTTAAAAAAAAAAAAAAACTTAAACTATATTATGAAAGCAGGAAGTGAACAAATGTAACAGTTACTGATTGTAGGGGTAGGATTTAATAAGCTTTGCTTCTTCCTACTCCTTTTGGACATGTGGAACTGGGAACTGATTATGGGATGCACTCAATTGGAATCTGATGCATGTTCAAATTAAATAAAACCATTACATTACCATATATAATAATACATATAATATATTTAATGTGCCTAGCGTCCATATTAGGATATCAGTCATATTATAGATCATGTATTTAAAGGTCCCATCCCAAACACCAGTTTACGACCTAAGAACTGTAAAACCATGAGACTCATTTTCCCCAGTTTCTCTGCTAATGAGAAGTTACATGAAAGACGGTCGGTGGCGAGCGGTGGATGCTGAGTAGGAAGCCGTGGTCTGGCTCGACTGCCTTCAGGCCACATCAAGCATCTGCAGTTTGGAACGCTTCTGTAATAGGTCAGCATAATGATTCACAGCGAGCTCCGCCGTCGCGCTGGTGAAATGGATAAAATGAATTCAACCCAGATCCAGTTTTCCTCAAAATATTTTCAGAATCTTTTTTGCTGACTTGAGAGAGACCACAAAGCCTGTTATGCCGACATGGCGCGGAACAAATGGCACAAACACACCCAGGAGTTGGTCACACATGCCTCCTTCTTGGCTGCCACAGAGGTCATGTGTAGGTTACACCGAGCTGTTAATGTTACCGCTGTTACAGTTGTTGCCAGATTTATTAGACCAGAGAAGGGAACCCATAAAATGTTACGCAGCGGTTCAACTGCTGCAAATTATTTTTTCACCCCCCCCCCCGGATTTGGATATGTGACGGAATTATGCATCACTTCTGTTTATGCTGGCAATGTCATACGATCGGGCATACAGTATATCTGTCCGCTGGAAACAGATGAATACTTCAATAGTTTGGGGGACACTGCATTCATTGATAATTAAGGGGCTCTAAACACGTCAAGTTCACTCAAATGACCCGAACATAAACATGTAAGGAGTATACTACAATGGCAGATGAGAACAAAGTTCTTTCGTTATTACTCCAGTTACTCCAAATGGGCTTTAAAACAATTTGAATGAATGATGACATTATGATGAAGGTTCTAAGTAGGGTTCTTTTACCTTTACGCACATATAAAACATGTCACACGACTCTATATGTTCCTCGTTAACTTTCATACGCTTCTGAATTAAAATGCACCGAATGAAATAGTTCTTTGTCTGCTTTTCAGCTGCAGAAACCGACCCCGGCTGCAAAATGGGAATATAACAGCTCAGTCAATGATGATGTTCGCTCACTAAGATGTTTTTATGAATCTTTAGTAGTCCATTTGCAGATGGAATAACTTCATTTGACTGTGAACAAGTATTTTAAATAAAAGCATCCCACACAAAACCATTGCAACAGAATTGCAGACAGTGGAATGCTGGCCACAGAGTTCCCGTTATATCGAGTCGAGGATCCAGATCGTCTTTGTTGGATGGGGAAAAAATAACATACAAAACAATTGTCAGCCACAGTGAAATTGCAGACTGACTACCGGAGTCTTTGCATGTCGCTTTGCAGCTTACTTCGAATGTGAAAATACCGCTACTTCACTCGTACAAAACATTTTTTTTCAGCAACAATTCAACAACAAGCAGTGACATCACAAAATGACATCATTATTTTTTTTTCATGCATGCGGAGAACATGCAAACTCCACAAGAGATGGCCGAGGGTGGGATTGAACTCGGGTCTCCTAGCTGTGAGGTCTGTGTGCTAACCACTCGATGATAAAGATTACCAATGAATTTACTAACAATAAAGTCAAGATATGATAGAGCTACGATAGACCACTCTAATACACCACAAGGATGCAGAACACCATGTGTGTTCATACGCTGTGGTGAGGGAACACTACTGCCATTTTCTTGTGTTATTACCAGCCATTCATTCAGTCATTTTCTACCGCTTATCCTCACGAGGGTCGCGGGGGGTGCTGGAGTCTATCCCATCTGTCTTCGGGCGAGAAGCGGGGTACACCCTGTACTGGTCGCCAGCCAATCACAGGGCACATATAGACAAACAACCATTCACACTCACATTCATACCTATGGACAATTTGGAGTCGCTAATTAACCTAGCATGTTTTTGGAATGTGGGAGCAAAGGAAACTGGAGTTCCTGGAGAAAACCCACACAAACTCCACACAGAGATGGCCAAGGGTGGGCTTGAACTCGAATCATCTCAGGACCTCTCGTCATCTAATTTTGAATATGCAATGAGATGGCCTGCCACACACTTTATGACTGTTTCAACAGAGCTATGATAGACCACTCTAATACACCACAAGGACGCAGAACACAATGTGTGTTCATACGCTGTTAAGAACCATACAAAATTCCACAGAAGTTCTGTACTGCCATTTTCTTGTGTTAGCCATTCATTCATTTTCAATTTGGCCAATTAATTATTATATTATAATTATTATAATTCCCCGGAGAAAACCCACACAAACTCCACACAGAGATGGACGAGGGTGGGCTTGAACTCGGGTCATCTCGGGACCTCGAGTCATCTATTGTTGAATATGCAATGAGATGGCCTGCCACACTCTTTATGACTCTATGATAGACCACTGTAATACACCACAAGGATGCAGAACACAATGTGTGTTCATACGCTGTTAAGAACCGTACAAAATTCCGCAGAAGAGCGGTGTGGTGAGGGAACACTGTACTGCATTTTCTTGTGTTAGCCATGTTAGTCATTCAGGGTGGGATTGAACTCGGATCTCATAGCCGTGAGGTCTGCGGGCTAACCACTCGACCACCGTGCAGCCTATATTACCAGCCATTCAACAGATAACGATAGTCTCGGGGCTTAACTGTACCATCACGACCACCAAATCCTCCTTTCAGGACCTCCAGTCGGCGGACCGGGTAATTCCTGGACAGCAATATGTTTCAGTTTATTATCTCACACCGCTTGCTCTCATCCATCCATGCAGCCATTACAGCAAAGGATCTCTCAGCACTTTCACCATTGGACTACTCCTTCCCTGGGCCATTTGGTTGTGATTTACTACCAGAGAAGTTTACAGCAAATTTGTTTCTTCCTCTCCTTTTTTCTTCATCTCTTCTTCCTCCGAGTCCCACCTCCCATTCGGCATCAGTATGATGGCATTTCATTGTGTTCTGTTTGTTTCCCCAGGACTCCTTTCATCTCCTGGTCTGTCTGGCCTCATATCATTTTTAAAGTGGACCCAAATGCTTTCCCTGGCACGCGCCGACGTGCGATTCCAGTAAGTCTGAGACATAAATCGAATAGTTGAGGGGAAAAAAAAGGGCAAATAAATACAAGTGTAAATAGCCTCTCGGAAATGACCTTAGCAACTTTGGTGTGTAATTAGGCTATCGTATGAGTGTGCACATATGCGACTGTTTGTATACGTGTTCGCACATCTGTGTGAGGAAGTGAGGGAGAGGATTAGCAACATGTTAGCAATCGTGTTTGTGTGTCATTTTTTTTAGGATACAAGTGGTTTTATAACCAATGTGTGAAATGTTCCTGGTGGAGCTAGAAATGTAATGTCTCGGGGCCCCCGAAGAGTGACGCCGCCCTGTGAGTATTCAGTACCCCCCCCACACACACACCTCCAGTACTAGTAACTTTTCAACAACAAAAACACAATTTTGGCTACAGAATCCACGCTAGCTAGAGCAGATTCGTGTGGGTTCTCACTCCAGCTCTTGAGTTATCGCGATACCTAGCCTTGTACGCAGGAGGTTTTTGTAAACAACAGGCATATTTTTCTATGTCATACAAAACGCTGCGATTTTCCACTTCCAAGAAGAACCTCTCATCATCTATTGTTGAATATTCAATGAGATGGCCTGCCACACTTTGACTGTTTCAACAGAGCTACAATAGACCACTCTAATACACCACAAGGACACAGAACACAATGTGCGTTCACACGCTGTACTGCCATTTTTTTGTGTGATTACCAGGCATTCATTCATTCATTTTCTACCGCTTATCCTCACGAGGGTCGCGGGGGGGGGGGGGGGGGGGGGGTGCTGGAGCTACAGAGCTACAATAGACCACTCTAATACACCACAAGGACACAGAACACAATGTGCGTTCATACGCTGTACTGCCATTTTCTTGTGTGATTACCAGGCATTCATTCATTCATTTTCTACCGCTTATCCTCACGAGGGTTGCGGGGGGTGCTGGAGCTACAGAGCTACAATAGACTACTCTAATACACCACAAGGACACGGAACACAATGTGCGTTCACACGCTGTACTGCCATTTTCTTGTGTGATTACCAGACATTCATTCATTCATTTTATACCGCTTATCCTCACGAGGGTCACGGGGGGTGCTGGAGCTACAGAGCTACAATAGACCACTCTAATACACCACAAGGATGCAGAATACAATGTGCGTTCATACGCTGTACTGCCATTTTCTTGTGTGATTACCAGGCATTCATTCATTTATTTTCTACCGCTTATCCTCACGAGGGTCGCGGGGGGTGCTGGAGCGACAGAGCTACAATAGACCACTCTAATACACCACAAGGACACAGAACACAATGTGCATTCTTACTCTGTACTGCCATTTTTTTGTGTGATTACCAGGCATTCATTCATTCATTTTCTACCGCTTATCCTCACGTGGGTCGCGGGGGGTGCTGGAGCTACAGAGCAACAATAGACCACTCTAATACACCACAAGGACACAGAACACAATGTGCGTTCACACGCTGTACTGCCATTTTCTTGTGTGATTACCAGGCATTCATTCATTCATTCATTTTCTACCGCTTATCCTCACGAGAGTCGCGGGGGGTGCTGGAGCTACAGAGCTACAATAGACCACTCTAATACACCACAAGGACACAGAACACAATGTGTGTTCATACGTTGTACTGCCATTTTCTTGTGTGATTACCAGGCATTCATTCATTCATTTTCTACCGCTTATCCTCACGTGGGTCGCGGGGGGTGCTGGAGCTACAGAGCAACAATAGACCACTCTAATACACCACAAGGACACAGAACACAATGTGCGTTCATACGCTGTACTGCCATTTTCTTGTGTGATTTCCAGGCATTCATTCATTCATTTTCTACCGCTTATCCTCACGAGGGTCGCGGGGGTTGCTGGAGCCTATCCCAGCTGTCTTCCGGCGAGAAGCGGGGTACACCCTGGACTGGTCGCCAGCCAATCACAGGGCACATATAGACAAACAACCATTCACACTCACATTCATACCTATGGACAATTTGGAGTCGCTAATTAACCTAGCATGTTTTTGGCATTCATCTTATGGGAAAGCGTCTTACTGATTCACTGTCGTCTGGCCCGGATTCTAAATGAACTTCCAGGAATGGAAAACATGGAGGAGGTAGGGAAACGCAGACAGAAAGAATGACATATTTGGAGTTGGGGAACGTGAATCAGAAAAAAAGGCTTCATGTCTGGAATCTGCGAATGTCATAATCTTGATGAGATGATAGGATAAAATAGTTTCTTATTTTGTTCATGCGTATCGTCCACCATTGTGTGTGTGCTAAGTGAGTGGGTAAATTTGGCCTTTTATGTGTGGGTATTGCGTCTCGACTGAGTGGTGGTTGTATTCCAGACATGTGGCATAGTATCCAGTATTGTGTGATTCACTGTGTTGACTCTGATAAGTGAATAACACACCAGTGACCCCCAGGAAAAACCAACTGGAACTGACCAGATCTGACCAAAAGCTCTATAAATATACCACAACCGGACAGAAATGTTTTATTTTAAGTGCAAAGCCACATTGTCTTTGTCATTGCTGTTAGCACATGGAAAACCAAATGCCAGAAAAGGCCATGTCAATAATAGTTGACTCTCACAGACTTGGAAAACACGGGATTCTTCTATTTCTGTTTCTGTTTTATGAAAATTTTTATGAAAAGTCAACATCATACTCAGTGGAGAATGGTTTGTTCTTGTAATTATTGGATTGTAATTATCGCGAGAGAAGCAATTGGTTGATAGAGTGTCTTTTAAACGATATTATAAAAAACTGATACTAACCACGTATACATGGACCCAAATATTCCAATTGCGTTCGGTTTATTTGCTCAAACGGAAAGAATTGAAACTTTGTTTTGAAAGAAAAGTGCCAATCCAAATGATCATATAATCTAATTCCTCCCACATTCCAAAACCATGCTAGGTTAATTAGCGACTGCTTTTCATCAATTCTCTGATGGCAACACCAGGTCCCATAGTTATTGTAAAAAAAAAAAAAAAAAAAAATTGTCCATAGGTATGAATGTGAGTGTGAATGGTTGTTTGTCTATATGTGCCCTGTGATTGGATAACCTCGTTTGGACCCTCTTATGTAGTATTTTGGCCACTAGGTGTCATTCAATTTGATTACCTTCACACTACATTTAGCCAGCCATGTTCTCCTCCCATTCCGTGTGGAAGTGGTAAGGTTTTATCTTCTTCGCCACTATGTTTGAAACCCTTTCTGAATTCATGTCTACAGGGCTAAGGGGATAAGCGGTAGGAAATGAATGAATGAATAATGAATGTGATCAGTATCGGTATCGGCCAACTTCAGTCCCGGATGATCGGTATCAGAATGGAAAATCTAAAACCCTGATCAGTACTTCAGTACTTCAAAAAGGTGTACTGCTTCCTTCATGGTAAATCTCATATTTATGAAGAGCCCACAAACTCTCAATAGGGTTGAAGTCAGATTAAAATTATTTGTTCATTTTTGAGACTTTGTGAAGAACACATCCTCTTATAATTGGCGGTAGTTCTGGGATTTGATTTGGATTTGAAGGTCCAACTATGTTGATCATGAACAATAGTGGGCCCACACCAGAGCCTCATCTCCACCTTGTTGCAAATGGAGCTTTGTGTCCATGACTGATCCCTTCCTTTGGTAGTGGTTTTACTTCTCTGGGTCATTCAAATATTCTTTTTCAGACCATTTTTCCTTAAGAAAAAGAATCGTGTGGTGAGGTTTATGGTTGGTGATGCACTGACTCAGTTTTTAATACTGAACCATGTTGCTCATTCACATTGATGTGGGGTACATAGACAGCTAATGTCTAACTGAAAGCAAATGTATTCATGTATTTATTTTCAAGTATTGGCTGGTATTAAAAATGGTCAAGATGCTGATAGATGAAATAATTGAGGTCTCATACACAGCTACTTCACGCCAGGTTGTAGGCAAGTATATAAAACAGGTGTTTTAAGTGTTTAGGGACTACAATGATGAGATCTAAACAGATCCCAAGAGGAGGAAATACATGTGGTTCTCGGAATGCAAACTAGTTCCATTCCTAGACTGTGATGTAAATGGAATTTGTGGATTAGTCAGAACCTATATCTAATTTTAGGTATAGTCGACAATTTGATTTGGAGATGTCTGATTTGATTATCAATGTTTTAGTTGAATTATCGAAAAAATGTCACGAGATCAAGATTGTACCATTTTGACCACATAGGGGTGGCCATGGTTGCTGCTGAGCATACATTAGTACAAATAATATACTGGCTATTTTTTGTCCAAAATATAAAAAAAACAAGTTTTATGGTGGATGGTCTGCATGGTGGGCAATTTTAATGTTTTTTTTAATGAAACATTTTTTTTAATGAAATAAAATTAAAAAAAATAAATGAATAAAAAATAAAAAAATAACATAAAAAATAAAAAATAAAAAATACAAAATTATTTAAAATTTAAAATTTAAAATTTAAAATTTAAAATTTAAAATTTAAAATTTAAAATTTAAAATTTAAAATTTAAAATTTTAGGCGGGTGTTCTCCCTGTGCACCCGGGGAAAACCGTGTGGGTTTCCTCCGGTTTTCCTCCCACATTCCAAAAACATGCTAGGTTAATTAGCCACTCCAAATTGTCCATAGGTATGAATGTGAGTGTGAATGGTTGTTTGTCTATGTATATGTGCTCTGTGATTGGCTGGCCACCAGTCCAGGGTGTACCCTGTTTCTCGCCTGAAGACAGCTGGGATAGGCTCCAGCACCCCTGTGACGCTCATGAGGATAAGCGGCAGAAAATGAATGAATGAATGAAAGTTTTATGTAGTATTCTGGCCACTAGGTGTTATAAAATTTGATTACCTTCACACTACATGTAGCCAGCCATGTTCTCCTCCCATTCCGTGTGGAAGTGGTAAGGTTTTACTCTAATAAAGGCACAAATTGTATTTAGAAAGTCATAATTAGCCATTTCAGTGGCAAAACCGAGTGTGCAGAGCCATCCAAAACTTCTTTCACAGCCCACTTCCAAATTGGCAAAACTCCTGAACTGATGCTTTGGTGTTGTTTAATATGAGAATACATCATTTTAAGAACATTTATAGATCAGAAAAGTGAAAAAAAAGCACAATAGGTCCAATTTAAATGTAAATCATGGTCATTTTACATTGAAGCCAACAAAGGAATGGTTCCTCAGTGAGTCCTGTTGTTTATTTGTACTGTTTATTTATTAGACTTTACTACTGTGTGGGTACTTGGGGAGCAATATTAGGCAGTGGCGTTAATCAAACGTCATTCCTCTGTCCGGTGCTAACTCACTCATTCAGCAGTTGTTGTTTTTTAGTAAATCACTCTAAAGCTTTTCACCTCGAGTGGTCAATACCAATTTTGACTTTTCAACAAGTGGTGTCCTAAAACAACAAACATGTTGACCAGAAAGAGCGGAGGAGAAAACGTTGAAATCAGGTGGCGTAATGCGGGTAGGGCATCAAGACCGCTGTGACTGTGCATATGAATAAATGGGAGGGAATTTCCTGCTTTGCGTCACACACAACATGATGGAACCAAGACATGAAGCAATGACACATGGTGTTGAAGTACATGAAGTACATGCAAAAAATGGTTTGACCAATTCTTGTCCCAGTCATGCAGAACAACAATGCTGCTCCCACAATTTATGATATTTTTCATCTTTTGAGACTAAAACATGATGATATTTGTCATTTAGAGAAAAGCTACGGCATCACTGAATGATTCATTCATTCATTCATTTTATACCGCTTTTCCTCATGAGGGTCGCTGGAGCCTATCCCAGCTGTCTTCGTGCTAGAGGCGGGGTGGCCAGCCAATCACAGGGCACATATAGACAAACAACCATTCACACTCACATTCATACCTACGGACAATTTGGACAATTATGTTATTTTGTGCGAGAAGCAAAATGAGGTGATGACACAACTGCACAATAGAAGAGATCATGTTTGGTGCAGTTTTAAGCTGTAAAAATGTCCATAGAGGTCACAGAAGGGCATTTTATAAGAGCTCGGCATACATCTTTCCCTTATAATATAATGTAAATACATTCTCCAGAGCAACCAGGAAGTGAAAAGGCATGGAGCCGTGTAGCGTAGGAAATTTGAATGCATGCACGTGCAGGCATGTACACACACACACAGTTCACTTTCAAATATTGTACAAATATTGTACAAATATTGTTAAAATTGTTTTCATGTAAAACTATTTTTGCGTTATTTTAGTTGTGTCATAGTTGTGTGGAGCCTATCCCAGCTGTCTTCGGGCAAGAGTACACCCTGGATCGTTGGCCAGCCAATCACAGGGCACATATAGACAAACAACCATTCACACTCACATTCATACCTACGGACAATTTGGACAATTACGTTATTTTGTGTGAGAAGCAAAATGAGGTGATGACACAACTGCACAATAGAAGAGATCATGTTTGGTGCAGTTTTAAGCTGTAAAAATGTCCATAGAGGTCGCAGAAGGGCATTTTATAAGAGCTCGGCATACATCTTTCCCTTATAATATAATGTAAATACATTCTCCAGAGCAACCAGGAAGTGAAAAGGCATGGAGCCGTGTAGCGTAGGAAATTTGAATGCATGCACGTGCATGCATGTACACACACACACACACACAGTTCACTTTCAAATATTGTACAAATATTGTCAAAATATTGTTAAAATTGTTTTCATGTAAAACTATTTTTGTGTTATTTTAGTTGTGTCATAGTTGTGTGGAGCCTATCCCAGCTGTCTTCGGGAAAAAGGCGGGGTACACCCTGGACTGGTGGCCAGCCAATCACAGGGCACATATAGACAAACAACCATTCACACTCACATTCATACCTATGGACAATTTGAAGTGGCTAATTAACCTAGCATGTTTTTGGAATGTGGGAGGAAACCGGACTTGTTACTTTTATTATTGCTTCTTGTTTTTAATATTTTAATAACTATTGTACTATTTTATTTCTTATTTGATCTTTTAGTTTTGGATTAAATTCAATTTGTACCTTTATTTATTTTATTTTATTTTTACTTTTTATTTTACTAATCTGTGCAGCACTTTGGAAACTGTTTATAAAATGTGCAATATAAATAAAGTGGATTGGATTGTAATAAATATTACAAAATACATATACATTGTTTTGTGACTGTGTTGTCCAATCATATTTTTTCATTGCACTTTTCTTAAAAACATCAAAATCTTATCTCGACCCAATTAACTATTATAATTATTCCATCTCTGCAACACATTTCATTGGTTATTGCTGCCGGGGTGCTGCGATGACGTCAACCTCCCTCTGGGTTTTGGGCTCCTCCAGCATTGCAGCCTTGTATCTTTCTCTCCTAGCTTTTAAAACAGCCATGTCCATGTCAACAGAAGCCTGGTGTAAAAGGAAAGGACAGAAAAGCAAAGAGGGGGGGGCGACAAGGGGGGGGGGGGGGGGGGGGGCTGGCCATGAAACAGCCGGTACAGCATGTACTTTTTTAAGAGTAACTCATCCCTCCTGCCACCTAAGCTTCTTTTGAATAACTTACCATAAAAAGAGGTTTGTAATCAACTTATTCCTCAAGAGGGGGAGTTGGGGGTGGGTGGGGGGGGGGCTGCGGGGGGGGGGGGGGTCATTCCAAAAGGGCCTCTGAATGAAACAGAACTAGGTGTTCTTCCAGATTACAAGTCTTAAATGTTGAGGATTACAAGTCGGCTTCAATTGAGTCAGTCATGGTGGGTAAGACGGAGATAAGATAAGTCATCAAATAAATTGCCAGATGAAAAAACAAGCTATTTTTTTGTTAAATTATGTTAAATATGAACTTGTCGGACAAGATTACTTAAAGTAAACAAAGTTAAGTTTCTTTGTCAGAACTCGTTTTCTTCGACTACAAGAGCGGATTTAGTACATCCGAGAGCAGAACAAAGCAGATTCATTCAGAGAATTGGGGACTGCAGCTTGTGCAAATGATTGTGTCAGTGCACACACACACACACAAACACACACAAACACACAAACACACAAACAGGCTTCCTTAATGTGTACTCAGTAACCCTTCATTCAAGCTAAAAAAAAAAAAAACCCAAGCTGATTGAAGAGACAGGCTATGCTTTGTTGATCTGCTGAGGGAGTTAAACGATGCGGATTGCTTGTAACTGTCTTTGGCGTTAATTAGATTTATCAGAAAGCATATCGTCAACAAAGAAACGGTATTTTGTGCGCCAAGGTTACAACCTGAGTTATCACAACCTGTTAAGAAAAAAACAGCAAGCAGGCAGGAACACCATTGCCACACGGCTCGTACTGTCATCCTGCACTTCCTCTCCCCACCTACACGGTTACGTACATATCTGTTGACGTATTGAGAGGAATCTGCAGTTGAGGAGAGGGCAATCGGAGGGCGCGTAATTGAAAACACACGACAAAGCCCGGCTACCAAGGGAAGGTGCGGTATGCAAGGAAACGAGGGAGAAAGTTTGGGATGCAAAACACAAAAACAGTATATGGCCAGCCAATCACAGGGCACATATAGACAAACAACCATTCACACTCACATTCATACCTATGGACAATTTGGAGTGGCTAATTAACCTAGCATGTTTTTGGAATGTGGGAAGAAAAACGGAGTACCCGGAGAAAGAGATAGCCGAGTGTGGAATTGAACTCAGATCTTCTCACTGTGAGGCCTGCATGTTAACCACTTGTTCACCGATCAGCCTTGAGTAATTGATACTCATTAAAATGTCTATTTTTTATCCAGTCATTCATTTTCTACCGCTTATCCACACCAGGGTCACGTGGGGTGCTGGAACCTATCCCAGCTGTCTTTGGGCGAGAGGCAGCGTAGACCCTGGACTGGTGGCCAGCCAATCACAGGGCACATATAGACAAACAACCATTCACACTCACATTCATACCTATGGACAATTTGGAGTCGCTAATTAACCTAGCATGTTTTTTTGGAATGTGGGAGGAAACCGGAGTACCCGGAGAAAGAGATGTCCGAGTGTGGAATTGAACTTGGATCTTCTCACTGTGCATGCATGTTAACCACTTGTTCACCGTGCAGCCTTGAGTAATTGATACTCATTAAAATGTCTATTTTTTATCCATTCATTCATTTTCTACCGCTTATCCTCACCAGGGTCGCGTGGGGTGCTGGAGCCTATCCCAGCTGTCTTCGAGCAAGAGGCGGGGCACACCCTGGACTGGTGGCCAGCCAATCACAGGGCACATATAGACAAACAACCATTCACACTCACATTCATACCTATGGACAATTTGGAGTCGCTAATTAACCTAGCATGTTTTTGGAATATGGAAGGAAACCGGACATGGTTGAGGGTGGAAACGAACTCGGGTCTCCTGGCTGTGAGGCCTGTGCGCTAACCACTCCTCCACCGTGTAACCAATTACCATACAGTCCTACATAACTACCAGTAAGACATTCGAATAAATACATTAATTGTTCCCTTTGCTGTTCACGGCGGTCGAGTGGTTAGCGCGCAGACCTCACAGCTAGGAGACCAGGGTTCAATTCCACCCTCGGACATCTCTGTGTGGAGTTTGCATGTTCTCCCCGTACATGCGTGGGTTTTCTTCGGTTTCCTCCCACATTCCAAAAACATGCTAGGTTAATTAGCCACTCCAAATTGTCCATAGGTATGAATGTGAGTGTGAATGGTTGTTTGTCTATATGTGCCCTGTGATTGGCTGGCCACCAGTCCAGGGTGTACCCCGCCTCTCGCCAGAAGACAGCTGGGTTAGGCTCCAGCACCCCTTACGACCCTCGTCAAGAAAGCAGCAGAAAATGTCACAAACAAGCCACCTATTGGAATCCACTGGAATGTAATGGCGCGAGCCAAGTTGTGCCAATCATGCTAGGGCTGGCGCCAATCCCACCCTCGGCCATCTGTGTGTGGAGTTTGAATGTCTATATGTGCCCTGTGATTGGCTGGCCACCAGTCCAGGGTGTACCCCGCCTCTTGCCCGAAGACAGCTGGGATAGGCTCCAGCACCCCCGCGACCCTCGTGAAGATAAGCGGTAGAAAATGAATGTTCCATTTACTAAAAACCAGGATCGAATATCACGTCTGAGACCAGTCATATTTCTGACCCCCATCCCCGACCCCCCCAGTTTGACTCCTGTCAACCTACCGACCGACATGTTATCACAAATGGCTGCCAATGAACAAGTAAGGTACTTTTGTAGACAGTTTTATCACCCATTCGGGACAATTTTCTATATTTGGCTTGAAAAATAATATGTTTTATGATGTGCAAAAATAGTGAAATATTATTTGAGGTCAAATAAGCACACTTCTCGAGGTAAGGAAACATTGTGAAAGTTCCTACTACCTCAGTGTTACACTCTTTTCATCACATTTAATAACAGACGACCACAATGACGTCACTTGCGATTGCAGACGCTCGGCTTATGGCTGGAAACAGGAAGTGAACGGTGATATATCCCATTACAGCGCCAGGGTTTTGTCAAAAACAGTCTCGACACGTAGTTGGAAATTGGAGTCCAAAAAAAGCTCCCGTCTGCCGTCTCGCTGACGTCATTGGCTCCCTTCTGGTTGCGTTGACGACCACCACCAGAAGGCATCCAGCAGACCGACTAACCTGACTAGATTGGAGTGTCAAAATGTTGTGTCATGGTGTTTGAAACTGTTCATTATCCAGTTTAATAACTGCTTATTGTCAATTCCACCTGTGGTAACATGGACTGGTGGCCAGCCAATCACAGGGCACATATAGACAAACAACCATTCACACTCACATTCATACCTATGGACAATTTGGAGTCGCCAATTAACCTAGCATGTTTTTGGAATGTGGGAGGAAACCGGAGTACCCAGAGAAAGGGATGGCCGAGGGTGGAATTGAACTCGGATCTTCTCGCTGTGAGGCCTGCATGTTAACCACTTGTTCACCGTGCAGCCTTGAG